>NC_139607.1:57153152-58353152 GCF_964270895.1 Podarcis filfolensis | reverse complement strand
TCACCTACAAACCACTTGCCTTTGAAAAGGGTTTCCTTTTCTCTTCCCCAGACAATTCTTCTTGCCCATTTTCCAGCTAGAACTGATATTGTACATGGCCCAATAATGTGCAAAGCAAATCAGACTAACAAGAAACAAAGGCAAGTCTTATTTTTTTTCGGAAATGAAATCATGGCCTAGTTCTATTTCCTGACCCCGGGCAAATGATTGACATTGGAGTAGACGGTGACCTGCTTAGAGTGGTTTAGTGTGTCAACTGCCACCTGGTTTTATGTCACTGGGCATGTAATGAAGCTGACTAAATAAGGCAGAGCTAACCTAGAAAAAGACATCAGACTTAAGTTATATTTTTAGGCTGATTTCTTTTCACATAAATTTAAATACCAACTGGAGTCATTCACTATGAAAGACCGTGCTGGCTTTCTTATGCTATCAGGAAAGATTAAGGGCTCAGGTTGGTTACGTGGTGCTCTGGCTTTGCCTGGCAGATCTCCTTGGTTGGAGCTTAAAATGTGTAGTAAACTAGGCTACTTTTCTTCTTAGATGCATAATGCAGCGGATGGGTCCCTTTTATGTGACATTTTGCTCCTGGAAAATGCAGGGGAAAGGTTGCCTTTCCAGGCAGCGTCAGCACCAATAACTAGGCAGACGGCAGCTTTTGACTGGCGACAGCAAATATTAAATCTATTTTTATTAATGTAATTGGAGTGGTTTCAGGATTTGGCAAACCTACTCCCTGCTTTTTGAAAGACATGGAGAAAGGCTGCATCTTATGGGGTGTGTCCTATATGAAAGGCTACGTTCTCTTCCTCAGCTTATATCATGGCTAGATTTTTCTGCACGACTCAGTCCTTATTACAGACTGAAAAGGGAATGCGGCGTTTGGGTTGAATTGTCCTGTGGCAATATATTGTCTCCTTGAATTCCTAACTGCACATAAAAGGCTGCAGCCACTGTTTACCTTCTCCAAATAGTCCAAGCTCCAGAATATTTCACTCCTGAAACACACTACCTGGGTTTGTAGTATCCCATGAAGTTGATGTGAATTAATGGGGTTGCCTCCTTTTTCTTAGCCCCTGAAACTTATTTGTGTGCACCACAGAGACTAAATGGGGGTGGATACTCATTCAAGATTACTGGTCTCAAGCATTCCAGGTTGTCTGTTAGCTCCCCATCCCAACCAAGATAAATAGGCACTGGGGAGTTTGGTACACTTTCAAAGCAACTTGCTAAGCTGCTCTCAGAAATGGAATATTGCATTATATTGTGGATAGCCAATTTGGTACCCTCCAGATGTTGTTGGAACCCAATTCTTATCAGCCCACCTTGCATGTCCAATGGATGATGGGAGTTGTAGTCCAACATTATCTGGTGGGCATGATGTTTGTTACCCCTGAGATATATGGACCATCCTTGCTTAGAATAAGTAGATGTAAAAGAAAAATAAGTATGAGCATTGAAGCCCACACATAACTAGGTGAGTGGTTATTCACAAGGCTTGGTTTGTGATTGTACTCAATGGTATGGAGCCCTGGTACCTCTTATTTTGCTGCCCATGGCAGCCATTTTCTGCTGGCACCCATCAGACCCAGTACCTCATTTTTGACAAAAATTAAAAGACTGACTATTTGTATGTCAGAACTCAGACTCATAACTCTTGGCTACCCTGTGCACAACCTTTTTCCAGAATGTGGTCCCATATGGGAAAGTCCCACTCGTGTTTTGAAGCCAAATTTCTGGATCTTGGCATGCAACAAAGGCAATTGCAGAAGCCCAGGCTTCGTTCTCACACCCTTCAATTTCAGTAAACGGTGAAGCTATGCACTGTGCAAACTGATGATGATGATGATTACTATTATTAATACCCTGTCTATCTGGCTGTGTTTCTCCAGCCACACTGGGTGGTTCCCAGCAGAATAGTAAAAACACGACAAAACATCAAATGTTAAAAACTTCCCTAAACAGGGCTGCCCTCCGATGTCTTCTAAACATCAGATAGTTGTTTATTTCTTTGACATCTGAAGGAAGGGTGTTCCACAGGGAGGGTGACACTACTGAGAAGGTCCTCTGGTTGCCTGTAACTTCACTTCTCACAGTGAGGAAATCCCCAGAAGGCCCTTGGAGGAGGACCTCAGTGTCCGGGCTGAGTGATGGGAGTGGAGACACTCCTTCAAGTATCCTGGGCCGAGGCTGTTTAGAGGGCTTTAGAGGTCAGCTCCGACACTTTGAATTATGGTTGGAAACGCACTGGGAGCTAATAAAGATCCTTTAGGACCAGTGTTAAATTCCAGGTTCAATCCTTGGCATCTCCAAGTAGAGATAGGAGAATCTTCTGCCTTAAATACTGCAGAGCAGCTACTGCTAATTATAGGCAACATTTAGCCAGATGGGCCAGTCAATGGTCTGATTCATAAAAAAGCAGCTTCCTACATCCCTATGCCCTAGACTTATTACTTTTGATTCTTTAGAAGCATTCTTAAGAAAACTAAGATGCTCGTCCAGATGCATGTACAGTGGGAAGAGGGTATTTATGAAGTTCACACACTGGCGTACGAATGGGGGCAGGGGAGTACGCAGTACCAGGTACCATTTGGGGAAAGGGTGCCATTGCGGCTGCCTGCCCCCCTGGGACATGCAACCCCGGGATGTGCGCCATGCCCCCACGGGCGACGTGCCACGCTGATGCACCACACCCCCGGGACACATGCCAGGCCCCCGCGGGCGACGCGCCACTCCCCGCCTGTTGTCCACTCCGGGGGCTGCAGCATGTTGCTCCGCCACTGAGTTCACATATTACAAGAACTGGAAAATATGTGTGAATTTCTAAAGAGCCCAGTTGGCTGGATGTAGCAGGATAGACTGTACACAAAGTAAGAGCCAATGTACATAAATAAGTGATTATGTAGCTCTCACAATGCGGACTGCTGCAAACTTCCATTTGGAGATTAGCAGCATCACTACCCAATCCTACTTCCTCCAGTTTTCACTGAACACAAGTATACACAAACAGATTACTGGGGTTAGGGGGTGGGAGCAGAGAGCAGTTGAAAGCAGCCAGTGCTTGTTCATGTGCATCAGCAGAAGTCTTGGCTCACTCCTCTTTGGGTTACATGTGCCCACTGTAAACTGCCTGCTTAACCCATGATACAGATTCTGCTTTAGCCATATATATTCTGCTTTAGCCATATATACATTTTATATATATATATACAGTCCTATTCAGACAATGCTCAGCAAAAGAAGAACATGGATACAGTGAGGCTGTAGGGCCATATGTTTGGTACCTTATTTTTCCAGTGAGACTGAAATGATTAGATTACAAATTTTGCATTCACTTCCACTAAAAATCTGATTAACCTTGCAGTCTCAACCTTGCATTATTAAATGGTTTCTTTATTTTTCCTAATCCCTGTATGCATTGAAATATTGTCATGAAAAGAAAATATAAAAAAACATTAAAATAGGTATATTATACAAATAGACACAATCAAAAAAGTCATACAACATTCTATTAATTAACAACTTAGATAATGGAAAATATGTTATTACAAAAGGTGGAGTTATGGTAAATATATTTTCAATTATTTTTTTAAGTCTTATTTTATGCCTACAGCATTGTTACTCTGAAAGTTCCTTGGCCGGCAGTATCTCCCCTGAGTTGGTGATTAAGCCGATTAAGGTTTTGAAAATGGTTACTTGAATGTCCCATTTTGCATGATTTTTCCCTGTAACTGTTAGCTCTCTATGCAAAAATAACTATTATGCCTTTCTTTCACTGTCAAAGATCTGGTTCAGTACACCAACCCAAATCCCATAGTGTTGTTTTTTTAAAACACACACACAAATACAAAGCACAGTAACAAAAAACCCACACCCCTCCCCCAGTTAAATGACCATAGATTGATTAATTGGCAAAGACCTGAGAGAAGAGGATTTATTTATTTATTGCCTGGCACCTAAAGCTATGTAATGAAGGCACCAGGTGAGTCTCCCTGGGGAAAGCATTCCACAAGCAGGGAGCCACCACAGAAAAGGCCCATTTTCATGTTGCCGCCCTCCAGACCTCTCACAGAGGAGGTATACAAAAATGGGTCTCAGCAGGATCAGTTCATATGGGGAGGGATGGTCCTTGAGGTGTGTGGTCCTGAGCCATTTAAAGCTTTATAGGTCAAAAACAGCACTTTTAATTGGGTCCGGAAACTAGTTTGCAGCCAGCGCAGTTGGGTCAGGATTGGTGTAATATACTCAAACCGTCTTCCTGGTAAGCAACATGGCCGCTGAATTCTGCACTAGCTGAAGTTTCCAAGCTGTATTCAGAGGCAGCCCCACACAGAACATGTTGTCATGATTTAACCTAGAGGTTAGCAGAGCATAGACAACAGAAGGTAGGCTTTCACTGTCTAGATAGGAACACAGCTGAGCCGCCACACCAGCTGCAGCTGATGGAAGGCACTCCACACCACTGAGCCCCCCTGAGCCTCAAGCAACAGTAATGGGTCCAGAAGTACCTCCAAACTCCCTCCTTCAGAGCAGGCCTCCTCTCACCCATCTGGTTTCGGGAACCACTACTAACAGTTGCTTAGTCTTATCTGCACTGAGCTTCAGTTTATTGACTCTTATCCAGCCAGACTCTGAAGCAAGACATTGGTCCAGCACATCCACTGCCTTACCTGCAGATGTAAAGGAAAGGTAGAACTGTGTGTCATCAGCATATTGCTGATCGTTGGGTGTAAGGCACCATTTGCAAAATCTGCTTTCAAAATATGACTTTTTTTCTGTTTCCATTCCCGCTCTTTTAGTATAGTGTTGATCCCATTTTGAATTTGGAATAGGATTTATTACTTTTTCCAACATGTGCAGAGTTAATTTTTGTTTGTTGTCAGTGCATGGCTTCATGATGCTGCCCCCACTCCCCTCTGGCGTCTTCCCATGTAATGCAGGTGGCTGCGATCATATTACAAGGAGATTATGAAGGGCTGCACAATCTTTAAAACGTGTCTCTCGTTCTGTCCATCATGGTCATTTCAACAGCTCTAGCTGCTTCACAAAGTCGATGTTTCCAAATGATAAAATACAAAAATGACTGGAACCATTCCAAGAAGTTATTAAAATAATGGAAGTTCTCTAGGATCTCATCCCCATTATTGGCTGCTGTTACTTCTGAACTGAGGAGCTGAAAGAATTGAAGGACTTCAGAAGGTTTAACTTTTATCCTAGGCTACTAGTCTTTCCAGTGCACCATCATCATTTGCAGTCCAGTGCAAGAGAAAATCTTGGTTTTAACTAGCATAATGATATGAGATTGGGATACCTGGGTTTAAATTTATGCTGGCTCATGAATCTCATAGGGTTGTGTGGTCATGAGCAAAAACAGCATCACTCAATTGAAACTATCTTACAGATTTGTTGTTGGGAATTAATGGGTTAGAAATGTATGATAGATACCACTCCATTCATATCTCCCATCATGATAATGTTGTAATCCATGTAGTCTAACAATGTCTCATGCAATTTCTTAAAAAATTCAGATTTCCCCTCATTTGGTGCATAAACTCCTACTATTAAATTTTTTTCTCCTTGTGATTGAATTTCGATTGCCACAAATCTTCCTTGATCATCTTTAAAAACAAATTTCGGTGATAGGCTCTCTTTGGCATAAATTACAACTCCTCTCTTTTTGACCTTATCCGATGAAATAAACTCTTGACCCAATCTTTTATTAATCAATACTTTCCTGTGTAGCCTTATCACATGTGTTTCCTGTAAACAAATTAAGTCCAACTGTTCCTTTTTCAGTAAATGAAAGACTTTCCTCCTCTCCTCCGGGGAGTTAAATCCATGAATGTTCCAACTTAGCGATTGCAGAGACATTGTGTCTACAAATATATACATGGTATCTACAAATATGGACAAGTCGCAGAGACAGATTGTAACTAAAGATGGCAGACTACCAAAAACCTTTTTTGAACTGACTGACAATATGGACTTGATTAATATATGGAGAACTAAGAACCCCTTAGGAAGAGAGGGAACATTCTTCTCTGAAGCCAAAATGACATGGACTAGAATTGACCAAATATGGATAACTAGAGGACTGGCACCTAAGACTCGAAAAGTGGAAATTTGCCCAAAAACTTGCTCCGACCATAATTCTGTGAAAATGGAGATGAAACTAACACCAATCGGTTCCTTCAGATGGAGGATGAATGACACCTTATTTAGAGATCAAGAGGTTGTTAAGAAGGCCCAAAAAACCTTGAGAGACTATTTTGAGATAAATTTGAATACTATTATTGAAAAAAGAATAATCTGGGACGCAAGTAAAGCAGTTATGAGGCGGTTTCTGATCCAACAGAATACAATAAAGAAGAGAGCCCAAAATGAAAAAAAGATAAAATTTTGGAAAAAATAAAAGAGGGTGAGAAGAAACTAAGAGCGAAACCAAAGTCACAAGAGATTCTGAGAGACATAAAGTTATGTCAAGTGCAATATATGAAGATGATGAACCAGGAAATTGAATGGAAAATTAAACAAATGAGACAAAAGACATTTGAATCGGCTAATAAATGTGGAAAATTGTTAGCTTGGCAAATGAAAAAAAGACAAAAGCTCAATACTATCACTAATTTGGAAGTAGAAGGAAAGAACATTCAGAATCCAGTGGAGATTAGAAAATGCTTCCAAAGGTATTTTAAACAGTTATATACACAAGGGCCACAGAAAGAGTTTGATATAGACCAATTTAAAAAAAACAAATGGATTACAAAAAATCTCTCAGGAAAACAAGATAATGCTGAACCATAAAATTACAGAACAGGAGGTAGAAGGTGCCATTCAGAATATGCAGTTGGGTAAATCTCCAGGGACGGATGGTTTAACCTCAAAATATTATAGATCTTTGAAGGATTGGTTAATTCAGCCACTAAAGGAGGTTTGTAATGAAATTTTGGAGGGGGAAAAAGCGCCAGAGTCGTGGAAGGAAGCTTATATTACACTTATACCGAAAACTGAGTCGGAAAAGACACAACTTAAGAACTACCGCCCCATATCCCTGCTCAATGTGGATTACAAAATATTTGCTGATATTTTGGCTAATAGATTAAAAAAAGTATTAGTGGAAGAGATACATAAGGACCAAGCTGGCTTTCTCCCAGGAAGGCACTTGTCTGACAACACGAGGAACATAATCAACATTTTGGAGAAGTTGCAAGTGAATATTAATACTAAAGCAGTTTTAATTTTCATAGATGCAGAGAAAGCCTTTGATAATATTTCTTGGAATTTTATGAAGAAAAATCTCCAGGGGATGGGGGTGGGTCAAGGGTTTGAAAATGGTATAAGTGCAATTTACTCAGAACAAAAGGCTAAGCTAATAGTCAATAATGTGATGACAGAGGAATTTAAGATAGAGAAAGGTACACGACAAGGCTGCCCAATTTCCCCATTGCTTTTTATTTCGGTCCTGGAGGTTTTGCTAAATATGATTAGAAGGGACCGTCTGATTAAAGGTATCCAGGTCGGAGCCAAACAATACAAATTGAAAGCTTTTGCAGATGACCTAGTTTTGACGTTACAGGAGCCAGAATCTAGTACGAAAAGAGTATTAGAACGGATTCAAGAATTTGGTCATGTGGCAGGATTTAAGCTGAACAAGTCAAAAACTAAAGTTCTTGAGAAAAATTTAACACCGATTGAGAAAGAGAGGTTTCAGAAGGAGGCAGGTTTAATATTAGTTAAGAAAGTAAAATATCTGGGGGTTAATATGACTGCTAAGAACTTAAATTTATTTAAAGATAACTATGAGAAATGTTGGACAGAAGTGAAAAAAGACTCAGAAATATGGTCAAATTTGAAGCTTTCCTTGTTGGGTCGAATTGCAGCTATAAAGATGAATGTATTGCCAAAAATGTTATTTCTGTTTCAATCATTGCAAATTTTGGACAAGATGGACTGTTTCAAGAAGTGGCAGAGAGACATTTCTAGATTTGTCTGGCAGGGCAAGAAGCCCAGAATAAAATTTAAAATATTAACTGATGCAAAGGAAAGAGGCGGATTTGCCCTGCCAGACCTTAAACTTTACTATGAATCAGCAGCATTCTGCTGGTTGAAAGACTGGCTGCTTCTTGAGAACACAGACATTTTGGAAGGTTTTAATAATGTTTTTGGGTGGCATGCATATTTGTGGTACGACAAGGTTAAAGCACATAAAGCATTTAAAAACCATATTGTTAGGAAAGCATTGTTTAATGTCTGGATAAGATATAAAGACTTACTTGAAAATAAAACCCCAAGGTGGTTGTCACCAATGGAAGCAAAGGCTCAGAAAAAGCTCAGTATGGAGGCCAAATGGCCGAAATATTGGGAAATATTGGAACAAGAAGGAGACAAATTGAAATTGTAGAGTTTCGAGAAACTAAAAGATAAAGTACGAGACTGGCATCATTATTATCAAATAAGACAGGCCTATAATTTGGACAAAAAAATTGGCTTCCAGGTGGAAAAATCAAAATTGGAAACAGAACTGTTAGATCCCAAAACTAAGATACTTTCAAGAATGTATAACTTGCTGTTAAAATGGAATACGCAGGATGAAACGGTTAAATCTGCAATGATTAAATGGGCACAAGATATTGGTCATAACATTATGTTTGCTGACTGGAAACAGTTGTGGACCATCGGTATGAAATTTACGGCATGCAATGCCTTAAGAGAGAATATTATGAAAATGATATATAGGTGGTACATGACACCAGTCAAGCTTGCAAAAATATATCATTTGCCTGATAATAAATGTTGGAAATGTAAAGAAAATGAAGGTACATTCTTTCACCTTTGGTGGACGTGCCCAAAGATTAAGGCTTTCTGGGAGATGATCTATAATGAAATGAAAAAGGTATTTAAATATACCTTCCTGAAGAAACCAGAGGCCTTTCTCCTGGGCATAGTCGGCCAATTGGTGCCAAAGAAGGACAGAACTTTCTTTATGTACGCAACAACAGCAGCAAGAATACTGATTGCAAAGTATTGGAAGACACAAGATTTACCCACCCTGGAAGAGTGGCAGATGAAGGTGATGGACTATATGGAACTGGCGGAAATGACTGGCAGAATCCGAAACCAGGGAGAAGAGTTGGTGGAAGAAGATTGGAAGAAATTTAAAGACTATCTACAGAAATATTGTAAAATTAATGAATGTTAAAATGATGATTGGATTGAATAGGGGGTATTAGCAACAAAGTTAATAAGAATATGCAAAAATGAATTGATAATGGATGAAAATATAGAGTTATAATATGTTAAGATATAGAGTTAAGATAAATGAAAGAGGGTAAGGATTTGCTGATTTGATTATCTAAATGGGAATACAAAAAGGGGCGGTGTGAGGAGGTCAAGGAAACAAGTTAATGAGTTTAAAGATACAAAAATTGGATTTGTTTTTAATTTTTTCTACTTATTCGTTTTTTGTATTTTGTATGTTTATTTTTTATTTTTTCTATTTTATGCATTTTTGTATGTTCTTTTTTTTACTTATCTCTTTTTATATGTTTTCTTTCTATTTTGTAAACCTTTGTTTTTTGTAAAATCTCAATAAATATTTTATATATATAAAAAAATAGAAATGTATGATAGGTCCAGGGTCCCCTCCTCCTTTGCATCCGTTTGTTTTTCTCAAAACTATTCCATTTTCATAATTCAATTTGGCAGCATCCAGTTATATTTGCACAGGCAAATCCTTGTGCGAAGCATGCTATCAGCACAGTAAGGAATTACTTGCCTAAGGTAGCAGATAATATATTCCAATTAAAATACAGCTAGAGCCAAATTCTAAAGAAGAGCTGATACATCAAATCCTTTATTAGATTGAATGCTGAACCCTGAATTTATTACACTGCACAAATTCCTAGGGTGGAAAAGGGAAATGAAATATAATATTAATGGCTTTGTTGGGCATTAATAATATAATATATGTTTTTTCCCTAATGTTTCCAGTTAGGACAAAGTCTTATTATGTGCCATTTTAAAAGAAGCTTCAAAATGTTGCCAATGTGCTCTTTCACTTTTTTTAAACATAAAACCGACTAATGCTGTTTAAAATTGGTTCACGATATTTCCGCAGGAAAAATGTATTGTAAAGGTTACATATGATAAGAAACTGAGGTTTGCCACTGAAAGAACTCCAATGGCAAGTTCGCCCCTTCATAATATGTAGTATGACTCCATTGAGTTGTGTAGTTCTCTGTCAGTGAAGCTTCGGATCATTGACTGCTACTGGTGCTTGCAGGAAAAAGTTAAAAATAGTCATGGCTGAACAGAAATTAGGGCCACATTCACACCATACGTTTAAAGCACTATGAGACCACTTCAAGCTGTCATGGACAAAGAATCCTGGGAGCTGCATTATGTTAAGGATGCTGTGAGTTGTGGACACCACCCTCACAGCGCTACAATTGCCACTTTCCTGTGAAGAGGTATTGATTGTTAAAGCACTCTGAGAATTGTGGCTCAGTGAAGGAACCATATAACAGTGGTCCTAAAAGAATTATATTGGCTCCCATTTCTGAGCACAATTCAAACCGTTGGTGCTAGCCTTTAAAGCCCTAAATGACTTTGGCCCTGTATACCTGACGGAGCGTTTCCACCCACATCGTACAGCCCAGACACTAAGATCCAGCTCCAAGGGCATTCTGGTGGTTCCCTCACTGAGAGAAATGAAGCTGCAGGGAACCAGGCAGAGGGCCTTCTCTATAGTTGCACCCACTCTGTGGAACACCTTCCCATCAGATATCAAAGAAATAAATAATTATATGACCTTCCATAGACATCTGAAGGCAGCCCTATTCAAGGAAGTTTGTAGTGTGTGACATGTTGTGTTTTTACAATTTTTTGTTGGGAGCTGCCCAGAGTACCTGGGGCAACCCAGTCACATGGGTAGCATATAAATATGTTGTTGTTGTTGTTATATTTTAGGGAATAGGGCTCTCCTCAGCACCCTTAAAAAACTACAACTCCCAGAATTCTTTGGTGGAAGCCTTACTGTTTAAGGCTGTTTAATACTGTTTAACTGCAACAGTAGCTAAATAATATGTGGGTGGATTTGCTGGTACGATGTCTTATTAACCATTCTTACTCTGCATAGTTATATAATAGCATGCAAAAACCATTTTTATTACTCTTCAACCATATTGTACTTTATAAATAATTAAATGTGACTTCCTTGTAACCAATCAATGGGGTTTCACAATTGTCTGCACAATTTCCAATCTCAGTAGAGGTGTGTCCGCAAAATCCTGCTTCCAAGGGCATGCAAGCTCTACCTATATTTAGGTTACAGAAAGGTAGCCGTGTTGGTCTGCCATAGTCATCTGACGAAGTGTGCATGCACACGAAAGCTCATACCAAGAACTAACTTAGTTGGTCTTTAAGGTGCTACTGGAAAGAAATTTTTTTTTTTTGTTTTGACTATATTTAGGTGACACTTTTCAAGAAAAAGTATCCAGTTATGTTTAATATGTTTACGGATGACTGCCGGACCATATGTGATTGTTTTGGAATCCCTGGTACAGGGATTACAGTAGAGCTTTTTTGAGACTTTAGCTTCACTTCCTCCAAATAAATCAACATTTCAAGGCTCTGGTCTATTCTACTGGGAACTGGATAAATGAAAATGACAAGATCAGTAGATATTTTAAGCATACACATCTAATTATACGAAAAACAGTATTAATGAAGACTGAAAGCAAAATTTATAAATATATTTCCCTGGAGAATTGCACATGGAGAAACTAATCTAGAAAAATAATAAGCCAAATCACTTCATTTGATATGAACCAGGATGTGATGCTGACATAGAATCATAGAATTGTAGGGTTCGAAGGGACCTCAAGGGTCATTTAGACCAACCTGCTGCAAAGCAGGAATCAACTAGATCATGAATGATCCAAAGCACTTTCACATTCATCAGAACTTTGTTATTTTGGAGCTATTCAGTTGCTTAATGTGTGCTTCATTCATTTAGATGTGGATATTCTATTCACAGGGCTTCATTACTTCTTCCAAGGAAACAGGAACAGATCCCATGCTGGGAGTCACTATTCACTGCAGAATGTACATAGAATTAGACTCACAGTATCTTGTAGCCTGCATAGCAGGCAGGCACTTGTGGCAGGGGTTTTTCCGTAGTAGCCCCACAACTATGGAACTCAGTTTCTTCTGAGATTAGGCAAGCTTAATTACTAGTGAAGGACTCGTGGCTTCAGGATCTGGTGATGATTGCAGATTTAGAGATCTAAATGTGGAGGGAGGGGTTTTTAATGGGGGGGGGAGGTTTACAGGGAGGAGGGGAGACTTAACTCATCCCCTCCACAGCTGTAGCACCCTGAAATCACCCTTGTGATGCCAATTAGGCCTTCTTTTCAGCCTAATTTTCCCTGCAGGCCCCAGGGAAAACCTTTTGTGTCTCCAGGCACCACATTGGTGACCCATGTGCTAGGCTATTGTTATTTCCTTCCCTTTTCTCATCCCTTCCTCTTTCTTTGGTTTTTCTATTCCTGCTTTGCCAGAAGCAGAGATTTCTGAACTTGTTGATCTGCTATATTGGATTGGTAGGTATGTTTTTCTCTCTTTCAGACTTAATGCTAAAACACTAAGGATGCTTTTAAACTAGATGGGCTGGAGGAAATATCAGAAATAGGTAATGTAAGACATGGCAATCAACCAACCAACCAACCAGGCAGTCAATCAACTGACCATCTTAGCTGTGAGTCCTGAGGGACTTGCCCCCTGCCTTGCAGGCCTTTTCCCACCTGGCTTGGGGTGGCAGGGCTCTGACTGACTCCAGCTACAAAACCTGCACCTGTTGAAGAGGCCAGAGACCATCTTGGTTGTCTCTTAGTGCAGACCCAGGTCATCAAGCCTGAACTTCCACAGCCACTGCCCACCATGAACCACCATTGGCAGGTTGGGCAGCAACAGCAGCAGGTATGTTCTGTGCTTATGATGATAAGTTATTCTCTTCTTAATTATGCTGTTTTACATCTGACATCCTTGAGTAATGTTTTCTTTTGAAACATTTAAGATAATTTTTGCTGTTAACTTGGCTGCGTTAGATGTGCATTCTGTAGTTGACCTCCTTTGTAATGTTTTATTTTGAAATCTTTAAGATAATAGTTTAGTTTCCTGTTAATTATGCTATATAATTAATGCATATAGTTAACTTTCTTCAGTAATGCTTTATTCTGGATTGTTTCACTGGATATTTTAATGTGTTGTAAAGCCCTTTGAGATATTTTTCGTAAAAATATAAAGTGGTATAGGAATGAAATAAATCACCACCACATTGCTTTATTATAGTTCTCATTCTTTATGCATATCAACACTTGATTCCTTTATGTCTTAGTGCTTTGCCTTGCATTGGAGTGCTTGGATTGAATTTGTTTTCTGTACTTCTGGAGTCATTTGGGCCACTAATTTTTATTATCTACTGTTTCTATATTATTTATCAATAAACTATTTAATTCATTTCAGTTATAATCTTTAGTCTATGGTCTTTCTGCTTTAATCTCTGGGGTGCAAATTTGAATGAAACTAGACCAATTATCTCCAGCTAAGATACCAGCATGCTTACAGAAATGGTTACACTTTACATTTGAGACATTATCACCTCACTCCACAGCTCAAGATTTCTGTTTTTTGGGGGCTGGGAGGGGAATAGTTGTGGCTGGGTGCCTTTCACTTCAGTGGTTAAACCAAATCTACTCTCAGTTGTGTTACAATATATACCAAAGAATTGTAACAGAAGTCTTTACCGTTCAAAACATTGAAGTCGGTAATCAAAAACAAACACTGCCTTTGGCTATTTTATTAAGCTTTCCTTGTAAAATGTTACTCTAGCTAGCATGAGAACTAAAGTTTACTCCATTTATTATAACATTCGTAGTAATACTGTGCAGTCAAGTGCAAATGATCTTCCGCCTTCTCAATTAACAGAGTATTAAGACTTCCCTGAAGAGCAATAAACTCCTTTAATATGACAGGGGTACAAGTTCATTTATGCGCTTCTTCCAAGGTGCATTTCCAAATCTGTGTGAAATTCCCTAAGCTCCTTATTGATTGTCAAGGCGAATCAAAGCAACTATGTTTTCCTCCGTTGGTGTTTAAATCATATCCCATAGGAGATAAACTAGGAGGAACTTTGTAGATACACTTCTTTAAAAATATTGCTGTTGCATCATTTCAGAAATGCTGTCTTGAGTGGCCTGTGAAGTAATATTCATGTATATCTGCTTCCTAGACACACATTTCTTCTCCTGTTCAGTATTTTACATAGCTACCCAACCAATGTGATGTGCCAAGAACAGAGTGTGCATGCTGGATTATCATATAAACAGATCATCATATAAACGGACCACATGGTCACTTAAAACTAAAGGCTGTGCACGCTCATATTGCCCCTGCAACTATGTGCTCCAGAGAGGTGTCTGCTTAGGAGGGGAAGGGGAAGAAAATTGCTCACTTGCAGGCAGAAACGGGTTCCAGTTCAAGATTTCAGTAATAATGATGTGCAGTGCTCCTATTCAGGGTTTCAGCAGGAGTGTTTCCCCAGAATTCTGCATTCCATTCATCCTCTTACGGTTTTCCATTCTTGCCCACTTCCAACAGTGAGCCAGCATTCCAAGGCCACTGAGCATACTCTGTTCTCATTGGACTGTTTTGGGTTTTTCCCCAGCCAAAAAGGGTTTTCCCCTTGATTCCTTTCTTCTTCTTTTGGTTCTTGTGCAGACCTGAAGGTTTCCCCGAGTCTGCTGATGCCTCATTCTATTGTGTGGGTCATGCTGTTTTGGCTACGTAAGGATCAATATGAGCATTGTCACGACTTGTGACAATGTATCTGTTTTTATTTTGCTTGAATATATTTTTCTTTAACTTTTAATTTCAGAAACCTGGTTGTTATTAAAATTCAATTAAAATATTTAGGTGGGAGGAAACACTCTTGAGCATTTCATATCAGTATATAGATTAGCCAAAATTCAGTCTAGAATAAACCATGATTAAACCCCATTGATTTCCAAATCAGACTGAATTAAAATCACTGGTGTTTTTAAGTATAGGCAATGACCCTTTTGTGTGTGTTCAGTATGTGCAAAAGCCAGAAGTGACTAGAGTGCAGAAAGGGCAAACATGGTGTGATGACAGGACCTAGCAATCCCACAAGTCTTTGCAAGTTCAATCCCAGGAGGCCTTGCACCAACCTGTGAGGCCTATGCAGAGAAAGCAGTTTCAATGGTGTTCCCAATATACACATTTCGCTTAAATGCAGTGCCTCAGAACATAAACCCTGCGTTAATGGGGAAGTTGCCTGTATGAAAAATTTGTGGCAAACTGTATCTTTATATGCTTGTACATTTTTTTCTGAGGCCTGTTTTACAAGAGAATAGCTGAACTGGAGCCATGCATCTTGACCCCACTCTGGTAATCTACTGAATATCAATGGTGGTGCATACCTTAAAGAAAGAACTGCAGTGTAAATGGATACACTGTGTGACTCTGCATTCAGAGAAACACAACTTTACTCAGTTTTTTTTTTCCATTTGGATAAAGCCTCCTGGGCCACGAAACTGTTTTGTACAGCTCTGCTTCTCAAAATTGGGGTGCCTAGAATCTAGCTCAGTCAAACCATTTTATTTCAGTGATCACTTCTCTCTTTTTTTGCATTTGGTGGTTTTGCAGAATAACTGCAAAAGTAGAACGCTGCAAAACAGAAGGAAAGCATCATCTTCTAGCCCCATATGATGATCACAAAGACTTGACTGTATGCATAGCAATGGTCACCTGAAGAACAAATGACATCTCTGACATCTACTTTTGGTGGCTATGAAGCAGCAGCAGATGATAAGAGGTCCACTCCAAGTACTTTGAAGGGGAATCATGCTTGAATTAGAGGGCAGGAGCTGAATTTGTTGCAAATGGTGGCACAATTCATCTTGCTCATACTAATACAACTGCACTCAGAAGCACAGACTAGTAAGATGAAGGTAGATTAGCTGGTTGATTGAATAATCATAGGGCTAAAAGAACACAGGCCAAGCTCTTACTCTGGGTGGACTCCATGGGATTACATGGAATAAGTTGGACTGCTTGTGAGTTCCTGATCTAGGAGGAATGGGATGCGGTATGGACTGTATGTATAGCCTATACCTGGCACTTATGCATGTGGCTACCACAAATATGCACAGCTGTAACTGAATAGAAATCGCTGATCTTCAAGCAAACACACACCATCAGGGGAACTTTTGAGCAAGCATTGTTAGCCTACTTACTGTCTGGACAATAAATAGATTAGAACCTCAAAGTCAATGCATTTTTGTCATTTATTCAAATTTTCTGTAGGAAGTAAACACTGAAAGAATTAAAAAAAACCTCACACTGCAGTATGTACAGTTTTGTGACATCACATGAATAAATCATTTCCTAATAAAAATGAGAACAGTTAAATTAGTGAAACTCCACAACGAAAAGATTGCATAAACCCCAGAATTCTTGTGTGTGGTAACGAAACCAGTATTGCGCATCTAGCAATACCAGAATAGAATTGCAGTGGTTTGAAATGGAATAACAAAACGTTAATGTTTGCTATTGGGGGTGGGGAGGTGCTCTTTACGTTTTAAAAAATGAAAAGGAAAAAAAGATTGACTTTCCCCCCAGACCCTTTCATTTGAAGCACATTCTTTCACAAAGCTAAAATACCACAGCAGAAGTCATGTCCAGAAACAGAATACAATTGTGTTTGATAAACATCTGGTTTGACTTAAGACATATTTGCCATTGCAGAGATGCATAGGGTCTCCCATGCATTTTTCATGCAGCAGGTAATTACAATATTAAATAAAACATTTTCTATACATTCTTCCAGACTTGCAACTGTATACATACATGCAAAAAATTTTAAACCTATGTGATCATATTTACATTTAATATATGGAATATACATAACAAAAAGATTAAAATGTTTTTTTCCTTTGCATTAGATAGAATACAAAATATGTATTTTTTCATTAAAGAAACCACTATTTACATCACTTTTTTAAAAATCAATTTCAACATGTATGTGTAACAAGTCTATATATTTACATATGTATACATATACATATATATAAAATATAACTTACCAGTTTACTCAACTAAAATGCAGCAGAGATAAACTGGCAACATTTTGTTGTCATTAATGACTGCTCTATCACATTTCACTGATGTTTTGCTGGGGGAAACTTAAATCATTTATTTCAAAAAAATGTAAATTAAGCACTTTATAATCTATTTTTTAAAAATATATAGCTTAAGAAGTAAATACATGGCTGATTTCCCTTTCAAACTGTTGTGTTCTATCTTCAGAGATGAACTGCTCTTACAGAAATGGGTCTTCAGGGTAATCCTAAACATGCTCAGAGGTTTTACTGAATTCCATCAGATTTCCTTTCAGGTAAGAATGCATAGGATTCCAAATGTGCCACCCAATCCTACCCATGTCTATTTAGATGCAAGACCCACTGTGCTCAATTGGGTTTACTTCTAAGTGTGGAAAGGATTGCTGCTTTAAGTCATTTTCGCTAGTAAAATATAGTGCCCATGTTTTTCTGAAGTTCTAATTTGTGTTTGCCTTTACAGAATGAAATAAGAGAAATGTTCCGACACAGGTCCATTTTTCCTCTTTCATACTATGTGGGGAAGACAGCGAATTATTTTTTCTTCTGTCCTTATGATGAAACTCTTAACTTCATTCATCCTTTTAACTGTACCAATACAGGTCTCTCGTTGCAACTACAAAGGTGCAGGCCCATGAATTTAAATCTGTCTCCACTCATGTAAAATGGGGGCTGGGCCTCCACTTTGAACGAAAAGGGGTTAGTGGTTGAGAAACCCAGAACTCACCCCCCTCCCTTTAGTTTTTCCTCTTCTTCCTCTTCCAGGTAGACTGATGGATTAAAGTCCTGCTGAAAGAAGCCTTTGGAGAACAGCAAGGGGCTAAGTGTAGGTGTACCTGCATGTTGCCATCAGTCCCCTATTTTACACACAACTGGGGCAGATCAAAGTCTCAGGTTAAGCACATAGCTATGCATCATAGTGTGTAAATTGATCCTGTGTCACATATTACACTGATGTATACCTGGCAAGTGTGTGCTTTGTATTCAGAACTATGTCACATGGTTACAAGCAAAGCATGGTCTTGCCCCACCTTGTTTCCTAAACTACATTTTACTGGTTAAGGCAGGTAATTACATATCTAAAATCTTTTTGAAATGATGTGTTCTACCCCATTATTGAGATTTGTGGTGTCAATGAAATACATTACTGAGATGAAATGTACCAACTGAACTGCTGTCATTATAAGGTTCACTATGGGGAAAATTAATCTGCAATGTGTATTTGTCTATAAATACAGGTAAGCTGAGCTTTTAAAATATTTGTGCAAATAACTCCCAAGAGGAATTTGTAAACTGTTAACTATCAGAATTCTAGCATGTGTGATGATCTCTAGCATGTGTGATGAAAAGCCCACCATCCACTAGAGTATCTGCCTAATTTAGAATATAGAAATGCAGTGTCTATGATTATACCAAGATAGTATAAGACAAAGGCAACTTTTGGCCCACCAGATGTTGTCCCAACAGCATGGCGAATAGTCAGGGGCAACAGGATCTGTAGTCCAATAACTCCTGGAGGGCCACAGGTTGTCGATCCCTGATATAAGGTAACAGTTGTTTGTCATGAAATTAAAGTACACCTGAAGGTGCCATTGGCAACAGGAATAGAATGACTAAATGGTGGGATACAACAGAGCTTCAGCGAATTTTTTCATGCCAATTTGAACTGGAATTTTCCTATAAAGACAAATTTGTATTTCCTCCAGGGCTATGAATCTACTTGGTCTGTCGTTCACTCACTCTCTCTCTCTCTCTCACACACACACTTTTTAAATATTATTATTAATTATATGTTAATAATAATAATAAAGCTGTGATACTTTGTAGACAAACAGCTGGAACAAATATTTCTAATACATTTCTCTACCAGGGCAAAGAGAAAAGGTGTTCAGCAACAAAATAAAGAAGTTTGAATTATATAACTTTACAACTGATGCTGAGCTTATGATGAAAGGTAAAACAAGATCTGGTTGAAAATATTTATCTTCTTGTTTGTAAAAGCTTTATCCAGTCAGCAATAATATATATGCTTTCACCATAATTAAAATCACTCATTGATTTGAGATGCGCTGAACTTGTCTGATTTTATTTTTTCTAGGACATTGATAAAAAAAAATCCCCTCAAAATCAATGGACGACTTTAACACATTTGAACTGTGCTGCAATAAACTTTTTAGCTCAGAATAGTGTAATTCTTAAAAACATGTAGTAAATTATACAGAAAAGTGAAGTAATCAAAACCCAACTTAACAAACAGTGCAATTCTATACATGCCACTTAGAAGTAGAAATCAATGGGACTTATTCCCATGTGTGTATAAGGGTTTTTGGGGGGCAGGGGCTTGGGCCCATTAGCCAAATTAGGCTTTGCAGCCATACCCACTCATCAACATGGCTCCATGGGTGGGGGAATCCCGTTCTACAACCCTAGTGTATAGGACCACAGCTTAACTGATCTTCTGAGTTAGACTGCTACATGTTTAAAAGCACTGCAGTAGACACAGGTTTTACTGAAACTAAAATTCAGTACAAACTCAAAATATCCTACTTAGGTAAATTTTGTCTAAGAAGTTGGAGAGTGATAAACAGAACTTTTAAAAACTGCCATTCCATTCTTTCAATTTACAATACTTCATCTCCCTTAATTCTGGTTTATTAAATATTAATTAATTTACCACAAACGATCTTTTCACTGACCACTAATATCAATACATATGCCACCTTCTTACCAAAAAGCCTTCTAAACATGTCAGCATTTTCAATACTTCAATACTTCAGTAGTGCTGTAAAGCAAGACTGAGCTGATGGGAAAAGATACCAACGTGATGCGTTGCCTATTCTTTTTTCTCTCTTAAACAAAATGCAACATTGATTCTGGAAAAGTTCACTAATCTGTTCCTTGACCAAGCATAAATGGGGAGAAAATGAAAGTGGGTGAGGGACTTATATTTTGCTACCAGGATTTTGCAAATCTAGCTTTATAAACTCATAGCCCAGGTTTTATATTTATTTCAGCTGAGTGTCGAAGGGAAGGCATTCTCCAAATGCAACTAGAGAACGTACATAATATATTTCTTGTGGTTCTCCCAGATATTAAAATGCAATCAAAAGCCATTAGGAAGCACCCAAAGGTTTCATTTCTATACATTTCTCCAGTTAACACTGAGGATGATTACTAATATGCTAGAGTAGACTAATGCCTTGGTCTTAGTGTTCCATTTACAAAAAAAGGGGTTCTTCACATTTCATACATGTATGAAAACACAAAATTATACTGCCCCAGTGCTTAAGAGTTTCAAAAAGGAAAATATATCATGCGACAGGATGAAATGCTGCAAAACACTCTGCCAGCAGTGTCAGCTTTATGCATTGCATGTGTAATACTAGTAGTTCCAAATAAGTACCTTTTTATAATACATAACCCAGAATAATTGCTGCTACCTCTGTATTTCCCCCCTACACTGGTTCAGATATTTGTAAATAATTCCACCCGTGTGGATCAGCTTCCTGCCATGTTTTTAACTGGAACCTGCTGGTGAAGGCAAGGGAATAAATCCTGAAGCGCCAGGCAAAAACTTTTGTCTATAACCAGGCCTTTAGCTATCTGTGGCCTTTTAGAATTGGGATGTCTTTTAATGTATCTATGAGGGGATTTTTGTTTGTAAGTTGCTTTGGGTTGCCCTAGGCAAGATAAAGCAACTGACCAAATTCAAGAAATAATAATAAAAAGTAATAATAATAATTTTTTAAAATAAGAATAAATCATATACATGACATCCAAGGTCCACAGGAAAATCGTCTGCCATCATTTGTATGATTTGAAAACATATCAGGAAGCTGAACCCCATGGTTTTAAACCTTTGCACAAACACCAGCAGTCAGTTTTCTTATGAATTTTGATGTAACTAACAACTTGTGATGATAGGTGCCTGGTGACAAATTTCCTGTAAAGCAAAAATAAAAATAAAAAATTGCTACATGTATTTTAAATATCAGCAGAAAAATTCACCAAACAAAACCATGTTTCAGTTATACCATGCTTTCCTCAAATCATGCTAGATTTATACAACACTTTAAAAAAAAAGCAAAGATTTAAACCTGACTGTAAACACTTCTAATATGATTATAATTTACTCTGGTTCTTTTTTAATTGTTAATACTTTGTCTAAGAGTCCGTATACATTTCCATTCACATTGTGTTGAAGGGACACTTTATTACTTGAATGACTACTGTAAGTATTTCTTACATTATGAAATGGCATTTTACATTCTGCAACAGGCGATAGCTCTTTCTTAAATGTGACAACAGATGAATGTTCTGTAAATGACGTATCACTCCAAACATCTTTGCCATGTGCTTCCTGAATATTAATGGAATTCCCACCTTTCTGTAACATGTAATATAATATAGGATTAGTTTTGGTCAGTCTTGGGGAATCTCGCTCATGTTCATTTTTGTCCGTATCTGTGATGACCCATTTTATAGGCCCCCTTTCTCTAGGTACATGGCAAACACTAAACTGGTCACATTCAGGTTTTGATGAAACTGTGCCTCCCAGATGTTCAGTGAAGGGAGAACTGGCAGGACTCCTCATTGCAACTGAATACTGAAATGTTCGGTGATCCAAACAATTGGTTTGCTGTCCAGGATTCCCCATTAGCGTATGTACTGAAGGGACACTGAATTCAGTTTTGCTGTTATTTGTGAGGTTATTTTTTGTTCCTTTCTTTTTGCCATCAGTTACTGCTGAATTATTCCTATGCTGAGGCACGTCTTTTTCACAATTTTCTGACAGAAGCAGTTGTTTCAACACGTTAAATCCTTTGCTTTCTCTAGACCAACTCCTATTTTCACTTTCATTATTTGAACCGTGACCTGAAGGGTATTTTAATTCAACATCAGTTCTGCTAAATTTCAATTCTTTCTGGTTGAGTCCAGGACCATACAAGGCATCTGCAGAAGACTTACGATTGTTTGCAGCATCAGATATGTTACCTTTGTTACCTTTTAGCAATTTCAAATGACCTTCTGAAGGTTCAGGATGCAGCTTCCTCTTCTTTGGGACTGTGCTGGGGCTTTTTGATTCCACAAAAGTCTGTTCCGCATTTCTGTGGCTCCTGTCCAGTTCATCTGCAGAATAGCTATCTTGACTCTGCCTCAGCAATCGACTTAGTAGGCCATTCTTTGAAAAAGAAAAGCCTTGAGGTGAGAGAGGGTTGGGTTTAAATTCCTCTGATGCTGGAGAAGTAGCTGAATGTCTCTCTAATGAATGAGCTAGTCCATGATATTTCTTGCTAACACTTTCCCTTACTTGCTGTGCATTTGGATTCTGAAGGGCATTTGATTCCTCAGAAGGTTCAGCTTTTATTTTTACAGTCAATATTTGTTCATTCAAAGCCTTTTCTGTCGGGTCTTGTAAACTCTCTTCTTTTGAATGCATCCTCTCCTTTGTTTCAGTCATACCTTTGTTGGAGGTTCCCAGAAGCAGTTGGAGGACAGTGCGTCTTTCAAGTAGATTCTGGATTTCTGAACTGGGAAATCTTTGTTCAGCTGGTAGAGGCTGACTACTGACAATTTTGTTTTCTTCAAGTGCACCTGATGCATTAGTAATCAGGGAGCTATTTAATCCATCTATCAATCCAACTGGTTTCTCTGGGTTTAGAGTCATCATTTGTTTGCCTGTCTGCCTTTGCTCATCTATTGACATGGAAGACTGCATCCCACATTGAGCTAAGTTTTGCAAAAGTTTACTTGCACTAAAGGATGGATTTGTTTGTACAGTTTCATTTCTGCTCTGTTTAGTTCCTTGAATTTCTTTGTGTACTGTAAGATCTATCAAGTGTTTAGAAGCTGGATTAATTAGTCTTTCAGGCTGTATGATGCAAGTGTATGGTGGTGAATTATGTTTGACCAATAAAGGAGAATGGTGTGAAAGGTTGATGGGGGAATCCGCTTGTGTAGAATTTAGCAGAGGAGGAGTGTTTATTGGAGTAATTTGATTTGTACTAGAGCAATCTGTCATAGGAGTTCTGTTACCCATTGCTAAATTAAATTTTGTCACATCAGCTGAAACTAATGCACTCTCAGTTTCTGTGATTTTCTCAACATTGTCTTCATTTTTATGGCCAAGTAATAACTGAAGCAAAGTTACTTTCTGATGTGGATTGAGTTTTGCATTTTTAGAGGGACTTTTCTCTTCTACATTTTCTAGACAAGGAACTTTTGAATCCCAGTTGTGAAGTATGGATTGGGTTAAATTGTCTAGAGAAGCTGGCTGCGCAGAATCTGGTTTATTTGTTTTCTGTTTGAAAGATAAGTCTATAGGAAGACAATTAGAATGAGAACTTTCATCATCACTGCTGTCATCTTCTGTAAAACTTGGATTGTTGTCAGAATACTCATCAACTGTAGTTGGTGTACTACTCTCCTCAAAAATACTGGACCTTTCATTCTGTTCATATCCTTTAGTCTGCTTAGTAGCACTGTGATTTTTAAGGAGATGTAAAAGTAAACTACTGTTGGTAGGTGGTTTCATATGATTTTTTTCCATCGCTGTTTTGTAGCCTATGCTTTTAGGAGATGAATGAATTACCCCCATAGGACTCTGAAAATGTGTCATATTGCTTTTGTTGGTTATTGATTTGGTTGAAGATCTTACCTGACCATTAGGATGGCTTTCAATTCCTTTTGACAGTTTGAAATGGCCAACATCTTTCGGAACACTTTCTTTTAATCTTGCCATAGCAGCAAGTCTCTCACTTGCAATTTGACTTGCATTTTGTGCTTTTAGAGCATGTTCTCTGGAGTACTGCTGCAAGTGCGCTTCACTTGAAAGAAGCAAGGCTAGCTGACTACAAGCCACACTGGGTTTAGGAGACGTAGCAGGACTAGACCTTTTTTCCACCATGCTTGCAACAGCTTGTAATCTTGCAGCACAAGACAACGACTCACTCATCACCTTGGAACCACTTTGTCCTGTATGCGAAGATTCTATAAACCGATCTTTAACCAGATTAGCTGTTAGCTCAGGCAGACCAGTCTCCAGCTTTTCATCTTTTGCTTTGCTCTTCTTCAGGAGAGTCTTCAAGTGACTGGATGCAACACCATAGCACCTTAAGTCTTTCTCAACTTGCAGAGAATCGTGGCTAAGGGAATACCCTTGCTCCTTGAGGCTCTGCCTAATCTGTTGTGACAAAGCAACGCTCTGCAGCCTAGAGCTGAATGACTGAAGCAAAGAGGCCAGTAATGTGCTATCCTGTTTGCCTTTAGGCACATTTTCAACCATGCCAGCTAACAAAGCTTCTTTTTTCCCATTTAAATCCACAATCGAATCAGACAAGCGTCTTCTCTTTGCTGCATTCCAGTCTTCAGAAGACTGCAATAGCCTTGCCTTTTTGTGATGCAGCATGCCAGAACCTTGATATGTATGTGTGTTAGCAACTGAACCATCTCTCTGACAGCTGGGAGATGTATTTCCAGAAACCCTGAAGTTCTGATCTTCTGCACCAGGCCCAACAGGCTTTTTGTCAACCGCAGAACCCGAACCTCCTGCTACTTGATGCATTAGTAATCCCTCTAGGTAAGTTAGAACAACGGAATCCTGGTGCATCTCAGAGACAAGCTCTTCTCCATGAGTCATGTTCAATACAAGTATCCACAAAGGCTCCCTTTTTATTCACTTTAAGAACTAACTTGTTATTGGTGAACTGAGATTCAGATTAATAAGCAAGTCTACTGTTGCCTACAAAATGTGATGCAGAACAGGTGCAGTAGTCCTTGATTGATTCTCTCATTAAGTTTTTGTGGAAAACTAAAAGTTCCATTTTTACGCATCTCTGCTGCGGTATGCACATGCATTTATGAAGGTGATCCAGATTGACTTATTTAAAACATGGTTCCAGAGGAAACATATTCATATTCTTCTAGTAGATTTCTGCAGCTGAGGTTTTCTTTTTTCAGTCTTTTCTCATCATATTGTACATGCTTAATTCCTATGAAGCAAAAAAGAAAAAAAAATCAGCAAAAGTATTTTGAAGGTACCAAAATTGTATTCAAGCAAAAACAGAAGCGCATCACACAGCTCTGTAGTCTTTTGATCAGCTAATTCTTCCTGAACAAACCAGCACCTTGCACTTTTGTTTCCCTATAAAGTGTTGCTTGAAAGCCCCTCTTCACACAAATGATAGGTTACAGCAGGCATAGGCAAACTCGGCCCTCCAGATGTTTTGAGACTACAATTCCCATCACCCCTGACCACTGGTCCTGTTAGGTATGGATGATGGGAGTTGTAGCTCCAAAACATCTGGAGGGCCAAGTTTGCCTGTGGCTGGATTACAGTTAATAGAATGTCCCAACACAGGCATTGAAAAGAGGGGGAGGGCACAATGGGCTGCACAGAGTCAGGGACAAACTGAAGCACCTTGGCTGTCCTGTCCCCTGCCCCAACTTGAAGCCATGGAATGACGACAGAAACTGGAAAGCAAGCACTTGATGTTGGTGTCTGCCTTTCTTAACAAATACATGATTCAGATAGAGTTTACTGTGATACTGGTTATCATCATCATCATCTCAGAAAGAGGGACACCCCCTCTCTCTTTGGTATTCACTACTATACATTGTATTGTGTGTCGCCATTTGGAAATGATCATGAAAGAGAAGAACACGGAGGCTTTTATGGAGCCAGGAAACTGCTAAATGCACCCTGTCTTCCAGAATAACAGGCTAAAGATATATCGGCATGGATAGAACAGCAAAGGATTTGGGCCACAGTCTAGAAAGGCTACTTTCCACGTATGACTATGTGCAGATTTTAATAACTTTTTTTATACTGCCAATCAATTGGCTAGATTTATATGGAAAGGTGGGCTGCCTCTCCAGCCAAGTGAGTGGGCACATAAAAAAACCCAAAACTGACTGCTAACTTTGTTCCTCTGGACTTTTATGTGCCAATAAAGTTTTTTTAAAAAGGGAAATGGTAAGCATTAAAAAATTCAAGATAAATATTTATTTCCTAACTTAAAAATGATGTAACAACTTTAAAACAAGTCTATTAACAAATCTCAGTCATAAGAGCCAATGCCTAATGAATGAAGCATTAATCTAAAGAGCATGAGAATTAGCTAAAAATCAAAGAAAATAAACATCAAAATTAGTGTCAGTTATACAAGACCCACCCTATAACTGTGACTGTGAACTGTTTTAACCGCTTTTAATAATAATAATAATAATAATAATAATAATAATAATAATAATAATTTTTTATAATTTTAACACTGTTGTACCATGAACTGTAACCAGCTGGTGAAGGGTGGGTGTTAATAATAAATAATATACAAACTCTGATAACAAAAAATACCGCCTCCAGGGTAACTAAACTCTGGATACAATAGATATGAATGAAATATTTATGAAATAATTAGAATCCAGCTATTTGAGTATAAACAAATGTGTAGCAATGTATCATCAAATTGCAGCCTTTGATCTTTGACTCTTTGCATTATCTGCCACTTTTATGTCAACTTCTAGTTACTCTGTTTAAGGCTCTCCTACCTTCATCTTCCCCAATTCTCCTTCTCAGGGCCTAATTTGATTTCTGCCTTCTGTAGTCCCCACCATAGTCAACACCAGCTGCTCCCTCTGCCTCAAACAGATGGTGGGTCAGTTCAGATGTGATACCAAAGCATGAATTGTTACAGGAACAAGCCCTGTGTTCATGTGCTGCTTTCCCCTCACATTTAGTAAGAATAGAATAAGGCTTAAAAATATGTTGTTTAGCTTTCAGAAATGAGGTGGCTAGTTCCAAGTCCTATTTTTAAAAAAATTGTAACAAAAACTCATTAAACTGACTTTCGTAGAGTTACTAGATTTTAATATGGAGAAATGTCATTGTTCTACAAAATAAATTTGTCACTGAATGTCTATAAGTACTCCGAAAGTGATTCATGTGTTATGAACTGAGGCTGGTATGTGTGCGTAACTGTTCACACAAATGATTTGCTTGCGTGATGCGTATTCATAAAGGAGATGACTCATGAAAGACATGGTGGGAACTTCCATGAGCAGAGAAAATGAGTATGTCAGCTTTTTAGAAGTTACACTTCAAATACTGGCTTGTGGAAACAAGGCGTTGTATCTTTCCTCTCCCCAAATCTGTTCCAGGGAGTCCTCCAATGCATTGGAACAGACTTTGAAGGGTGCACAGGGGGCTGTAGGGGAAAAGAGAGCAAGAAGATCCGCTAGGCAAGCGAAGGTACAATGTGTGAGCAGAAAAGCTTCTGCACATAGTCAAGCTGTTTCAAAACAAAGGAAATTATAAGGACATGTTTCTACAGAATTCTTTTATGAGTTAAGAGTTCTACTAAACAGTGAAAACCTTACCAATATTATACTAAATCCACTACATAAATTGCCATACGAGTTAGTGATTTGTATGTGTGGTCTACTATTTTATGTTTGCTAACATGTCAAAAAAAGGGGGGGGGAAATCAGTGATAGAGATCTGAATTCAGGACATCAAGAATTCATGGTAGTCTTGCAGCAGTTTCTCTGACCTCGTGTGGAGGATTTTTCATTAATATGTTTTGATAATACATAAAAGAGATATAAATAAAAACTTGTAAGATTGTGATGTTTATGACATTAGAACAGCATAATTACCAGTCAACAACTAATATTTGGAAATTTGAAAGTGCTGAGATGATATGGGCCTAGAATATACAACTGTGGTAACACTACTGTCCTTGGAACAGTAAATAACTTCCGCAGTATTTTCACACACCCCTTTGCCACCACAATATAGGTATCCTTGATGCATATCTGGTTCTCGATCAAGTGATCCTGAGATCTCATCCTCTGGGTTAGAAGAGGGGGCTGAACCTAAGGCAAATAAACCCTTCTGCCCTCTTACTAAATATCTTTTTTAATTGGGAGAGGACTAGGCTGCATAAGCACTATTTTCCTCACATAGCTCTGGATTGGGGGCAGTAATGCAGTACAGGAAGAAAAAGGTTATTTAGCTTAAACATTCACGCTAAGGACACACACTCTTAAGTAATTTATCAAATTTATGTTGATAAAATGTCAGCAATTTTGAGCAAAAGACATGATAGATAATCAGAAACTTGTGGCTATAGCTCTTAGTAGAATGTTTTATATATGTCTTCATGAATGCTACGGAAAGAAAGTAATTGCAAAATAGCAAGAAAGGGCTATTTATCTTTGCTACTTGTTCTATTAATGATAGTTGTTGAAATGAATCTTACTACCTAAGTAGTGGAAATCAATACTGACACATCTGCAAATATCAGGTTTCCCATTCAAATCATTCTCCCAAGAATAAACATTGTACTCAGTATGAGAACTTCACAACCAATTAATTTGCAGCTTACATGACTAATAATAGTGTTATTAATTGGGGGGGGTGCAGACTCCCCATAATTCTAACTTTAGTAGAAGGCAGATTTTAGCCAGTATTTGGAATATGAAGGGAAGATGCTAGGCCAGTGAAAAATACAGGCTGAACCAGTCTTCCTATTCAGAAAATGGTTGCTAGCGATGCCCTTAAGAGACCCAAGTACTGGGCCATTAAGAACAACTGACCATGCAGATGCTGTCCTCCCTGCCAATGAAGAAGTGGACAGCAACAGAAGAACTGAGAGAGGGAGGTTTCCAGTGGTAACGGGGTATGATGTCACCACAGGAAAAAAGGTATCCTTTTAAAACAGGTTTTGCAGCAGGTGTTTTGGGGAAGAAGAATGAAAGGCACTGGTTGGAGGAGGCTGCAAGCAGAGCCTGGAGAGCCTGGTCCCCTTCTGCTTTGGAGCCAAACATGCCAAAGCTATGAGAGAAGCAACGAGAGACCCCCTTGCAGTGTGTTGTTCTGCACTTCCTCCATCGAAACTCAGGCTATAAATGTGTGTGCAAAGTAAACCACATTTCATAAAGACAGGGCAGTTTCTGCTGCACCTCATTCCCAAGAAACACAAATCCTTGTTAGGGGCCTAAGACCCCTGGGATCTTATTACCGCTCAGCAGAGATTGGGGTGGCCTGTAACACTAGGAATAAAATGGGAAATTGTTTTTAACCATATTTCCTTTCATAACATGCTTAAATCAGACGTAGCTTAGGACTGCACATTCTAGCCAAAACCAACATTCAAATTTAACTTGCCGTAACAACTGCTTTCTGCTGTTCAAGGCTGTTGTGGTTCCCATATTTTGCACTTCAATGGAAGCAACTGGTGGGGGCGAGAACAGTAGCCAAGTGTTAAGTGTCACAGGGAATGATATGAGGAACACATTACAGAGAGTTTATATGTGTACATATTAGGGAGAAAAACGCTGTGTGAATTACTGAGAAATTAGCAGCCTGCTCTTCATATTAGGAAAATGTGACTATAAGATTAAGATTATGATTTAACGTTAGTATCAGTATAACATTCAAATTCAACTTTGTCATCTCTAGTCTTAATTATTGAATTATAATTGCATTATAATGTGTTGCATATGAGGCCTTCTTAGAAGTGGATTCCTTGCCTATGGCATGGGAGGCCTGCCTGGTGCTGACATTAACATCTTTTCAGCAACAGACAAAGCTTTTTCTGTTTTTCTAGGTATTTGGTTGTTAAGATCTTTTGTGTTTGGGGGGACATTTTAGCTGGTCTGAAAAGTGAAGCTTTACTAAAACACACACAATTCATGACACCACAGAAATCTGTTTTGAAATATTGATGGAAAACATCTAGATATCAAAATGGACCACTTTAAATTATATATGAATCAAAATTAATAATTTTTTAGAATTAGGAAATGTATTTTGACATTATTGTGTTTCAGTACATTCCAAAGTCTCAGTCGATGCTTGAACAAAGTTAATTACATGATCATTTAACTTCAGTACTGAATTATTAATAGAAGAGTAAAAATGTAGATAAGAATGCATAAATAAATGTATCAAACTCAGTTATAAAAATGAATTTGAGAGCTGGAGAAGACTTGATCACAAAGTATATGTGTGCACACACCCACACCCATTATTGACAAATAATGCACATTTTGGAAAATATTCTAAATCACCATAAATAATTGTACTCTTCTTAAAAATATTTTATGATTACTAGAAAAAGAACAAAATTAATAACTGTCTTGAACTTTTAAATCCTATTGAACAATTATTAAAGTTGAAGTAAAATCCTATGGTTTGTTTACTGCTAAAATAGATTTGACATATGCATGGTACAAGTTCAAGGTCACTGATCAGGAAATAAGATTACAAATAGGACTGATGTAACAGCTGGCTTCTGATCAAAGCTTCAGGGATTTTAATACACTTACCAGAAAATACACTGCATTCCCTTATATAGTGTAGTTTTTAAGGTATTATAAACAAATCCATGTATTTATTTCTGTAGCACAGCATTCAAAACACAACATCAAACCCAGAGAAAACTAGTCTATGTTAATGAAAGAAGTGTTATTTTCTGTCACAAGCTATTGTCTGAATAAAGTAGGTAATCTATTGATTCATTCCAACCTACAGTTCTATTGTTAATCCAAAGCAGCCTGTGCATAAGTGCAAAGCAGTTTTGTGTGACCACAGGATGCTGCATGCCTATTATGACACAGCTCAGTGTTGAATAGGTTCCCCACCACCTTTTAAAACAAAGATCTCTGACATGGTTTGTGTGGGTCCAATGGTATCATTGAGATCTTCCCCTGGTGCCCATGAAGCCTCTGAGTTTTTGCACCAACTACCCCATGATGATGGGATGGTTATATTCTCCCCCACTTCCCCCAAAAAAGGAGGTTTGAAGAGTGACATTGTTTCCAATTTCTTCTTTCAGATCTTTGGGCTAAAATCAACAAGTCCTGCTAGACGCAGTGTTTCTCAACCTGTGGGTCCCCAGATGTTGTTGGACCACAGCTCCCATAATTCCTAGCCAGCATGACCAGTCATCAGGGATGATGGGAGTTGTAGTCCAACTACATTTGGGAACCCACAGGTTGAGAACCGCTTCACTAGAGGAATGGATTCCTCCCCATCTCCTTATGCAACCTCTACACCCCTCCCCAAATCTGTTCTGGAGGGTCAGAAGAAAGCCCAGAGCAGGGTGCATGGCAGGAGAGGGCAGACTGTTCCATCTGGCAAGAAGAAATCCTTGCCCTGACAGAACAATTGCCTTGGCACAAGGCTGAATTCCATCTCGTGTGTTTTGTCAGGCTACAAAGATTAGTGACCCTATTACGTTTTGGAACAAGTTTCAGGAGAAATATATATAAAATTTTAATACAATTTATCTGCACTGTTGTAATATGATAATTCTCATGCCATGTATCATTATCTATTTGTACACATAGCCTGTGTTTTTGTTCTCACAACCAGGGACAATAAAAATAAACAGAGGCTTTGGGCGCTTTTGGGGAGCACAGAAGGTTACAGTAAGGAAGATGGGAATGGTCACTGTGAGAGCCATTTTCCATCCACAATATGTTGGATACAGCCCTATATTTGATTAATGGACAAAAAAATAAGCGAAAGGGTGGGGAATCAAAGTATCTTAGGCACAAATGCTACAAGCAGATATATGCTGGATACAAGTCAACTTCAAACCTAACCAGGAGGTTGTTGTAAACCAGGATCGCTCATCACAACACAATGTAACTTGGATATTGTAAAAGTGAAGCTAAGCTTTGCCAAAGTCTAGATCCACCAGCACAGGAGGTGGAGGGAAGGGGGAGGACCACATTAGACCAATGCTTTGCTCTGACCCATTCACATAGCACTAGACTACAAATGTCTATCCTGTACCAGTCCAAAGGTCACACTCACCAATTATTCTGTAATCATTGTCTTTCAAACTGTGAGCTCTGGTTCGGGGGAATCCATTTTTTAATAAATCAAACTTAAACATATCATGTAACTGATGATACTGTAACCAAGCAGTAACTTGGCTCCTTAAGTCTTCCACTGGGTTCAGTCTGGGTTCCCTCCCTGTAAGGCCCAACCATTCCCTATAGGTCACCCATTGTCTATCCATATTAACTCTCTTAATTGCAATTGCTTCAGTGGGGGATAGCCATAAAGGTGCTTTTCTTCCCAGCAAGTTTTTATATTTATCCCAAACTCTATACAAATCCTTCCTAACAATCTGTTTTGTAAAACCCTTATAAACTTTAGCTTTCCCATACCAGAGACATGCATGCCAGCCAAATTTTGTATCATGGCCTTCCAAATCTAAAATGTCTGCATTTTCAATTCAATCCATTCCTTTAGCCAACACAAGGAAGCTGCCTCGTTGAAAGTCTGGCAGGGCAAAGCCTCCTCTTTTATATCTGTCCAATTTTTATGTTTAATTTGTGGCTTTCCCCCCTGCCAGATAAATTTAGAAATATATTTTTCCCTTCTTTGAGGCTACTTAATTTACTTAAAAACAGGATAGATTGGAATAAGAACAGGAACTTAGGTAGAATTCCAGCCATCAAAATAAATGTATAACGTAACAGGGAAAGTTTCATCCTTCCCCAAATCTCCAACTCCTTAATTTATTTCCACAATTTTATATTTTGAAATAAGTTGAGGTTCCTCACTGTCAGCCAAGACCTCACAATTATTTTTAATGCAGTACTAAGATTACTAACCACCCCTAACACACAAACAAACTCCAGGTTCTAGCTCACCAAGAGAAAAGAAAGTGTGCATGGAATTCAGCTCCATGTTGGGTGGAGGAACAAATTTTGATAATCTTTCCTGATCTCTCCTAAATTCAGCATGAAAGTGGTGAGACTCGTCAGTGAGTAAGAAATGTAGTCTCTTGGTGTATTGGGAACAATAACTGAATCAAAGGCAGTATTTGCCATCCACTACCTCATCATAGCCTTTCAATAAGGTTGATGGGAGGAGAGCAAAACACTGTCTCTTAATCTGGAGGGCATGTTCTGTAAATATCAAGTGGCAGTGTTTCCTACCCCATCTTTTTTTTTCTGTTACCAGTGCTTCTCTAAGCTACTGACTCCAAGAAGAGAGGAACTGCCTGCCAAAGAAAGAATGATCTCTGCAGTTCCTGAATGCATACTTAGGCTGTTCTTGAAGTCAGCAAGTGGGAAGGAGTGGCACTAACTATACAGAAAATACTGAAGATAGCGGTGCTAGTGGAACTTGCTAGACATAGCGGAAAAAGCCACCGCCTAGCACAACTGTTTCTTCCAACTACACTGGGATAGATATCATTTATTTTAAAATATTTATAGGCCCCTTTTTCTGAGTCAAACTATCAAGAAAGCTTAATGTAGTAACAATTTAAAATTACAGCTTCAACAATAAAACGATGGAATAAGAAACACAAATGCAATTTCTACAAATCGCCCATAACATCAATAAAACATCAATACTAAAATTCTAACACTCCTACAATATAAAACACAATTCCAGCCAAGCCATTAGCTAAAAGATGCACCTTAAAAATATCCATAACTGCATTGCCCTCATCAAGACAGGTGGCTGCATTTTGAGCCAGCTCAAACAATAGCAGCACACAGGAACAAAACAAACAAACAAACACACTTAAAGCTTTTGCAATTAAGGTTTTCCCCCAGGAAATACTTATTTCCCCCTCCTTGAAAAGCACTACTATTGACCAGAAAATTGAGCCACCACTTTATGTAGTCCCCCTTTGTAAGTACGATATGGCAAGATGTAAATACTATAAATATTCCCAATTTGCCATGAATTCATGATCTTTTAACTGTATTGCTACATGAAAAACTGACAGAGCACAGGATTAATCATTAGCAGAAAAGAAAAATATGCCATTTGCCAGCAGGGAAAAATGAGCAGGGCTGGAGTGGCAGCAACACATTTCCAGTGATGGTGCTGCACTCCCCAGGATACGTAAAGCAGTGATGAAGTCAAGGGAGCTCCAGGTGGCACTGCTGCCAACTTAGAGCTCCCCCAACCTTAACCCACTGCCACTCCATGCTCCATCATCTGCCACTGCCGCTATTTACCCTATGCAATCTAAGTAACAGTAAAAGTCCAAACAAAAACATTCTCCAAGTCACCAGTCAAGACATACAAATTTGAATTTGATACTGTGTTAAATCAACAGCATTACCTAGTATGGGTTCCTACCTACACGTATTTTTAAATGACAAAAAGCATACACAAGTTGTGTGCATAAATTGCACTTAACTGTGTGCATGTAACTACAGAAATTTAAGTAATAATCAACTCTAATGGTCCTGAGAACACCTTCAATTTCTAGTGGTTGAATTAGATTTGGAGATCCATGACAAATGGAAAAAACAAAAACATCATTGATGACCAGAGAGCTTTTGAATCATGCCAGTTGTAATAAATAGGATTCTACTTCTGCTGTAGAGCTAACAAAGGGACTTCATAGAAGAATAGCATGCAACTCTCCTTATGGACACAGCAGTAGTGAGATGTTACAGTTGTGGGGTGACGGCAGGCAATATCAACATACTTCACTTGTGCCTTGGCATGAGCTGCTGACATAAGGGAAGCTTACCAGAAATAAAAAAAAATCCACCCCACTCAAGTTTATGTCAAGATTGTGGAGTCTGGATTACCTGATTTTGTTTGCAGAGTTCATCTGATGATCCTCCTTTTGTTTCTTTTTCTGGACTTGGTTCAGACGGCTGAGCATGGACAATCTGCCACTTTTCAGTTTATGTCTTTTTCCTTCTTGGAGGCTACTGATGTGTTCATGCACTGTTTTAGTAGATGTACATATGCCCTCAAATACCTCAGTAATCTGTAAGAGAAGAAAGAAAAAAAGATGTTGTAAATTATGCAGTTTAGAATTTTAAGCGTTTACAGTGGTACCTCGGGTTACAGACGCTTCAGGTTACAGACCGCGCTAACCCAGAAATAGTACCTCAGGTTAAGAAATTTGCTTCAGGATGAGAACATAAATCGTGCTCTGGCAGCGGGAGGCCCCATTAGCTAAAGTGGTACCTCAGGTTAAGAACAGTTTCAGGTTAAGAACAGAGCTCCAGAACGAATTAAGTTCTTAACCAGAGGTACCACTCTATCCTATTAAGCAATGATATACTGATACCAACTTCACTCTCATCCTGAACCTCAGAGGAAGAGGACTGGTGCTCAAAGACAAATCATAGATTAATGGATTATAAATTGTAAGCTAACACAAAATGAGAGAGGATATAACTTTGATATTGCTTATATAATGTGGAAGTTAAGGCATGAGCCTAAATGATAATGTTCTGCTTTTTGGTGCATCGGTGAATTTGTAAAGAGTAATAACCCTTGTTTTAAATGGATGGTTTTTTAAATCTTGGAATGTTTCTTTATTTGGTATTTTCTTTCATTGCACGTCTATTTCCCGCCAGCAGAGGACCACTAGCTGGATATGGATAGGTGAGAGTGTGAAGTATCTGCAGTCCAAAAAAGAATGGACTGTAGGGCTCAGGGAATAGGGTATAGCATGCAGTGCAAGTCTAAATACAGAGTGTGCCTCCAAATATTGTGGGATTCCAAAATAAACCTAGGTTCACCAGCAGGGCTTTGGTAGGCAGCCAGTAATCTGGAGTGTCGCTCTAGCAGTGGTCTGGAGTCCACCATGACCTGAAATAATCTCTACCTCCCCAAAGGAGCTCTGTTACTGAGATGTATGCTCCAGCAGGGCTGTGGTATCTTGTAGCCTCTTGTACTGGTGTACTGGTAATGCCTGGCAATTGTTTTCTTTCCCTACTTTTTTATTCCTGCAAAGCTGACATGAATCAAGACCTCATCTTAAAAATTCCTTAATTTGTTGCTGCTTGAACAGACGATCAAGGTATTCGTGGAATCTTTTAAGTTTTGCTTGGCATGCAAGTTAAGATAAACCACATTCTTATACTAATTACATATATAATTATGTGCTCTTCTTTAAAAGCAATTGCATACAGTTACAAGGAAATTTCTTCATTATTCCATGTTACGTTGGAGGTATTGCAGAGGTACAAAGAAGGTTTCAATTGGCACTTTCTGTATCAAGGTATCTTCAGCTGGAATGTTTATTGGAGCATTGAATGGAATGTGTGCAGTTTGGGATTACTTGCTTTTTCAGACATAAATCATAAAGTAAACTACGACTAGTTGAATATACAGAATTGACATATATGTGGCAATATTCGTGGAGTAGACCCTCTGAAATAAATGGACTTAATTACACTGATTTCCCTGGGTCTACTCTGAGAATGATAAGTCAATCACCCCAAATATTTCCAGAATTTTTTTAAGCAGTTATTTTTTAAAAAAGAAAGCAGCCAACCCTACTCATGGCTGGCATGCTGTCTCTATTCCCCAAATGCTAGATACTAATTAGCACTAATTGACAACCTGGTTTGCTTTCTGAGGAAAGCCAGGTCAAAGATTAAATAGGGATGGAGAAGAACTATTATGTGAGCCATAGTTTATAAATGTGACAAAGATCAATCCCCGAGACAAAAACGTGAGAAGTCTAAAGTTCCTAACCACTATCTGGAGGAATAGTTCATTAATGATGTAAAATATTGTGTTTTTCCATCTAAATTCAAAACAGAATTTAGACAGAATCAACCTACACCTTGTCTAAATAATTTAGAGAAAGATATAAATTACAGTAAAAGTAGTTGAAGTTGTAGGAAATCCTTCATTTTTACCCTATTGGAGGACATCCCTTTAAATTTAGTAAGAAGGAGAACTTTACCCCGTGCTAAATCAAGTGTCTGTAACTTTATCTGAGAGACCACTTCCCCCTATATTTAGGCTTTGAAATGATCCATCTCCTAAAAGAATCAAGGTCAGAATACTCAGTACTCAGCTTAAGCAGTCCAACGAAGATAAATGTTCTCTATTTTACTGTGCTTCCTTCAATGTCATCATGACTATACACTTTGTAACCCAGGTCCATTACCAGAGGATTATCTTATCTTTTTTCTTCTGAAACATCAGCCTGTTTTCACTGGTTTAAACTTTGTTCTTTAACAAGAGACAGGTGCTTAAGGTTTATTTTTGGTGAATTCTAAGGTAATATTCAACCAACTTTTGGTCAGAGTAGACTCACTGAAATTAATGAACATGGCTAGGTTAGGCCCATTAATTTGAACAGGTCTACTTCAGAAGGGCAGGGTATAAATAATAAAATTGTTTGAACTCTGCAAACACTCTGGACCTTTGTCTCTCAAGTGAAAATTGACTTGATTATGGAAGTCTGGAGTCTGAATATAACAATGGAAAAAGCTGGGGGCAAAACATCATATTTCTTTTGTAGTTTACATACAATTTAACCTTAAGGTTGTATCCAGTGGTGTCCCTTGCACTGAAGGAAAGCCCAAACTGGGCTCTGTAACCTGAACAAGAAGAGAAGGGATGCTGATTCCTCCTTCCTCCTTGAGACAACCTAGTATGCAGTTCTGAAGAGTTCATCAACCCTTTAGAGTAGACCTTGGAAGTATACAGGAGGCTGAATCCAGAGAAGATTCAAGATCTTAAAGAGTGAATCAGCTAATATTACCTCCCTGACCACTCTACTGATGGAAGCCTCATCTGAATCAAATGCCGTTCCATCACTGTAAGAGGTATCAATGAATGAAACCCTTGATTTTGTTTATTTTTCATTTTTGTTCCACATTTTAACCAAAGGAAAGTTACCACCATAAGACATAAAAAAGATTTAAAACACACCAAATACTGCAATACTAATGTCACAACCAGAACAAAGTACTATAAATTAGTAGTATAAATAATGGAATTCCTTCAGCAACTTTTCCAACTCCACAACTAAGGGCTAAAAATGTGTTATGTAGCAAATCCAGTATCAGATTTCCTGATGTTCTTTCCTCTAACTTTTAAAGAAGCTGTGGGGGCTCCAATTTTCACTCAATCAGTGGCACTAAGGAAGGGGGGCGTATCCTTCACCTCCATATTTTTCTCTCTAAATTACTACCCCCAAATCTGTTATTAAACCAGAAGTGGGGAAAAATACATGTATCTGTACTGTGCCTATATTTTCTCCACTGGTGAGCTAATAGCAGCTTCAGGAAGAGAGAGTTGATTTTGATAAGGAAAATCATGTGGGAGTTGGGAAGGAGGGGAAAAAAATCACTCCTTTCCTTTTATGAACAAAATTAGAGCTCCTGTGATTGCTTTCAAATGGGGAATGGAAGAAATCACAAATTTGCTGTGTTACATCTGTTTCAGCCCTAAGACCTAGAGCAAACTGTGATATTTTTAATATGGTCAAAGATGAGAGAGAGCCTTGGCTTGTATAAACCATGGGCTAGGCTAGCGGCCAGCAAACTATTTCAGCAGGGGGCCGGTCCACTGTCCCTCAGACCTTGTGGGGGGCCGGACTATTTTTTTTGGGGGGGGGTGTAAATGAATGAATTCCTATGCCCCACAAATAACTCAGAGATGCATTTTAAATAAAAGCACACATTCTACTCATGTAAAAACACCAGGCAGGCCCCACAAATAACCCAGAGATGCATTTTAAATAAAAGCACACATTCTACTCATGTAAAAACACTCTGATTCCCGGACCGTCTGCAGGCCAGATTTAGAAGGTGATTGGGCCGGATCCAGCCCCTGGGCCTTAGTTTGCCTACCCATGGGCTAGGCTCTAATGCAACCCTTTACCATTGTCTAGGCTAGTGGTAAGGATAGAATTCATGCTAGATAGTGGGGAGGAGCTAGAGGAAAATAACATGAATCCCAGAACCCACTTTTAGCAGTGCTTAATTACATCTGTACTGAGCATTAAGAAAAGAATAAGTGAAAAAGCTGTGAAAGCTGTGTCAAAAACCATTGACCAATCTAACAAAATCTCTACCCATGGTATAACAAATGAGAATTTTCAAATTACATACTAATTTGTTATCACTATATTAATTTTTCTGAGGAAAAAATTCACTGGTAGGTATCAACAAATAATGCAAATTCTATGACAACAGAAGGACAATCTGGTTAGAGTAATCTCACATAGGCTGGTCAAGAACCAAGCTGAGCAGCTTTGGGGAAAGGGGGAATAACAACAGCACCAGAAATGTGGTAGCTAAAGAAAGAGGGCAGGGTAGTGCCAATGGGTTTTGAAAACCTGAGCAGATAGGTGGAAAATGTGGTTTAAAGCACAGAAGGGTAGAGGACTTGTTCATTTTAACTGCTTAACATTGCTTTTCCAGACGCTCAAAAACATACACAGAATCAGTTACAATAACAATGAACAAAACAGGCCAGTAACAAAACAAATCTACCCAGAGTTTGTCAATATAGAAGTTTCATTCCCCCTCTGAAATTCTAACTTGCATGTAAACTTCAGTATTTCCTCAGGCAACTGCTTTCTTCCTAGCTGTTGATATCTATACTCAATAAAAGGATATAGCAGTTAGTAATGTTAACAGGAGAGGCATTAACTGAAGATAGGCTACCAAGTATTAATCCCAGGTAATGAAAGCCTTTAAAAGTTAACTCCAGCATCTTGAATTGAACCTGAAATAGTGACTAGTGTAACTGGTACACGTACACAGCAGCATTCCGGACCAGTTGAAACTTCAAGGTTCTCAAGAGCAGTCTCATGTAGAATGTACTTTAACAGTGAAGCTTAGCATTGAGCATGGATCACTGTAGTGACAGGTAATCTATCCATAAGAGGTGGCAGCCTATGAACCAAGTACATATGGAAAAAAGTGACTCTGAGCAATATTCTTTAAAGCTCCTCCAAGCTCCTCCAAGCTGCTTATCTGTTCAGTTCAGGATACCATCCTATTACAAGCAAGCAAATACTCTCTATGCTACGAATTTTCTAACTAATATCATCTCCATCTTTGTCAACCAGTCAATGTCTGTATTGGGTTTGAAATTGTTTTTAATTGTTTTTATACATGCAATTTTTAATCCAGTTTCCATGATCTTGCCCCTAACCTCAAAAACAGTTGTACAGTTTAAAAGTTCTCCTAAACTCTCATAGTTCCACGAATGGCATCTGTGTGTGGCCGAGACTGCTTTTATCAGCTAATTCACAGACTATTAGGAACATAAGAACCTTAGAAGTACAAACTACCTCGGAAGGTGCTGGACTGTCGTTCCTTGGACGCCCATCTGTCATGGATGCTTCAGTTGAGACTCCTGCATTGCAGGGAGTTGGACTAGATGACCCTCAGGGTCCCTTCCAGTTTTACAGTTCTATGATTCTATGAAGAACTTGCTGGATCAGGCCAATGGCTCATCTAGCCCAGCATCCTGTTCTCACAGTGGCCAACCAGATGTCTGTGGGAAACTGAACCCAAGCACATAAGCACTCTCTTCTACTGAATACAATTGTCTGCCGCCTTATACGTATTAGATCTACCCTTACACAGCTGTAGTGGATCTCTGGCCTATAAGGCATTTAATAAACCTCCAGTGCAATACTTAGTCCTATTCACACAGTAAGGGAAAATTTAGGGAGGGTAAAGTGTGCAGAGAATACACATGCCAGTCCTGTTAACACGAACCTTTAATCACATGCAAAATATTATGACAATCATATATAATTTCATAGTATCGTAAGTTGTAGAGGTGGAGGTTACCACAAGGATCATCTAGTTCAACCCCCTGCAGTGCAGGAATCACAACTCATTTGTATTATACAAATATCTCGAAGTGACTTGCAAAATATCAAAATATACAGAATGGAATATTTAAAACAAAACACAATATTAAAGTAATTAAAGCATAAAACAGTTCCTCTATCACCTTCCAAAACAACAACACATCAGTCTGACCACCAAAGAACAATCTCCCCCAAAACAAACAAAAATACCACAAACTGCTGCAAATAAAACTAAGATACCTGGGAGAATGCAGACATCTTTGTCTGGTGCCCAAAACATGTCACAGTTGGTGTCCAATGAACCTCCCTGAGGAGGGCATTCCATAAAAAGGGGGCCACTAGTGAAAAGGCACGTCCTCCTGTTGCCACCATACAAACTGCTGCCGGAGGGGCACACAGAGAGGTTGCCACCAATGTTGAGCTTGGGGTCCAGGCAGGCTACTATGGGGAAAGCATTCCATAAGGCATCATATCCCTAGTCATGTAAAACTTTATTGTCCAAGACTCAGAAATCAATTGGCAGTTGTATCAGAATTGGTTTGGTATATTCAGACCATGTGGTCCTTGTTTATAAACTAAATTCTAACCTAACCTAACCTAAATTATGAACTGTAAAGGAAGTCACATGCATAACTCACTACAGTATTCCCGCCACATGTTTAGCACGACATAGACAACTGAGGCCAGTTCATCTGCATCCAGATAGAGCCACAGCTGGTCAACCAACCAAAACTGGTAGGAGGCATATCTGTAATATGGAGGCCACTTGTGTTCCAATGTCAAAGATGAATCAAAGCTGCATACCTGAACCTTCACGAGTGCCACCCCATATAGAACAGGCTGCACACTACTTATCTGAACCAAGGCACTTACTGTCTCTATCTTGTCTGGATTGAGCTTCAATTTATTGGGCTCATCCAGCCCATTACCACAGCTAGACACTGGTTCAGAACAACATAATCTGCACTCCCAGTTCTGACAACTGCTTCAGAAGCATGCCACAGACAATATCAAAAGCTGCTGAGAGATCAAGGAGAATCAACACAGTCTCATTCCCACTGGTTCTATCCAAGGCTCTCAGGGCCATAACCAGGTCTGTATAAAATGGATCCCAAAAATGCTTGGGTCTCTTTTGTGACCGCCCACTCAAGAATCTTGCCCAGGAAGAGGTCAATATTTATTCAGCTCTTCTGGGTTCATGGGATGCTCTTTTTTTAGGAGTGGCTCATTTAGGAGGCCCACACACCCCTATGCCTACTTCGGTTAGGTTCATCATCTCCCTGGCCCAATCCTACCAGATTTAATAAACCATAAGGAGCAAGGAGCAATTACAGTTTAAATGCAATTCCATGTGTGTCCTCAAGAGAGATGTGTTTTTCTGGAGTTCTGGCACAGTAATAGACACATTGACTTGCGTACTAATTACAAGGACAAAACAATATTATACTGTAGATGCAGTACAAAGCTTTAAATTTTATTACAAAATAAATAAATACTTAATACTAATTTGAAAAATTCCTGGAGGCTACAAGATCCATTGGAAGCTGTGTTTGATGGGTGAAAAGCTAAATAAATGGAAGGAACTAGGAAGTGGAAAGTATTTGGAAGTAAAATTAAGAGGTATACTTCCTGTTGCATTCTTAAGATTGTATAACATTATGTACTACCAACCCACAGCAAATGGCCTCTTCCAAATCACTGTTTTGGATATGCTTCCTAATAGAAAGAAATTAATGCCCCAAATCGTATTTTAAAATTATGACAAGAAGAAATACAGATATAAATATATCTGACTGACACAAGATTATCTCTAATCAAAATGTTCAAAATCTGTGATACTCCCAGTATTCCTATGGTCTGATAGAAATTAAGGTATGTTCCACAAATAAATAATGATTCCCTATAAAATATTATAGGAGGTAGTTGCGAACAACTGAAACACAAGTCAGAATATTCTTAGAGTTTTGAAGTGGATTTAATGACTTTTGCTCCTTTTGCTTTTTTCCTCTAGCAGATTAATTGTATTTAAAAGAAAGTTAAGCTCAGTCCAGTACAATTTTATTTGTATGTTTGGGCAATAAATAAATCCCAAAAAAACACAAACACCCAATAATTGGTTCAAAACAATGCAACACTTATAATGTCCAACAAAAAGTTATTAATTCATTTACTTATATTTATATGGGTACTGGGTAGCTCACAGAAAATTAAAATAATGAAATACAATATTAAAAATGCAATTTGAAACAGTAAAAGTAGCATAAATGTTCATTCTTTCTGGCAGATAATAAATATTGGCATGGCAACTATCTTCTAACTTACAAGTTTTGCTGCATTTACCTGGAAGTCCTATGCACACTTATTTTAAAGCAAATCCCATTAAACTCAGCAAGGTTTTCTTCCAAGTGAACATGGATAGAATCATGCTGTTGGTTTTATTTTTGATAGCTTTGTCATTTTTCAAGTAACTACTCATTTATTTCTATTGCATGTATTGCTTTCAGTTGACAACTTGTGCACCACAGAAACAGAGATTTAAACACCAAATTACATTACTTTGAAGTTGAGCATAATTTATTTGTTATTTATGTATAAGAAAACACATTATAATGGCTTGTCCACACTTCTGATACTTACATTGTTAATGGGTTTTTATACTGAATAATTTTTAGCTATTCACACAATTACAAATCAAATCTGATTCTAAACTCTAAATATGCCCTTATTACAATAATCACTCTGTACATCTATAAAACATTAGCTTGAATGCAGAAGGCCATATGGTACATCATAACAGATCTTTGCCTATAGCTTTCAGTAATCAATACTTCATTTTCATACATTGTATTCAAGCTAAATTTCTTAATATCCATGTCAGTTTTGCCATTTACTCCTAATATCTTAAATGTTTCTGCAGATCTTTAGAGATGGGATTGCATTTCCTTGTGAAGCTATTGCTTGGGTTCTCTATCAGATTGAAATGAATTACACAAGCTTGCCACCTGTCCCTCATCTTAACTGCCTGTGATTTTCTGTATTATCAGGTTTGAAATAATTTAAATGTTTTAACGGAGCCAAAAGCAAATATCCAAATAATTACAAACACAACTTCAGCAATGTCAACAATGGAGTACTCTACAGAGATCACTATGAAACAGTCTGAATCTTTATTAATAGAGTGCTGTGCACTTCCTGTCACACAGATAACTGAGATCAGCACAGGACTCAGGAAAAAAAATACAAATGTATTAACTGATGAGATTTATAGCTGACTTGTTGGAAGAATGGGCACTACAGCATTTTCTTTATAGAATTACAGGAAATTATGGCAAATTAAAGTTAAAACAAATTTTAATTTTCATCATCTACATTTTATATCTACCTAGAGAGAGCATATTTTAATGGGGGAAAACTCTTTAGCATATTAAAGCATGCAGCATCTACCATTTGTGAGCATCTTTCCCTTAATTTCATTCTCTGAGCAGCAGTGTGCAGTAGCAGTGCAGTGAAAGGCAGAAAATGTTAACTTGATAACAAAACCATGTTCACAACCAAATATTTCTCCTATTCCTCTGCTTGTTCAGAACTTACAAAATTACTTGTCATTCCATCCATCTCTGCATGTTGCAAAACACTGACATACATTTTTGTTAGCATTCCATTTATATTACTACTGGAATATACAGGAAAAAACGTGCCTCATTACAACTGGCTACATAGTTTACTGTAGTAAACAAAGATACACCCTCTCATACTTTTCCATTCCTTTATTTCATTCCTTTACCATATAGCCATGTGCCAAAGAAAGAGCTTAATGCTAAACATTCCTGGAGTGTGACAATAGGTAATACAATAAAACAGATTACAACCATACCTTTCTTTCACAGCAGTGGTGCCAAGCACAGGTACACTGTAGCAATCAATTTGTTCTGCAGACAGTAAGGCTTTCATAGAATACTAATGCAAAATCTCTTTTCTTTCTCCTTCGACTTTACTCCCCAATGCCTGGGTCCCAACCAATACCAGGAGGAGGGCGGAATGTCTTCTGCTGAGATAACCACAACTACTAATCAAGTATACGTGTACAAGGGCACAGGATTAAGCCTCCACCAAGCTTGACTCAGCCACTGAGAGTAGCTAAACACATGCACAGCAAGGTCAGAAAACACACACCTACTTGAGTGAACTAATTCATCATACTTTACTATTGATGGCTTTTTACCTCAGGGAATTAAAATTACTTCCTAGCGAGATGTGAGGATTTGGGCACAGGAGCAGCCAACACTAATTCTCTTTTCACCAAAATGACAGGCGGCGAAGTGTGTTTTCTGTGCAGAATGGTTGACAGTTTTGAATCTAAAAAGTATTAGTAATTCCAGAAAAGCATAAATTAAATGAAAGTATGCTCCTAACATTAGAACTGACATTAACAGATTTCAGAAGAAAATTTCTGAAGGAAGCAAAAACAGAACAAAACACGCCAACTGTCAATTGCCAATTGTTATAAATATTATAAATATTTAATATTGTCTAAAATTAGGAATGTCAAACGTTATGTCATTCAGCCTGGTGTTTATCAGCATGGAACAAAGTTTAAAACACTTGTAAAATCATCACCTTTACAAGCATGTTTACTGTAAATAATTAGAAGCTGGGTTTTGCTTTTTTGTTTTTCTTTTGGCCTGCCAAAGTTGGGATAGTGTGCTTTGATTGTTCACAACACTTGATATCACCTGAATATTTACACATTATGTAGATTCACCAAATCACTTATATGTAGCCTCTATTCTGTTATCCATAAAGTTATAATAAACCACTAGATATGTGTAATGTTGGCTTTACATTTGTAAACTGGAATTTAACATGTTAAAATATTCATCAGCAACTGGATACCTGGAATTTGTCAAAAGCTCTTATCAGAAACTGTAGTATTTCCTAGGCAGTAAGATTGAGAATCTGACTCATTATCAACAGAGCTTTATTGCATGTGTGATCTGAATGCAGAAAAAAGGGGGGGAACCCTCATATCATTTGGCATTTCATCTCCTGTAAACTGGCAAAATACTTTTGAAGTATCAGTGCTTTCGGTGACAAATCATAAAGGCAGAAGCAAAATCAATACTGATCAGTTTGTCCTTGACATAATGACCGTGTCATCAGGCTATTGTCATGTGATATCATGTCATTTCCCCCACCTGGCTCATGACCTTGTCCTTTAAATGACCCAAAGCTTCCCTGAAGTAGCAGGAGTCCCCTCCCCGCTGTCTCAGCAAGGTCGAATGGGTCAGCATGTCCTCATCTATAATCCACCACCATTTGTCAGCAGGGAGGCTGGAGGAGGCAGGCTTGCTACAAGGGGAGAATGCCCAATTAGGCAGCTGTCACACAAAGCATAGGCTGCAAAATTATCCCCTGTCAAAAGATAGAGCAGCTGCGGGTGCCAATTACAGCAACCTTTCAACCCTTTAGGTACTGGAAACTACACAGAAGTAAATGAAGTACAATTAGTGGTAACAAATCGATGAATTAGGACAGTAAATTATAAATTATTAGCAGGTGAGCCTAGGTCTCACATACTATTAAGGGCATTCTACACCTCAGGCAAGGGCAAGAAGGTACAGATTTCACACTGCCTATCTGTTATCATTTTATACATTTTCTTGCTCTGAAACTCCATCATTTTCTTCAAATGTGCCTGCTGCTAGAAAGGAAGCAGAAAGTGTGGAGGGGAGGGAGGATAAGAGAGCTTGGACTATCAAATACTTAGTTTCAAATCACATACAGAGGTCCTATTCACCAAAACACAAATTATCTATTACTGCATTGTACCACAAAAACAAACTATGATACAGGTCAAAAATGTTCAGTGTACTATGGGTTGGGATCCAAGGAACTTTGGGCTTTTGCTTCTGAAACAGAAGCAATGTCACTTGGCAGACTGACAACTAAACTGCCACTGATATCAATGAGAAAGGAAGGTAATTCCCTCAAGTCCTCTCTTGTGTGGATTCTAACTGCCATCAGGTCCACCATCTCAGGGGAGGACTGTGTGACAGGAGCTGTCCTGTTCTCCTGACTTAAACATCATCACCTGTTCCTGGACAGACTGCTTCCAGGGAGGCACTGCTCTTTATCAATCAGGGGCAAGGTATTCACAACCTATATAACTGTGTTATAAGAACTTGTTTGCTTGAGCTTGCTTTTTCCTCCTCCCTCCCATTCTTTTCCCCCTCATGTGTTATGTCTTTTTAAATTGTGAGCCTGAGTGTAGGCACCATTTTAGTACAGGTTTTTGGAAGCTGCTGAGAACCTTTCTTTTTTTCCTGCCAAGGGGCAGAGCAGAAGTGTATTTAAGAAATAAATAATAAACACCTTAAAAAAATTAAAGGTACTTTCAATAACAGTTAGCAGTAAGGCCTGAGGCCTGCTATTCAATGAATAAAGTCAACAATCTCTTGGTGTACCAAGCCCTTTGAAAGCTCATCATTTCCACCAACCTATTAAAATTTCTTAAGTTAACTAACACTTAAGTTAGTTGTCTTTTAAATTAGAGTGTACTGTTAACTCCATTTTGTTTCATATTCCAAGTATAGAAAAGCCTGCAGGCCCTCAGTCACGACTGGGGGGGGGGGGGGGAATATTCTTGTGAATGAATAAAAAGCAACTAAAACCTTAGGAACATCTTTAAGCCTACAGTTAAACAATTATACAGATACATAAAAGTAGGTACCCAATCACCTCTACCAGCAGTAAACTATTTTAGTGGTTTGCTAGACAAAAGCACTGCTGGGAGCTGCATGGCGATGCAGATGTGAGAGGATTTCTCATTCTTACCTTTAGGTACCAGGAGGAGGTGGTAGTGATGCAGAATACTACAACCAACATCATGGAAGTGTCCGGTTGCAGAGTGGATAGTTGTCCCTGCTGGTGTCAGCAAGCTTGCCTTGCCCAGACCAGACAAATCACAAATCACTCTATAAATGTGCATTTACACAGCGCTGGGTGTGGCATTACTCACAGCAAGAACTCCCCTCTCTCCAATATTGCCATGCATGGTGATTTCAACTGGTGAGCCATCTCACCAGCTGCCATGCCACAACCATCATCTCCTACAATAGTATACATCTTCATTTAACAAACTGCTTTCATAGTCTTCCTTACAACTCAATTCTCTTCTAATATTCACTTCTATGAGAGCTTCTCTGCCTTAAAGTCTCTAGTATATCACTCTAAATAAAGCACTACAATATGCAACCCAAGCATGAAATCTAACCGTGACAACTCTGACAACATTTCCCTATTAATTTTACATCAGTCATAAAGTGTTATGCTAACCCATCCAGTGATACCTATTTCCAAGAAAATGAATATATATAGTTTCCTAGCCAAATGTATTTTAAAAGGAAGATGATGTGGTGGTAAGGAAGAAATAAAGCAAAAGAAAAGAAAAATAATGCAATATGGTATAACAGATAAAACGGCTGAGAATTGTATACTGGGCCCATAATGGACCATCATATACATTCAGCTTTATTGCACTTTCTGTTACACTTTGTTTCTTCTTACCCATCTGCCAAGGATGTTGTGCACTTAAAAGTTAAGATTTGCAAAATACAGTTCTCTTCCTCTTTAAGCACCTTCTATCCCCTACCTTGATTTCTATATGACTCTTCCATTGCGATTTTCTCAGTACACAAAATATTGACTGAAATTTCTTCAAGCAACAATCTTCTCATATATGAAATGGCTGGACTTTGAACAGCAATAAAGTAAATCACAACTATCTCATAAGCAGTACAGTATTTTCCTTGTTCTATAAGATTCTAATAACCATCCCTTGGAAAATTCTTTTGAATTTTCACAGTTCAGATGTAATGGGCCATGACAACTGGAGACTTTGCTGTAAATATGAGCAACATATCCACTATGGTTCTAAACACGGTTAATCAAGGTTGGACACATCTTTGGAAGAACCGTATGTAAACTTACAATGAAGGGGTTAATGTCTTTAGAATTCTTTCCCCATCATACTTCGGTAACTATCTCTTTAAATAATTTAAATCCTCTCCATCAACTACAAAGCTGTTTTGAAGCCATTTAGCTTTGTTCTTTACATGTGTTCTAATTAAGAAATGACCTTGACATCACACACACCAGAAATCCTGGATTATTTCCTACAGCAAAATCTAGGAAGGGAAAAAAAGGAAAGAAATAAAAGGGAGGGAGGGAATCGCACCCTGTATCTCTTTTAGTAAAGAACCGAGGAAGTTGTTGGTTGGCTGAATGCTGAAGCAGTTTCACTGCATCATTTCCCCCCCCCCCCTGTTGTTGTTGTAGAATGTCACAGGGCGGGTTAGTGTGACCTTGAGCTGCATCAGCGGCACAGCAAGGGTCGAGATGCCTGCAGGCGCCCTTGTACTGGATTTGCAAGACAAAAACCTTCAAACTGGCTGAAGGACATCTTAAATCTCTTCAAAGGTTTTCTGAACTAATCTAGGCTGCTCTTAGCCGGATCTGTGCCAGGCTGAGAGGCAAAATTAAAAACAAGGTCTTTGACAGGATGTTGTCTCCTTTTAACCCTTCTCATGCAGAAGGCAGCATGTCTTGGGGATTCCAAAAATACAGTTTAATAAGCAATAGAGAAGCACACATTTGATATACAAAAGCAGCATTCTTTCATAAAAGATTATATAAGCAACCTTTTAACAAAAGGCTGGCACTTCTATTAATACTGAATATGCAGCAGCTTCATTGCACAACATTTAGTTTCCTTCTTAAAACACAAATTGTGTCATTATTCCTCTGGGTTTCTTTCCACGGAATGCTACAATGGCAGACTTAGGTTATTGGTCAGAGGAACTGACAGTTCAGCATATTCCTTGTAAATTTGTTAGTCAGTTTGCCTGAAATGCCATGACTCTGTTGAACATTTGAGATATCAGAATGAAACTTGCTGTACAAGTCCAGGTCATGAAGTCTGAACACTAGCTCCATTTTCAAGGAGGATTGGGGGGGGGGGGCACGATGACATCGACAAAGCAAAGCAGGTTGACAAAGTGTAGCTAGGCTTCATAGGTAATAATTCCTCTTTCTTTCTAATAACTAGTGAGTCTTGCCTTCTTTATTCCAGAAGAAAAACAGATATCTCCCTTTGACACTTGCTGTCCAGTTAACAGTTTTACAGCAGAAGAGCAGAGAGTGAGGTGTGTGTGTGTGTGTGTGTTTAGCATACCCTCCCATCCAACCCAACCCAACCCAAGACACAGCTTGGAATCAAAATGCACAGCTTGAAGAAAAGCAGACTCTTTCTCCCAGCGCTCCTAATGCCTTTGCAAATATATTATTCCTATGGTGGTGTGTATTACTTTCCCTATTGCCAGAATTAAAAGACATGGTCACCACTGGTGCCCTGTAACCATATTTAGGGATCCCTGCTGACATCTCCCTGAACAATTGCAATAATGAAAGGGGGGGGGGGGAGAAGTCTGTATGAAGGCTCAGAACAATGCTCTGTGTCACAGAGAAACACGATACCCATTTTTAAGGGGTGCTTGTGCAATGTCTCACTTGAAGATTCAGCTATCAGAATAAAAGTTGGTGAACATATTCAGGACATAATTATATATTTAATGCACACCCACTTCCCTTTTCAAGAGTGCTAGGAGTGACTGAGACATTTACGACACTGCTTTATTAGAATAGGCCTGATCCTACACATCTTAAAGAAAAGTGCACAGGACCCCCTGTCTAATGGGATTAGGCCTTATGTGAGCATGTAGGGCAATCAGAACTTCATCATGAAAAATATGTGACAGCTATCAAAGGAGATGGGAATATGTATGAAATACAAAGGTATATAATATGGTTTATTTTGTATGCTTTGTGAGCAGTAGACAAAAAGAACCTGCTGATAAGTACAGTTTATCACACCCTCTTCCATCAGAGACCCCACTGATTTAGGTGTATTAGGAACAAAGTCTGATTCAAAACTACAAGCAGACATGCCATACTCCTATGCCTAAAGAACAGAAATGAACTGGTTTCTTGATACAAATAAACAATATTCCCAAGAGAAGCATCACATATATCCTTAAGATTGTTTCAGCGGTGGTGTGATGGCTCAGAATAAGCCAGACAGCTTATTCTGGGCCAGCACACAATGGGCAGAAAACAGCATTACAGAAGTTTCACGTCACAATGGACAATGAAATCATAACAAGGCCTTTTTAAAGCTCAACACTACACTTTGCCCACTGAGGTCCAGAGACATTTCAGTGCGCAGGAGTAGCAAGGTACTTTTATCTCTTGTTATAAGGAGCTGCTTCATCACAATGGTGGTGTCTGCATCTCCCCATTTTTGTTTAGTGTTAGTTATATTTAAAAGCCTAGATTATAACTTGATTGACTCTTGGCATCAGTTCTTGTTCCTGTCATACCTCTGAAGGGGGAACAAGGAGCTGATTCACACTTCTGCTTGTCCTGCACCTAGAAGGCATGGGTCCAAGTGGTTTTCCACTTGTGCTGTGCTTCCTGGGCACAGATATGAGCAATTTGCATTTGCCCTGCTGCTTCCCCCTGGAAAACCCACTCTTTAAGAGATAAATAGGAACAATCAGCCGATTGCCATTTGCTCTGATTCAGTGCTAAACCATGGGTTTTCCCCAGGCAAAAACGGTGGGACAATGAGCCAAGACGAGGAAGCCGTAAAGGTATAGGCTGGGAGGGGGTCTTCTAGGTGGTGTTGTAAGGAAAAGTTTGGTTTCTTGGACCATGGTCTCCGCACTTCACAGTGGTTGGCAGGTATGTGTTTGCTAAGGGTCTCATGAACCTTATCAGGAGTACTTTAAACTAAATCCTGAGGGGAGGGAGGTAATATTACAGATGGCAGCAGAATGATGAGACTCATGACTGGAAAGTATAAATTGAGGGGGATAACCTGTTCAAAATGAACAGACCAAACAAGAAGGGAGAAGGGTACACTTATGAAGAGATCTATGACCTGGACCATCGAAGACAGATTGAGAGTATATAGGTAAAAATTGTAGGGGAGAGGAAAAACAGTGACCTTACTGTGAGTGTCTGCTCTAGACCTCCAAGCTAGACTAAAGACTTGGATGATACCTTCCTATAGCCGACTACTAAACATTCAAAAAGGAAAGATATAGTAGTCATGGGAGACGTCAACTACCACAATATTTGTTGGAAATGTAAGGTACAACATCCTCAATTGCCTCACTGACAATTTCGTTTCCCAGAAGGTAGAAGCAGCAGCAAGGGGATCATCTATGTTAGACCTGGTCCTCACCAACAGGGAGGAACTGGTCAATGAAATGAAATGATAGTACTGGGAACCTTGGAAGTGATCATATCCTCTTGGATTTCATGATACAGAGGAAAAGGAAAGCTGAGTGTAGTCGGACAAGCACTCTGAACTTTAAGAAGGCTGATTTCAAAAAGCTTAAGGAACTATTGAGGCCAAGATGCATAGGAGTGTCTTATGGGTAATTCCAACAAGAAAGAAAAGTGGGAGGCATATAAAGAAACAAGCGTGGTTGCATGTTGCTTACAGATGAGCTGCGATATGAAGAAGCGCATCCGGAGGGTAGGACCCAAACCAACTGATTCAAGTTACAAGAAAGGAGATTCCGACTAAACATCAGGAATAACATTCTGATGGTATGAGTTGTTTGACAATGGAACAGACTCCCTTGAAATATGGTGGACTCTCCTTATTTGGAGGTTTTTAAGCAGAGATTGGATAGCCATCCACCATGGATGCTTTAGTTGAGATTCCTGCATTGCAGGAGGTTGGACTAGATGACCCTCGGTCACTTCCAACTCATCTGACCATATTTTTAAAAATTCAGTGCAATGATTTTTCACACCCATCTGCAGGCTCACCAAATCTTTCACAGAAAGACTTCCATAATGATGCTGCAGGGTCCCTGTCTTCCTCTGCAATGATCTAAAATTAGGCTGCAAACCTACCTGGGAGTACACTCCACAGAACATGAGACTTTCTTCTTAGTAGACATTTATATATGGTTACACTGTTAGGCTACTACTATACATGGGTTGCTAAGGCAATCATTTGCAGTTTAGAAATAAAAGCTATTTTGGTTTATTGCTTTTAAACACTGATATATAACAATTGTATATCAATACTTCTATCCTAACATACTTTTACTATTGAAATGAGATTAGTTTGTTATGTGTATGAATATCTCCAGTTAAAGATTCTGTGATATAAGGAATCAACAAAAACTCCTTAGAACCTCTCTTATAAAGGAGACACACCCACATTTCTAAACATTTCAGATCAGTTTATCTGTTCTTTTTTATTTACTGGATTCTTTTCATCCCCTTTTAATTTCTGCAAAAAAATCACAAGGTGGGGTCCCCAGTTGTCTTGTCAGTGTTTGAAACTCAAAATGCTAATAAAAATAATATATGATCCCTTAATTGCCTTGTTGCCATTACATTTACTGTACAACCTTAGCACATAGCTTCTACCTACACAACAAACACAAAATAAAGGCTTGCTGGGATAGACAGAATAGCCTGGCAGGTTACTGTACCAAGTGTATATTGGGATACAGCCAGTAAAAGAGGTCACAGCTGAAATGCCACTGCACTGCAGCAATCCTTGGTTGTCAAATCAACCCTTTGAGCATACATTAAAGCACTTACAAGACTGATTGAACTGAATGAAAGCATGATCAGGTCTATAAGTAATGCAGGGATCAGAAATAGCAAGAAGCCATCCTTACATACATTCCTAACTTCAGGCTTTGTAATAATTATATTTGACTGATTATGCTTAAAGACAAGCATATTTTGCCTTTATAAAGAAATAAACCAGATGGGAACAAGAAGAAAGACCTATAGAATGTTATCTATACTATACAGTCCATTAAGAATGGGTAGTGAAAACTAAGTAATATAACAAGTACATCTAATAAAATAAATCTCAAGACACAGGGCATCTCTTTACCCAATAAATCCCTTGCAAAGCCAGGTTAACGCCCATCTAGTCTAGTTATATGTTTTCAGTAGTGGCCAGCTAGATATCTTCGATGAGTTCCATAAGCAAGTCATGATGATGATAGTCCAAACAAGTGGTTTAAAATCTTAATCTGGTTTCCAGAGGTAATGTGCTACCTGGAACATGGACTCTCTCTAATTATTGACTTAACGTACACGAATTTATCTCATTGTTATAAGAATTTTAAGTATATATATATAGCAAGTATATACATAAATGTATAGACCACATGTCTGAGACCCACAGAAAAAGTCCTGAAACCATTTGTCGCTTCCAATTGACCTCAAATATTTCTCTGCAAAGTCGAAGGAAAATGGGGAGCCTCCCCATTGTCACTTTTCTCACAAATCCTATCTCAAAGGCACATTTAAGATATGAATAGGGTGAACCTGTGACCTGGATTCAGGAACTGAGTAGTTATCATAAAAAGAGTGGCCAGGATGCCCAGATAATCCAATCAGGTAATCTGGCAGACGGGATAAAAACAACGTACTCAGATTTTGGTTGTAATCCGCCCCTTGTCTGATGTACTGGGGGTTAGTCTTGGGCTACACCCCTTCTGTGACATATGTAAGATGTATAGGGTGGTCTTGGGCTCCAGGGTGGGCAGTTCAAAAATCTATATAAGGCCTTGCGTGCATGGTTCCTCCTCATCCGTGTAGGGGAGCACCCTGTTGCAACAGCTTTAACAAAGATCAGGCTTACTAGCTGCTTTGCTTCTCAATATTCTCTGGTTGGCCTCTGTTATTTTCTCCTACTGATGGAGAACCTACAAAGGACTCTATAAGGGCTCTTGTGTACCGTGTAAGGCAAAGGGAGCAGTTTTTGTTTACAACATCATCCTATTGAAAATGAGCTAATCTGGTTGTCAACATCTGTACTTCTGCGGTGAATACCACAAATAAACTGTTTGTGCATTTTGATTAAGTGTTACAGCTCAAAGTCTGCCTAACTGGGTAGTATTCATGGTGCATAGACCTCCTTGTGTCTCCCCTCACTTCTTGTTTTATAAACTGAAACTCAGAAATTCTTTAGCTTTCTTCAAATGATTTCTGCCGCCCCCAGCAGTTTTCATTTTCTGTAAATTTTAAATACTTTTTTAAAATTACATTTTATTAAGACTTTAAAAGGACAACAACAGTAGTAAATCATAATATAGTAGCACACGGGGGGGGGGGCGCACCCAGTCACCATATTTTTTAACTCCATATTGTCCTTTTTGAGATTAGGCAACCAGATCAGATCTTTTGCACAGTATTATATGACAACATACTTGACAAAATACTTGTTATTTTGTTTTTCATCCTTTCCTAACAGTGACTTTGCCTTCTTTGCCACAAAATACTGAGTTTACATTTTCAATTACCGGTAGCTTTCTGCTAAGAACATGATTTCTTACAACTCATCAATGTATCTGAATTTCTTTCCAACAGCCTTAATGGCAGATTTGGGAAGGGAGCAATTTACATTACCAAAAGAGCATGAGACAAAAGGATTTAAAAACCTTCTCCCAGTCACCTTGGGGTGATTAGTTTTTGTTTTAAAGAAAGCACCAAAATTCTCATCACAAATAAGTCATACCACAGGTAGTTTGGCCATAACTACAGAAGCCTTTGGTATGGGACCTTCTCAATTAAATTCATTGGGCTTAAACATGCTTAACACTGTGCTAGATTGCAAATCTGCAGGATCACACCCATCAGCGCACTTGTTGACAAGAAAGTATTCTGAAAAGCCGGTGCTATCAAGCAAGCCTTTCCTTTGAGGAAGCTATGCTATCGTTCCTTAAAAACAACTTGTATTTTTTATAAGTTTCATAATTTTAGCCTTAATAATGTTTCACAAAAATGCTGCTGTAACTCTCTAGATGTTTGGCTAACAGGTTGGAAACTTCTTGTAGCCCACCCCTCCCATCTACCATGGGATTTTTTTTAATACAATGTGTTGCATTAGGTATCTTCTAATCCTCCAGGAAAGAAAGTTCATTTTCACAATAAATTACACATTTAAGATAAAAGGTCAACCATCTTGCTACTTGGGCTTCATATGGAATGTAATTCAGAAGTGTAAGAAAGCCCCATACCTATCCCACAGCTTGCATACTCATCCTACTCCTACAGCACAGTTGAAAGGGTAGTTTGTACCCCCATTTCTAGAATTTTTGACTCAACTCCTTTATTGCTTCTTGAAGTTTGGTAACTGGTAAACATTGCAACTTAGCCTCTACTGAAATAGTTCAAATGGATTAGACTCTCCAAACTATATCTTTCAGCTTTCTTTTATATGGTCCTTCCATTCTAGAGTTTCCTCTTTTGAAGTTAAATATAACTGTAAGATTTTCTGGGTACATTCACTTCTGATTGCTTTGTATTCATTGTTTCCAATCAGATAAAACAATGCTTATAACTTAATGCCACATCCTAGGCAGTATTTAGCCCTCTCTCATCTTGTTGGTGCCATTGCTAATTGTTCCAAGGTACAAGTATTTTGGGTGACAGAAATTCTGTCTTTGTCATAACCAAAAGTTAGCTAGCTAGTCAGCTTCAGTTTAGTTGGAATTATCTCTCCCTGCCCCTGCTTTGACTGCCTTCCTGATTTTGTCTTTGTATTTCTTGATTACCACCACCAGATAACTGGTTTTTACATTGCTCTTTCCCTGCGATATAACTGGATAATGCCCTAAATGATCTGCCTGTCTCTCATGCTTATCAGATCTGGGCAATACCACTCTGACATGGAATCTAGTAGCTTCATGAAAAAATACAAGGAGGCTTAGAGTTTTGCCTAGTTCCTCTCCTTCGGTTGCTGTGCTATGTTAAAATCTGGGCTCATTATTCGTTTTTCCCGAACAAACCACAAACTGTAACCAGAATTTGTTGTTTGTTGTTTGGTTACTACTATAAAGCACGCTAGAAAAGCAGTTAATGTAACTAAATAAATACAATGTTTGGATAAATCCCATAGACTCTAAGATACAAAGTAAATCTTCCCGATGAAATGGATTTTGCTACCAACTTTCATCCTGACTTGTGCTGTTGTTCTTCATTATAGTCAGAGATAACTGTATTCCATTGATCTTCACTTTTGCTACCAGGAATTTAATTGTCATAGTGTGGTAATTGGCAGCCACTTCTCTGCGTTCCTGTCTAGTTTAACTGTTCTCATTGTCAAAACCCATCCTCTCTGCACTTTAAGGACACAGAACACTTAAGAGGAATGAGTCACCCTGAACCAGATGCTCCTAAGCTCCAGTCAGCTTTACAAACTTTTTGATACTATGTGCCAAAAGTCTGGTTTAAAGCTGGGCCAAAATATTCAGCCTAGCCCCAGGCTGTCAGTTTCAAGTTGTGGGGCAAAAAAAGCCCTAGAAGGTTATTGCAAGAGTTGCCTGATGTTCCTTGATTTTCATCAAGCTGGTTTCTCTCTCTCTCTCTCTCTCTCTCTCTCTCTCTCTCTCCCCTTTCCTCACTTTCTTAACTGTCACCTCAAGAACCATTCTGCTTTGACAGTAGCTCCAACACTCCGCGGGGAAGGCCAATGCTTTCCCACCTCATATAAGAAATAAAGGGGGGAAACCACCTTGTTTTATACAACAACAGGCACACATGCTGACAAAAATGAACAATTATGGACTATTTGCCCTTAAAGTTGCCAAAAATGAATCCCAGAGAACACAAATCACTCTGTGAAATGGGGAGGGGAGGTATGTTGGGAAATTCAAGCCCTTCTCATGAGAAGCTGGCAGCAATCCCAGGCACCCGGCTTGATTCCCTGTTGACCTCCCTGGCTGCATTCCCCAGCAAGCGCAGGCAAGGTCTCGATCGGTGATTCTTCTCAAACGTGAGAAGAACACACACCCTCTTCCCTGCCCCCCCAGGCAGGGGAAAGAGATAGACAGAAACGTATTTACATGCTTTTATTTCTGTCTTTGCAGCGTTACAAAAAACATGACTGCTCTCTCCAAACTCCAGCAGTGTTGAGACAAACACTTCCTGTACATCCCGGACAGGAATAAACGGAAGAGCTCATATTTCACTCTGAGCTAATTCCGGTGCTTCGCACTGTGAATTGACTGTCCCTCTTTTTCCCACGGACAGTCCCAACATTCCCATCATGTTTACTTTTCAAGCTAGGACTTTGCAGCAGCATTGCTTCATTATCGTAACAAGGTATTCTGCCTTGTTATAGATATAGTTCGAATGAAACCTCACTAGCTGTTAAAAGGCAAAAGTATATTGCTTACACCGCCAATTTCCTCCCTCCCTGAAAAAGCAATACAGTGGTACCCCGGGTTACAGATGCTTCAGGTTACAGATGCTTCAGGTTACAGACTCCGCTAACCCAGAAATAGTACCTCGGGTTAAGAACTTTGCTTCAGGATGAGAACAGAAATTGTGCGGCGGCAGTGGGAGGCCCCATTAGCTAAAGTGGTACCTCAGGTTAAGAACAGTTTCAGGTTAAGAACGGACCTCCAGAACGAATTAAGTTCTTAACCTGAGGTACTACTGTACTGAAAAGCACTGAGAACTGCACATTTACCATATAACATATGGTTCTACCCTCAGCGATAGGTACACTTTGACAGAAAATGGGCTCTAGTGCCAAACAAATGTAAAGCATTTCTAGCAATACAACAATACCATCAACCTATTGAAATTCTAATGTTCTCATGTATCGGCTTATTATATGGTACTATAGTGGTACCTCAGATTAAGTACTTAATTCGTTCCGGAGGTCCATTCTTAACCTGAAACTGATATTAACCTGAAGCACCACTTTAGCTAATGGGGCCTCCTGCTGCCGCCGCGCCGCTGGAGCATGATTTCTGTTCTCATCCTGAAACAAAGTTCTTAACCTGAAGCACTATTTCTGGGAGTCTGTAACCTGAAGCGTATGTAACCTGAGGTACCACTGTAGTAGCATTTTAATAAATATCGTTTCTTCTCAAAAGTCAAAGGCTCACTACAATAAACACACACCTACTATACCGCAATACCTTTTATCTTACATATAAATATTCAATATAATGCCTTCTCCTGCATACTAAATAACAGAGGTGGAAATATATCCAACTCATATAGACCACCCACCTCTGTGTATTCAAGTTCAGGCATGTCCAACACGTAGATCGTGATCTACCGGTAAATCACAGGACATCTGTGGTAGATCACTAGCTCCCCCTCAAAGAAGCTAAACAACTTTGGCTCTCCTAAAAAAAGCCCTGCACTCCCCAAAAACGGGGCTTTCCTCCTCCCTAAAAAAGCTCAAGAACTTTGACCTGAACCCCCAAAAAGGGGGGTAGATCACTGCCAGTTTTTAACTCTGTGAGTAGATCGCAGTCTCTTGGGAGTTGGCCACCCATGAAGCAGATGTTCCCAACACCAACATGTTGCACAACCCAGGTAGAACAGGTTGAATTAAAGAAAATATAGGACAGATTTAGCCAGACATGAAGAGCTGCCAGATTTCATGATGCCAAAAGTAGATGCCAGAAAACAGAAAAGCAAATAATCCATTTAAGGGTGAAGTCACACTGGCCTCAGGCAGGCTTTAAAAAAAGACATTTCTTAAAGCCAGGATTTGCATAGTGAGGTTTCTGACACTCTGGGAATCCTACAAAATTTGATATTAAGAGAACTGTAGATAGCCGAAATTATTTGGAGGACACAGTGTAAAGGAGTCAAACCAATTCTAGTGAAGTAGGCATGTAAATTCAAAATAAGATAATGGGTTTTTGCTCTGAGATGTGTGGCTTTCAAGAAGCAAGTTGGCCAGAGAGCAAAACAAACAAAAATATTATAACGTCCAGAAATCCTTGTTTAAAAGGAATATACAAGAAATAAAATGCCATTATACACAATTCTACAAAAACAATGGCTAATGTGACAACCAACTTATTCAATCCAAATATCGTCACAGTTCCTATTTTCTCCAGTTATAGCTTTAAGTGGCAATTAATGAAGGAATACACATTCGCTGAATTAGCTAAGCACCAGTCAAGGCATACTCATATTTGTGAAAATCATCACTTGACTAAGACACCTATAATAGTTCTTAAATATTTTATTTGAAGCTTTTTCTCTCTCTAAGTCTTAAATAGCAAGGCAACTTGCCCTGGATTTTTCTGTAAATGATTCTTTTTAAAGGTATAATGAAGGTCTTGCACATTATTTTGGCAGAACTGATAGATGAATAAAAGAGTGAATTCATGGTCCCCGCCCCCCAATAAATTTGTACATCACCCTTCATCCAAAGATCAAGGCCTCAACATTCTAGCTCAGTTCTACATGAAGAACTTTCAAAACTAAGTTTCTCAGGGTTGCATCTAGATTTCCCCTGAGTTCCACTTTACTTGGATATCCTGATGGGAAAGACCTGCAGATTCCTACTTCCTGAAAATCAGCTCTATAAGGTATGGGGGCAGTGCTGGGAGCTTAAGTACAACCTGTGGAACTGTGTTACACAACGAGAGCACTATGATTCTGAATTAGTGTAGCAGTACAGATGACAGAGGGATGCAGGTGGCGCTGTGGGTTAAACCACTGAGCCTAGGGCTTGCCAATCAGAAGGTCGGCGGTTCAATTCCCTGCGACGGGGTGAGCTTCCATTGCTTGGTCCCTGCTCCTGCCAACCTAGCAGTTCAAAAGCACGTCAAAGTGCAAGTAGATAAATAGGTACCGCTCCGGTGGGAAGGTAAACGGCATTTCCGTGCGCTGCTCTGGTTTGCCAGAAGCAGCTTAGTCAGGCTGGCCACATGACCCAGAAGCTGTCCGCGGACAAATGCTGGCTCTCTTGGCCAATAAAGCGAGATGAGTGCCGCAACCCCAGAGTCCGCGAATGGACCTAATGGTCAAGGGTCCCTTTACCTTTACCTTTACAGATATTCCCATTTTGTCAAGATTACTTAGACTATTCTCTGTAAACAACAATAATAAAAACGGAATCCTCAATTTTAAAATATTTGTGTGTTAAGTTTAAATGAATAGATTGTCAGAAAATACTACCATCTAAGTTGGGCACCTAACTCCCTCTTGGAGTTGTGAAGGTGCACCCATCTTTGCCTTTGTTGTGGGGATGGTCCTGTGGGAATGTAATAGGGTAAGGCCACAGTTCTAGACCTGTACCTAGTTTAGAAAGGAAAGGGTGTAATAAAAGGAGGTTCCAAGAAATAAATAGTGCAAGTATGTATATGTAACACAACCATTGTAGCATTTTCATTTTTGGAGCCTCAAGAATATAAATTGAAACTGCAATTAGTCAGATGTTGAATCCAAAATATTCCAAGAAGTATCACATTTTAAATCAATGAACTTTTGTGCCAGTAAAAAGTGGTCTGTGAATTGCTAGTTTATCTATCTATCTATCTATCTATCTATCTCCAAGAAAAGCCACTTACTACCATAGCTTTTGATTAATTTGAAAGTAAGTAAAGACAGCTAGATAAAGTTCATCCAGGATACATTTGTGTATAAGCAGATTCAAGCTACTATAAACAAGAAAACATAAAGGTGACTTTGAACAGGTTTCACAAAATTATACACAGGCATTGCCTGAGATCACAAGTAAATAGTTAAATCAAGCAGAACTGTGGCATGCAATGGCAATAAAAACCACAAATAAGGTACCAGAGAAAGTGAATGAAGGAGAAAGTTTAAATGAGATCAAGACAGGTGCTTAGATTAGTTTCCAAGTTAAAAGTGGACTCATAAGCTCTAAACAGGCTTTCTTTCTTCATAGCCATACCTTCATGAACAATGCACCAGGAAAGGAGAGCAATTAAACTGAAATGAAGCCAATAAGATTGCTGAAGAAAGATATAGGAACTTATATGAAAACTAGACTTTAGTAACTGAATCTTAAAAAATAGAAAAATTTAAAAATTGTCCAGTAGCACCTTAGAGAACAACAAAGTTTCTTTTGGGTATAAGCTTTTGTGGGTATGCACACTTCTTTAGATACACTGAAACAGAAGTCACCAGACCCTTATATATAGCGCAAGTGTGGGGTGGGGTTTTCCCAGATGGGTAGTAGGAGAAAGCTTTTTCCTGTAGGACTAATTGCAGTCGTTAACAGTCATCAACAGATTTACCATACCCACTGAGTCACCCATCTCCTACTACCCTTCTGAGAAAAACCCCACCCCACCCTCCCACTACATATAAGGGTCTGGTGACTTCTGTTTCAGTGTATCTGAAGAAGTGTGCATGGCATGGAAGCTTATGCCCAGAACAAACTTAGTTGGTCTCTAAGGTGCTACTGGACATTTTTTTAAAATTTTGCTATTTATTTCGACTGCATCAGACCAACACGCCTACCTACCTGAATCTTGAATCTAAAAGTGATTCCCCCCATTATTATTTTTTAAAATTATATCCTGCCTTTCCTCCCAAAGAAGCCTAGGGAGCCATAAGAATGACTCCCCCACCATCCTATCATAAAATCTGCAGTTTCATTTCCAATATACTTAGCTTGTCACTCTGCTTCTGAGAACAGAGCAATCTTTGGAACACAGCCATTCTGTACTATAAAAGCATGCAGCCTGGAATCCCTGCTTGACAACCTTTCCCTATCTTTTTAGTGCTGAGAGGAAGTGCTGCATTCCAGACAGTACACAGTTAACAGTTCTAGCTACAAACTCCCACAAGTACACCATTCCACAAGCGCACTAGTTTTGATGTTCAATGAGTGGTCAAAAGCTCTACAAGGACTTGATTCCCCATTCAAGACAAACTGTTCAGTACCTGTTGCCAAAAGGATATGACTAAGTGTCAGGCAAACAAAGTATTCTAGAAATGAGTCTCAATTGGGGGGGGGGGCACCCATTTCTGGCACCTCCATCTTGTGGCCCTCTAGGCTCCTGCCCTCCATCATGACTAGGGAATGAGGCATGTCCCTTCTAAAACACAGAGTTCCTAATTAAATCCTGTTTAGCAAAAAGAGAAATCTACCAACAACAGCCATCGTTCTTGGCTCCCAGAAGGTGTCTACCATCTCCCCCAGCCTCCCCAAAAGTTCCAAACTAACCACTTGTAAACCAAAACCCACTTGGATCCGATACTCTTTTATAAATGACACTTGTGAGGCTGCATTTGACCCTCTTAAGCCCAACCCGCATCTGATACCAGAAGATGCCAGCACCAAAGGTTGAGAGTAATTTTTGCAATGTTAATTTGGATTAAGTGTAGCAATGGGTAGACCAATATTCTGATATAGTGTTTAGTTTTGATTCTGAGCTCTATACCGGCTACTTCTCTCCCTTCTTTTTTTACATATACTTCTTTCGAATATACCGCTTAATTACACTTCTGGGCTGTACTGGTTTCTGCACACTCTCAAGGGCTGGTGGCTTAGGCTGCTGGGACTACACTACTGTCTTCCATTGAAGCTCCACTAGGCACTCTGCTCAAACTTCTAATAGTTCTGCCAGCTGACTGGGGAAGGGGCCTTGCAGGGGTACTATGATGGCCATGACAGCAACTGGATTCCTCCACCAAGGCAACCGGAGGAGCCTGTGAGCCTCACCTAGCTGCCTAGAGCAATGGAGAAATGGTCTGGGGAGCACGTGGGAAGGCTCCTAACCATTCCAAGTCAGAGGCGCCATTTTTGTACCCGTCTGGGCCCTTGGAAGTGCCAACCTAACCAACTCCAAGGCATGCCCTTGGCTGCCAGTAAAGCAGCTTCAAACTAAAAGGATGTGTTCCCTAGGGCTAATCTAAGTCACTAAACGAGCAGTGTATTCTATGCTAACTGTTCCAATGTTAAAAACTAATTAACAAAAAAGAAGCAAATGATTTTCATGCAACACTAGGGCAGATTCTAAGAAACAAATCAGAATGAAAGAAAGTTTAAACAGACAGGGAACTGCAAAATTCTTGTAACTAGGACCCAGCCATTTATTTTGCTATTTCAGGCTGGTTTTGAACTAAGGTTTCCCAAGCAGCTCCATGACAAGCTACTTCTGTTACAGAGAAGAGTTTCAAAAGGTCATCTAACTTCATGCGCATCTCACCGCACACTGAGAAAACTAGTTATATGATTTTGCAGTCTTAAGAATTCCTCTATGAGAATAATTACTACAATATTATTCCTGTGATCTAATGAATTTAGTTCACATTAGATTTTCGTTGTTTATGTATTAACAAAAAAATCAAATACACTCCTTTGCCATTTACATGCCCCTGAGCCCACTGGGAGTTATTTAACAGTAAATCTGTGTAGGATTGTGGTATACGCTTTAAAACAGGGGTCACCAATGCTTGCAGGCCAATGAGCACATTTGGAATTTTGAGAAAGTGCTATGGGAACCACTCACTATATGGCTACCATGGGGTTATGGCATTATGGGGCTGTAAATAAATTTAAACATCTGGATGTAATGATAAACTATGGTTAATCCAAAATGGAAGAATATGCTTCCAACATTCTCATAGTCACACTTGAGAAGGTTTGGAGGAGAAGGGAATGCAAGGCCATTCTGTTGGTAATCAAGCTAAAGCTTGCCCTTGTAATGTTAAACCATGGCTTACCAATATATTGAGCTGTATGAATACATATTTAAAAGATTTGGAATGCGTAAAATATTTTTTAATCCTTTGAAAGCACAATAAAAATTAAGTCCTACTTAATGCAATGGAATTTACTCCCAGGTAAGTGTGGATAGGATTGTGGCCATGCTGTGGTTGTTGAAACAAGCCAAATATATGGTTTGAATCAAACTAATCACTGCGGCTCTTCCACACAATTCTATACTATAATTTAACATTACATCCGAACTGGATCTTTCACATTGAACTTTTTGCTCTATTCCACCTCTTTTTCTAGTACAGGCATTTTACGTATGTTCAATTTGGACATGATTGCATATATGTGCAGTGCTGGGAAATAATTAAATAAATCAATTTTAACCGCAACAAGGGCAAAAACAGCCCAAAGAGAGTGGGAAAACTGCAAAAACGGCACCAAAAGAAAGGGAAAATGGCTAGAAATTTCAGGATTCCACAAGCCTTTGCATAACCTTTGTGGCCTGTGGAGAGTTGGGTGGATTTTTGTAATTATATTACATAATGTCATTGGTGTCCTAAAAAGGCTCACACATAAATTACAGTTGGTTTCCGAAATAAATAATATGAAAAATATTCCCCATTTAAGTGAACAGAATAGCTAGAATCAGAAAGCATTGACCCCTTAAAAATGAATTGAATTATCACATTTGTTGTTTACAGCTGGATATACTCCTGCATTTTACAGACAAGCGAGCTACATGGTGTGCAGTTTGCCTGGAAAAATGATGCAGAACATCTACTATTGATATAACTTCCAACAGTTGGAAACTATTGGCAAGTCTGAATATTTGGTACCTACACTGACACAAAGCAAACATGTCATTTTAAGAAGAGAGACAGATACTACATCAATTATTAAGTATTAAAAATATTAAATTTTATAACAGTATTCAAGAAAGAAAGGAATTTTCTCAAGCATATTCAATATTTCACCTTAAATTTTCAGAAATCAGTTTCATTATTACAAAAAGCTCCGTGATGGTAAAAGGATCCTTTTAAAGTGGCTCATTACAGTTGCTGCCAGAGTGGCTGGGGAAACCAGATGGGGGTGGTATAAATAATAATAAAATCATCATCAACATCATCATCTGCACCTCCAAAGGAAGTCTATTCCATAGGTGGAGCTCTGCTGCAGAGGTCCTTTCACATATCACCACTCCCTGAACTTTTCCTAGCAGTGGACCACAAGTGAAGCCTCTCCTGCAGATCTTAAGGCATGGTCAGGATGGTATGGAAGGAAGAGTTCCTTCAAATATTAGTGACCCACGTCCTTTAGGGTTTTTTTCCTCGCCAGACAATCCATGGAAATGAACTTGTTACAAGCCCCCTTACCAACAGATCCCCTTGTCTATCTATAGCAAATACCAGTTTGAGTTTGTGTGTCCTGCCACGTGCATTTGTATTTTAATGAACTAAGACAACCCCATGGCTGTCATGGAGGCTATGAAGTTCTGAGCTGGATCTATAGTGATAGCCTTGATGTGGAAACTGAAGTCTAGTTAGTTAGTTAGTTAGTGAATTTGTATACCACCCTTCATTCGAAGATCACAGAACAGTTCATAGCATAAAAGTACAAAATGAAACACAAAATACATAATAAAACATAAACAAAAGCAAAATAAACCAATAATCCCCTTCCCACAGAAACATTTTAAAGTCCATAGAATGTTTATCAGCCAAATGCCCAGGTGAGTCTCCCTGGGGAGAGTATTCCACAAACAGGGAGTCACCATGACCGCCATGTGTGGACTCTTCAAGACAAACTCTGCCAGGTAAGCTGTCAGGCAGTGGGGCAGGCAGAACATCAGAAGCATCCCTATTATGTCTCTCGGATCCAAAATCCTCAAATCCAGTATCAGAGCAAATGGCCTCCTTACCAGAGTGATATAAATTTTATAGACAGCAGTGAAATAACACACCCTACCCTCCCAAACTGTGCTGGTGATACTGTACTATCTAACCAGGAAAACAAAGCTAAGTCAAGAATGCGATTTACACATGAGCATGACACTTGAATAGTTGAAGCAATAGCAAGTGTGAGACAACAACCCTGGGACACCTTTTGATGTTTCAAATAATGAGATCATGTCAGTCTGTTTTCAGGGAAAGTGGAGATCAAGTGTGTGTGTGTGTTTGGTTTCCACAGGTCAATTTCATATTGATTGTAGTAAAATATCAGTTGGTGATCTGATATCTAATTCCCAATAGCTTTCCAACAATAGGTGCTCTCAGTCATTTAAACAGCATTTCTACAGGCACAAAAAATATGATACTTTTACAAATTTGGGACTATTTCTGAACATGTCTTAGTCACAGATTCACAGAGTTGGAAGGGACCACAAGGGTCATCCAGTCCAACCCTCTCCAATGCAGGAACTTTTGCCCAACCCATGGGGGGCTCCAACCCATGATCCTGAGATTACGAGTCTCATGCTCTACCAACTGAGCTATTAACTCCATATGTAATTCCACCACAACCCCTTTTAATTCAGTGAAGGTTATTACTCTATTATCAGAAAAATAAACAAAAGATGTCACAAGCATAGTATATGTCAACATGTATATTCTGAGTTCAGAGAAAGAAAGAAACAATATTGCATGTCAGTGCTGTGGTGCATAGGGAAATCACTTGCAGTGGCACGATATGTGCATGGCATTTCCATTTATTTTGTAGCCTCTGCCTAAATTACTATGTAGGCAAAGTCTCCTTCCCAACTAATAAATTTTAGGGAGGCAATCTTAATTACAATCTGCTGGAAAAATTATTTCTTGTATGTATCTTTATTATTCATAAAAAGCCATGCGCGCCATGCTTGTGAACATTGTTGTCTGTTCACAGAGCTTACTGAATGCACATAAATTGTGGGGGCTGAGTCTGCCGTCATAATTCTACATTCTTTTTATGTACAGTATACACACTTAGGCTGCATTAACTGCCATTCTGAATGCCATATAGTAGGGAATGGAACAAATGAAATAATTTACCATAGTGATGGCTGAAGTGGTGCCCCCCAGATGTTGCTGGACTACAGCTCCCATCAGCCCCAGCCAACATGGCCCAAGTTCAGGAATGGGCGTTCTCTAGATTTGCTGGACTACAACATGTTGGCTACTCCAGGCCTGTCACGTATACTGTTGCTAGTTTGCAACTACAGCAATACACACACAAAAGAATCTTGTTTTATGTATTGCTGTAGTTGCAAAGTAACGCTTCAGCAGAAAAAATAATGCAAGTTCTTTTAAGCTACACACTGAAAATTAGACAGCCTTTCAAACAGCTTGTCAAAGAGTTTGGAACTGCTGTTTCAAGGCAGATTAAACAAGTCCCTGTAAAGAATTTTAGCTGACGTCCAAGTCATTTTAATGCATTACTTTAAAAATTGCTGATTACTCTACTTTTGTCACTGCTTACTTATATGGCAATGTAAACATGCCATCTTATGAAGTATATCTGTGCCTTTTGAGGGAATGCATTAAGAATTTAAACACATTGCTAAAATAAATATTCTTAAAGACTACACTTAAAGTAGTTTCATAGTATTTTAAAATTAAACGCCAAACATTGATGTTTTTTTTTCAAAGTCTGAAGTTTTGAAGTTTAAACCAGCAATGTATTAACTGGCATACTGTGACAGATATAACTATGCATGTGAAGGCTGCACATCTCACTTGACCTCTTATGTCTTGAACTATTAGGGTCTTCAAAACATCCAATTTATCAATCACAACTGAACTGCAGAATTTCAACACCTTCCATCTCTGTGCAGCGAATTACCATACTGGTCCTGCTTTAACGCTAATAATTTCCAGTTCAGTAACTCTTCTGAATTTTTTCTGGTCCGGTCGTTTATATCTAACTGGTACAAAGCATATCTATTTCTTCATTGTAGTTTTCTGCAAATGTTAAGTTTAATTGCAGGGGTGAACAGAAAGACTTGAGTTTCTTGCAAGATCCCAGGATACAGAGAGGGTGAAGTAGAAACAAAAAATCTTTAAAATCAAACAGATTAATGTAGCACAAGCTTTTGCGAGCTGGAGTCCACTTTATTAGATGCATCTTATTTATATTAGTTTTCAAAGTGACATACAGTGGTACCTCGGGTTATGAACTTGATTCGTTCCGGAGGTCCGTTCTTAACCCGAAACCATTCTTTAAAAAAAAAACCCCAAAAACCCCGAAACCGTTCTTAACCTGAGGCACGCTTTCGCTAATGGGGCCTTCCGCCGCTGCGCAATTTCCATTCTCATCCTGGGGCAAAGTTTGTAACCTGAGGTACTACTTCCGGGTTAGTGGAGTTTGTAACCCAAAGTGTTTGTAACCCGAGGTACCACTGTGCATTTTTTTGCAAGATGCCATTATTTTATGAGCTTTGCTTTCTTCATGGGTTTGTGTAGTGGAAAACTTGTAAATGGTGGAGGGAATATGATAACTTTTTTGAGGTGTCTGTTATAGGGAGACTTACTGAAAACAAGTGTTACTGATGAATTCAGCTATTTTGTCATGCCTTCATGTCGTAAACCATTCTTGAGTATGGATAAGATACAAATCAAGTGACTTGCCTTTATCTACCAGTGCAATTTTCAAATCTTGCTACATATTTTTGTTGTGAAGTCACTTTTGAAGTTTTCAGGTCAATCCTGCTTACTCAGAAGATATATGTACCCAAATATCTAAAAAAACCAAGCCTGCCTTCTTCCCTATAGACCCTCCCTGGTACAGAGATAAGTAGAGGGGGACCTCTTAGTACTTCCTTTGCTCCCTGTTTAATAGGGATTTTCCCCAGATCAGTATATAAGGTTGCTATTTCTGCTGAATTGTTTTCTACAGAAATTAAACTATACAAATTTTATTTCTCTCCTCTTATTCCATCTCTTTTTCCAGCTAATGAATGGAAATCCTTGAAACCCTATCATTTACATTAAAATACTTGAACTAGTTGAGCCTCACAGAGTTTGCCATAACATTCCAAGATTACTGTCACAGCATGTTTCAGTGGTCAGGGAAGTGGTCATACAAGGGCTGAGCTGGAACTATAAAGCAGTGGAGACATAAGATGCTTAAGAGACAAGGAGTAGCGCACTGGACTACCAACACTTCCTGCCCTGAATCTATCATTTTCCTGCATCCTAAATGATGACTGAATGGTATTTATGTAACAACATTAAACACATTTAAAGCTTCCTAGATTCTCTAACTAAGGTTAACTAATCAACTACCTTCAAACCCTGAGAATAATGCTGGTTAAACTTACAACTTAATTCATTTATTCATATTACTGTGCTACTTTCCAATCTCTTGGTTTTCAGAATGACATATAATAGATCAAAACAATAAATTTATTAATAAAACACAAACAAGCATAAGCCACTACAACATATGTGAAAATTAGGGACTAACACGTTTTAAAAGTTTGACAGAATAAAAACAAACAAACTTGCAACTGTTCGCCCAGAACTGTTAAGAGGGCAGGTCGGGAAGATTTCCCATAGAAGGGCATTCTACAACAAGCAATCAGCTGTTAAGGCATCTACAGTAGTATATACGACTTCAACCACTGGGTTGGGTAGAATGTGAGGCCACATCAGGTAAGTCGTAGCTAAGCTGTTGCTACCATGTTGCATTCCAGCTAATCCTGACCAGACCAAAGGAGTACTACATGCAGTGTTCTAGTCTAAGACACATTCCTCTGAATATATACTTGTTTTATACATGTGGCAGGAGAAAGGGATGAACCTTTTTCAATAAGATACATAGTTCTGGTGAATCACATGTGCCATGTTCCCATAGCTATGCCTGTAGTGTGGGTTATCTATATGGACATTACTCACTTTCTAGTCTATTTCTATGGATTTCTAGAGGTCTCACAGAATGGAAGTATGCTGGGAACTAGAATGCAGAAGGGTCAGCTGTGTTGCGGTAGTTTGGTTGCCTAGCGGTTGCCATCACGTGGTATGCCACATCTTGCTTACAGAGAAGGCACAAATTATGCTGCTTCTCTCTTTGGTTATCTCAGAGCCTCCCCTTGCAGAGATGAGAGAGAGAGAAATGATGTCAAGAATCTGGTGGCTGCAGGAGATGAAAGTTGGAGGGAGCAGGGTACCAGGTGCCACATCAACCCGACACCGCTCCTGGTGAGTGACATAGGGCTGGGTCAGGGAGAAAGTTCAGGAGGAGGGAGATCAATTCATGGTCTCATTCTCCAGTTGCAAAATTCATAATGCATCAAGTGTCCCTGCTTCCATTTCCCCCCTCTCTGCTTTACATACACCCACCTCCCATTTTAGGACCTCTCTTCAGGCTGCATGCCCACTTCATCAAGCCAAACAATGGCACTTTTCAGCTTGTGATCTGGTGAGCTACAAGGGGGAAAAGCTGTGCTGAATGAACTCTATGTGTGGCAGAGTAGATTTGGGGGGCATGGAGAAGGGTGGAGAAGGAATTGTAGCGGTTTGTGTTCCGAACATGTATAGAGTAGCCAGGAATATCTTCTGGGTAGTCAACAATAGCGGGTGAAAGAAAGTAGAACGTGACAGAAATAAAAGATTGAAACATGTGAAAAGAGAAGATAGAAGTCGGGGGAAAGGAAAAGACAGCTGGTGACAGAGGATTGTGAAAGAGGACAGAGTGGCAACAGATAAAGGAGTAGGAATATTCAAGTAAGAAGGCAGAAGGGAAGCGGAGAGAAGGTGAGAAAACAAAGGCAAGGCAGGTGATATGGGAACAAAAAGTGCCATAAAAAGGCGCTGCCAGAAATAAAAGTGGCAAAAGTAAGAGGAGATGCAGAAAGCTGAACCTTCTTGGATGTTTTTTTCGGTAGGAAAATGCAAACATAATGCTGATGATGACTTGCCCTTTTGCTCAACATCAAAGACAGCCTTCAATGAAGAAGAAGAAACCCGGAAAGCAATACAACTGGTTAAAGGGTCCAAAAGCTTCACCAACAATAGACGAGCAATTATTAAAATTGTCACTTAATTATACCTACGTGTTCAGAAACAGGAGCCGTTACTCCCATTACTTCAAGTATTAGTTGTAAAGGTATTGAACCTACCACCTAGTAAATTCCAAGACAGATAAATTTTACACAGAATCTAAAAACATCATTTGTTCCTACTTATTATCCTTGGACCTCTAGCCCTGCTATTAGGTGAAGAAAACCTTGTCTTCACCTAATGTTTGATTAATAATCTGTAGTTTTTATTATTAGCATGGTTTTGTTGTCTTGACTTCTCTTTTAGCAAGAGAAGTTGTCTCAAATGAATATATTTAGTGTATCTTCATTACCCTTGGCCTCTGCTTTTCTTAGCCCTGTTTCACTTTCTTCTGCTTGTCTTGTCTAATTTATATAAATGGTCAGTTCCTAACGTAGGCCCCTGTCTAGGGTCAATATACTAAAACAGGTGGCAAATCAACAAAGTTGACAATGGACACTCACATACATATATGTTACTATAAAGCTACTTAGCATAGATATGCAATTATGCAAAACAAAACCTCAGTAAGATGTTCTCCTTACCAACTGCAATCATCTTGCATTCAAAAAAGTCGTAAATATGGGACAACTTAAGAAAAACTATTTGCTGACCCCAGGGAAAGGAATACAATAAAACAACTGAGAATAGTAAATGTTTTCTCTTTATGAGCAAAGTATGGGGGTGGTTTTTCTCCTTTTTTTCCTTTTGCAAAGTCAGCTTTTTCATCACATTTGTAGTTTCAGTTATGGCAGAAGGTGTCTGTGTGGCCTAATTCCTCTTAATAAGAATGCATATGGTAATTTGATAGCAGATTTAAGTACAGAGTCTATCAGGATTACTGAAGAAAAAAGCCACATGCTCGAATCTCATCCCTGGAATAGTATGATAGCACTCTAAGAATTGAAAAATTAATCCATCTACAATGAATAGAAGGAAAAGGTAATCAGTGGCTCAACATACTAGTCCCATCAACTGCAATACACACCCCTTCTCATTCCCTGATTATAGTCTTCTACCACTTTGTAAATTCATATAAGAGTAGTTGTGCTGTCTGACACAGTGGCATTTATAAATTAGGATGGCAATCCTGTGTATATAATTATGTTTATGTAATTGCCAAAGATTTCACTGTGTCTTCCCCTTCATAACTACAGTTGCATTTGCATGTCATGTCATGAGAAGCCAAACCATGGCTTAGAGTAAATGTGCTGGCTTCCAAGGAAGAGATGATAGCTGCCTTTTAGGTCAGCCCAGCCCAGCTTGGCTTAGCATGTTGTTCAAATGCAGGTTTGTGATAAAGGTATATCTTCTTATTAGGGTTACAGCTCACAAACCCAGGTTTGGACAACACACTAAGCCAAACCTTGGTTTATCTGCTATCCTGTGCTAACCTAAAAATCCCAGAGAGGGGGAAAGCAGGCGAGAGCTTGATTTAGGGTGTGGACAGGAACCACCCTGAGTTAGTCCTGGTTCTCTAACCAGTCTTGGAATCAGAGGCCTTGAATCCTCCTGCTGCTGCCAGACAAAGATCAGGTTCTGATTTTTCCCTTCCATGTCCCTTACTAAAAGATCTGATGGGAAGTAAGAAACAGACCGCTGGTAAATCATTCCCTGGTTGGAAACCGGGGTTCCTGTCCCTCAACTGTTACCTGGAGGCAGCCATTCCATCAGAAGCATATGCTTTATCAAAAGATCACCTGTATCAGGCACCTCCTACCCCTAATCTATGCCAGTTGGTCATTATCAGAACAACTGTGCAAGAATTGGTACCTGACTTTGACTGATTAGACTGCAACGCTGCAGGAAGGAACTGTCTTATTTTTATTGACTGCATGTAAACTACTCTGGGAACCTTTCTGGTTGAAGAGCAGGGTAAAAATGCTCTTAATTAATTAATTTTAAAAGTTCATCTTTGGTAGCCAACATATTCAGGCTGTTATGAGGTACCATACAAGTTTGCCCAGGAACTATGATAGAAAAAAGGAAAAAACCTTCTTATTTACTGCATCAAAAGGCATTCATTTAGTGGATAAAGAGTTAAAAATTGTATCTTGGGTTCTTGTTGTTTTAGCATGAAAATAGATTCAGTGCTCTACAAGAATGTTAAAGAATACAAATACATTTCTTTAATAAATAAAAAAAGTCACAGCACTCTGAGGTGAAAAAAATGTATTATGTGCACTACCAAACATTTCTGTCTAAATAAAAGCATTACCAAACCATTTTAGGCAGTAAAATTTAACTGTAGCTGACCTTCTGTATTAAGTAAACAAACCTTTCTAGCCAGTGTGCTTCCCTCTGAACTCTGCAAGATAATAAGCAATACCTTAATTACATTCATTTACATGACTTTGAAATTGTTCCAGACTGAAGTCAATGCCTACAAGGTCATAGCTTATGGAGAAGTAAGGGAGACACAGAAAGATAATTAGGGGCAATTTATACAATACAGCTGTGGAAGTGTCTTCTTCAAAATTATTATGAACAAATAAAAAAAGGGTCTACATTTTTCATCTTAGATAGAAAATAAACATGTTAATAGCAAAATTATATAATAGATTTTCCTTTCTTGAAATGAGAAGTGCTAGAAATTAGAATTTTTAATACCCAACGACTAATGCAGCAGTCTGAATATTTTATGCGAATATGATAATAGTGCAGGCTAGAAGGCATGCTTTAAAAACAAGGTTACTGGACGTCAGATCTGCTGAACACACAGTGCACAATCAAGTTCATTAGTATATTAGTTTAGTATACTGAGTAAGAAAAACTAGGAGTGTGCTAAATCCCAAAGCTAAGCAGGCCACTTCAGACAAATTCAGGACCCGTTTGAGTCAAGGTGGGATTCCTCCAAATTGCTTAAGAGATTTGGAGATTCAGGTTTTTAAAAAATGCTGCAGATAGTAGGTCTTCAAAATTTCTAACATTTCCCCCCAAGCTTGCCATATAAGATAAACTCCAAAATGGGGAAAGAGTTATTTTGTGGACACCATGTCTAATTGTGGGAATAACTGTACCAGAGCATTCTGTCACAGTGCTTTGAGACAAGGATGTTAAAGTAAGGGATCACCTTGTTCTTTATCTGATCAATGCACATTCCTGAGAAAAACCACAATATTCATGTGACTCAGCTCTTTAGTTCTGTTGATACTTATGAATTCCTCAGCAGAACATTAACATGCTACTACTGAGTACTGTAACGTATGGTACTTAAGGGATATCTGCTACAAAATATCATAACCTACTGCATCTGCTAACGGGCAACTCATTAGACTATCATGTAAGCGTCTCTTAAAGTATTTATCTTCAAGCATTAGCTATAAAACCAAATAAATTTCCCTCCAGATTATCAAAGAAGGCTGAAGCAGGTTCACACTGATATGCCTAATTCAAATTTCATGGCCAAATCGTGGCTTGCATGTTGGGAAGATATTGCAGGTTTGTATGCTTCTTCCTTCATTCTCAGCTACCTCTTCCACTTTCCAGTTCACAGCATCTCTAATATTTGCTGCTGCACTAACACCATTGGAAACACTAAGTATGGAATAAAGTTTACTCAGCACTATGCAACTCCACTAGGTTACAATTATCCTAGAATTATCCCTTTCTTCCTTGCACCTACTCACGTGATGCATGAAACGCTTCTGCTATCCTCCTATTCTGCCTACTATCACTTACCTTCCCCGTCCCATTTTTAAAGGAAGTACTGCTTGCTGCTTCTGCACACAAATATGGATTTGATGTATAAAGCAGAGTTGCTGTGCTATCAGATGTAAGCATATTTCAAGTGCAGCGGAAGCAGCAAATATTGAAATTAAGGCTGTCATATCCATCAATTAATTGGGTGAATTAATTGATTAAAATTATTGAACTCTGTTAATTGGGCATTGCCCTTATGTCATTCTTCTGGAGTTTCTGGTTTTCTGTCCAACCACCATTAACATCTTTTTTAAAAATAAATAAATAAATAAATGCCAAACTCTTATAATCCGTTACACAAAATGAATTCAGCTTCAGTTCTAAATTAGATAAATAAAATACAAAGTAGTTTATAGCAGCAAAATCAACATTCCCAGAATTCCTATTCTTCATTCCATCAAATGCCATAAGTATTTTCAAGCAATTTGCCTGGAATATACACCACTTGTAGTTCCAGTAATCTCTGAGTTCTGTAAAGCATCCTATTGCCTCCATGCCTTTTGTACCATTTTACAATCATTATTTTCCCATAAAACTGTGTAAAGTCTTAGGCATAAAAACACTACTGCCAGCCTTTCTTTTTTTTAATATGTGGGACAGTCCTCAGAACTTTTGAAATATGGGTATCAGGTGGCCTTTACTGCAACAAAATACCTAATTCTGCATAAGCCACCTCACTATTTACTAGTTCTTTCACATCCAATATGGTCACACAGGTCCTTTCGTTAATGACTCTTCTAACTATACTTGGATCCTGTTTTACTGATTGGTATCCAGTAAAATTCAACACCGCAGACCAATTACTGTATCAACAATGTCATCATTGTTCCCATGTAGAAGTATACAGTATGTAGATAGTCCTGCTTTCAATTAGGCATTTCAGCTTTTCCCTTTCGGTTCAATATGGTTTTAATTCTTCTTTGGTTAATAATTCCCTTGTATATGTTTATCATTATATTTTATTAATTTCCATTTATAAAACATATAATTGAAAATAAAAACAGCAATCAAAATTAATCCATTCCATATTTTCAATTAATCAAAAATGGGATTCATCTTATTGGCTTCTCTTTAGTACACCATAGTTTTCCAGAATGTTCAAATAAGGCACAGTATGGTTACTGCTACCTGCAAATCAGTTAAAAATTTATAAATCTGAACACTACCAAGGCATCTAGAAAGGTAGCCAAGTCACCACTGTTTCATCACTTGGGTTGCACTTTTAAAAGTTGTGTGTGGGAGTTAATTCCACCACTGTTACAATGGTTGAAAAAGGTGTGTGTGATGAAACTCTCACTACTTTCCCCACCGTTCTCTGACAGGGCTCCTGCAGTTTGAAAAGCTGATTTACCTCCCTCTTCCTAATCTAGGCTTCTAATTAGCCACTCATCTGGCTCCCCTTTAGCAAATAAAAATTACCTCAAGGCAGCCAGACATCCTGCTGTCACAGTGATACAGCTGTGCATGCAACCACAAGAATGCTAAACTAGGATTGTACACCAAAGCAACTGCATACTTTGTGGTATCCTCTATTGCACCTTAAATACATATACATATTTTAAGGGACAGGAAAAGAAAAAGTGACAGGTGTACTGGCTCTATAGCAGAACCCTGTGTGAACAGAGAAAAATCACCATCAGTGAACACTATGGTACCTGAGAGCTGGAATTCTCTTTTCAGGAACTAAAAAAGATCAAAAAATCTCACTCTAAACTGGATAAATATGCAAACAAAATATGGCAAATTTGGTTCAATGTAAATAAACATGATGCATGCTGGGATAAAACAATACTAACTTCATATGTACACAGGTGGGGTCTGAACTGTTAGAAACTAAAGAGGAAATAAATTGAGGTCATGAAGGATAGCTCAATGAAAATGTCATCAGTGTGCAGCAGCTGTGAAAACAGCAAATTCTGTGATAGGGATCTTTAAGGAAGGGGTGAAACTAAAATTTCTAGTGTCATGGTGCCCTTATAAAAATAGATGGTTCATCTACACTTGGAATACTGTGTCCTGTTCTGGTCTTTCAATCTCAAAAAGATATGTTTGAGCTAGAAAAGACACAAAAAAATTGAAATATGAATAATCCGAGGACTGGGACACTTTCATTACAAGGAAACACTACAATGCCCAGGGCTCTTAGGTTTAGGGGCAAAAACAACTAATACCAACATTCAGGGTCATGCAGTAAAATTGATGTGCAGTAGATTTAGGGTACACACACAAAGAAGTGCCTTTTCAAATAATACATACTCCATTTATAGAATTCACTGCCATAAGATGTCACAAGATGGTCACTGGCTGAGATGGCTTGCAGATTCATTGAGGAAAGGTCTATTAATGGCTATGAGTCATGATGTAAGCTCTAGATTCAGAGGTGATATGCCACTGAGTATCATTTGCCTCGAAACAAGAAAGACAGAGGGCTATTGCCTTTATGTCCTGCTTATGGTTCCTAGAAGTGTATCTCCTAGGTCACTCTGAATGAAGAGCAAAATGATGGACTAGATGAAGTTTTGGTCTGATTCAGCATGACTATTCCCATCTAGTTTCACTCAACACTGGAGGAAGTCACTTTATAACTCTCTCCCCTGAGTGGACAGCTAGAGGAACTGTGCTCCAGCTACCTGTTGCGTTCACACTGAGGACTTGAAAAACACTGGACTTCACATTTCCTCTTCCTTCTCAGCAACCTTGCCACTGCTGCACTTTTTTCTCCGAAACTTGTCCTGGAGTAAGGCTTGCCCTAAGTTGCTAATTGGTCAAAGGATGAACAGCACCAATTAATAGCTCTCATGAGCGCAGCTTCTCGTAGCTACATGCCGCTGCTGCACACTCAAACTCACCTCTTCAATTCTACCCTTCTCCTGCTTCTTTTTGATGACATAGGCTGGTGCTCCGTAATGCCAGTTTGAGGTCTTAGCTGCTACTCCTAGCATTGAGAGCAAATGGATCCATCCCAGAAGCCTCTTTTGTATTCTATCCTTGGTGCTTCAAGATGGTGTCAGATTAGCAAGGCAAATTCATTGGAAGGAATCAAAACTTTTAAAAACTTAGAAAACTCATATCAACCAGCTGATCAAATAAAAGTTACAGGCCTAGCTGAAATACATAAATATTTTTACAACATACTTTTTCCATTTTAAAAAACTAGTGTGACACTGACATCAGGAATCAATATTTACAGGACCACCTTAAAATGGATATCTGTTTATAATATCTGTTTGTTGCTATCTTTGAAGCTCTGGAACAACACACAAATGCAGCCAGAGAATATTGCATAATTTGACCTTTGGTTGATTTTAATTAGGATGAACACCCTTAACTGTGCAGAATCCTTGAACATTATAAAAAAAACACTTTTATTACCCCAGTAGTGTATTAATAGTCTTGCAGTAGAAGAGATGTTATTTTCTCAAGTCTACAAGTCATATAAGTGATAAGGTATGCAGTGACTTGTTGCACTGCTTATTTTATTTTAAGCTCATAAGAATCCATCTGACATAGTAGTTAAGCAGCTGGTACACCAAGATCACAGAGTATCTTGCTCTTTGGTAGCTTTTTGTTGCACCCTCATTTCTATCAGTATCTACCTTCTGTCACTTCATAATTCTTGAGGCAAGTAGACTGTTTAGTACAGGGGTAGACAACCTAAGGTCCGCGGGCTGGATGCGGCCCAATCGCCTTCTCAATCCGGCCCACAGAAGGTCCAGGAATCAGCGTGTTTTTACATGAGTAGAATGTGCTCTTTTATTTAAAATGCATCTCTGGGTTATTTGTGGGGCACAGGAATTCGTTTATAGTCTGGCCCACCACATGGTCTAAGGGACGGTGGACCGGCCCATGGCTGAACAAGGTTGCTGACCCCTGGTTTAGTATGATGTGACTGAAGATGGTAACATAATAAATAGGATTGAATTAAAGATAAACTCAGACAGCGTACAACCTTTTACAAATATCCACCCAACCTTTATAAATAATAAAGATGGCACCATGAGTCACTCACTAAGCTTAAATTACCAGAAATAGTATGTGTAATGAGTTGGAAGATTTAAATCTTCACCTAGTCTATATATGGACCTGAAAAATGTGTCCCTAGATCAACCAACCCATTGGAAAATATATAAAACAGAGAAGAACTAGCAAACAGCAGTGTTAATGTATAGGGGAAAGCAGAAGGGATGAAACTTTGAGTGTACACAACAAGTACACATACACACACACACTTCATTCCATGCACACTTTCATACCAGCGCACATCCACTCATCTCCACTCACATGTACGCACACACAAAGAGACAGAAACTTGACAGCATGCATAGAACAGATTCTTTGTTTGGTCTGTATACCCAGGTGAGCTCTTTTTTATCCATTCTCTGGATCCCTATCTCTCTTTGGTCTTTTGCACATAATGCTATGTCAATTTCAGTGTGAATGAGCTAGCATGCTGGTGCACTATTAGAAAATACTTTGCTCCGCTGCTCCACCAGAAGCCACTACCAGGTGTGTAGCTTGGCATTATGTTTGAACCCTGGCTCCTAGTTTGCCTATCACAAACAAACCATGAGCCAAGAGCAAGCCTCATGGTCTGTTTGGAATGAAAACCATGAGCCTAGGCTCATGCTAAGCCAAAGCATGGTTTAGATCCTGGTAGCAGCAGGAGCAGCTTAGGAGTAAGGAAGCCATGATTTTTTCAACTGTATATCTGCATGCTAGCTTATTCACACTAAGCCATAGCTTTGCTTAGTGAATCCCTCTGACCATCTCTGAATCCACATTCCCCTTTCCTATATATTCCAGCCCTATCACTAGTTTCCTCATTTCTCAGCCTCCCCATTCCCTTTGATATTTCTCCACACATGCCTCTGTTGCACAGTTAACCTCTTCCATCACCACCTAAGAGGAAGGAAGTGCTTTCAAGATGCTACTAGACCTGGGCAATATATCAATATATCACCTAGGACCAGTATGAGGGGCAGACCACGATGATGGCTTCACTCAGTGGTATATCGCAAGGTGGAACCACCGCCTCCTGAGTCCCTCTGCTACCAGCGCCCAGCGCACTGAGGGGAAAACAAGCTGGAGCCGGGTGCTGGAGGCAGAGGGACTCAGGAGCGGGGCAGTTTCACCAGCGATATACCACTGAGTGAAATCACCATGACAGTCAGCCCCTCATACCACAGCAGAGGGAGAAACAAGCTGCATCAGCAAGGCACCAATACAGCTTCTTCCTCCCTCGCTTCTTGTTCCTCCCTTGCTGAAAAGCCTCAGCCAGTTTTACAGAGCCCCCGACCTGCCACCAGCTAGTGATATACCACCATACCACAATGTTTAGCTGGCGGTATACTATGATGTCATAAAGCACTTATCACCCAGCCCTACATGATACTAGGCATGTAGGCGATTTGCTAAAGCGCCTGTTGCAGCAGCAGAATGAAGCATCTTGAAGGCACTTTCTCCCATTTCAGTTCAATGGCAACGCTTTAAGAACTGAAAAGGGGACGCAGCGATAGGCCAGTAGGTGGGCAGGCAGCATATGCACTCTAGTCTTACAAGCTGGAACATTCTCATCCTGGCAGCTCAAAGCGAGCGTTTGCATACTAACGTAGGACATTTTCCTTTGGAGACATCCAGAGAGGGTGGGTTGTTTATGTTTTGGGAAAGCTTAGAGTGCTACCTTCACAACAGAGCATTTTTAATAGATCAGAAAAATCAATATTCATGTGCATGCATGCACGCTAAGAAACTTATTTCCGTATTAAAAGCCCTTAAAAATTTCCTACAAAACAGCGCAAGTTCAAAATGAGAAGGCTTCCCACTGATATCTATCTTGCCACTGAGAGAACAGGATTGTGGACTAGATGGGACACTGGCTCTTATGTTCTTAGAATTTTAGCAAACATACCTACAGCAGATCTGTTCTCTTTACACCACCTGCTTTGGCGGTTGAGAAGTGTGGTTCTTATTCTACCTGCATATCCGCAGTTAGCCTTAGCACAAAACAGTTGACAGTTAAAGAACTACTAAGAAAGTGCAACATTCTTTAACTGACATTTACGGCACTGGCCTTGGACTTCTAATCTTTAGCAGACAGGCACACAAATCAATCCATCAGCTCATAAAGGTGTGCTTTCTTAACCTCTAAAACAGATGGGATTGGCTAGAAATGTCTAGCATGTCAAACTGTTAATCACTATTGCCCTTTCCACAAAATAACTCACTTAAGTTGAGGCATGGTTGCACTGTAACCGACATTAGTCTGTGGGAAACCCATTTAACTGTCACATACTCCTGCCACTCCTGCTCTCCCTTAATTAAGCCTAATGCCTTATAATTTGACCTTTTGTGCCAACCTATTAACCCTATCTAGTACAAGTTCAAATATGTTAAACTAAAAATTTGCTGCAAAATATTAAATGCCAACCAAGCTGCAGAAAACAGAAGTGTTATGTTTGTCTACCCAAGTATGATAGGTCTCCTCCATACACAACCCCCCCCCCCAATAAAAAATGTAGAAGAGTGGGAAATGGCACTGATGCAAGAGTTGCATTCTTAAACTAAAGACACAACACAACTTAATAGAATGTACTGTTGTTAAAACTATTTCAATATGCTTCTTTCAACAATATCCCTGCCCTGCGGAACTTAGCTGGCAAGTTGCCAATCAATTTGGAAGTTAAATGAGGCCACTCAAAAACAAGTTAGTGGTTTCTCCATACTTGTGGGACTTCCTGGGTTCACAGAAGCAGATAAATTTGTAAATTAAAAGAAAAAGGCATTTTAATACACACACACACACACACACACTGGTCCTATGAACTTTCAGAACCTACACATGTTGAAGCCATAGAAATCCTGAGCTCTTTAGCGCTATATAGCACAGGGAGATGAGGTTTCAAAAGAGTGGGAAAGAAAAAGATTGTCCTCTGTGAATTCCAACACACAGCTAGAAACCTGAATTGGACTATTCCAGTTAGAGGCAGTGATACACTGCAACATTTTGTTGCAGACCCTCACTTACAATTAATATCCTTCTTCCACCAGTTATCAAACCTTATAATATCAGCATATGTTAATGAAAATGAAAATGATTACAGCAACACTATTGTGTTATAAAAGTTTTAATTTCCCTGTTATGGTTCACCAATACTAATTACATTGTTCCTTAACAGGACAATATATTTTATTCCATATCAGGGAGATCATTTGCAAATTTAGGAGGTAGTATAATCGAGAGAGACTCTTGAGAGTCCCATGGACTGCAAGAAGATCAAACCTATCCATTCTTAAGGAAATCAGCCCTGAGTGCTCACTGGAAGGACAGATTGTGAAGCTGAGGCTCCAATACCTTGGCCACCTCGTGAGAAGAGAAGACTCCCTGGAAAAGACCCTGATGTTGGGAAAGATTGAGGGCACAAGGAGAAGGGGACGACAGAGGATGAGATGGTTGGACAGTGTTCTCAAAGCTACCAACTTGAGTCTGACCAAACTACGGGAGGCAGTGGAAGATAGGAGTGTCTGGCGTGCTCTGGTCCATGGGGTCACGAAGTGTCGGACACGACTTAACAACAACAACAAATGAGAGAGAGAGAGAGAGAGAGAGAGAGAGAGAGATTGCTATCGAGGCTTCAAAATGCTTTCAAATAGAAGACAAATAGTTGTCCTGAGTCACTATAGCTGACAACTGAAAATTATTATTTTTATCAAACTCTGACCAACTTCATAAGTTAAAAACGTAACAATTTTTTTGCACTAACATTTGAGTCAGAAAACTTCACAGTGCCATAAATCTACCAGGACCTGATTCAGCCTGTTTATTTGGTTTATATTTAGAAAAAGTATGCAATGTTAATTTTACTTGATGTATAAATAACTCAAAAGTTTAATTTAGATGTCTGAACCACATGACAATATGAAAGCGTTTATTGGAGTTTTAAAAGAAAAAAAACTATTTTCCAATAGCTAAAAGTGAACTAATTATTTGACTAGGATTGAATATTCAACAAAGAACACGTCAGTGTCGATTAATACACTTATCAGCCTGGTTTTGTTTTTTCTTTCCCTTGCAGTGTATTAAATGGAAGAGTATTACTTTTGGCTCTGATTTTACTTACGACTGCTCTGGTGAATTCATGACTTGATTTTTGCTTGTTTTACTTATTTTTGGTTTTAATTTAAACCTTCCTTTTGTTTACAAATAACTATACTGTCTGTGTGTCTGTGATATTGAAACCAGATAGATACACAGTAGTTTATAATTTTGAAAATGTATCATTTGGCTGTTATTGGGCCTATTCATTATGTTACTAATTTTATGTATTTTTAGGATGTGTTTTATGGGAAATGTTCTGTCCCACATGGTACCAAGATAAAGTAATTTAAACACTAAACAATAAATGGTACTAAATACAATCTTATGCAATGCATATTAACCATTCCAGTTATTGCTATGCAGACTTCACACAAAACAAGAGTGTTGAGTAGTCATTTGACTAAAATATTTTTCTTGGAACCACTTTAAGTATGAAGGCCTTCTTTTTACAGTCTTTCTTTCATGCCATCCCAAATGCAACCTAAATATTCCTGAAGAATTCTGAACTTATTATATATAAGAGTCAGACTATAAAAGTATGCATAAATGTTCCTTTTTTAAATGCATGGCTTAATCCATGGAAAGCTAAGAATTTTAAGTTCCAGTGGAAAAAGCTGAAGCATGAACTTAATTTCCCCACCAAAATGAATGGGACTTTAAACTGTGTTTTATATAAAATGTATATAAACATAGGTAAGATTCACATTCTTACTAGCCCAGAGCTTTCATGTTGGTGACACACTTTTTAGACATGCATCATTTCGCGACACAGTAATACAGTTTTACTAGCAAACCAGAGATTAAAGTACATCCCTTTCCAGCATTTGTGCAACAAACCTACTGACTGCAGCCGATACACTAACGTGTCATGACACACAGTTTAGAAAGCTCTGTACTAGCCTAATAAGAGACTATTAAATGTGGTCATGCTATAGCTACAGCTAGGCACTTTGATTTTAGTGGAAGAATTGTGGGTGTTGAAATCATTTTCACTGCAATGTGGTGTAGTGGTTAGAGTGTCAGACTAGGACCTGGAAGACCAGGGTTCAACACCCCCCCCCCCACACACAGTCATGAAGCTCAGTGGTGACCTTGGGCCAGACGCTGAATTTTTCTCTCTAACCTACTTCACAGAGTTTTTGTGGGGATTAAATTAGGGAGGGAAGAACCATGTATGCCATCTTGATCTCCTTGGATAAAAAGGTGGAATATAAATGCACCAAAAAAGAAAAACTAAATATACTCAGGCAGTGTTTAAAACTCCCATTGTTCTAGGCGCATTTTGTGACAGGGAATTTCATTAATGCGAGCAGTCTGAGCTCTGGGCACAGTACTGCGCCTAAGATTTCAGATTAAAAGTGCAGAGTAGAAGGAAAATAGGACCTTTTTCTGCCTCCCCACTTCTAGCTACTCTCTGAAGACTGGAAAAGAGACCCTCTTAAGAATATCAGGGGGGCGGGCAGAGGAAGGACTAGACCATTTGAAAAATGAACATAATATTTCAGCAGCAGTTCATTCATTTTCACCTTTGTATTCTCATTATACAAAAGCAAGCCTAGAAATTCTGTTGTTCTGCCCATAACCTAGGTTTAAGGTGCCATTTAGCTCCTAGCTTTCATATCCCAGTTTCTAACACTGCATTTAGGTGCTTAACTTTAAAAGTGGCAGTACGCTGGTGGCAGGGAGTTTAAGTAAGGCCCCTTTCCCACACTGTTCTGAAGGGTTCCCTCTCCTCTCCCAGTGGCAATAGATGACCCCATCAGTGTGAGCAAAGTCTGAATCCAACCTAATAATCACACACAGTTTTATAAACTTTATACACATTATTCAGTATTCACAAACCAATGCTCAACTGGGAAGTCATCAAGTTTTCAGATCTAACTGAACTATTCAAGGCACTATACAAAAATCTGTATAAATTTTCAAATTACAAAAAGTTCAGAAAACATCTGAAGAAAAGAAAACTTCCCCATCTGTTGGTATATTAAGTTATTTTCATCTATTGTTTTATTTGTCATTTACCTATAATGTGATATGGATTGGCTGAATCTGTATTTCTGTAAGCTCGGCCTATGTAACAAAGTAAACAAAGAAGTAACACAGACAACCATAAAAAAAATTCAGATTTGCACTCATCACAAGCACACAACAGCAATTTGAACTGATTATTATTGGCTGGGGGCACGTGGAAAAGATGTGTGCATGCATTCAAATATGTACATGTGGGGAGTAGGACCCCAGTGCAGGGATAAAATGAACAGCTATTTGTGCTTCCATATATAGGTAGGAAAGGTAAGTGGGGGAAACAAATGGTTCATCCATATTCCTAAAGATCCAATTGCTCCTTTTGCCTGAAAAACGTGGAATTATGTTAGCTGCTGTAGAATGCTGTCCTTCCCCATATCTCAATAGTGCAATGTACTTGATCCCACCAACTCACCACAAAGCTTTCCTTGTGAGAGTCAGCACTGAAATTTCTCCTCAAAGGTGGGTCCCACATGTAGTTCCTAGCTACAGAATTACAACCCCACAGAGGAACTCCAGTGCCTGATTATGTTCATGCTAGCCAGTGCCACATGGCCAGAGCACACCATCCAAATAGATGCTCCAAAATTATGAACTTATTTCCAGTTTGAGATTTCATATTCTGAACCAGACTATCTTCCAGATGAAGAAGAACAATTTTGTTTCAGTTGCGATGTTAGTACAGGTGGCTTTAATCTATAACACTGTGGGAAATTTTTACAGTTCACACTTTAGTTCCACTATTAAAGGATTTTTATTCAATACTTGCCCTCAGGATAATGATCTGTAACTAATTTTCTTTTCTTTATAAATTCATCTTGCTATTGGAAAAAAGAATCCAGATTTTTAAAAAATGTTGGGCAAATTTACTGCAGTTTTAAGAAAAGACGGACACGGACTTAAGTTGACTACAATGCAACTACAGGATCCGTCTTTCCACTTTTGAAATTCTGACGTTGAAGGGGGGGGATAAGCTCATGCATTTTGCAGAACTGATTTAAGGAAGGCATGTATTTAATCAAAATAAAGAGGAAATACACAGATTTTTAAAAATGCTAAGTGCATATTAGGTTGATCTACCTCTTCCAATTTGGCAATGTCTTCTTTGGAGGAAAGTGTAGAGTATAGCTCAAATAAAATAAATATGAAAAAAAAATACAATATCGACATGCCTTTTTATACACACTGCTGCTGTTGCAAACAGCTTGCCTTAAATTCTTCAAAAGAAAAAAATCATTTGCTTGTTGTAATCTGCAACTGTTAGTTAATATTTTACATATTAACATGTGACCAGGAAAGTTGTATTTTGAGCATGCATGCAATTAAGTGTGCACACGCGTTAATTTTATTAAAAACATGAACAAAAGTGCAAATTACATACATATACTTTAAAAATGACTAGGAGAAGAAACAAGTTGGAAGAAAGAACACAAGAAGATTCTTGATAAGACAAAGGGTCTATCTAATCTGTTACTAACAGACAGATGCCTCAGGCAGGTACACAAATTTGGCATGAAAGCCTTCCTGGGTGATATTCAGAAATATAGTCTCAGAATGTGGATGTTCCATTTAGATATCATGACTATCAGCCATAGATAAACGTAATCTCTATTAATGAGCATAATCCTTTTTTGAAGCAAAAAAGCACAAAACTCCACCAGTCTCGGTCTCTAAAACAAAAATTATGTAACAAGTAAATAGTGTGTAAATAGTTTTAAATGGTCCTTAAAAGATGGTTTATCGACTAGATATATGTTGTACTAAAAGGACATTCCTGTTTTCATAGCTCAATCTGCCTCCATTTACTATATAAAAATAGAAAATAATAATAATAATAATAATAATAATAATAATAATAATAATACCAGGCATTCATTTACAAAGTGCTTTACACAAGTTCTTTCAATAATCCTAATAACAATCCACAAGAGCAGGAAATGGGGAGATGGTGGCTTGCCTAAAAGCTAACAGTACAATCCTATGCATGTCTACTCAGAAAGAAGTCCCACTGAGTGTATGTGAAGGCAGTATTAAGAAGCCAATTGTTTGCCCTAAAACAGGGGTCAGCAGGGGGCCGGTCCACTGTCCCTCAGACCTTGTGGAGGGCCAGACTATATTTTTTGGGGAAAATATTAATTCCTGTGCCCAACAAATAACCCAGAGATGAATTTTAAATAAAAGGACACATTCTACCCATGTAAAAACATGCTGATTCCCGGACCATCCGCGGGCCAGATTTAGAAGGTGATTGGGCCAGGCCTTAGTTTGCCTATCCATGCCCTTAACAGAAGCAAGACTGAGAAGTGTCTTCTTTTGCCTTCTACCATTCTCTGTTCTCATGACAGGAGACATTGGAAATGATTTTCAAAAAGCACGGTTTATAAACTTTCTTGGTTCTGGGAATCCTTATTGTATACTGCAGAGGAAACCCTGAACATCTGCCACAGACCTTTTGCTTGTTGAAAAAGATTCTGACAAATGTCCCAGGGCATTGGTTTTGCCTTTGGTGCCTCATTATTATTCCATGCAAACTAAAAGCACCTTCTACAACATTGAAAAGTACCATTGGCTGCATGTCACAAGAAAAAAATAATTGGCATGTTTTAGGAAGATCTGTCTGGTATTATACAGGTCTCACGAGCCACAGCAAGGAAAGCCTAATAAGCTTCCAAAGAAATTCATCATTCATCAAAACAATTTATAACTGCTGCTTTACAACTAAAAAGGTATACAGAACCAATGTCATAGGAAACCTCTATAAGGCCTTGACATTTTCACTAGCATACAGTAGTAGAAGCCTAAGGCATGACCACCAGGCAGGATACAAAAGGAGCTTATGTAACATCAAGTAGTCTTTCATTTTTATTTTCATAACAATCTGTATTTGTTGAAAAAAGACATATTTTTTGCACATTTTTTTTTTTACAAAACACATCCTAGCACTTCCTTTATCGCAGATCTGAATACCATTTTCGGTGGCTAAGAAGTGGTATAAAAATCAGTAAATAAGATAACCAATCAAAGAGCCAACACAGAAGTAAAATGCATATTTGCATTTAAGATGCATTAAAAATATGTACATTACATCAGATGACGGGAGGGGAAGGAGCACAGTAGACAAGGAGGCAGAATTTAACCCTTCCCTTCCCTGCTGTGCTCATAAAGAAAATTCCTTTTTTTAAAAGCTGGTATTTGCTGGGGGGGGGGCGGGAATCCCTCATTGGGAGGAAATCCTCCATTAATGCCAATGTAAATAGCTTCAGAGGAGAGATTTTCCTTGGAAATCCAGCAGGGGAATAAAGAATTATATTCCCCTTCCATGCTTTTATGATCACCATAATGATTATCTTCTCCAGCTGATGCAATGTCTAACTGAAACAAACAAACAAACAGCTCAAACAAATGAAAATAAAATGCCACATCTAGTTTAGACCAGTAACCTGTCACAGTTCTCATACTTCACCTTAAAACTGAGTTTGAAAAACAAGATACAAGAAAGGAGTTAGAATTTTTCTCCAGCATTTTCCCCCCCAGAATAAATGCAATACATACAAAATACCCAGGTTCAAAACACATGTAGTATTTCCAGACCCAGGACTAATCATCACACTAAAGTGTGAATGTTTTCTAACCTCTATGTAACAGGCACCATGGATTAATAAACTTTTGCATCTTTTAATTTGTAACTTTCTCAAAGGTCCCATGGGCCTTCAAGGGGATTTTCAGAGCTCAAAACACAAAGAAGACCTCAGAACACAGAAAACTTGCACATGCCCAGTAAAAATTAATACATGAATTAAACTGTAGTATCCTAATGGATAAATTATGGATATGCCAAGCACTCTTGCTGCATTTTTTTAAAGTTTAGTCTATAAGACTTTGCACTTTCTGCATCATGCTTCATTCTCCTGAAAATTATAGCCTCTTGAGATTTTATATTATTTAATGAGATTTATTCTCTTTATCAATAATAATCATAGTGTGCACAACAGCATTCATTCGAATTTCAACAACTTGGATATGGTTTGTGAAGGAGGGACCTTGTGGTCAAATTTAACTTCTGGTTAAGTAAATTAGCAGATGAAATTTAACAAGCTGAATGGGTGAATGTGTAAAATGCTACCATTTCACTGTTTAATGTTTTGCTGATGTTTTCTTTAAATTGTCTTCCGGTGAATAAGGAGGAACAGAATAATGACCAAGATAATGGAGGGCACAAGACTTCTGTCCAAAACAATTGTGAGAAATCTTGAACCTCTTTAGTGGTGAGAAGTGGAGATCAAATGCAACCAGAGAAGACAGATTACAGGATACAGTGCAGACTGCAACTTATCTCCATGCAACAGTAGCATATCACACAACCATCACACCTTCCATTTCAATCTATTATCAATTTGCAATGAGGAATTTACTCAAACAACAACAAACTATGATCTTTCTTTCACTGAAGAAAGGGGGGAGCCAAGCAAACTTATTAAACTTATACTTTACATTTGAATTTAGCTGTTTGTACCACGTGAGCAGTCAACCACCTACAAGCATTTGCAGACATTAAAAATAGTCATCAGCATTCTCCCTTCAAACATCTTTATATTCAGTGCTCTAACACTTACATCAGAAACTTTTAGTGATGTGTCACACATAAGTTTAAATAAAGATCCACTCAGATCGGCGACTAGAAGAGTCTTTATTTTACAGGCTAAAGAAGAAGACCTCCAGAAAGTAACCTTTTATTTCTGAAATTCAGCATGTTGAATAGGTACTCTTTTCCTAATGAATTATATGATTTATATATCCGTACAATTCCGCATGCAGCCATGACTTACTAATCTGTTTCAATGCCAATTGAATAAAGCATCTCAGCAATTAGTTATCACGGAACCAGTTAGTTATGACTTAAGACACACAAAATAGATTTTCAGAAACTTCATCTTGCCAAATAGAACATACACTAGAGTACACCTGAAAATATGATGGGGTTTTAAAAGAAGAAGCCCATGTGTCAAGGATTCACAATCATGTCAAACAGGGATACATTTAATTAAAAAAAAATTAAAGTCTCTTAATACCACTTCTAGAGACCTTACCGTCACAGAACAAAATTTCTGCTCAAATACGCAAACTATTTGCAATGAGAGCCCAACTTGTTTCCAAGTCCATTTTCCAATTTCTCAAATCACAACGAAGAAGAAAACACTTTAAAATATTTATACTTCCTAGGGTGAGAAAAGTAATCAGAAGGATATAGAGTGCGACCGAATGTGGTGGTGCTTGCCATACAGACGAAAAGGAAAGGACAATATGCGGGGGGGGGGGAGAGGGATGGAGGAGCGTAGCATGATGGAACTAAATAATGAGAAAGCACCTTTTCTGGAGGATGGGGATGGAGTGGGAGTTTGTATGTGACACAGAAGAGGGGGTGGAGGGGGGAATCTACCCAGCCGGTGTGCGTGTGCATGTGTGCGTGCGTGCGTGGCGATGGAGAGGAAGTGAATAAATAACCAAGTGAAGCGCAGGAGGTGAGCGCAGACGGAAAGGAGGCATGGCCTTGTCTAGTGCGGTTGTGCAGGCAATTAAGAAGAGGTGGAAGCTTAGCAAGGGATGGAAAGAGACTTTGGAGCGAGGGAGGGAGAGGGAAGGAAGGCGGACGTTCGAGCCACACGCCAGGTTTTCCTCTTCCCTTCCACATCCCGCAGAGGAGCTGCTGCTGATGGAACTGCAGCTCCTGCGCACAAGACTTCGTGGCTCCCTGAATAATTCAGGGAGGGAGGAGGGGGGGAGACAAAGGTCCGTCTCTCAGAAAGAATGCAAAGCAAGAAAAGGGGGTCAGCAGAAGGAAACTACCCACTCCGCTTGCCCTGCCTTCCCACCCACCTTTAATTGCCGGTCAAACTTTATTTGTCTAAAATGCTTCGCGAGGAGGGAGACGGGCTGCCACCGGAAATAATCTCTCGCTCCTGGGAGACCCGAAGTCAAGCCCGGGTATTGTTCCCCCGTCGCCGGAGCCCCATCCCTCTCTCGCCCCCTCCCTCTCCGGGCGCTCGCTGGTTCTGTCAGGTTGCCAACGCAGCGCCTCCGCTCCCCTCCGTCTCTCCACCGAGCCCCCAGCCGCCGCCGCCACCACCGCGGCCATTTCCCATTGCTCGCCTCCCCGCTCTCCAGCGGCAGAGGCGGAAAAAGCGCCGGCCTCCGTGGCCCTCGCCAACTCACCTCGCCGGCCCCTTGCGCGGCGACCGCCGCTCCCAGCCGCCTTTCTCCCGGGAAGCTTCTCCTGCTCTCCGTCTGCCTTGGCTCGCCTCTCGCCCTCCTGTCCGTCGGAGGGAGAGCTCCGAGCGCGCGCGCGCGCCGCTGCCGCCTCCTCCGCCTCCTCCAAATGCCACCCCTGACAAGCGGGCGCGAACTCCGGCGATGAGTTCTAGCGCGGAGAGCTCCGGCGAGCGGCGCCTGAATGGGGAGGGGAAGAAGCAACTCGTGAAGGCGACGCCGCCTCAGACGCCCGCCCAGCACGCAGATACACAAAGCTCCCCGCGGACGCCGTCCTCTCCGGAGCAAGAGCTCGGCGCCCGCGCTGGCAGCAGCGCCTCCGCTCTTCCTCGCTGGTTCGGGGCTCTGCTGCAATGCCTGTGAGGCTGACTTTCAAAGCCTCACCCGCAGCCCGAGATCCTCCCTCCCCTCCCCTCCTCCCTTTCCACCCTGTCAGCCCGTCCCTCCCCTCCCTCCCTCCCTCTCCCCTCCTCGCCATTCATCGCTTGAGCCAAGTTTCTCCGGTTTAACCTCTTTCTCTCCCGGCAGCCACAGCCAAGCAGATGTGCGAGGCAGGCTCGCCGAGGAGTCTGCCTGGGAGCATCTCTGCAACTGGAGAAAGACGAGGCTTGAAAATAAAGTTGATGTTTGACTGTAAGGACAATAGATAGACAGGCCAGCTTTGCTTGCTTGCTTTTTTTACAGGGCACGCATGCGATATATATATATTTAATACAGTATTGTACACTGTTCTGAGCGGGCGAGGGGGGAGGGGGCAGATCTTAAATCAAGGATATTCAAATCCTGTTCTGAGCGCTGTAAAGCCCCAAAGGAGGAAAGCTTTGCATAATTGCACCATATAAGCAAAAATAAGTCCTGGTGTTTTGCATTGCGATTTTTTTTCTGGAATAGTTAATGCACACCTTTGATGTGTTGGGTTCAATGTTCATTTGCGGACTCCAACCATGAGTGTGTGGAAGGTAATAGGACTCCAGTCAACAAATTTAAACACATTTTAAATTATGCTGAATTTCATTATTTAATATCTGTTATGTGTATGTCTTGTTTGAAGCCTTTCAAGTCCACCTCTAAGCTTTCAATTGGGAAACACACACCCCAGCTAATAACGTGAGGTCAAGAAGGACATGGAGTTGTCTGATATCCTACTTTGAAACATTCTTTCAAGGTTTTCTGTCAAGGGTGCCCCAGTATTACAGAGCCTGGACCAAGGTCTTGGTGGGGTGCATAAGTCCATCAGGATGGGTGAGGAAACATAAATGGGAGAGACTCAGAATATGAAGAAGACTTCATGTCACATAAGTTTGGCAGGTGTGGCTGTTGAGGAGTAAGGACCAGAACTGAACTTGGAAGCGCCTCAACTACAGCTGAACAAACTAGGAAATTATGGTCTCTGTTTGTCCAGACCTGATTACTAACAAATAGAAATAGATTTGGTTGAATTGCATTATTTCCTAGAACTTTCAAAAGAAAAGACCATACCTAAATATGCTCTCAGCTATTGAAATAAAAATGTGGCCCAGATCCCTTTTTAAATGTGTCAAGTACCAGTAGTTGTTTTCAACTGTTTTTACTATTTTATTCTTTGATGGTTTCTCTATTTTACAATCAGGTGATGTTTAAATTTTATGAAATAAATGAGATCCAGAGGTGCATGTGTATTGGGTCTGAGTGCACCTCATAGTTTCCATCTATTTGAGCACTCTCCAGCTTTCTCAAGAACTTCTGGAAAGTAAACTAACAGATAACTTCTGTTATGTATGTATACACCTTTATTCAATCACATCCCTAGATCAGACAGTGATAGAGTGATGTATAGCTGCACAAGTTTGTTCTTGCTTTTTGTTTACGGAACAATTATTTGGGTTAATTAATTGTGGCAGTGAGAGAGGGTGATGGGTGAAAGATCCAGCCTTGAAGATCTCTGAGTCCTTATTACTACCAACTCAATATGCCTTGGCAAATGTAACACCAGTACTGTAATACTGATATTCCTTGCTAGTAAATAACAGCCAGTGGGACTCCTCAGGAGTAAATAGTTTCAAACATAATATTCATTGAAACAATGATTTAATAACTCTCCCAAGAATGATGGCACAGTCTGATTAGTAAGGATGGCTAGACATGTTTGAGATCATTTGAGGTAAAGGGCCAATTCACACACTCATAAAGGTTCCTCTCCCTCTTCTAAAGCCCTGAAACTAGAAGCGTTGTGGAGTGAAGATGTGATATTTCACTTAGCACAACTGCTGTATAGTGGGATCAGTCCATGGGAAATAAAGTTCTGTGGAAGAATATGGATTGTCCCTAAATGAATTTAGAATTAGGTTCAAGATAATTTTATGAAAGGGCAAGAAAGACTGTTATGTATGTTCTACAGATTAAAACTGAACCTATTTCAATCAGTGGCTAGAGTGGAACATTATAAATTCATTTGTGTGTTGTAAGATAGCAAAGGAAGGAGCCAGAGAGAAGCCAGGGGGTGGGGGGAGAAAAAATAATTACATCCATGGCAGAATTAATTTACAGTTTTACTGTTATTGCAGTATTTAAGAGGTCGAGAAGGGCAGGTTGCGATTTAGTTAAGGGAGCTCTGTTTCATTTGTCAAACAGAATGAAGTGTTTTGTATAAAGTATTGTAACATGATGTGGTGACCTTAATGCATTGACACTGAGTTCATATACAATGTAACTTATCGTAGATGTCATCTTCATTAAGTACAATAAGAATAGCATGTGAAGTAAAAAAAAAAAAGTAAATAGAAATCATTGGAGTTTCAGATAAATGTACTGAGAGGTAAGTAATAAAATGCGAACATTTGTAAATCATATAGAAACTGTGTGCCACTGTATATAAAACTGGTCCTAAACAGACCACGACAGAGGCAAGTGGTGGCTCCATGAACCATGTTTCCTCTCTTGCCACAGTTCTCTGCTTTTCCTCTCAACAGACTCTCAGCATTCTGTGACCCCTAAGCATGTTCAGTCCTTATTGCTTTGTTTTGTGGCAGAACAGCAAGTGGAAGAATGATTGGAATGGAATTTTGTGCTGTGTTAGAATGAGTGACAGGCAAAGACTATCTGTTAGAAAATGACAGTGGAGTGGTGGAAGGGTGTGGCTGTCAAAGAGACAGAGAAGAGGGGAGTGAGGCGAGATGAATGATGAAACCATACATGAAAGAGTTAACACAATTATTAAGAAGTTACGTTAGGCTAGGATATTAACCAGCTGCATTCCACTGCTGTTTATGTGTAGTTTCTCAGACTAGCTTCACGCCATACATATTGGAGTCCTTAGTTCCTAATTCATCTCTAGCTAAGGTATGAACAACTTTGCATAGGATAAAGCTATCCCACCCATAAATGTCCCATAGTATGTACACAGATAGAAAAGAATGGAAGGCATGCTAATGCAAACCGTGGGGTGGGGGGGGGAGAGTGGTGAAACACACCAAAGAAAACCTACGGTCGTAATGTGAGCTCACCCAAATAGGCATAGGCTCATTGGGCTCAGATGCAACAATCAAAGGATGCAATGGAAAAAGAAATGAACGAAAATATCAGCAAGTGGAGAAAGAGTTGAACAACACAAATGGCTATCATTTCAGACCAGGAGGCTATGTTTATTTTATTCCTCTGGGTATTTGCAGACATCTTTGATTTAGAGACCTTGCTGTTGTGCAGCAGAGAAAGGCCTTTGCCACCAAGAGATCTGCATCTAACATGGTTGAGAGCTCATTCTTGTTTCCAAAGAGACAGTCACTGAGAATGAGGATTGGGAGTCACAAGGAGAAATTGCTAACTGTGTTCGTGCAAACTGATTGGAAAGAGGAAAAGAAGAAGATTGTCCCAGAAGAGTCCAACTATGCTCGTGACAATGGAGTCTGAAGATTCTGTTTGACCCAGGTGGTGGGGTGTTCAAAGGATCCCTGCAAATGGAATATGACCCAGTAGACCTTCTTGCCATTGTTCCAACCACAATTGAGGGCATCGTTTTCCTATGATGGGTTAATGCATGTCATAATTGCAATTCACAAAATTGTCCTTTGCTGTCATGGGATACCACATTTTGACAACTCGCCGGGGGGGGGGCGGAGGAAGCAAGTGACAGAAGGGTAAGTGGGGAAATGATTGACAGTGGGAGAGTGAGATTGAATGCTGGGTGGAGTTAGAGTGAGTGACAGGTAGAGGCTGTTGGTTGGAAAAAGGCAGTTGGGCTGCTTACCACAGGGAGAATGAGATGAGACAGCTAATGGAAGTGTTTGCAAAAGAGTGAGCATAGTTAAGGAAAAGAGTTGCTTAGGATAGGATACTGGAGCTATGCGTATTTTGTATTTGATGACTACTTGTTCTGGATATTATATTCCTTAATTAAATACATGTTCATGTTTTTACTATCTGTGTTGTGGTCTGGATGGATTCTAAGGTAAATATATCTAAGCCCATGTTGGATGCACTCAATAATAGAAGCGAAGAGTTTTACTGCTCCATGTAAGTCATTATGTGGTGGATGCCCCCCCCCCCCCGCCACCACAACATTTTTGTCGTTGTACTGCTACAAACCTGGGCTATGCTGATATCTACCTTGTGTGTCTCAGTGGCCCCATTTTGGCTGCAATCCACAGCTATGAAAGTTGAAAAGCAACGCTAGAATGAATAGCAAACTAATCCATAGTACATTGTTGCTAATTCTACAATTTAAGTGCTTAAATATAATGGTTGACGGTATCAATATTACTGAACAATTAGCATATTCTTTAACTTCTAGTTTGAAGCATGTTTGCAGTAATAGTATTATTAAGGAAGTCACTCTACCATGGTTATATGTAGCATATTCTTTTATTTGCTTCCCCTCCGTCCCCGTCTGCATGTCCTAATATGCTTCTGAAAGACACTGTCCTCTTTTAGCTGGATAGCTGTTCTAAAAATATACTTCTCACTATTCAGAATCAGAGAGTTCTGCATTATTAACACATAGATCAGACAGCCATGATCTGAAGTCGTATAAGCAATAAGGAAAAGATCTGAATGCTGGAGTTTTTTCATTATGCGATCCTGTACGCTACCCTTTAATGCTACAAAGAGGGTTTCATATACAGTACTTGCAGCATCTTGCTGACTTGGTTCATGTCTTTGGAGTTTACATAACACTGTCTGTTCTCCTTTCCCTTCCATATTACTCTGTGCCTTCCTCGGGTTTGGTCAGCTACATAAGAGTGCAGAAATAGTTGAGATTAATTGCACCCCCTTCCAAGTGGCCAAAGCAACACACAAAAAATGCTTGCCTATAAAGAACAAACAAACCAGAATAGTTGTTACAACACAACAAAGTTTGAAGAACTGTATGCAGTGGAATGCATACCGTAGAATGCAAATGAGCATTGTGATCACAGTTGACCCACAAATGGGACTGGCATTAAAGTGGGTAAGTTCAAATTTATTGTGTTTGTTTTTCAGGTTACAAAGGTGACACACTAGATGTGCCTCCTAAGCTTTCCGAACTGGTCCTTTGGTCAGTTGCAGAGTTCCACTGTAGACAAGGGAGGAACACAGACAAAAGGACCAAGATAAAATTTTTTTAGGACCAATCCCTTGTCTTCCTCTAGATTAATATGTTTAAAAGTAAGTACCCGCTCTATGTTACAATGATGTCTGCACATGAGACATAAAGGCTCACAGTCTTAACCCCACAATATGGGAATCCCTTGCATCATGGGTGGCACTGTGGTCTAAACCACTAAGCCTCTTGGCTTAGTTTGAATCCGTGCGACAGAGTGAGCTCCCATTGCTCTGTCCCAGCTTCTCCCAACCTAGCATACCTATGCAAGTAAATAAATAGGTACCACTGTGGTGGGAAGGTAAACAATGTTTCTGTGCACTCTGGCACTCATCACGGTTCTCCGTGTGCCAGAAGCGGTTTAGTCATGCTGGCCACATGACCTGGAAAGCTGTCTGCAGACAAATGCCAGCTCCCTCAGCCTGAAAAGCGAGATGGGCGCTGCACCCCATAGTCGCCTTTGACTGGACTTAACAGTTAAGGGGTCCTTTACCTTTGCCTGACCCAGCAGGCTTACCTTATGTTCTTAATTTTTTATTATTCAGGTGCCAATAATAGCCATATTCATTATCATTCTCACCAGTGATACCTCATCTATAAAACAAAATCTTATAGTTTCCCCCCTGCACAGCTGGTGAAGAAATGTGAGCTTGCAAGCATTTTATAATGATGCACACATACAGTGAGACAGATGTACAGTGTACATGTTGTACCTTGGAAGCAAATTCAATACACATTATTTCTGTCAAAGAATCCTTCCCCCTCACAGTTACAATTTCCAGCAACCCTTAAAAATGATAATGCCCAGAATTCTTTGAAGGAAATAATGTGCTTTAAATGTATTTTAAATTCTTGAGGTTTAAAATTTTGGAGTTTTGATTTGTTTTAAATTTTGTATAGTGTGTATGTTATTGTTGTAACCCTCTTTGAGACCAACATGATAAAAAGTGTGATGCACATTTTTAAACTAAAATGATGTGTGCACAGCCTAAGCCATGTAGAGAGAAAACATTTTTCTACATTGCTTTACACAGTCTCATAATCTAGGAAGTGCCTGGGTCAGTCACTGTCATGAAGATTTCCATGCTGATATATGGTGGGAATACTTTAATGAAAGCTTTCCTAATGCTTAGCATGTTTGGTGGCTCTCTGGGTCAATTTGACCAGAGGGTTTGTGTTAAATCAAAATGTTATTGCATTGGAAATAAAGCTTTGTCACGATTATAAATCTGATTAAAGGCTGGAGGGTCAGTATAGCAGTCTGACTCACCAAACACCAACTAACAACTGTCATCACAGGGTGTTTGTTCCCACTACAGAAGGTATGTAAGGGTTTCTGTCGGCCTTTCCATGTTATCAAACAGCTGTCTTTGCACAAGTGATTTCTCTTTGAAAACTCTTTGATAAGACTACAGCATATGAAGAGAAGCTGCTGTAGGATATAAGCAGGATCCAAATTCAATTTTGTATAGATTGCAGCTTTCACTCTGAGATGTAATGAAGACAGACGTATTGCACTTGAGGAAGAAGAAAAGCCCCCAATAAACATTCATCAAGGCGTAGGGTCTTGCAGTACAGATAGTCCCTTCACAAAGAATACAAATTTGCCCTGTAAAAAAGGCACCACTTCCCAAATGCCAAGTTTATAGACCTCACTAGCAAGGCATAAGTATAGTGAAACTTTTTTTTTCTGATCCTTTCTTAATAATTGTGGTTTTCTGCAACAAATGTACGTTTGCTTCTCAAACATTTCCCATCCGGATTTTATTTCTGTAGGGTGAAATTCTATTTCTCTGCTACACAAACCATAGTATTTGTACCTGTGAAAATGCTGTGATCAAATAGTGCCACTGATGTCTTTAGTGATGGAAGGCAAGCACCTGCACCATTATTTTGAATTTTTTATTATGTGACATCATGGGTACTGCAATCCTTATTTATACAGGTACGTTGTCAAGGAACCATGACCAACTGCAGCTCCCTGTTGAATGCCCAGTTTGTGTGCTATCAATATAGGCATTTGTACAATTATTTATTTGTTACATTTGTATATTGTCCTGTTCTTTGAATGCCCTCCTGCCTAGCACGCATGCCCCGGGCACCAGCAACTGACGCTACGCTGCTGGTCAGATCAGCAGGAAAATAGGTAAGGGTTTGAGCTCTGACACCACCAGGCAACAGGTCCCATGAAACACCTCAAACTTCTCTTCAAGCCCCTAAATAAAAGATGTTTAATGGCACGCAGTATTTCTCGTAATTCAGAAGCGGATGCTGGTTTACCCCCTGCTTCGCCTTTGGTGGCTTTTTAAATATTTTGCCTAGACAGCCAAAATACCTAACACTGACTGTCATTCTGGGTAGTGCCTATGAACAAAACCCCTACTGTTAAGTAGCTGTTTTTCACAGTCACAAGATTTGCATTTTGACATTCAGTCACAATAGCTGGCTGCATTATATGATTATTTGGAGGTTGCATTGCCTATCCCACAAGGAAAACACGATGTACTGCCTCACTGAAATCAATGAGAACTTTGCCAGTTATTCCATAGGATGCCTTAAGTTTAGTTGGCACATAACATTGAATGAAATATAAATGAGAAATGGCTTTCAATTAACAGCAATACCTCATTCTCTTTCCACTGTCATTTCACTAGATCTCAGTGTTCTTCTTGACTATGATCCTACATTGGCTCTAATATTTATCCAAAAACTACCTGCAGTAGTAGCCTTCCACTAATGTACTTACATCTGTATCGCCATGGGGTTTCATGTTGCTTGCCTTGTCATTCAGCATGCCTAAGCTACCTTTATGCAAGATTACGCATTGCTATGAAATTGGTTTCATTTACGTGTTGACTCACCAACCCATCTATCATTTCAACCAGCTATTTCCAACAGCGCTATTACCACATAGACTCACTAGGAAGTATGAAAGCACAGATGATTGTAAATTTTCTGCAGTTAAAAATAGACAAAACAGAGTTGTTTATAACTGGCTCTTTTCACCATCTCAGTCTCTTAACTGACTCATCCTTAAAATCCAGTCTAGGTTCACATTGTAAAGCCCATTTTGTGGGTAGTCGGGTTTACTTTGCTTCCTCCTTATATAGTTCTTGTCCACCAATCAAAATCTCTTATAAATAACTGGAAATGATTCTGAAATCTTTGCCTTTCCTCTTGTCATTCATGTCCCATTCTCATTTTATGATTGCAACAGGTAGCCTGTTAAATTGCCAATTGATTGGATTACCAATCTCTCTTTGTAGTCAAAGATGTTTCTCTACTAGGAAATAATAGTGTATTTCAATGTTATATAAAGATGTGAAGAAAACAGGGAACAAATGTGTTTTCTACTCCTTCTCTGCATCTATTGCATCATGTAAACAGAGAATAGAAGTTTTTGCATTTCTCCATGTGTGATCTTAGAGGCACACATACATCATGGCACATACTGTACCATAACTGCAAACTATATTGCCATGGATTGATCTATCTATCTATCATCTATCTATCTATTTACCTATCTATCATCTATCTATCTATAAAGCTATAACCAATGAACAATTTGAGTGATTGTCTACAAAATGTTGCCTGTAAATGGTGATAGTCAAAAGGTCCCCTGGCTTGGGGGACTCATGCAGCTAGTACAAAACTTTCTGTAGCGCCAATAGGATTGCAGTGCAATCCTATGCATAAAGTAAAGTTCATTGTGTTCAGGTGGACTTTTGTGTATTCAACGACCAACTCCGCAATGAGCCATCAACAGGCTGGCTACATGGGGAAGATAGTTGGTGTTATTTCTAGCCCTTGCTAAATTCATGAATTTTTGAGTTTGCACAAATTCCAATGTTTTACTGATTCTAGAGGTTTGGGAGGGCTTGCAAAAACACAGTAACTCTGTTGCTAATTTAAACCTGCATTATACTGCTTAGATTAGAAAGATCATGCCTGTCCTTTTTAATATGAAACATGTACATGGGAATACAGCACTATCCAGAGAAATAAATGGATTGGTTTTGCACATCTTTCTGATCCAAGCTGGATATGGTCATGGGAATTCAATAGCAATTTTGTCTTTAAGATGTTGCCACAAACTTTCTGATGATCAAAGACATGGGATGAGATCTAAGACCAAACAGCAATAGAGACTACTTTACAACATTTTTGCATTTGAAGTGTTGGAGTAAGAGTACTGCTACTGTTTGTTTGAACAAGGAAATGTATGAAAGATAAGATCATGAATTAAAATAACAGAGAGTTAACAAATGTTTTGTGTGAAATATATTTTTACAGTAAGGATTATGTGTTAAATTCTTTGAAAAATCCATTTTAATACCTGAGATTTTTGAAACAGTAAAACAATTCTTTATTTCTTTACTAGAAATTTTAATGTTCTCGCCAGCAAAATGTTTCCTTCAAAACCTTTGGATACTGCCTTTTTCCTCTGTCTTTTTGGTAGATAAACATACAGCAAAAATCCCATTGTCATTCAAGGTCATCTTCACTAGTATAACCTGTTTACATTCTAAATATGGCTAAAGTTCAGCATTTTCTTAATTGACCTCAGTGGGAGAGTTAAGTATATGACAATCTCTCATTGTAATCCAGAGGATTTAAGCCTGAGCTAGACATGGTTCTTGATCTTATTTGGAGAATACTCTGCTTTTCAGTCAGCCGTACTCCTAGAGCAGTTTACAGATAAAATTCCAGTGTTTAATTAAACACATTTAAAACTGATAGATCTAAAAGGCTTGAGCAAATAAAATGTTCTTCACCTACTGGTGAAAGAAAGAGGAAACTCCCTGGGCATAAGTTTCAAAGAGAGGGAGCCACAATGGATAAGGCCCAGTCATTAGGGGAGGTGTACAATTGCAGCCTAAAATAAATGATCCCACACCTCCTCCTCTCTTCCCTGGAAACAGGCAGCCTCACCTACATGCTGAGATAATATATGATGGGGCGTATGAAGGCGTGTGAGTTGATCCAAGCTGTTACTGACTTGTTTATAGGCCACACCACCATCCACATGTGTGAAGGAGCTCTATTCAAACAGTGTGGCATATGTGTAGCGCTCCTCCACATGAACTGGGGACATTGGGTCACTGGAAAACCTCCATGCATGTAGAGGCCCTTCACATGTTGGGTGAGGACTGATATGGCCACTGTACACATTGGCAATGGAAACAGAGCTAGCTCACACAGGCTTACAATCTCCCTCACATGTTCTTTCACATTCACATTGTTTTTGCACCCCAGCTGCTCCACTTAGCAGGAAAGCCACCCACAGCCGATTGCCCAGGGGGAGTGACCTTGTTGCTCCCCCCTTTTCATGCCACCCACTTCAGGGCTGCGTCAGCAGGGTTGGTGTGTCAGTAGTGACCCACTATCAACAGTAGCCCACTGGAAACTAGCCGCAATTATGGCCATGTTCTTGTTCTTCACAGGCAGGGTTCCTTCAAGTGGCTGTTGTTTTCCAGGTACAGCAGAAAAGGATGTGAGAGGCTGAGGTTGTTATCCATCTCTAGGCTTGCCATACCTCAGGAAAAGGGGGAAGGGGGATTTTGCTGAATCGGCAAAATGTCAGGGAAAACCCGGATGTATGGCAACGTGATGGAAAACAGCTCCAAAAGCTTAAGATCACTATTCTGGGAGGAGGTTTTTCTCTAAAAAAGCTCAACAATTTCGATTTGTTCTCAAAAAACCCACAAAGCTCAGTAAAGACTGGAATGCAGTGTTTGCACAGACGATATTAAATTAGATCCACTGAACCTCTATTGCTTGGTTATCCAGGTTTTTAGCACAACTTATATTTGATGGTCAGAGAAAGGAATAACATTTTAAATATTAATAAAGTAACTAAAACATGCTATTTAAAATTGAACATATTAAGCAACAAACATACTGCACAAAGATTGACAGGCAATCAGTCAAGCATTAATAATGAATGCTTATGCACATTAAAAGGTCCTACATCAGTTCCAAATAGCAAAACCTAGAGGGATTTCACCAAACCATATCAAGACAATAAAAGCCCACCCCCCTGCATGTGCATGAACAAATAATTCCAAACTGGTTTTAGGCTTAAGTGGTTCTCCTCAAAATCAGGTATAAAAATGTTAACTGGCAGTGTTAAGCAATATTTCGCTATGTATGTTTTGTTGTCAATTCTGAAAGGTGTTTTAACATATTGTGATAAAGTAGAACACAGAAACACCAATATTTTTTTTTAAGGAAAAAAATCTGAAAGGTTTACTTACCCCTAGGATATTACCATACTTGGCAGCACTGGGTACAATTCCACTTATAATGATAGAACTGAATAGTCATCACTTTTAATGGATCAAATCTACGCAGTCCATCAGCAGTGCTGTTAAATCTAATCAGAAGTTGGGTTGTAAAATTAATGGCCCTGTATTCTCTTTAAAAAGGGAGTATTTTAATAAATTTGGATCAGCACCGTATTTTGCCTCTCCCCCAGTATCGGTGATGGTAAATTTCAATAGCGTTTGAGGGCTCAGTTTAAGCAAACATCCAATAGAGTGACTAACAGGATGATTGTATCAGAAAAAGTAGTGTCTCTGTGTTATATATTAATCAGGTTTATAGTCCAACAAAATGAGTGAATATTAAACTTAATCTCTTAAAATATTATCAGCCAAAGTAAAATAAAAAAGCCAGGTCCTGAAAATAATTAGTATAACGAATTCTCTGGCTAAAAAAAATGTGGCATATCATTTGCACGATGGACTTCAACTTGGGCAAACGGAATTTGCAAACTTGCACTTCCTCTCCTCCTTTTTTTTTTTAAAGTAATATTTATTAAGAGTTTAAGGATTACAAAAAGAAAAAAGAGTTAAACAAAGCAAAACAATACAATACAATACAAGAAAAACAAAAACACTACTTATCTTAACAAAACAAAAACAAAAACAGAAACAATTAAAAACACATCCAATATTTCCATATCTTGTCTTTCATTTACTTGTTTCAACGACCTCCTCACACCTCCCTTTTTTGTATTCCAGTTCAGTTAGCTATTTCAGCAAATCCTTTCCATCTTTCTCAGTTTTTGTCCTATAATTTATCTTAACACAATCTAACCTTATTTTTTCCCCTTTGGCCCATTAACAATCTATTTTTACTTAATTCTTTATAACATTTCTGCTAAAGCCATATAACTTCATTCCAGCATCCTTCTAACATTCATTAATTTTACAGTGTTTCTGTAAATAGTCTTTAAATTTTTTCCAATCTTCTTCCACCGACTCTTCTCCCTGGTCTTGGATTCTGCCAGTCATTTCTGCCAGTTCCATGTAGTCCATTTCCTTCTTGCAGTCTGCTGTGCTCCACCAGAATTTGCTCCAGTAGATTGTGGAACTTTCTGGAGCAGATCGAGGGGAAGGGACACACAGGGGCTGAAGTGGGAGAAGGCGAAGTGCTGTCGTATCCATCAGTGTGACGTTGGAACTCACCCTAAATTTTAAGCCTCAGGAAATATTTTTAGAGCAGTATAAAAGGCAGAAACACTAAGAAGATAATGTTGTTTATAAACCGTGCAAGAGCAATGATCTTGCGTTAAAACCTTAAATGTATGGATATGGGCAACTAAGGGGAAAGTGCTTGAAAATATTTGAAAAGAGCTTAAAAGTACATTCTCCTGCTAGAATTTTCAGAAGGCTTCTTGAGGAGTAGCTGTCCTTAGTTGGATGCTGTCACATTACAGTCACTCTTTCAGATCCTCATGGATGAGTCTATTTCAAAGCAGCTCATTTTAATTCTTTACTTTGCTAATGAACTAGAACTGCACCAAATACTTGTAATGATGAGTTGGTTTTGTAAAACAAAAACAACCCCCCCCCCCCGCTCAGGCTGACTTAGGGTTCAATTGCTAATGTGGGAATCTGTTTGTGTGTCCATTAAAAAGAAAAGCAGGTATTTCTTTAGCATTGACAGTCAGGTGGCCAGGCCTTGAATGACTTCTGTGGTATGATGGCTAATTATAAGAGAATATAATATTGATGAAAATTAACAAAATAAAACTAAAATAAATAGTGTGCTAGATAGACTAAGTGGTAGATGCATGATGGGGTGGTGGGTTAGAAACTCAAGAAGATCGTATTGTGATGTGAAATAACAAATATTACCATTTTCTTTTCTTTCTTCTGGATAATCCTTTTGTTTGTTATTTCTTTTTAATCTCAGTAAAGCATTAAAAAGAGAGTCAGGTGGTCAGTGTGCAAAAAAGAGATAGGTAAAGGGCCCCTGACCATTAGGTCCAGTTGCGGACGACTCTGGAGTTGCGGCGCTGATCTCGCTTTACTGGCTGAGAGAGCCGGTGTACAGCTTCTGGGTCATGTGGCCAGCATGACTAAGCCGCTTCTGGCGAACCAGAGCAGCGCACAGAAATGCCAGTGTGGTGTAGTGGTTAAGAGTGGTAGACTTGTAATCTGGTGAACCGGGTTCGCATCTCCGCTCCTCCACTTGCAGCTGCTGGGTGACCTTGGGCTAGTCACACTTGTTGGAGGCTCTCAGCCCCACTCACCTCACAGAGTGTTTATTGTGGGGGAAGAAGGGAAAGGAGAATGTTAGCCGCTTTGAGACTCCTTCGGGTAGTGATAAAGCGGGATATCAAATCCAAACTCTTCTTCTTCTACCTTCCCACCGGAGCGGTACCTATTTATCTACTTGCACTTTGACACGCTTTCAAATTGTTAGGTTGGCAGGAGCAGGGACCGAACAACGGGAGCTCACTCCGTCGCGGGGATTCGAACCGCCAACCTTCTGATCGGTAAGCCCTAGGCTCTGTGGTTTAAACCACAGCGCCACCCGCGTCCCTAAAAAAGAGATAGTATACAACAAATCAGTATATAGATTACTTCCACTTTTCCACAAATATCACTAGTGTGGTTTTATTCTGGGACAGAACCTATGCATTTTTACTTATGTATGCCACAATGTACATCAACACTGTTCTAGAAATATCACCCCCCCCCCCGTTAATAGTACTGGTTATTTTAATAAATGAAGTGAAAACTTGCTGATAGGCACAACAGATATAGTAAGTCTTATGCAGAATTTGGAATTTGCTAAAATTCCAAGACATGCCAAACTCTGTGAGACACGTTTCAATAAAGCCCTTCAATTTCCAAAGGGATGATTTGTGAGCTGTAAAGGGCACAATTCTGGCTCGCTGCCACTCTTGTGGAGGGTGGGGAACTTGAACATTGAGCTGCGTTTGATTTCCATGCAGTTGCAGCCCAAGCTGAGTAGGCGGATCTGCGGGGGAATTTCATATTATCAGACAGATTTCCAAGGGATGAGATGAGATGACACAAGAGAAAAGGTGTAGGCAAGTTGGCCTTCTATTTCCAGCAACCAGCAGAACCACCATGCTGATTGCTGTAATCTGCTCAGCTCCCAGCATGCAATCTGATACTATAAGTACACCCTAGCACTTTTGTCCCTCCAGGTTGCAGACTGACTCTCAGGGTTGCTGGGCTGCAGCCCTGTGCGCTTGTTCTCGTAGGGAAGTAGGTTAGGAGATAGGTGGCATGGCTTAATGACACGGAGGGCTCTTGCCTTGTCACACCAACCTAGCATGCATTAACATTGTTTGATAGGGCTTTTGAAGGAATTGTGTGCATTCAGGACAAGCAATGTGTCTGCATGTGTTTGGAGCCTCTGCAGACTGTTAGAAATACCATTGGAGTGTGCAACCCACAAAAGTCACATTGGGTTTCTATTTTCCCTTCTCTCGTGGACTCACATGTGCACAGACAGCACTCATATATGTTCATATACACACTGCTGAGAGGTTTAGGATCTTTGGCATCCCTGTCTGCTATCTGCCTTCAAATCACCTTACTGTTGTGTGGATGGAGCCTACTGAGGAGTTGAGTATCCTGTACTTAGCAACTAAATTTGCATGTGTTAATCTTTTAGGTCAGATGTGGGTGAATTCAGGATATGCCCAGATGACTTTCTGCAGGGAGCTGGAATCTGGTTTGTTCTAGGGTCACCAAAGCTCATCATAGAGAGTCTTATGCCATATTAGTTATGTCAATCTTATATATATGCCATGATTACCATATCATAAGTTCAGATTCACACACACATTCTCACACAAGTACTAGCCAGTGGACTTACTTTGTAGGGGCATGCAGCAACCACAAAATGCCCCTTCTCTTTGTAGTGTTTGGAAGCAACCTATTTCACAAATGCTGTGTCCTATGCAGGCATGAGTCAAGCCAGTTAAACCTAAAATTCTGTTTTCACACCCACTACCTATAATTGGAAATCGAAAAATGGCTATAAACTTTCCACCTTTAAACAGAAGTGGATGGAATTTGCAGACAAAAGAGCTCCTCCAGAGTGGATCAAGCCTACCAAACCATAGGCAAATCCATTCAGGGATTTTTGTGCAGAGAACCTTTAAAGCTTATTGAAAAAGAAGAAAGATTTTCTCACGCATTTTAGAATAAAAAGAGGAAATAAATCACATGAAAAAGCCTACAACTGAAGTGAAAGAGAAAGAAAGTGAAATGATCTGATGAGTTTGCAAACTCATAACCCAACTAACATAAACTGGGGTGGGGGGTGGAGTAAATACCGGAATGAAAACCAATTGATTAAGAGCTTATTTTTAATTTTTGTTAGGAGACAAAGTGATTGGGAAGGCTGCCAGTGTTCCACTGCTCTGCTGTCTGGAGCTGGGAGTAGAACAATAACCATGTGAAAAACACACTCTTTATTTCATGGGTAGGCAAACTAAGGCGTGGGGGGCACATTCAGCCCAATTGCTTCCAAATCCGGCCCGCGGATGGTCCAGGAATCAGCATGTTTTTACATGAGTAGAATGTGTCCTTTTATTTAAAATGCATCTCTGGGTTAGTTGTGGGGCCTGCCTGGTGTTTTTACATAAGTATAATGTGTGCTTTTATTTAAAATGCATCTCTGGGTTATTTGTGGGGCATAGGATTTCATTCTTTTTTCTTCTTCAAAATATAGTCCTGGCCCCCACAAGGTTTGAGGGACAGTGGACCAGCCCCCTGCTGAAAAAGTTTGCTGACCCCTGCTTATTTGCGCTAACATTCTCCCCAAATCACTGTGATTGGCATGCTCTTGGAAAATAATTTGCTATGATTAAAACCTAGACCTCCCTGCCAAAACAAAAGATTCCCCCATCATTTCTCCACCCCCTTTTCATCTCCACCTCCTCCTCACTCAAGCTCAAGGTGTTTCCCTCATTAGCTTGATTTCACTTTTTTTAAAAATGAAGTGGTCACTTTATTTTAAATGGCAAAAAGCAGCATTCACAGAGCAAACTCAGGACTTGAGGGAGTGCCTGATCTGACAAGATAAATTGTTAATGGCACAATATGAATCGGGAATGTGACAACTTCACCTGAATCACCTCTACCTGAATCATTTTTCAGGATATGCACATAATCAGTGTACACCCCTAGTAAATACTCAGCTGGTAGGGGCAGAATTTTGCCTTATATATTTAGATAATTTCAATAAGAGGTCCATAGGTATTGCTATTTTTATTTATGTTTCAGGAAATTCCAGATGAACACTTGGAGTGTGCATCAATGACTAATGGGTAACCAGCATATATTGCTAAATAGTTGCAATCTTTTTACGAAATGAACATTTCAAGTTCAGAAATGTATTTAATGAGGCTATACAAAAGATATAAAATCTGTCTCTTTATTACTGCCAACACATTTTTCCCCCTCAGTGTTTTACTGTTATTTTGATTCCTTGCAACTCCCAAAGTTGACTCTTTACCAGCCTCTCACTATGTGAATAATTATCACATCTTCGTTTTAGAACTTGGCCTCACACCCTTTAGCCTGTTAATTATCTTCTGACATGACAACCTAGTCTCTTCCCACTGACATTCATTTCACTCTTAATTCTAACTGCCCCTTTTTCTGTTCTTGCATCGAACAAATTCATAACCATTGTTGTTGTTTGTTTCTAGCAACCAACCTACAACTGACTTTTCCCTTTTCAGTGTATTGCTGTGTTTATGCCGACAAGACTATGTTATACAAAAGGAAAAAAATACGAAAGGAAAAACTGAATGCAGCTTGCAATGCAAATTTATTGCATCTCACATCTGTGTGGGTTTATTAAAAAAAATCAGGATGGTTTATGCAAGCAAGTTAAAATTAGCTTGTCAGCTGATGCAAAGATTGAAGTGGACTGTGGGCTGTGAAAAAATGGGTTAAATTTGTTTGTCTTTGTCTATCACAAGACTCCTCATTGTTGCTTTTATGATCACATGTGATTATCCATGTACAACCTGAAGTTTCAGTCCTATATCTACTTACCTGGAGTAAGCAGTACCAAAATCTGTGGGACTTACCTCTGAACAGACATGTATATTATTCGGCAGAAATACTAATTTTTTAAGGATCGTTATAAAAGCAAGCAATGTCTTCCAGTTCTCACTACCAAACTGCATTGTTAGAGGTTTCTGTTTCTAATTGACTTCTGGTGTTGCATAGGGCACCACTGAAATTTTAAAGTCCAAAGTCTGCCACTGCTGAGCAGCATACATTTTATTGCTGTGTTATGTTTTTCTCCTGTTTTTGTTGATTTGACTTGGTTGTAGTTTTCTCTGTGTGTGGTTGTAACAGCAACATATAAATGTTTAAGCAAATGAAGAAATAAAATGGCTGCTATGAGAACCAGGCCTTTGTTGAAGCAGCAATCAGCTGTGTATTGTATTAAAACACCCAAAAGCTCATAGCTCAATAGGACTCAATAAAAAACAGTGTTGCAAAGTGTGTGGTTGGTAACATGACCCCAAAGTGCTGCTTTCAAGTTGTGAAATTGCCATTATGTTATGGCCGTAATGGCTTCGCATTAAAAACATTCTTGCTCACCAAACTGCTTCTGACAACTAGCAACATTTTGGATCCTTCAATAAATGTAATTGAAAATGTGTTGGGTAACTAAAATACTCCCCCCAGAAGTGAGTGGCTTCAATTATATTTATTAAAAAGATTCAGAATTGCTTTTCTCCCATGCAGTGTAATTATAAACGACAGAGAACAATCTGCTATAAATGTAGAGCAGCTTTGTAGGCTGTTATGACAACCCAAAGGAAAGGAACTTGCGGGTGGGGGGAAACACCCTCCGTTCCCTTGAAAATTTTCTTTACTATTTTTAAAATGTCAGTAAATTTCTATGAATATAAATGCTTTCCATTTTCACATCTATTTAATGCTGAGCAAGTAAAATCTGCTAAACATGTTTGTCGCAATGCACTGCACAAATTGTCCTCTTTGGATTTGGTCCTATTCTCCCCCACTTCATTCCAAACGCCTATTGAATTCAACTGCTTTAGAGAAATGTGTATTTTTATGCAAGAGTAGTGCACGATCAGCGGCTTTTTCCATTGCCCGAGAGATGATTAAAAAGTAGATAGATTTGAATAATAAAATAAAAGGACTGTGCTAAGCTTTTGAGGTTATACCTCAACAGATGACAGGACCTCTTTTTTTGTAACAAGTGAGATGGTTGGCTTCTTTGGTAAAAATTTCTGCTTGCGCTGTATTCATGCCATGCTTTTGCTGAGGGAAGAAAGAACAAGCGAGAAAGCACAGAACATACTATATGCATCACTGGAACTTATTGCTTTATCTTTATTGCATTAGAGTAAATGACCTTTTTTCCCTGCTGCCAAGTCAGTCATCATATTTTAGTTCTGCCCTGAATCCCTTGTCAGGAGCTGAGATCTGAATCTGCAGAAAATAACAAGAACAAGCTCGGTAAATGCCTCGCTTTCAATTAGCATACTCAAAATATCACACTGTTCCTTCCTCACAGTTTTGTAAATTCACTTTTACAAGCAACTGGCAGCTTTACAAGTGCTTGAACAAGTTAATTAATCCTATCTATGGGAGAACCCTAGCCACATCGTAGAGTCAGGGTTTTTCCCCTGGCTGGAACTCCTTGGAACACAGGGCGCCATTGCCATTCTAAGAGAACAAGGGAGCTGTTCATGGTGGGTTTTGGAACCTCTTTTTCTAGAAAAATAGCACTGAGTATAGTTGCCCACATAACCCTGCCGTATATGGCTACTTGCAGGATCAGTCCACCCACATCACCCTCACTATGCAACAGACAAAGCAACATCTTGGATGTACATTGCGAAGCCCTATAAAATTTAATCACATGTGCTAGGAGAATCTCAGCAGTGGTCACTTCATAGCTTTAGTAAAATAATAATAAATAATAATAATAATAATAATAATAATAATAATAATAATAAATTTAATAAGCTTTGAGGGAGGGCTGTAGTTCAGTGATAGAGCATCTGCTTTGCATATAGAATGTTCCAGATCCATCCCCAGCATTTCCAGGTAGAGCTGGGAATGTTTCCAGCCTGAAACTGACTGCACACATCACATCAATGTCAACTGCACCCAGGTTGGTTCACTACAGGTGTGTTTACTTTACAAGTGGACTGGTGCAGCATGTGGATTTCCAGCCTAAACAATTTAAAGTAATCCTGCACTGGAGAAAGGACAGAAGTAGTAGAAATAGTTGTAGCTTTGCTCGTTTTTAAAATCAGTATTTAAATTTTGGCTGGGCCTTTTCAATGCATGGTTCAAGCATTTGTTCTCCTCCCTCTTGTCACTCTTTATGCGTAATTCACCATATGTGCTTAGGGATGAATGAATTGAGGACCAGTTACTAATATTCTCACCAGTTGCAGTTTCGATCCCTATATGGGACAGCTGCATATTCCTGCATTGCAGGGGGGGTGGACTAGACGATTCTCAGCATCCTTTCCAACTCTACAATTCTCTGATTCTATGATTCACCACCTTCCCAAACCCACAGGAAAAGTGAAGATATAGCTGAATCTTTGAGTCCTGTTTTGTCTGATTTGCTTTTAAAAAACCAGTGTGCTCTTCTGAAGAAGCCTCCCATTTATGGATCTAGGGCTCAGGGTAATTCTTGTGTAAATATACAGAACATAGGCTTGCATTCAAGAAGCTTTGGAAAACATTGCCATATCCATTCCTGTTCCAGCTTGTGGCTTCAGTGGGGATGAACTTGAAAAGCACAACAAGCAGAAAAGAAGGCTACTCTTGGACTTGAATCTGCCATTCTGGTTTTGTAGCAACACAGCTTGTAGCTTTGACTTTTGCTAAGCAAAAAGGAAACCCTTTGTATATTTTTCAAAGACGGAAGCAGTCTGGAAAGGAAGCCTCTTCTGACCTTGCTCTTCAGAGGCAAGAGTGCACGACTGTAGGTGTGGGAAGATAACTTCATAGGAACACGGGGCCTCTGGGGAATTGCAGAGATCATGTTATTTACTTTGATCTGTAACCCCCCAGAGCGAAAACTCTGCCAAATGTGCCCCAGAGAAGGTGAGGGCGGCTGCTGACCTAGTGCAAAGATTCCATTAGAAAGTAAAATTTCCATCTCTAATTCAGTCCACCACTTAAGGTATAACTACACAGCAGTCCTCAAAGCATCCTCAGTCCTTGCCAAAGGCTGGCCCACACAGGAAACAGAAAAACCCATAAGACCTTTATGAAGCATGTGACCTATGTCACAGGACAAGGTCTTGGCATGGAAGGAGTAGGGGGGTGGCTATTTTCCCCCACGTTCCATTTCAATCTAATTCTTGCACTTCTTGTTTTCCACTTGTGTATCAAGCTCGGGTCAAGCAACTTGCCATAGCATTCTGCCTGCTATTCCTCAGTACAATTTTGCCCGCAATGCTCTAACATCAGAGGGGTGAAAAGATAGGATGAATGTGTGGTAGCTGTTAGGATTCCATTTAATAGATGATTTCAGACTTCCGGAGGCGGCGCGAAACTGTAATGGCGGTCCTCTTCTAGTCTGAAGAGGGGCTCCGCAGGAAAGGGTCGTTTCGCTGCGGCACAGCGACGACCCATCAAGAAAAACCACGAGCAGAGTGAGCTCGTGGCCGTGGGACTCGGCGGGCACCTGGAGCGACCCCGAAATCGCGAAAGGAACCCCGTAAGGGGCTCCGGAGTGAAAGAGGGGTAGCGGTGCTGTGAGTTCATCGCTCTTTCTGCGGGAGTGAAGCCGCGCAGCTGTTGCAGATGAGCGCCGACCTTTCTTCCTTTAAAGATTCGACTGAAACAACAAACCCGTGAGTAAGGACGTTAAATTCGGCAGTAAATTCTTGAAAAAAATTTTGGCTGTAACCGGGAGACGTTAAAAAGGAAGTCCGCCTCCCGGAGCTGCTTACAAGATCAAAGCAAGGGATCAGAGAAGCGAAAAGCGGCTGAAAAGGGATGTTTTAAAGAGGGGCTTTCATGCACTTTCAGAAGTGACTGTTAACGAGAAAAGATAGACTTATTTGTGAGCAATTTTTTAAAAGGAAAATTGGAGCGATCCTCCCCAGTAAGATCATTCAAAGCTAAATTCCAAATCGTCGGGCTGCTGGAGGGGAAACTGTTTAACTGCGGAACTGTTACAAATTGTTACAAACTTTTACAGACGTATGGATACCCTTGAGCTTTTGAGCTTTAACAAGCTGGACTGGATACAAATTGTAGGCACCTTTTTGAAACTTTGTTAAAAGTTTAAAGTACTCTGCAGGACTTGTTTATTACCATTTGGGACTATTGCATTTCTGTTTTTTAACATACAGGGGACTTTAATGGCGGAAAAGTTGCCTTCTTCTTTTTGAAACTTTGGTGGTACTCCCCCTAGAGGATTTTGGGAATATAAGGCCTGGGAACAGCTTTTTATGTTTACTCTCTCTCACTGGATTATTTTTAAATTGGATCTGTCTTTCCCATGGGACAATAACAATTTGACCTTGAACATTGACTGATGAGTGGTACAGGAAAGACAAGAGCAGCCAAAGCCAAGGAAGCTAAGGAGAAGGAAAAGGAATAAAAGCAGGCACAGCTTGTACAAACAACTTTGACTCAGGGACGCAGATCATCAGTTCCAGCTGTGCTGGGCGTACAAAAGGCAGAAGCCGAAAAGTCTAAAATTCCAGCAGAGGAAGATATGGCAGCAGGAGCATCTGAGGGAGTTCTGAAACAAATCTTGGAGCAGTTGGCAGCTTTAAATCAAAAGGTTGACAACCAATCATCAAAAATTGACCAAGCTACATCTTCGATCCAGAAATTGACAGATCAGGTTTCCCAGCATACACAAGCAATTGAAAAATTGCAAGGAGCTACACAAGAAAACCGTAATTTGGCTGGGGAAGCTGTTCAAATTGCAACGGCAGCTAGAAAAGAGGTCGAGGAAGTTAGAGGTGAAGTTAAACCTTTGCATAAACAAATTGGTGAACAACAAGCCTACCTCTCGATGGTGGAATTGAAAAATCGTGAGAATAACCTCAGATTAAGAGCAATCCCAGAAATTGAACAAGAAGATTTAATTGGATTTTTGACAACAGGATTATCAAAATTCTGGGGCATTAAGGAAGAAACTGACTTTAAAATAGTGTCAGCTTTTCGGCTGGGAAGATTGGTAAGGAAGGACAGACCCAGAGATTGTTTGATAATTTTGAGATCAAGGGAAGAGAGAGACAAAATATTAGGCCTACATTTCGCAAATACATTGGTGATACAAGATAAAAGGGTGGAAATTTACCGAGACATCCCAAAACAGTTATTGGACTTGAGAACCACTTATTCAGAACTGGCAAGACTGCTGAGAATCAACACAATTCGTTATAGGTGGGAGTTTCCACAAGGGTTATCATTTACTTATAAGCAGAAGAAGGTAAAGATAAAAACACCAGAGGATTTACAAAAGTTCCTGCACGATCACGGTGAAGATCTCCAAAAAGAAGCAGCAGCACTTTGTCCTCTACCACAAGCTGGGATTCCGCCTGGAGGCGGAGCAGGCCCTACACCCTCGGGACCAGAAGATACACCACTCTAGGTGTAACAAAACAGTACAGGATGTCTCTGCAGCTACTTAGTTGGAATATAAATGGCGGAAATTCTCCGGAAAAAAGAAGGAAAATATTTCACATATTGAAGAAAGAACAATTGGACATTATTTGTTTACAAGAAACCCATGTGACCAGGCTTCACAGAAAAGTCTTAGTTAACAAAAGACTAGGCCAAGAATTTATTTCATCAGACAAGGTTAAGAAAAGAGGCGTGGTGATATATGCCAAGGAGAGCCTGGCACCAAAATTTGTATTTAAAGATGAGCAAGGAAGAATCTTGGCGATTGAAATCCAGACACAAGGAGAAAAAATTTTGATATTAGGAATATATGCGCCAAATGACGGGAAATCAGAATTTTTTAAGAAGCTGCATGAGACCATGTTGGACTATATGGACTACAACAACATCATAATGATGGGAGACATGAATGGAGTGGTATCTACACATATGGATAAGTCTCAAAATCAAAACTTAACATCAGATGGCAGACTGCCTAAAACTTTCTTTGAACTGATTGACAATTTGGATCTGATTGATATATGGAGGACAAAAGACCCCCTAGGTAAAGAAGGAACTTTCTTCTCTGAGGCCCACCTGTCATGGACAAGGATCGACCAAATCTGGACATCTAGAGGGCTGGCACCCAAGATTAGAAAGGTGGAAATCTGCCCAAAAACATGCTCCGACCACAATGCTTTGAAACTAGAACTTAGACTTACCCAAACCGGTTCCTTCAGATGGAGAATGAATGACACCTTATTAAGAGATCAAGAGATTGTGAAAAAGGCCCAAAAAACGTTAAAGGACTATTTTGAAATCAACCTGAACACTACAGTTGAAAAAAGAATGATCTGGGACGCAAGTAAAGCCGTTATGAGAGGGTTTCTGATACAACAAAATACAATCAAGAAAAAGCTCTGGAATGGAAAGAAGGATAAAATATTGGAGAAAATATATCAAGGTGAGAAGAAACTGAGAACCAATCCCAAGTCAAAGGAAGTGCTGAGAGAAATCAAATTCCATCAAGCACAATACTCTAAACTGATAAATCAAGAGATCGAATGGAAAATCAAACAGATGAAGCAAAGATCGTTTGAATCAGCAAACAAATGTGGAAAGCTGCTAGCTTGGCAGCTGAAAAAAAGACAAAAGTTAAATACAGTGACAAATCTAGAGATTGAAGGAAGAATGGTTCAGAAACCAGAAGAAATCAGGAAGTGCTTCCACAGATACTTCAAAGAACTTTATGCACAAGGGCCTCAGAAAGAGTTGGAGATAGATCAATTTTTAAGGATAAATGGACTACCAAAAATAACCCAAGATAAAAGATCAATCTTGAATTGTAAAATAACTCAACAGGAAATTGAAGGTGCCATTCAGAATATGCAACTTGGCAAATCTCCAGGCCCGGATGGGCTTACCTCCAAATACTACAAGACTTTGAAGGACTACTTGACACAGCCTTTGATGGAGGTATGCAACCAGATCATGGAGGGGAAGAGGGCACCGGAAACGTGGAAAGAAGCATTCATCACATTGATACCCAAGCTAGAATCTGAAAAGACCCAGCTTAAGAACTACCGTCCCATCTCACTCCTGAATGTGGATTACAAAATATTTGCAGACATTTTAGCAAGCAGACTTAAAAAGGTCTTAAATGAAGTAATTCACAAGGACCAAGCTGGCTTTCTCCCTGGTAGACATTTATATGGAAATACCAGAAACATCATTGACATTTTGGAACTATTGCAAACCAATAGGAACACAAGGGCGGTTTTAATCTTCATTGATGCGGAGAAAGCATTTGATAATATATCTTGGAAGTTTATGAAGAAAAATTTGGAAGGGATGGGAGTGGGACGGGGGTTTGAAAATGGAATAGAAGCAATCTATTCAGAACAGAAAGCTAAATTAATAGTGAACAATGTGGTGACGGAGGAATTTAAAATTGAAAAAGGGACACGACAAGGGTGCCCTCTATCCCCTCTTTTATTCATTTCAGTCCTGGAGGTGCTATTGAACATGATTAGGGAGGACCGGTTGGTACAAGGGATAGAGGTCGGAGTGAAACAATATAAACTGAAAGCTTTTGCAGATGACTTAGTTTTGACATTACAGGAGCCAGAACCCAGTACAAAAAGAGTTTTAGAACTTATTCATGAGTTTGGTCGGGTTGCAGGATTTAAGTTGAACAAACAAAAGACTAAGGTTTTGGCCAAAAACTTGACATCTACAGAAACAGAGGGGTTTCAGAGAGAAACAGAATTAAATGTGGTTAAAAAGGTGAAATACCTAGGGATCTATTTGTCTTCCAAAAATTTGAACTTATTTAAAGACAATTATGAAAAATGTTGGTCGGAAATTAAGAAGGACTTAGAAATTTGGTCAAGATTGAAACTTTCCTTGTTGGGTCGAATAGCAGCTATAAAGATGAATGTATTGCCGAAAATGTTATTTTTGTTTCAGACCCTACAGATCGTGGACAGAGTGGAATGTTTTGGAAAATGGCAGAAGGATATATCTGGGTTTGTCTGGCAGGGCAAAAAGCCTCGAATAAAGTTTAAAATACTAACTGACTCGAAAGAAAGAGGAGGGTTTGCCCTGCCGGACTTGAGGTTATATTATGAATCTGCAGCCTTCTGCTGGTTGAAAGATTGGTTTTTGTTAGAAAACACTGATGTCCTGGATCTGGAAGGGTTTGATAATGCTTTTGGTTGGCATGCATATCTATGGTACGACAAGGTTAAGGTTCATAAACTGTTCAAAAATCATATTGTCAGAAAATCAATTTTTGCAGTCTGGATGAAATATAAGGACTTATTAGAGAGTAAAACCCCGAGGTGGCTATCACCAGTGGAGGCCAAGGCTCGAAAAAGACCCAATATGGAGGCCTATTGGCCGAAATATTGGGAAATAATCGAAAAAATTGGAGACAACTGGAAACTGCAGAGTAAGGATAAACTAAAAAATAAGGTGCGAGATTGGTTACACTATGCTCAAATTCAAGAGGTTTTTAAATTGGATAAAAAAGTTGGTTTCCAAGTGGAAAAATCGAAATTGGAGACAGAATTGTTAGAACCAAAAACTAAGGTATTATCGAGAATGTACAACTTGCTGCTTAAGTGGAATACACAGGATGAGACAGTTAAATCTGCCATGATAAAATGGGCACAGGATGTCGGACATAACATTATGTTTGAAGACTGGGAAAGGTTATGGAACAACGGGATAAAATTCACGGCATGTAGTGCCCTGAAAGAAAATATTATGAAAATGTTATACCGGTGGTACATGACCCCAGTCAAGCTAGCTAAGATATATCACCTGTCTGATAACAAATGTTGGAAATGTAAGGAGGCAGAAGGGACATTTTTTCATCTCTGGTGGACCTGCCCAAAAGTGAAGGCCTTCTGGGAAATGATTTACAATGAACTGAAAAAGGTATTTAAGTATACCTTTCCCAAGAAACCAGAGGCCTTCCTGCTGGGCATGGTAGACCAGAAAGTGTCAAAGAAAGATAGAACTTTGTTTATGTATGCTACCACAGCAGCAAGAATACTCATCGCAAAGAATTGGAAGACACAAGATTTACCCACGTTGGAGGAATGGCAGACGCAGTTGATGGACTATATGGAACTAGCTGAAATGACCGGCAGAATCCGAGATTTGGATGAAGAATCAGTCGAGGCGGATTGGAAAAAATTTAAAGACTATTTGCAAAAATACTATAAGCTGTATGAACTTTAAGACAGTGCATGTTTTTGGAAAGGTTACGCTTTAGCAAATATGATTAAGCAAATGGTAAAATTAATGACAAATGAGAAAAGAAGTCAATGTGAATCAAACATTTTATGTTTATTTTAAAAGGTAACAAAGTTAAGATACAATATACTGAATATGGGTACATAATAATGGAAAGTTCCAACAAGGTTTGAAATAAGGTAACAAATTGCTGATATTGCTACTACAAAGAACGCAGATCTGGAAGGTGTGGGGAAGTCCAATGGTTTTCTTTTTTGTTAAAAAAATCAAAAATTGTTTCTTGTATTTGGGTTTTTCTGTATTGTATTGAATTGTCAAAATTATGAAAAGAAACGTAATAAAAATTATTTAAAAAAAAAAAAAAATAATAGATGATTTCAGAATGAAGAACTTTCAGAGCTGATTGCGGCATTTGCGAATTGGAGTATTTGCATGGCAGCTGCAATTCAGACCACAAGCACCTGCCCTTCCCTATGGTGGCATAATGCACCTTGGAACTTCCTGGAAACTGACAGGTAGCTGGAGCCTTTACTGTGGCCTGGAGCAGAGTGGAGCTTGTATTTTAATAAGGGAAGAAGTGGGACCAGAAAGGAAAGCAAGGCAACCGACGCTGGAGAGAACAGCAGCGTGTTACTTTATCTGGGACTCGGTTTCCGGCTTTCCTCCTCTTTCAGAATGGCCCTCTCATTTTTCAGTAGAGTCTTAGCTTAGCTTGCCATATGCTGCCTGCTGCCCTGGCTGATATGAAAAAGCCTGGGATAAGGCATATGTAGGATGCTGAGAGAAAGCAGGTAACAGTTGAGTGTAGTAAGCGGTGCATTCTGGCCAAGCTGTACCCGAGATGAAAATGATCTATCTATATTGGTTGGCTATCAAAGCTTTGGTCACTATAACCTGACTATTCTGAAGCAGTCTGTTGGTGCATTTGCCAGATAGACAAAAGAAGCCAGAATCTGCATGAGTTTTGAAATTTTAACTTGGCTGCTCTTAAGAACATAAAAAGAGCCAGGTGAATCAGGCCAATGGTCCACCTAGTCCAGCATCCTGTTCTCACAGGATGGTACAAAATTTCCACTCCTGATTTAAAACAAATTGCTCTTGCTATCTTGGGATCCTGTCAGGCCCAACACCCTGGCCAGGCAGCGTAGAGAAAGCTTGTTATTTGGAGTGTGTGTGTGCTTCTTTGGGGCTGTTTTTGAGCTAGTTTCCCTTTTAACATTTAAATGCACGTAGGCACTGGTTTTCTTTAAAAGGAGGATCTTTTCTTCTTCTTTTTACATTACATTTCTGTGTCTTGAATTTTCCAAGCTATGCATAGTCCACATCATTCCTCTGACTCAGGTGTCAGACTTGATGCACAAATAATGTTGGAGGTTCTTCCTGTAAGGGTATTGTATGGCATTCCAGCACCTGGAAAAACTATCATGGTAGTGGCATACTGGGCTCTTTATACATCTAAAGCACATTTAAGCCCTGTCTCCAATCCTGGGAACTGTAGCTTGTTAAGGGTGCTGAGAACTGTAGCTCTGCAATGGGTAAACTACAATTCTTTGCATCCATCTAAACCCAACCTAGTTTATTTCTATCCCCGAGCCAATATTTCACTGTAAATCTGTTTCCATTTATCTCATTTCAGCTTTTACAGTCTTGGACCACTGCAGCTCTTTTCATCCAGGCTTCTTTCTTCAGGATGTAACTAATCAACTGCATTAGCCAGTTTTACCTATCTGCATTACTGTATTTCCACTTCTCCGCCTAACTTCTTAACCAAACCAAAGTTGTGTTAATGTTCTGTTTTCCATTATTTGATAAATTTATTTTCTGTCATCCATACATTATTTGTTTCTTTCTCTTTTTAAGTTTTGCTTTCCTGGGTTGGTTTTTCTAAACTTCCTGTGACCTTTAGAGCTTCCTGGTGAGAACAGCTTCTAAAACAATCAAAAAACAAAACGGCAAAGTGGTTGAAACTGTTTCATCCCTTCACATACATCTTATAATTAAAGGAACCACAGCTTCCTTTTGCCTCGCATCTGTGGTGCCAAGGAGCTACAGGGGCAGTGGTCTGCTTGGCACTGCCCCTTTCATAGTCTGGCAACTGAGACAAACCACTAATCATGCTTTGGGTTGCCCAGCAATGAATTGGGCAAAATTCATTGTTGTCCAAATTTAGCATGTCCCCATGTAATTTCAATTTATGAATGAAAATAAAGTCATGTTTCCTTAAAACTCTAACAGAGCGTTTGGAATACTTTCCAAATAGAATATAGAAAAAACTTTATTAATCAGCTTTCAGCCATGTATTTAACTCTTTGCACATTTGCTTAGATTGATTTCAAGTTTACATTCTGGAGGTTGTGCTATATATCAGGGTCTCTCACCCACCCCAACCAAGCAGCATTATTTCACAGGCATTAATGAAATGCATTATAATTTCTGGTATGTTACCATAGTAGTTATTTGAATATGCTTTCTGTATTTTCTAAGCTTCCATGAGAGAACCAAGGATGGAAACTCTCTCCACTGCGTGGGCAAATGATCTAAACAAGCCATTTGTGGCTTATCTGCAAATTGTCAGATCTGCACAAAGGACACAGCCAGCAAGCCTTCAGACAGTGAACTTTGAACCTTGGCTGGACCTTGCACTAGTCAGCACAGTAACAGGAAAGCCAGCAGACAGATTTTGAACGGAGGTTAGAAGGCTGCTGTAGGGTTATGAGCAGAGTAACAGCTGCACTTTGCTACATGAACTTTGTACTTAGACACAGGGGTACTTAATCTCTATGACAGAGCTCTTTGTTTCATTACTTATTAACATTCCCTTCCCGAGTAAAGTTCTTTTGGTAATGAACCTTTTTTGAAAGCATGATTTACACAGATGAACAGATATGGACTATTAAAAATAGCGTGAGCAGCTTTACCAGTTTAAATATTATACCTCTGCATGAACCTTGTGGACTTTACTGTTCAAAACCCCTTAAGGCATCCTTTTTGGTAACCATTGCAATGATAATGATATTTTATGACATGCTATTTTCATGGAAAGATTCATGCAATAGTTGTAGTCTATCTTCAAAAGGATGGCGAATCGTTCAATAGAATGTTGTCATCATTCTTTACCTCCTGCATTTTCTTTTGTTTTTTAATTAAGAAAGGTGGAAACCAAGAGAATAATTCCTCATTGATTTCTGGGCTCAGTTTAAGCGTTCCTCTTGTGTTGCACATGGTAAAAGACTGTGTATACACATCATTTCCCACATGGTATGTTCAAGAGGAATGCCACATGGGGCAGTACAGTGGTACCTCAGGTTACAAACACCTCGGGTTACAAACACTTCAGGTTTCAAAATCCGCTATCCCAGAAGTAGTACCTCGGGTTAAGAACTTTACCTCAGGATGAGAACAGAAAAGTGGCAGTGCGGAGGCAGTGGGAGGCCCCATTAGCTAAAGTGGTACTTCAGGTTAAGAACAGTTTCAGGTTAAGAACGGACCTCCAGAACGAATTAAGTTGGTAACCAGAGTTACCACTGTAGTAGCCACCAACTTGGATGCATTTAAAAGAGGATTAAAGAAATTCATGGAGGACATGACTACTAATGGCTACTAGTCATGATGGTTATGCTCTACTTCCACAGTTGAAGGTAGTAATGCTTCTGAATACTAGTTCCAAAAACTGCTGGAGGGGAGAATGCTCAGGTCCTGCTTGCAGGTTTCCCAAAGGCATACTGTGGGAACAGTGTATATATAATCAGCAGATTCAAATGTAAAAACATTAAAAGCAAAGATAAAACTGGGTATTTATTTAGACTTTTTTTTTTAAAAAAAAGTCTGAATGGGCTCACATTTTTCTGCAACAAAAGATTATGACCAAACAGTATGTAGGAGGAATAACACCTTAGGAATCAGTGATTTAAAATGTAACGAGAACAAAATAAGAAGGCTATAAACATTACAATATTTATGGTTATTACCTGGAAAATCTTCAGTGAAGAAAATGAATTCCAGATACAGTGTTTTGTCTCCGTCCCACTCCAGAATGCTCTCTTCCCAGAAACCATTCTTCATTGAAAGAAGTAGTTTGTCATCTTTCTCTCCTCCCTCTATGCTGAAAGCCAAAATCAATTTGTGTTTGTTATTTATCTGAACAGGTGGGAAAATTAGGAAAAGACACCGGTTGGCTGTAGAGAAGGTTTAAAGGCTGGAAAGCAGATTTGCTGAAAGTGGAGAGGATATATAACAATGGGTGGGATCCAAAGTTGTATAAGCAGAACTCCAGTCATGCAAAAGCGCTTTCCCCACCCTGCTTCCTTACTGCAATCCCTTGTGCTCCCTGGAAAGTCACTCTGAAGGTCAGAGGATGCTCTGGAATGATATAAGATGTGGCAATGGGTGATGCAGATTCTACCTGGGAAACAGGTATAGTAGATTGTTCATTTGGTACTATCAGGGACAGAAATCTGGTTCGTTTATTTGGATTGATTTGTCTATGTGCCAGGCCTTAGTCATTGATATATGTCATAAAAGGTCCATAATTTGTACCTAATGCTATGATTTGATTAATGTTCAATGCTGGCATAATGCTGACTTATTTGCAATCAGTATAGATTACTGCTGAGGAAAAAGCCTGGTTAGCCTAGTCTTTTCCAAGTAGAAAAGCAAACCAGCCTACCTCAAGTTCAGTGGCTCAGTTCAAACACATTGCTAAAACTTGGATGAGCTTGGTCATGCCTTGGGTTCAAGCTTTCCTCTTCTCTCCTCCACATAAAACTGAAGTTTGCATATGACAACTAAAGAAAAGCAGAAGCAGAATGGTTTCTGACCAAGGGAACAAGGCTGGACAAGCCTTGTGTTCACATGTTCCCCCTTCCCTCTCCTTTCCCAGAGCAGCCATGAGGAGGAGACTAGAAACACCCACTTCCTCCTTGAAACTAACCACAATTTATTATATCCAAAACAGGTCCTGTGATTAGTTTTAAAACTATGGGTTTTTAAAACATGGCAAGATCAAAAACCACGGCTTGATATTTGAATTTTTTTCAATCATTCACAGCTTAAATTAACCACAGATTGTCTGGTGCAGATAGAACGATAAACAATAAGGTAAGTCAAGCGGAGGATGGCCACACCTGGAAAGGAGAGCACTGCTTCCTGAGACCTGTTATTTCAGGGCTGGGGACCCTGTGGCCCTCCAGCTGTTGTTGGGCTCCAAATGCCATCAACCCCAGTAAGCATGGCTAATGTTCAGGGATAATTGGAACTGTAGAACTGTAGTTTAACATCGGGGGGGGGGGTCAGAAATTCCATACCCCTAAGATAATTGCTGAAACTGAAAACTGAACCGGCACAGTATTCTGCATGTAAAAGATGTGCTCTCTGAGTGAGCTTTGTTCCAAACACACACACAGAAAGACACCCTTTGACTCCACTTATTAATGCATTTAAATAACTTGGCACTTGCCTTTGACCGATGTCCTGTGTGAATGATGGTAACAGCGGATACTTACAAAGGGTTAGAAGTGCATTGTATAGCCCAGCTGAGGATGTCACATCACAGTATGTGTCATAAGGAAAGCATACTATGTGAAAAAGGCCTTTGCCACTTCACTGGCAGGCTGAGCGATCAAACACTGTGCATTTAATTATTAGCTAAATGCAAGGCTGAGGATTTCAAATTAAACAAAAGAAGCCATAGGAAGTGTGAGAAGTTGTGACCCTGAAAGTCACTTCTTAGCTCTGTATTCAAAAAGTGGCCTGCTCATAACTTTCTAAACGGCAAAATTATGTTTACATACAAATTGCAGCTTAATTAGTAGAATAGCTGTACACTTCATTTAGTGCCAAAGGAGCAAAGGGTATGGTTAGTAATACAGATTGGAAATTGACAATAAAGCCTCCTAGTTGTGTAGGACAACCAATGCATATGAATATCACTCTCATATTCTTAGATATTAATTTGTCCATGAAAGACAAGGATGACTATATTTTTAAGAAAGGTTATTATATTCATACCTGCACACCTTTACAGGGTAAAAAGGATTCAACGTATTTTATTATAATTATTTATTATTACATAGCATCATTGTTATGCATAGCTGGATCCTTCTAGATGCAAAATATGTCTTCTGCATATTAAAGGTTATTTCAACTTCATAGAATCATAGAATCATAGAATCATAGAGTTGGAAGAGACCACAAGGGCCATCGAGTCCAACCCCCTGCCAAGCAGGAAACACCATCAGAGCACTCCTGACATATGGTTGTCAAGCCTCTGCTTAAAGACCTCCAAAGAAGGAGACTCCACCACACTCCTTGGCAGCAAATTCCACTGTCGAACAGCTCTTACTGTCAGGAAGTTCTTCCTAATGTTTAGGTGGAATCTTCTTTCTTGTAGTTTGGCTCCATTGCTCCGTGTCCGCTTCTCTGGAGCAGCAGAAAACAACCTTTCTCCCTCCTCTGTGTGACATCCTTTTATCCTTTCTCACTGAACAAAAATGGGCCCTCCAAACTCTATTTGCAAATGATGAATTAAAGGAATGAGAGATTGAAACAACTGAAAAAGGAATGGTGAGGGTTGTGATTATCATTTATTACAACAGTAAATGGACTCTTTCAAATGCACGTTCAGAACAGTGCTAGCAGCTATTTTCTTTACACATGGTTCTCTAGGTTCAGTTCATATTATTCCATTAAAAATGGTTCAATCCATATTTAATTGTCATCAACAGTACAGAGTACTGGCATCTTTTTCTTTTTAAGCTGTCCATGGCAGCAATTATGTTGCCACACATGGGACTTTTATATGAGTACTGGCTCCTCCTCCTCTTCTTTCTCCCAAAAAAGACTGCCAACACCACACCAAGACATAACACATATACACTGCTACTGATTTAAAACAACAACACACATCTGCTACAAGGACCCTATAATCTAAATTCAAAATAATTGAGAGAAGAGAGAAAAGGAAGAAGAAGGACAAAGTAACTGGACACATTAAGCTGTTTCCTCTGGAAGTTTGTCATTGTATACCAGTGAGTCTCTAAGGCCACATGACTGCCTTTTTGCTGCTACAGGCTAACAAGACTACTCTTCTGAAATTAACAAATATAGCCATTCATGCATATGTTTTATTCAGCATCAATCCAATTCATATAATCCTGACAAAATGCTGCTTAAAAGCTTTTTAGCATTGGCAGTGTAACTATTTTTAGATCCATTAAACATGATTCAAATTACAAGAAAGGAGATTCCAACTAAACATGAGGAAGAACTTTCTGACAGTAAGAGCTATTCGACAGTGGAACGGACTCCCTTGGAAGGCGGTGGACTCTCCTTCCTTGGAGGTTTTCAAGGAGAGGTTGGCTGACCATCTGTCTGGGGTCCCTTCCAACGCTACAGTTCTGTGGTTCTGTGAAAGTGCAGGCATGTTGATCATGCCATTTCCACGCTTGTGAATAGCGCATTATAATCACAATGTTAACATTTGCGCATTGTTCTTTCTCTTCACATCGTATTGCCTGTACCAGGCAAAGATATCACAATTCATAATGCTTCTGATGTTGTAGACTGAAATTACAATGGGACGTCAAGGGAATTAGCTCAGCTTGAAGGAAAAGGAATGAAATCCCACCCCCATCCCCTTTCCTTTTTGTGGATAACATGAAGAGGAGAGTCACAGTTTACATCTTAGTGGTTTCAGTAAATTAGAAAAGTCAAACATAACAAGAAGCAATGCAAAATAAAATTCAGCATGCAGAATTTGGCTTCATTGTTACTTAACAGTTATGTCACTGAGAGACCATTTCAAGTCTGTGGCTGCCGAAATCGCAGCCCAACTGATGCACAAGCCATGCATAATGTATTACATAACACTATATATTAAGTCAGCTCTAGAGTGTTAATATGTCATGAAAGTTAATTCAGATATCATACATTATGCAAAAGAGAAAGAGATGTGAAAATAGACCTCCCCCTCCACTGCTATTTTCAAGAGGTGTCAAGCAAGCTATTTCAATGTCTTCCCTTAGGGTCTGACCTAGTAGGATGCAGAAACACTAGTCCGATGCTCTTTGGAATAAAGAAACCTTGCTCAGATCTTGACATTCATACACAGCAAAAGAAGGGCTAAACAATGGCCGAGATCAGAGCACACACTGCCCAGCAAATACGGCTTTAACATAGTTTTAATACCGTAATGAAGTTCTTTCAAACACCAGACCAAATGGTAGTCAGCAGGCCTACATTAGGCGAGTGAAACTGAGATCTCAGGCAGCTGATTTTGGGTGCCATGTTATTGTTACTGCCAGGGTGGGGTGTTTGTGGGCTTTTCATTTACAGATACCTAAAAAACTTGACTCACCCTGGGTGCTAAACACCTTGACTCTCTCTGTCTCTCTCTCACTCTCTCTCTCTGTATAGGGGGATGCCATTTGTTGTTTTGTCTTGGACAGCAAAGCCAAAATTTCTTGGGCTAGCCCTGCATTTAAACAGTGCCACTTCAGAATGCAGATTGGGATTTAGACAATGTCTCACTAACAACAACAACCCAACATATGGTAAGCTAACATACCAGGGAGGAAGCTGTTTATTTGTTTGTTTCATAATATTTATAGACCACTTGATCGTAAAACAAGACCTCAAAGCTAGCCTTTAAGTCTTCTCACTGACACCTAGTTTCTTATGTGTTATAAGAAATTAAATATTTTTGCTGCAATGTTGAAATACCTATGGTGAGCTTGCACCTGTTGTCTGGAGTGGTAACATCTAGCCATAGATTTTCCACCTTGGTTGCTGTTGCTTGTGGGAAGAAGTAGGCCACAGGGAAATGGGTTTTTGAAGACATATGTTGAACCTTGCCTTTCTGGACATGAGGCAGCCTGTTGCCATCCTCCATACAAAGTAACTGGCTAACCCACAGCAAAAACTATGCAGAAGATAAGCTGGGAAGACAAGTTAATTACTTCATTCCATAACTAACTATACACTGATCAATGCCAAATTTATGTTTTATACTTTCTGTGGTAAGTCTTGGCTCACTGTAAAACATGTGGTTTAGAATGCAATACATCTTTCATTCTTGCTGCCATGGCCCAAAACAAAGCAGAGCTTAATTCATCTCCATTACAGCCCTACTGGACCCAATGATCTTACAACATGAAATGCCATTTGGCTGTATAGGTACAAGCATTTGCTTAGCCTCAAAACACAAAGCCAAAAATAAAAATAAAACTGGTATATGTGGTTTTGTATCAGTGACAAGGATCAGGCTTACAAGAGAGATGTATTTGAACAAGTGCACCTCAGTGCTTATCAGAATCCTAATGAAGGTTTCTGCCTTTTTTTAAAAAAAATAAAAGCTCTTGACTTCCATTGCCTTGACTACTGCACGAATGGCAAGACACAGACAAATCATTATGAAGAAGCAGCAGAGCAGAACTTACCAGCAGAGAAAGGGAAGCTATAATTAATCTCATTCGTCTGATAGGCAGGTCACTTTTATTATCCTCCACATATTATATATCAAGCTCACATCTGTCCTCACTGGCTAAAGTGGCAGTAAAGATGTAAACCTTCCAAAATCTGCAATCTTAAAACTGGCAGAGCCAACCTCTGTGTTTCCTTCCTGTGTTTTTTTGCACATTGAAAATGCACAGTACCCTCTCCCCAATATGGCATTTTCCTTATATGGCAAGCTTGAGGATAAATTGTTGAATTTTTTTGGAAACATGCTATCTGCAAAGTTGTTTTTTAGATGTCCAAATCTCCACATCTCTCCAAATCATGCCAGAGGGACCTTGTTTGCTTCACGGTGATTCAGAAAGACCAAACTTTGGTTTAGAAAAGCCACAAAGCTTTCCAAATCAGCCCAGACTAACTCAGAATTTGTCAAAATCTGATGCACACCCCCAGCAAATCATATATAGAGTGAGGCGAAAGAATGAATTAAGTAAACAAGAAACATTGCTGATTACTGGGTGATCTGAGAAAATGACTCACAATTCAGAGTCTAGCTTTGGAATGAGAAATGGAGAAGTATTGTAGGATTTTGTTCCAAGGATCAAATTTCTTTCACCCCAAGCCATCGCCCTGGCAGGGAGCTTTGTTTTGGCATGGGAGAAAAGCTGGCACCTCTCCTTCACCTCTAGTTCAAGTCCTCTGATTGAGTGCTTGCACCACACAGCTGCTTAAATCAGATTCTTACCAGCTATGCGGATTAGTCCAATTAAAGCAGCTTGAGCCACACAATTTATAGTCAGAGGCTGACATTTATCAAGGTGCTCCACTTTTCACACACACACACACACACACACACACACACACACACTCAATGTTTACTGGTGCTCTCCAGTTCAATAGAAGTTGACAGAGAAGGTGCTCTGGTAGTCTAGAATAGCCTCGTTGCACCTATTAATTACTGTGTAAGCCTTGACAGCAAGGACTACTGGGTTGTTGCCCATAACCACATTCATTTGCAAGTCACTAATATTCTTCTCTTCCACATGAAACAGGCAGCATGCTAACATGAAATGCATACATGCTATGTAACAGGAAAAAATTGAACTGGATATGATCGCTATGTAATTAATCTCTGCCTGAGTTCTCTATTGTCAGCTTTACAATCAGTCTGGTATTTGTGCCAGGTGACACAGGGGTTGGAAAGAAAAGCAGTTATTCAAACAAGCAAGGGGAACAGGCAGGGAGAGGTGTGGATTTAGAATTCACATTGATAGAATTGATAGGATTCAGTATACATTTCATTCAGTATATTTCATTCAGATGTTAGATGCAGATTGTACAAGATCATGGGAAAGTAATAAGTGTATTCTGCATCCATCATGAAATCTGTAGTGTCTCCATAAACTTTTCTTTTTCTCCAGCTATAACCTCCTACATTCTGGGAAGCACTAATCCAGCTTGTGTAGCACACATTGCCATTGTCGATCACTGATGTTACAAAGTCAGGGCTGACTGCTGCCAGCCACATCTCTATCCTCAAGAAGTGGTCTCCATCTGCAAATATGATGCATCTGGAAAAAGGCATTTCTGAAAACAGCTGTCAATTAGACACCTGGGTGCTGAATTCCAATCATAGAACTGTAGAGTTGGAATGAACCCCAGGAATCACAGCTAGAGAATCCCTGACAGTTGGCCACCCAACCTGGACAATAACAACCCATCTGGGAACCTCAAGTGAAGCAGCTTAGGGTCTCTGTTTTTGAGTGGTGTTCAGTTGCATGCTGATAACTTCTGTTTGGGCAGTTAAAGTTGATTGGGAATTCTTCTGCAAGTAACCCACATCCCCAAAAGATTAGATAAGGAAAGTGACATTGTCTGACTCCTTGTCCCTGCTTTATCCTTGAGGGCTGAAAAAGTCCATAAGTCGCAGGCACCTCTGTGTTTTTCAGAAGCCCCAATGAGTCCTTCACTGCCATTGTGTTCACCTTGCCTGGATGCAGCTTCAGTTTATTCTTCATCCACTTGACCACAGCTGCCGTGTACGAATTCCTAGCAAAGGTTGCTGCTCCCACATAGGTTAAGAATATAGATAGATGATAGATAGATAGATAGATAGATATAGTCATTCTACATTACTAGCGAGACTTTACCTGCAGCCTCTAGATAATCTGTCCCCCATCTCTGAAGACCAGCACAGAAATGCTGAAGGGGGAGCTGAATAGTCTCATAGTACCACTTTCTGTATTAATTCTAACAAAAGATTCTTCATTCTGGTTCAACTCTATTTCAAAAAAAGATTGTCATCACAAAAGAGGTCTAGTAACATCACAAGGGTAGGACAGCAGGTTTTTTGTTTTGTTTCAGTACGCCCTATAAGTGACTTCTATGAAACTATCTTAGTAAAGTATACTGTTTATAGTCAGTGGGGAGTTGCTCCTTTGATTACGCAAACAGTGCCATATGAGACACATGTATTGGAGCATGCAGTGCTGAGTCCAGCTGAAACCAACATCCTTGGAATAGATTGGAGACCTTTGGATCAGCTATCTAGTACTTTTTGCATTTTTAGCTCCTGAATGGCAGAGCAAAAGGATTTCACCAGAACTTTAACTACCAGACACTGATTCAGCCTGTGAGTTTCCCCAACCTTTGACCACCAAGGGAACTGTAGGCCAAATAGCTAGATCAGCAAAGGAGCTTAGACAGAGCAGTACAGAATAGATTGTGTAATAAGGCCAAACTCCAGAACTGATAGCAGGTCAGATGCTTCTACAACTAACTACATTGCCTCTTCCACACCATGACCATTCATAGTCCCCCCCCCCCCAAGTTTCATGAACACCAGGCTGGTAGAGGCTGGACCAACAGTAAGCATCTTATTCACACAGAAAGCCAAATATAAACAGAAAACAATTTATAAATCAAATTTACTGTTACAATATAAAGAAATGTTTGCTTTTAATCTGATGTTAAAATTGTATTAAGTTTGTTTGTCTTCATTTTAATAAGCCACTTTGGGGGCCATTCGGTTTGAAAAGTGGTTTATGTTTTAAAAAAGTAAATACACAGACTTTGCAAAGCTGAAGTGACATGCAAGTGCTGTTCAGTAACCTCCATGTGGGACCATAACATTCTCTGTCCAGTGCTAGTGCCCTCTTTGAAATAAATGAAAGCTAATTTGTTAGTAACAGTCCTGTGGCAGCTGCAAAACAAATAAACTTCAGTCTTGGTAGACCACAGAACATAATTAGCACCAAACAAGCTTCAGCCATCCATTTTGCTGAAGGATGAAGGATTTTGTGGGAACAAGCATTTAAAGTTTTAAATCAAAATGGGTGGTGTTGGGGACTTGCCAGTGATTTCCAGTAGTAAATGTGCTTTTGCAAATGACTAATCATACAAAGATGACCCAATACTCTTTTGCATCTTTGGAAGTGGCAAGTACATTAATTCTCTGATTAATGCTCCTTAAGAATGCCCACTTTTAATTTCGTCTAAACTGTAATGCTTTTGCTTTGTCTTTTGCAGGGGAATGTAAAACAAGTATATTTTACAGCCAGTATGTGACTGTTATGTGACATGAAATCGTAAGTCCAAATTTAAGATTCCTCAATTCAAATTTTAGAAATTCAAAAATTAGAGTTTAACGTATTGTATTGCATGGACCCAGTTCTTCATTTTTTCTTTGGCAATCACTTGTAGCCAAGTAAGATTATTTTCCACGAATACAGTCTTAATGGTGTGCCCGTAAATGACTGTGGAGGCCAATTCTGAATCCACATGTCCTTCCCTGGTGGGGACATCGGTTTCTGGGTGGGAGTTGATCATGGTGAGGAGTTGCCAAATATGCCTTCCTTTTATCTTGTTTCTCCTTTTCATCCTGAGTTTGTGATTCTTCAATATACAAGACACCTTTGGTAGAGGCTATTCACCAATTCGAGAGCTTGCAGGTCAGTGTTTCCAAATTATCCATGCTTATACTGCTTCTTTTTTTTAGATTTTAGAGTGTCTTTAAACTTCTTTTGTTGTCCGCCGGCAATTCTCTTTCTATTCTTAAATTGGAAATAGAGTAGTTGCTTTGAAAGATGATAATCTGATAATCAGGCATCTGAACAACACGACCAGTCCAGCAAAGTTGATATAAAGAATCATTGCTTTGACATTGGTGATCTTTGCTTCTTCCAGTACACTGACATTAGTTCGCCTGTCTTCCCAAGTGATATGTAAATTTTTTCGGAGACACCATTGATGGAATCTTTCAAGGAGATGGAGGTGGACATGCTGCTTACAAGAGGTGGAAAAGATGCTCTGGAATGAAAAGGATTTTGTACTGCTAGCTTCAAATATACAAACCAAGCATAGGCAGAGACAGTTTAAATACTTCTATAAGCATCAATCCAGTGGCCCACATCAGATCAGCTAGGAGGGACAGCCCAACACCTCAGGAGATTTTGCCTTTAGCTTACTCAGTCCATTTCTGTGTGTTTCTCTATCAGTGCCAAACATGTTCCTTTTGTTCTCTGCACATAAATCTAGCTTGCATCATTCTAGCTGGAGGCTGATGTAGGAAAGGTGTGCCACATTCTCCAAACTTCCGATAGTTTCCCCTACATTCAGAACATTGCAGAGATATATTGGTGACAAGAACCCATATTTTTACAGCCAGATCTCATAAAGAGTTGTTTACTATCCATTAAAGAATATCAACTCTACATTATCTTGCCTGACAAATGGTATGGTTAGACCAGTGTACAACCTTTAAACTTTAAAACTGCTAAATAAAAAAGGAATTTAAAAAAATATCCATTTTGAGCTGAAACTGACTATGTCAGCCATCAACATTTAACTAAGATTGAGAAAACTAAGTCTTGACAGTGGCTCTGAGCCTTTCTTAACTCACCTCCGCTAAGTACAAAGCCTTCTGATTTTGTGCATGGCACAACTTTTGCAGAATTTACAATGGGGGCAAATTACTTTTACTCTGGGATAAAGTACTTCCCAGCAGTGCCAGAAATAGCCAACAGTTCCTACAGATTCTAATTAATCATTTCTAATGACGGATTGTAAGTAGATTTGTGGTTCCCTCAAACTCAGTGTTGCATCAGCCAAAGGCAAAACATCATGGGCACAGCCTACAGAAAAATAAACATGCTTACTTACTGTTGAAATCAGAGTGAGATAAGTTCTTAAATGTGTGCTTGTTCCATTGATTTTAGCAGAAATTAAATAGACTTTGTACTTTTACTGTAGTCTGTGTATTTGATCCTTCGTGGTAAATATGTATCCAATAAATGTGTATTCAGTCTATTGTCTCTATATGCTTTGTAATAAAGATGTCTGGTAGGCTTGGGGTTCTCTGCATCATGCCTGTTCACCTTGAATCAGTAATTCCTTGCAGCCATAGAGCTCCCAGTTCCCTTCAATGGAGAAGGACGTTTTGAGGGCATCAAGCCAATGCTATGAACCATAACAATCCAGTAGGCCCTGTGAAACTGTGAAACACTGGGAATTGTGAGAAATCCAGTGACAGAACTGCCATTTCATTGGTTAAAACTAAACTGGTCAACATGGTCTATTGAGGTTGAATATTGTTTCACAAAAAGTAAAGAAGATGTGCGTCTCATTTTCACGGGGAGATTTTTTAGGTTTTTGTCAAAAAAATTCAAAGCCCTCTGTGTTCAGACATCTGACTTCATCGCCTCTAAAGCACCGTAGATGCACAACCCTTCCTCACGCCTCCCTTTCTCTCTCCCATTGCACACTGGCTTCCGCATGGAGATCCTGGTTTACATTTAGCCAGAATTCTAAAGGATCTGATCAGCTGTTAAAAGATGTTAATCTGAGGAGAAGCTCTAATTCAAAGTTTGAAGAAATGCAGTACAAATCCTAACCTTTTTCTTTTTCTTGCATTTGTGCCAACAGGTTGTTGAAAAGTTTTTCTTTCTTATTTCTTTTGCTGTAGGCAAGGTTCTCAAGCTGCCCTTGATTTTGAGCTACCAGCCATAAACAGACAAAAGAAACCAGCAATGCATAGCAGTAAACATCATAGCTACACCATTAAGAACAGAATTATCAAATAATAGCATAGTTTATGACTGAAAACCAGAAATAATCTGAGTTTAATTAGTGTTTTTGCTAGACCTACAAATTCAGGTACTTGACTGGGGCCTATTATTATTAATTTTATAAAGACATTTCTTTCATTATTCTCAGCAGACCATCTTTCAGTTCCATGATGTCTTTACACATGGCTTTCAAAAGAAATGATTCAATCTGCCATTCAACACAGCTTGTCAATGGAAGAAATGCAATTTTTTTAAAAAAAAATGCTTGAAATCACTTGATTAAACAACAATAACACACACACACACCCTATAGCTTTCTGATTCATATGCTCCTTCGTTGTAATTTTTTAGCTTGCGTCAGGCAACATAATTAGAGAGATGGACAAGCTTCCAGGCTCAACTCAGACTGGGTCCCACCATTCACAGAAAAAGTGGAGACCACTTAAGGAAAAAAAAACACCTGAAGAGTTTAACACTTGCTTGTAATTGATGCTCCCTTGTGAGGCCCCCAAACCTCCTCACTTGCTGGCTGTACAGAAGGTAGAGCATGGGAATCTTAATCTCAGGGTCATGGGCCCCAGGTTGGGCTAAAGATTCCTGCATCGGGGAAGGGGGTTGGATTGCATGATCTTCATGTTCCCTTCCAACTCTACAATTCTATGATTCTATTTCCACAGCTGCTGAGGCCTCAGTGGACTGGACGTAGGGAGAAATAGACCTCTTTTGCACTACTTTAGTTTTCTCCATCCTCATCGTTTTGCTCTCTTTCATTCTCTCTAGGCTAGCCAACCCATGGGTAATTCCCCCACTATCCATGCATTTGGTACTGTCATGTATGCCCATAGAACTCTTACAGGGGGGCAGACCTTGGCCCAGTCAGAATCCTCCCCTGCTTACAAACATATGGATAGAACCAGATGCAGGTGTGGAGGCTGGAGCTACAAGCCCTCACTATATCTACCTCTGAGTCTATGAATGTGCAATGATGGTTGTGTTTACCCCTATATTCAGTTACTTGAAGCTGGAAGTATGGACTTTCTGCTTTGAAAAATATTCTCTTTGAGTTAGGTCATGCCATGTGCATGAAAGTTCTGTCTGTGGTGTATGGTCTGTGGTGGCTGTTTCACCTGTGCAAGTTATCATTTCATGATGCAGGCATCAGATGACGCATCTATATATGTGAATGCATCCTTACTCTAGAGTAGCTGTAATCCCTTTGAAAGTACCATCTTTAGTGAGACTCACCCTGAAGTAAGCAGACTAGACCTCCAATCAATAATGTTTTTCTAAGAGCTTAAATATTGTTTTATTTTGAAATATTTGGAACTTGTTTTGTTGTAAGCTGCATTGAGCATATTTATATGGGAAAGCAGCATACAAATTTTAATAATAATAACAATAATAAGGCTTGAATAGGGCTACAGCCTCTCTCAAACTGTGTAAAAGCAATGGCTGTTCAGTCTATATTTGTGCTTCACACTTATTTTTCCAGCTACTTTTTAACAGGGAGGAAATATGCTGGCAATATTTGCATGTGAAGTTAATGTTCTAGTCTAGCTATATATGTTTTATACAAAAATCATTATGGAAAGTAATGTTATTCACTAATAAATCATGTCCTCAGTTGGCATCGTTAGCACAGCTACGTGTTGACCATTCATCTTTTATCACTCTGACACAGAAATTAGTAATAAAGCTTTAAAAATTATAACAAGGGTACACTAGGGAAGTACTTCAAAGAAAGCAGCACCAAATGTCTAAGAGCATTTGTGATGCAAAGTAAGATGGCTCTGGTAATATCTGAAATTCTCTGCTGCATCCGAAGCCATTGATGAAACTGTAATGTGGGTAACAGAGAAATAGGGATGCCATTAAGGTTCTAAATAGATGCTCTCAGTAATTGCCCTTCTCTGCCACTGTGGACAATTTTAGATATGTTCAATGCTATTAAAAAGAAATGCAATAACCGTCCTGCAATCTGTGGGTAGGCTGTTGTCCTTGTTACACTGAAAGTACAGTGGTTTGTTCAACTGAGCCATTCCCAAAGTTTAGACTTCACTGGTAGCTGGTCACCAGGACTGACTGAGGACATTTTGCCACTAGAGGCAAAACAAAAAGTACTCCTTTCTGCCTCTTTTGCTGCGCTGTCCCCTCCTTCTTTGCTTCATGCCCGCCACCCATGCACTCACCACCCATGGTCACTAGGTGCATGCACACAGCAGCAGTTGCTCAGTGGAGAGAGAGGTTGTGAAGGTCAACAAGCACAGGGCGTGTTCCACAGAGCAGAGGTCAAATTTACCATGCCTCCCAACTCTCAGGAACCTGCCACCCTGAGGCAACTGCCTCACCTTGTCTCATAGGTGGGCTGGCCCTGCTGGTCACCCAACACTCTCTGCTTCCTTACTGCCAATAAATAGGCCTAGTAGGAACAGAAGAAAGGTTTCTCATCCTAAAACAAACTTTCTCTTATGCAGTTGTCTCTAAATGATTACACCAAGTTGTCTCTTGGTTGGCGGTACTAAACTGGTGAATTAAACTGGTGTTTTAAACTGGTGATACAGCATGAAATATCACCATTTACAGAATCAGGGTCAAAACTGCAGTTCAGGGCCAGCAATGGCTCCTTTACAGAAGTTAAAATAGGAAGTAAAGACCACGATGTGCTGTTGTCCAAGCAGAAGAATGGAAACATAAAACCAACATAAGCAAGAAGCTGAGTTAACCTTCAGTATATTTCAATAGCCATGCTTCTTTAAAAAAAATAAATAGGTAGGAAAGATAAGACATGCATGCTTGAGGCTGAAGAAAAGACTGTTTGTACCTAGCACATTGGAGGAATTGTTCAAGAACAGTTCAGCCATGTCAAAATATGACCCTGTAAAGCTGCCAAGGGTCACACAGTCCTCTAATCATCTGCTGAGTTAGTGCTAGACATAGAGGTTGAAGCCACTGGTGAGTTGCTTTAACTTAATGCACCTTGCTGTTTTACAAGACTTTGCAGAAAGTTTTATCCTCCCAGCTCAAGAAGAAGGAAGCTGTCCAGTGGGAGTTAGATAAGCGTTTTTCCATGGGCTCAATCAGACATTTGATAACTCCACCAGAGTCAGCACAAATCTGACGCATTGTGGCATCCTCAAAGCATGTGCTATGTGATATATTTTGGTCTGCTGTTCTCATGTAGAATGGATACCCACATATACGCATGTGCTAAAATATCTGGATTTCTTTGTATCTTTGGTCTGAAAACAATAATCTAAAATCCATACACAAAAAGGCATCTCCAGTAAACACAAACTATATAAAGATAATGTAGTCTGATACAATATTTCATGGAAATGTGACGTTGAAATGTTGGGACTTGTTTCTCAGTAAATAAATGTATAAGAGAGATTTAGCTGTAAATTTGTCACTAGTTCTTTCACTGAACATATCTTGGCTGTGAGTCCTGAACGACTGGCTCCCTGCCTTGCAGGACTTTTTCCACCTGGCCTGGGAGGGTGGGGCCTCATTGATTCCAGCTCCAAAAGCTGAGGCTGCTGAACACTCTTGGCTGGGACATTGTTGAAGGGGGTTATTGTGGTTATCTATATTATTTTTTATATTTTAGATCTTATTATGATTTATGTGGAAATTGTTCAATTTGGTTGTTCACTTTTTGATGTTTTATTTATTGCTTGACTACTTTTGTTATGGGGACGCGGGTGGCTATGTGGGTTAAACCATAGAGCCTAATTTATCAATACCTTTTTTACATAATCTTACTAACTTTTGTCACTAATTACCACTTGTTACCAATCCAAGCATTTTTAACATTCATTAAGTTTATAGTATTTCTGAAGATAGTCTTTAAATTTCTTCCAGTCCTCTTCCACCAACTCTTCTCCCAGGTCTCGGATTCTGCCAGTCATTTCCGCTAATTCCATATAGTCCATCAGCTTCATCTGCCACTCTTCCAGGGTGGGTAACTCTTGTGTCTTCCAATACTTTGCGATAAGAATTCTTGCTGCTGTAGTTGCATAGATAAAGAAAGTTCTGTCCTTCTTTGGCACCAATTGGCCGACCATGCCTAAGAGAAAGGCCTCTGGCTTCTTAAGAAATGTATATTTAAATATTTTTTTCATTTCGTTATAAATCATCTCCCAGAAAGCCTTAATCTTTGGGCATGTCCACCAAAGGTGAAAGAATGTTCCTTCATTTTCTTTACACTTCCAACATTTATTGTCGGGCAAATGATAGATTTTTGCAAGCTTGACTGGTGTCATGTACCACCTGTATATCATTTTCATAATATTCTCTCTTAGGGCATTACATGCCGTAAATTTCATACCTGTGGTCCATAACTGTTCCCAGTCAGCGAACATGATATTATGACCAACATCTTGTGCCCATTTTATCATAGCAGATTTAACTGTTTCATCCTGCGTATTCCATTTTAGCAGCAAGTTATACATTCTTGAAAGTGTTTTAGTTTTGGGTTGTATAATATGTTGTATAATATGTTTTGGGATGTATAATATGTTATGGTATAAAGTTATAATATTTGAAAATGGGTAAGAATTTGCTGAATTAAATTTTTATATGGGAATACAAAAGTGGGGAGGCGTGAGGAGGTCAAGAACATAAGTATATGAATTTGAGATTATTGGGAATAATGGACTTGTTTCTATTTTTGTGTTTTTTGTTTAATTTAACTTTTTTTTTTTTTAATTAATTGTGATTCTTTTTTTGTATTTCTGTGTGTTTTGTTTTTTCTGTAATGTATGGTTTTTTATTTTGAGAATTTATATTCTTCCTTTTTGTAAAATCTTAATAAAAATTTATTTAAAAAAATAAAAATAAAATAAACCATAGAGCCTAGGACTTGCCGATCAGAAGGTCGGAGGTTCAAATCCCTGCGACAGGGTGAGCTCCCGTTGCTGGGTCCCTGCTCCTGCCAACCTAGCAGTTCGAAAGCACGTCAAGTGCAAGTAGATAAATAGGTGCCGCTCCGGCGGGAAGGTAAACGCGTTTCCGTGCACTGCTCTGGTTCGCCAGAAGCAGCTTAGTCATGCTGGCCACATGACCCGGAAGCTGTATGCCGGCTCCCTCGGCCAGTAAAGTGAGATGAGCTCCACAACCCCAGAGTCGGTCACGACTGGATCTAATGGTCAGGGGTCCCTTTACCTATACCTTTACTTTTGTTATGTTATGTTTGTAATTATGTATCCCCCCATATTGTAAGCTGCCTTGAGCATGGTTTTAAATATGGAAAGGTGGCATACAAATAAAATGCACATGCGCAGGCTTAAGATATAATATAATTGTTTCTCTGTTGTAAAAATGACTACTAGCCACAATGGCTATGTTCTACTTTCACTGTTGAAGGCATTCCAGCTCTGCATACCAGTTGCTGGGAATCACAAGAAGGGAGAGTACTATTGTTCTCAGGTCCTGCTTTTGAACTTCCTATAAGCTCCTGGTCTAGATGAGCCTTTGGTCTGATCCAGGAAAGCTCTCATGTTCTTAAAAAAAGTAAAAAAGGACAATGTTTCTCCCGCTGTCCCATTTGTTGGCAGTAGCTTGTAGCTTTAAGACCAAACTGAACCAATGATGGCCAACTAAATATCTGAAACACAATCATATCAACTCATATCTAATCTTGCTGTTGATTTAAAAAGCAAGCAATTTAAAGTGCACCATAATAGTACAGCTTAGGCATAAGGGAGGTGCTGTTTGTGAAAACTTTGGGCAGAAACAAAAAAGGACACACACATTTTAAGGTTGCTTCCCCCCTTTATTTTTTAGGGTAAAATCATGAAAGAAGGCAAATGCGTTCACCCATTCAGGAGAACTAGGAAGCATTGTCTTTATTTTGATTTGTCTTTGTGACGTCATCATGTAGCCAGGCATGATTTGCTGTACAGCATCGTAACACCACCACATTCACTGTGACACTCCCAGAAAGAGTAAAGAATGGTGCAGCAGCTGATCGGGTAGAAAACCTGGCAGGGAACAAGGAGAGCACAGATGGGCTTCAAACAATATTTCAATAACCCTAAAAGGCCTTTATCACCCCCTAAATGAGCAAAGATGAATTTACTTGTGCTTGAGATTTTTCTGTGGTTTTTTTTGCTGTTGCAACCTGGACCCTATGCCCAATTTTGAGATGCACCCACTCCTTTTTTTCTGGGGGGACGCAGGCATACACATACCCCTAAACATTTTTTTAATCTACGTTTGGCATCATTGAGGGGGAATATTTCAATATAAGTAGGAAAATGAGAGTACCCCTAAACATTTTTTTAAGAGGTGGATGCACCTCTGAAAGTCCTCTAAGAGTCCAAAATGTAAAAACAAAGGGAGAAATGCAGACAACTTAGCCAATTCCAGATGTAATCCCCTGTCTCTTATCTGGGAACATCGCCTGGACAGGCCATGATTTAGATCAGAATTCATCCTGGTCCCAAGATACAATTAACAAATGTTTATGCAGCAGGAAAGGATTTCAGAATCACATCTCCTAGGACAATAATTATACAGGTGCATCCTGAGAAGCAAACTACAGAAAAAGAAAGCATGAAGGCATTGATTAAATACTTGATGGGATTCAAGTCCTCCCTTTCAAACCATACCAGTTGTTTGCCAGGCCTGTTGGTGTTAATGCATAGTGCTGACAAGGAGTGACTTTCAAATATCTTCTCAATGTCTTCATGCTTTCTCAATAATTTTATAATTTAGCCAACACTTTGTTAATTAAACAATGGGGATCTACATCCAATAATATTTTGAAAGCATAGTGTGCTCAAGAACTGTTACTTAGGCATTCTGGATACTCTCAAAACTATTGAACAGCTATTATTTAAATTTAAAAAATAAGTAAATTCTTTTAGCAAGAAGGAGTTTTCTCTTAAAAGGGAACCACAGTTGTAAGTATTTCTATTCATGCATTGCATAAATGGGAAGTTTATTTATTAATTCAAAAGGCAGACTTTTGAATTAACATTATGCAAGATTTTTAAAAAAAACCCACAAGTTCCAGTTTCCTTACCTTATCACCCCTACCCTTAATAGTATGAACAAAAGATTAAAATAAGAAATGAATGATATTGGAGATGTAATATATAGTATAATAAAATATTGGATCTGAAATTTGTAGCTCAAGATGCTTCTGCATTTTTTAAGAATACTGTATAGGAACAATAACTGGAAATCCATTAACTATCACTTAGAAGGTGTGTTCTGGATTTTATCTCAACATGTATGGGCTAAAACTGTGGGTGGGACAGTAGCCCACATGCAAGTCCCACCTGCAATGTCATCAGCCTGCCTGCTTACTCCCCAACCCTCCCTGTGCTGAGTGCAGAAGGTTTTCAGGAGGGGTTTACTTACATTTCCTTGAACTGGGTAGAACACTTTGCAGAATCAGGGAACCTTCTTTATCACACAGAGTTACATTTGTGTGTTTGGGTAGATACCTATATTCTGCTACCAAAGTTGAACTGCTAGGTAAAGCTACCTAATTTGACCTCTACTGATATTTTAAACTAGCACACCAACTAAAGTTAATCAGCACCTTTCTCTCTGTTCCTACCTAACAAATAACCTGTCTGTTTTGTGAAAGGATAGAGGGAGACCAACAGATGGTTTTTGTAATTTCCAAAGATGGGAAGATTGGTCAAAGGCCTTGGTGCGGCCCAATATTAAATCCCACCTTAAGACTCTTCAGAAGTCATAAAAAGCCAGACTATTCTGTCCCACCCACTTCTTTGTTTACTTTTGTAGCCTGATGAAGAGCTCTGGAGAACTCAAAAGCCTGCATACATTTACTATATGTGCTGTAGATTTTGTTTCCTGAATTTGCTTTCATTATGTTCTTTTTGTTCCTGTCCACGTTTATGCTGTTTCTTTACAGAAAACATTTAGGTGGGAGGTAGGGAAATGTATTTCCCCCCCAAATAAGACAAGTTTAAAAGGAAAAAGGGAAAGAGATGTGACACAAGTCCCTCTTGTTTGTATTATCTGTCTATCTGACCTCCTTCTGTTGGAATCTGAGAAAACCACCTACCAAAATGGATGCTATTTTAAACTACCCATCTTCTCTGACAAGATTCCCCTCCCCTTTAGGAACTGTTCATTGCTGCTCTGAAGGAAAATAAGAACTTCACACAATTATTCTTCATGACTCTCTTGAGTGTGCTTATGGCAATAAGCCCAGCCTGTTTTTATACAGAAAAGATATTCCAAGCTACTTTAAGCTCTCACATTTAACCCCTTGAAAAGCTACTGTATCTATTTCGGCACTACAGCACTGTGGGGTTTGCTTGTTTTTTCCATATACAGACATAGCAAGATGTTAGCAAATCAACAGGTGGAACTAAGGCAATAGGGCAAAATGTTTAAAAGTGATAACAAGCTCAGCTAAGCAGGTCATAGACCCACACAATATATTGTAATGATATATATTTAATACAGCCTACTCCTTTTTCATAAAGATGTTTGGGGTCACCCAACCCAGGCCAGCCTGAGACCAAATGTTGCCCCAGCTGAGAAGCATTTTTGGTGGCTCTCTGAGCAAACAGGGGACTTGCTGGCAAAGCAGCATTACCAAAGCAGGACTGAGGGTCAGTCCAAGGTCAGAGCACCAGCAAGCAGAGTCCAAAGCAAAGGCTCTGGCGAGAAGCAAAATCACAACAGTTCAAAGTCAGGGACCAAGCTATCTGAGCTCAAAGGGGTCAGGCAAGAGACAAGGTTACAGCAGTCCACAGCCAGATTTGGCATAGACAGGCAACCCAGTAGCAGGCAGGACACAGAGCTGGTTTAGCAGCTCTTCCAGCTCAGCACTGGGAGTTTTAAGCTGGTGCTGCTGGAACCACACCACAGCCTCAGCTGACTCCTATTAACTCCCCTTTTCCAGAGGTCTCCTTAAGAGGCGGGTCTTATTTCCAAGGAGACTGTTGCTCCTGAAGAGCCATTGCCTGTATCCATGCACTTGCTCAGAATCAGGATTCCATCCAGTGTTTATGGCACCTCCTGCTTTCCTTTGGGCTTGGAACTCATTTGGCCTCAATGTGTTGAGGCTGAACTCACCCTGGGTGTGGATGGCCCCTCCTCGGCCTCACTGCAGGATCCCAGCTCCTTGCCCCCAGAGGGAGCCTGGCCCAGGGCTTGGCCAAGGACCTCTTCTGAGGGGAACATCCCCAGCTGGGACATGGCACCCTCCTTTAATAAGGATTCCTCCATCGGAGACATGACACATACATCATTCTTACGCTTTTAAAATATCATAGAGTAATCTAAGTTCTCTAAGTCCTGATCCTACTGTAGCCAAAAACAGCACCACACAAACATACATAAGAAAGAGATACAATCAGGCTCAGGCAAAACGTCAAGGTTTACAGCACTAAAAAAATATTGAGGTAGGGAGCTCAATAGCCATGGCATGCTGTGACTCACAGTTGGGCAGGTGAGGGGATCTGGAAATCTGGAGGGAAGGGTCAGTGGAATGGGATCTGCATTTTGATCTCTACACTACAACATTGTTTGCAGATCCTATGTCATTAAAGCTTTAATTCACGATTTGCATGCATGATTTACCGCAGTCAGATAAGACAATAACTTTGAATGCATGAACCTGACTTTTCCCTAAGGCATATGCCTTACTTTTAAGAAGCATGCATAATTCACCATATGTTAAACATAAATAATTTCACTGTTTAATATTTGGCTTCATACAAATAAATCAGAACAACAAATAAAATTCTTCCTCTTGAATGTATGTGTTCATGAGGACTAGAACATAAGGCAGAAAATGTGCTCTTTGAGGCACCTAATGCCTTTGAGTTAGAGGAAATTACCACACACTGTGTTAAATAACGCCTTTTATCAACATGTAAATAACTTTTCTTGGTAAGCAATCATGAAAGGTTCTTCAAGAGAAAATTAATATATCTGATTTGTTTATATCTTCATCTAATTTAGAGCAAGAGGAATTGGCACTGAAAAGAGATATGAAATGTGTCACTAATATTTACCACGCTATGTACTTGAGTGTATATATAAATGCTTATAAATAGTTACATGCTCAGTATCTGTGATGAGCTAAATCAGATAAGCTATTTAATATACAATCCTATACGGTATGTTGCAAGCAATCCCAGTCATCTCCCTTTTTCTGTCAGCTGTAGCTTTGGTGGGAAATTAAAAGTTAATTTTGTCTTTGTCCTTTTGTCTTTCTCCTTATCAGTATTGCCTCCAAGGCATGCTAAAGTATGCTGAAAGTGACCTTCAGTTTACTAATATCATCCTGACACAAGTGATTTAGTCTCCATTCCTCTAATGTTCAGCGTTAAACAGAAGAAACAGTCACTCACCAACAGCCCGTTGATTTCATTGTGTTCACAAGTACACCCTCGCCTCTAAACACACAAGGGATCTGTACCTATTTTAAGAACAACACAACAGACTGTGTGATATTTAGCCTATATTTGTGCATGAGTATTAACTCATTGTAACAGTAGTAGTAGTAGTAGTAGTAGTGGTGGTGGTATTAGTATTATATCTTGTATTAATTTATTTCTCATAAATCTCAAAGCAATTTGCAACCAAATGAGAAAAATACATAAAAACAGGTTTTAAAGCAGTAGAAATGAAATATTGTCACATTTTTCATAAGCACAAAGGCACACACATTGCTCTGTTGTGATTTAAGTAGTTGTCTGGCTTTTGCCGAATGGTTCCTAGCAAATGTGGATATCCCATAATTCCTTTTATTGACTAAAGAAACAAGTAAGATGATTCCCCTGAAAAATGTATCCAATTCAACTGTTTTTTATTTGGAGAAGATACATGTGATGCCTATAATCCCTTGCACTATTAAAAGTTATTGTAGGATGGTAGCTTGAACAGCGATAGAAGCACAATTCTGAATTCACTTCTGTTCATGAATGCAGTCAGTAGTCTTAGACTTGTTGTTATCTCTCTGCCTGCAGTGGCTGGATGACTACCTATCACGGATGCTGTAGAAGTGGATTTCCTGTACTGAGTTTGAATATATTACCTTTAAGGTCCCTTCCAACTCACTGATACCATCCCCAATACGTGGAGAATGACAATGCATTGTGAATGCAGTTCGAACATTAGAAAGTACTATAGAGATTTCCTATTGTTGCCTAAATGTTGGTTCCTTCCCTCCTGGGTAACAAAATCAGCCTTAATGTTCAATTCTGTGAAGAACTGTGACTTTTACAGGAGCACCGGCCCTTCTGTCAGTACACAAGTGGGACAACAGGCATATCTCCTGAAAGAAATCCTGCATGGCTCTGTTGAAGTCAATGACTCCTTTGCATATGACATTGGTATGTAGCATGTTTGGCAACCTGATGATGGGTGTGATTTTTAGAGATATTCCAAGTATGAATACTTGCAAGGAAGAATATGAAGTGAGCCCTGGCAAAAGTTTTGTGGGATACGAACAAAGAATAAATGAGAAAGCAAGACTGGAGGCAGGTGAAAACTAAAAGAGATAAAGATTGTCCATGATTCTAGATGTAAACACTCAATTAATCATTAGAAAGGCAATTTCAAGAGAGAGAACAGACTTTCCCAGGCTACATGCCCTGAAAAATAATCCTTCCATGATGAGCACTTTCCATTTGCTACCATCTTTTCGTCTGACGTTGAGGCCACAGCAGCAGTTGTCAGCGGGACTTAAGTGCACATAAATGTGCACTGGATTGTGGCCAGTGAATCTTTGTTAGCTTCTCATGTGCCAGTGAGGAATGGCAATCAATTTCAATCCAATCAGCAATTACCTGTGCCAACCATCACTCAACGTTGTCAGACTGTGATTCCCCTGGCACTCATGCTTTGATTAGTCAGCTTGCCTAGGTAATCTGCAAGACAGGAGTTGAAAGGAGGAAGAATTGGAAATAATAATAATAATGTTCCCTTTTAGTGCATTGAAGAAGAAGCTGTTCAAGAACAATCCCTTCTTGTATAAACAACAGCACAGAGTGCCGTCTGGGCAGCCAGGGTCAATGACAACTTGGGTTATCATTCCTTCGTCCTCTAGGTCAGTAGATTTGAGTCTGGGCTTACCCAGTTTCTGAATTTTTTCTTCATATGACAACACTGTTATCAAAGGTCATTATATACACTGCTGTGTTTCTTGCACAGTTCATATATATCCGAGCTTCCCAATGCAATGTTTTCTTGTTCTCAAAATGCACGTAATTCATTACTGAATGCATTCAGCTAAAGCACCATCTCTTTTCAGAGCAGGACTCAGCTGGCTCCCAACCAATTCTGAACTAACTTGGAAAAGCAATTTTTAAAATCTGTAGTAAATCTGCCTCCCCAGGGAATTAATGTGTTAACTAACCTTAATAAATGAATACAGGTTAATTTATCCAGGAAAATCTGCATAAACCCAGCATATGATTAAACTGGGGAATAGTGAATATGCTCTCTGATTGTTCCACTTTTTACCAGTTGTCAACCCTGAAAGATTTGTGGAAGTATTAAAATGCATTAAAATACATATTATATAATACAATGAGGTAGCTAATCATGGACCGTAACAGGTATTATACAGGTGAAAAGAAAATAAGCAGTTGTGCGCTTAGGCATAAGAACAAAGAAAAAGCCTTCTGGATCAAAACAAAAAAATTTTTTTCCTTCCAGTAGCACCTTAAAGACCAACTAAGTTAGTTCTTGGTATGAGCTTTCGTGTGCATGCACACTTCTTCAGATACACTGAAACAGAAGTTGCCAGATCCTTCTATATAGTGAGAAGGTGGGGAGGGGTATTACTCAGAAGGGTGGTGCTAATACCCCTCCCCACCTTCTCACTATATAGAAGGATCTGGCAACTTCTGTTTCAGTGTATCTGAAGAAGTGTGCATGCACACGAAAGCTCATACCAAGAACTAACTTAGTTGGTCTTTAAGGTGCTACTGGAAGGAAAAATTTTTTTTTGTTTTGACTATGGCAGACCAACACGGCTACCTATCTATAACTGGACCTTCTGGATCAGGCCACTGTTCCATCTAGGCCAGCATTCTGTTCTCACAGCAGCCAACCAAATGTGTGGGGGAAGCATGCAAGCTGAGCTCAACAGCACTTGCTTACCTGTGATTTCCTGCAATTGGTACTCAGAGGCATACTGCCTCTGACAGTGGAGGAAGAACCTAGCCATGGCGGCAATTTTAGATTCTGGACTTAATGGCCTTACAGTCACTCCCACCCTACTTTAGATGTGTTTTACTTCACTTATGTCAGCCATCAGTCAATTCCCGTCCTTATTCTGCACTTCACAGCTACTACATTCTACTGCTGCTACTACTAATGCAAAATTTTATTTTAATAATAATAATAATAATAATAATAATAATAATATTAATAATTGATACAGTGGTACCTCTGGTTACGAACGCTTCAGGTTACGAGCTCCGCTAATCCAGAAGTAGCTGCGAACCTGGTTGCGAACTTTGCCCCAGGATGCAAATGGAAACCACGCGCCAGAGGTGGGCATGCAGCGGGAGGCCCTATTAGCAAAATCGCGCCTCAGGATAAAAACGATTTCAGCTTAAGAATGGACCTCCGGAACGAATTAAGTTGGTAACCAGAGGTACCATTGTATCCTGCCATTCTGGGCGGATCCCAACAGAATATTAAAAACACGATAAAACATCAAACATTAAAAACTTCTCTAAATAAGGCTGCCTTCAGATGTCTTCTAAAAGTCAAATAGTTGTTTATTTCCTTGACGTCTGATGGGAGGGTGTTCTCTGAGAGGCAACTCTGATTTTTTTCAAAAGAAAAAAATAATTTTATGGAGCAATCTGAAAAAGTAAGCAGGAGAGAACCGAAAGAGGACATACCACTGTTTCCAATGCTCTGCCGGGCTCATGCAGCCAAGTCAGAAGTGATAATGGAGTGGCACTTGCCCGTTTTTATTTCTGCTCCTCCTCCTTCTTCCTCTGTCAAAAACATTATCCTTCCCATTGTCTTCCAGTGAGAGGGGAACATATGTACAGTATTTCATATGCTTCAGCATGTTTTAGATTGCTTTCCCGGATCTACCCCCAGCACACATGCCACACACACACCAGAACACTTTCCTCTTGCCTCGGACGGAGCTCTGATTCTGTTCTGGCAAGAGCCACCAAATGTTTCTGTGGCAGTAAGTAGGGCCCTTGGGGGGGGGGTCAGATCTTCCTCTTCAAGGGCACAGTTCTCTCTCCGCTTTTGGAAAGGGAGATCTGTAATATCTTCTGGCCCCTGCGGTGCCTTCACAAAGACCAGAGGATTGCAACTTGAAATGCATAATGGCACCGTCATGACTATAGGTATAAAATGATTCTTTCTGCTGCCCTGATGAGAAAGTATGTTTACTTGGCAGCAAGAACCGTCTTGTTGTAGGAAGGGATAATATGTATTTGTAAGTAAAAATGATAAAATGTCCAGTGAAGATCTGTGACTGTATACATAACTTCCGTGGTAGTGAGTGACCATAGCATTACAAGTGTGCCACTAAATTGCAACTACGTGGGGTTAGAGTGCTTAGAGGCACTCTTCTTATTACTTCGCATAAGGAGTCCTGCAACTTAAAATAACTATTAGGGCCAAGCCATCCATCACATGAAGCACTGCACTTCCCTTTTGATGGGGCTAAAGTTTCCAACCAACCATACAAACGCGGAAAATATTGTTGGAGTCCACCTTGCCCATGTAAAGAAGAAGAAAAAGGAAGAAAAGCATCTAGGAGCTTTGCTTTCTGATCACAGGCAGGAAATCAATAGGGGGGAAACAAAGTTGTGTCTCCCCCCCCCCCCACACACACTCATTTGGTATATAGGTGAGGATACAATCAGGAGTTATTTATTAGACAGTTCCAGCTAAGGGCCTTTTGAGCTTTGCAGAGATTTTAACCTGAGACTCCTCAGTATTTATCCTACATCTGAACTAAAACATTTTGTGGAATTAATCAATGGGAAGCTTTTCTCTAAGTTTAAGGGTGCATTCAGATGTGGGGAAATACTGTGTTAGTTTTCCTGATTATAATGCTAGTGCTGCTGTCCCATTTCCTAATGTTCCTTCCATGCTGCACTTCCTGCTGCATTATGAGACTGTGGCTTTTTGATCAATATACTGGCATTTCATGCTAAATTTCATTCACACCAGTGGTGTGACACAACAATGAACACCAGTGTACAATGTCACTCTTCCACCACCCTTTCCACACATGCATGATTCACTCATGGTAACAGCAGGAAAGAACTGCATGCTGATATACTGTCTCACATTTTGTCACTTTTGCTATTTTCGGAGTTGCAAGTGATTTTTTTTCTGGAAGCAGTTACAACAGAAATGAAGTTATGTGAAATGAACTAGTGGAAGCACTGAAGTTCTACTTTATTCCACTAGAGCCACTGTCATGGGAAGATGTGGTGTGGATGGTGGCAACCCTCTCACCAATTCACCAGAAGGCCATTGCAGTCACCTATCCGTGCTGCAGGATTCACAAGGGATGCTTGGCACATGCAGCTGAAAGGAAGGCCAGGACCACCAAGCTGGACAAAGGCCACCTTTTTAATTTAAGGGACTTGCAACAGGTGATATGTGACTTCCGACCAAGGTCTGTGAACATACTCATTTTACCCTGCTCCCGCGATGATGTTACAATGCTGTGGGCACACAACCTCTAAAACTGACTCTGATATTCATGTTTTAGGCTTATTACCCCCTTGGGGCAAGTGAGATAGTCCCAAATTGACAGTCCATTTAAAATAACTGTCACTGCTGCCGTTTCGTTCCAAAATCATAATACTTGATTTCAGAGCTGAGATAGTTCAATTCCCTTTTAAGCCATTAACCTCCTCAAAGACACTGACTCTGCTTCAAAATGACAATTTTCACAGTGGTTTAGATGATTGAATCAGTTCCAATCCACTCTTGCACCATCATGGATCAGGGCAAGCATATAAACAGGGATGGTTGGCTCTGTGTCCCTCCAGAAGTTGTTGGGTTACAAGTTCTATCATTCCTGACCATTGGTTTTGCTGGTTGGTGCTGTTGGGAACTGGAGTCCAACAACATCTGGTGTGCCACAAGTTCCCCAGCCCTGCCTTAGGACCATAGAAGAAATGCCCTCCTGTCAGTTAAAGGTCAATCTAGTTCATTATTCTGCTTACTACAGGAACCAAATAGATGCCTCTGAGTAGTTCACAAGAATGCATATTCACTGCATAGTAAGCCTGCAACTTAAATCCATGTAAATTGCAGGCTTATTGTACTCAGAATTGTACTGTCATCAAACACTGAGGCTGTATTACAACTGGTGCAATAGGTAGTCATTGGTAGGCCCATGGTCTCTGCATTAATTTAATTCTCTTCAAAGCAATAGTTTCCATCTCCAGTTCTTGATTTACAAGGCAATCCTATTCACTTTACTCAGTTCTGCTGGTTCGGTGGATTTGTTCCCTATGTTAATCTGCAACTGCCACCTAAATCCTCTTGATGTTTACTCAGAACTAAGCCCTATTATGTTCAGTAGGATTTCCTCCCCTTGTAACTCTGCATAGGATATTGACCATAATCTATGACATAAATTTATTACGGTACACATGGCCTCGTTTGCTCTATGGCTTACCATGACTGCAGGGATCACTCCCATTTCACTCCTCTCCTACCAAGAGCATGAGTAACAAACTGCAATCCCTGGATCAGTATCATATCTGAGCTGTGGATCATGGCTTTTTCCCCACTAGCAAACCATGATCAGGAATACAAGGACAAAACTTGGCTTCATATCACGGTTTGTGTTTCAGTCCAAATAAACAATAGTTCCCAGTTCTGACCTAACAGTAAGGTGGGGTCATAGTTTGTTGTTTACACTCATGGAAAGTGAAATTTGAGTGGCGTTACTAAGAATTACAAATATGGTTCTTCTATGGAACCTACAGGGTGGGGGTGATATACCTAGATTTGTGGTTATATGTGGATTTTACCCCACCAATATTTGGGTTTGGCTTTGCTCAGGACTGAAACGCAGCTTTCCCTTGGGGTAATGTGGCCCTTGGATCAGAAAGGCCTGTTTTAGGCTTTCCTTGTAAGGAACAGAATCATTTGAGCTTGCCTTTCTGATACTTTTTCCAGTACTACAATATTACTTTTAAGACAGGATAACCAGAACTGTACAGAGCAATCAATTTAGCCCTAAGGGGAGGCGGAAATGAGTCCCCTCAACAGAGCTGCATGCCCTGTATATGTGCACATCTTGTATGTGTGCATACAAAGCCACACTGACTTTTGGCCACATCTACTGCCAGCGTGTAAGCCCCAAGGGGTTGGGCTAGGACAAGAGAAGGACAGCCCAATTTTCATTTTTATTTTTGCCACCCCTGATTTAACCATTCTGGAGATTTACTGGAATATGATGGTTTGATGGAAGATTTGACTCGAACTGTGTCCTAAGTCCTCCTCCTGATGCACCTGCAAAATTTGCCCACACAAACCACAAAACTGCCGCAGCAGGAAGCCCTCTTCAGGACATTTTACAAAAACCAGCTTCAATGTTCTTATCCCTCCTCTACCTGTTACTACCTGCATAGCTGGAAACAAGCATCCCCAAAAGACTTCTCTTACTAAATCAAATCTAAAAATTTAAAAACCAGCCTTACAGTTTCAGACCCTGTAGCAAAAGTATAACAGTATGAATTTTCATTAAACCAAATCCATAAAACTCACATTTCCTTCCTTGTGACACATTTAATGAGCCAATTACAGACATGAAGGAGCACTGCAAATTAGATTATAGTAAAAAGATGACTTTATTCCATCCCCTTCCTTCTATGAGATCTTCAAGTTCTCACTGTAGCATCCCCTCAAAACTACTTGCACCTCATCCTTCGTGCCTTCTTGTTTGTGTTGCTCCCTCTCTGAGACATGCGCTTTCCTAGGTCTTCCCTCAATGTCTGCCTGTCTCTTTGCCTTGCTGACATTTCTCTCTCTCTCTCTCTCTCGACCTTCCCAATTAACCTGTTCTCTTTTATATCTTTGTCTTTGTGGCTCCTCTTTCCCACCCTCTGTTTATCACCTTCTCTTTGTCCTTAACCTTATTTCTGCCCTTTCTGTTATACTTTAAAGCCCCATCTCTTTCGGGACTTCCGGGTTGGTGCCATTGTTTAATGGCGGATTCCCTCCGAGCTCCGGAGGGAATCGGCTCCGTAGCGTCTGGGTCTGGCCGCTGCGGCGAAGCGGGGACCCTTAAAATCACAGGCGCGGATGCCTGTGAACACAGAGACTCGGCGGGCACCATTTGCGCCCCCCCAATCCGCGACGGAGCCTTTTTAAAGGCTTCGGAACGGAGGCAGGGTAAGGCGTGGTGCTGAGAGTACTCCCTCGTCTACGGAGTGAAGCCGCAAGCCATTGACAGAGAGCGCCAACTTCTTCTAAGATTGATTGGATTCTAAAACATCAACCCGTGAGTAATACGGAGATTGGAACTTTAAAAAATTTCTTATCTTGGATTTGGAACGAGCGGGAAGGGGCTAAAAAGGAAGTCCACCCCCCCCCCTCTTTGTAAACAACTTAAAGCAAAGGACTGGGCAGCTAAGGTCGAGAGAATCTGTTTCTTGCTTTTTTTAACAAAAGATCCTGACCTCACGGTCTGGACATTATAAGAAGATATTCTGGAGGATAAAAAGAATTTTGGGAGCTGAAACTACACCCCCCCCCCCCAGACCCGGGAACGTCCGATGAGAAAGCCTGTTGCATGGAAGATTTTGACAGCTGTCAAGTGAGCTGCTAGTCAGCTAGTTGTCAGCTGGAAAAAGAGAACATTGTTTCTGCTGTTTTTGCTGGTTTATTCGGGATAACTTGTTGAAAATAAGGTTGATACAAAATAACTGGACTTTTGGTTTTTGAGCTGAAAGGAAGATCAAGGAATTAAATCCCCCTAGAGGGGTAACAAGGATACTACATTACAAAAATGGCTGGAGTGTCTAAATTCCAAGCAGAATTGGACAGAGCACTTGTTCTCTTGGGAAACTTACAAGATGAGTACGATGCTTTGTCTACAGAGGTATCGCTATTACACTGGACAGTAAACAACAGCTTGGAGTCTGATAAGGATTTGAAACAGGAAGCCTATTCAACTGAACAAATAAATGAAACCGAAAGCGTAGACACGATGGAGCAATATGTTCTTTTTGAAGAAAACGAAGGAGGAGATGGAGGTTTGCAGGAGTCAAAGGAGAGCTACAATATGAGGCCTGACATGATGATAAAAAAGGACAATAAAAACTGGATGCGGAAAGCCTGGTTTGATTGGGAGTTTGGAAAATGGAGAGATCCTCTTTTGAGGAGATCTGAAGACCTGAGGATTATAAATTTGTTGAAGGTGGAAGCTGGAGCTGTGGGGACATTTGGATTTGAAAGAAATTTGAAACAAGAGTTGGAATACCCCATAGGCTTTGCTTTTGCTTTTAAGTATGGAGGACTGGCTAGAAGCAACACCGATTCTGTTGGGCCGGAGCCCCTCCGAGACCTGGGGCTTAACATCAAGGTCTATCAAAGAGACCGGCAGAAAGGAACTGAGAGAGACATAAGGGCCTCGGACCTGAGATCTCCAGGCTAAATAAATAATATAAAGACTGATGGATATTGGTTGGGGACTGGAACCGGGAGAAGGGTGGGTGGAGGTTGGGAATCCAAAGGGTACATAAGGATAATTTGCATTGCTTTGTTTGTTTTATATTTTGTTAGTGGTAAGGAAATTGGGTAAACCGTGGAAGGGAAATTTTGGTCGACCTTAGGAAAAAGGTTTAAGAATAAATTAATGAGGTATAAGTATTGATGTGTAATTTTAATAAGGTGAAATTGGTTTTTTTTCTTTTTTTTTAAATTAAGTGAAAATAAGGCTGTTAAAAATAAATGGAGGAAATGGAAAAAAGAAGTAAAGTAAAATAACAGTATGTTAGAATAAATGTTTAAGTTAAGGTGAAGAAATAAGTTAAGGACTTGCTGAATTGACAATTTAAATTGGAATACAAGAAGGGGAGGTGTGAGGAGGTCTGAGAAACAAGGTTGAGGAAAATAAGTATCAGAAACTGTATGTGTTTTTTCTATTTTTCTGTTTAGTTTCGAATATGCTTTTTTGTGTTGTTTTTATTTTGTTTATTTTTTGTTTTTGTTTGTTGTGTGTTTTTCGAAAATACCAATAAATATTTAATTTAAAAAAAAAAAAAGCCCCATCTCTTTCCTCCTCTCATATCTCTCCACTTCTGCTGTATTATAACCATGATCATCATCTCTGTTTCATCAATGACTCAAGCAGAAATGGACCTCTGTGTGTTTCCCAATTGATATTCCTGCACACCGATGAGAAAACAAAGAAGCCGCAGCAATCTGGGCAAAGGGTAAAACAGCTACAATACATTTAGACAGGAAACCTGAAGGCCCCCCCCCAATGGCCAGCTAGTTCAAAGAAATACGTGAAAATCTTTTCCACAGTGCCCACTAATCCCCCACATTACCAGTTTGCCAGGTCATAATGCCCCTATGGCAGCAGAAACAACCATTCAAAAGCATTTCCCTGCTAGGGCCTAGACCAGGGATAAGGAACTTCTGGCCCTCTAAATGTTGTTGGATTCTAGCTGCCACCAGCCCCAGCCAGCGTGGCAAATGGCCAGGGACGATGAGTTACAGTTTAACATCTGAAGGGTTAGAGATTCCAGACACCACCTTAACTGCTGAAACTGAATATCTTCTCCATGTAAAGTATGTGTGTCCGGGTTACGGGTAGTCAGAGTCCCGGCTTGGTACATCGGGACCAGGGTAGAGGTCGGGAAGCAGGAATCAGCAGTCCAGGGGTCAGGAAGCCAAGAGTCCGAGGGTCAGGAAGCCAGGAGTCAGGAAGCCAAGAGTCCAAGAGTCAGAATACCAGGAGTCAGGATGCCAAAGCACAGCTAGGTGGGTAGCGTGTTGCTGTGGCAAAGAGTCAGAGGGAAATGCTGGTCTTATATATCCCTCCCAGCCCTTGCTACCAGGTGCTACAAGTCTTCTGTCAAGCCTCACCTGTGTGGCTGCGCCTTGCCCTTCCAGGCCAAACTCAGGAAGGCTCAGTCCTGCAAGGCCCTACTAGTCACAGGGCCTGGCTCCTGCACACACTCCTGACAATGTGCTCCAAGAACACCTGATGGCCCTTCATGTTCCCATCTCCAGTCAGGATTGCAGCAACCTCATGTCCCATTGGTTGCCTGGCCAAGCATTCCTCTGAACCCTTCTAGCTTACTTGCTTTATATTCATAATTTCCAGTTGCTCCCATAAGGCCTTTTATGCAGGTTTGCCCCAAATCTCACTGAATCCGCCCTTTTTTTCATTTGCGCAGGTTCTTGCTTTTCATGCTTACTTTACACTAGCCTTGGTGGAGCCTCCTAGAACTCTATCCATGGCTGAATACCTTTCTCACTCATCATCACCTGTCACAGATTACAAATAGATCAACAATTTATCAAGTTGCTAACGAAGGGATGTCTTACCACTTAACAAGGTTTCCTAACCTTTCCCACTCTGTACAATGCAAGGCAGTTATACAGTATATGTGTGTGTCCATTTTACTGCACAATCCCAGTGCTTTTTTGGGGGGGGGGACGGAGGGGTACGCATACCCCTAAACAGTTTGTGAATGAATCTAAGTTTGGCCTCATTGAGTATTTCAATATGAGTAGGAAAATGAGAGTACCCCTAAACATTTTTTTATATATAGAAAAAAAGCACTGCTCAATCTTATTTATACAGATCCAGTGGTAAATCTTATGCATAATGCAATCCTATGTTAACCATGTCCTTTAGGGCTTACTCCTAAGTAAGTGTGCTCAGCACTGCAGCCTTAGTTCCATAAGACTTATGGACTGTATATTATATCCCAAATGTCATTTACCATGAGCCTCAGGGATGGGAGACAAAATCATAACAAATACTAATAATGAGTAATGAGCAAGCTTCCCTGCTCATCTCATAATTGGCTCAATTTTCTGAGCTATCTTGGAGGAGAATCAAAAATTGAAAAAGAGGAAGAAGGGTTAAGCAAGCAGCTGCTCCTTCTCCCCAGCAAATCGTCCTGTCCCCCCCTCCCCCCCACCCATTGGCGACAAACACAAAGTATGCACTGTAGTTTGGGTCTACAGTACAGTTGTAGAAACCTTATAGAAATAAGCTGTTAGACCAAATCACCGGAGATGACTTACAAACCAGCTAGCATTTCAATTCTCTGGGGTAACCGGAACAGCTTAACTGTTGCTATCAAAATCAATCTGTTTTGAATATGAAAGGAATGGGAGTCCTCTGCAACCAAGCATTAAAAAAAAAAAAAAGCTGGTGGATAAACAAGTACTGTGAAGGAATAAACAAATACTTATGGAGGGATAAACAAGTAAAGGAATAAAGAAGCTGTGAAGCTCAGGAATGTGTAGGCATTTGATGAAACCAAAGACCCAGAAGAAATGAAGATCTCTTACAGGCAGTTATACAATCATTGACTTCTTTTAATAACAGTTGAAGGTCAGATGCCATAGCCGTTCCTGGAAATCCTGAAGAGATTTCCCAGGTGGGAATGATTCTACACTCCAGTTAGAAAGAAATGACTACATACTGTACAGCGCAACATATAGCCACCGGACTAAGGTATATTAGATTACTTTCACCAGCTGACGCAAACATAGTTGTTATAAAACAGTTGCACACTCCGCCAAAGCAGCACGTAGCAGTCATATGCAAACCGACTTGTAGATGCAAGACACAGAAACAGCCTCAGGAAGGTCACAGAGGTCAAGCTGATTACCTCCTCCAGCTTTGGCAACCGCAGGACTCAGCTGGGTTACCCAAGTTCACAGCAAGCCATTGACATTCAGCTGCATTGCTTACTCATTACCGGATCAGCGGGGGACTGTCTGGGTCGGCTTTTAACTCTTCATGTACCCAAATAGTTTTTTTAAACAAATAAATTATTATTTATTAGGGACAAAGCTCATGCACCTTCAGTAGTCTTGAAGAAGAGGGGATTTCAGTAAGCATAGCTAGCAACAACTATACCGGATGAAAGTCCCTGTTCTACAAAACTATTAAAGGGATCAGAACTCTGTCTTTTTCTTTCTTTCTTCGTTGAACAGAATTGAGTGAGAGCAAAAAACATGTATAAAAATTCTGCTAAGATGTATACAAAACAAGATGCTATTTTACCCCCACGGCTAGCTACGCATGACTCACTCTGGGACATCTGTTAAGATGGAGAGTAGAAGACACCTAACTGATGCAATCCATTCCTAACTATTTACAAACTGTTTGTAAACTATTCACAAACTTATTATTTACATCGTATGTGCATGGAATGTTGAGTATATGGGGATTGTTTGTTGCATGTATTTTTACAAACTGGAAAATAAGGTTAAAAATAAAAAATCCCACAAAAATGGCTATACTGTACAATAAAAATGAATCAAAACACTAAATTCCAATGATATAGATCTTCTCTATGCAGAATGGTGCCAATACATCAAACCAAGTTGACAAACAAGTTTGTTCTCTAACCTTAATAAATTAGGAAGAGAAAATGGGGTTTGAAGGCAGCTAGTCATAGAATCATAGAATCATAGAGTTGGAAGAGACCACAAGGGCCATCGAGTCCAACCCCCTGCCAAGCAGGAAACACCATCAGAGCACTCCTGACATATGGTTGTCAAGCCTCTGCTTAAAGACCTCCAAAGAAGGAGACTCCACCACACTCCTTGGCAGCAAATTCCACTGTCGAACAGCTCTTACTGTCAGGAAGTTCTTCCTAATGTTTAGGTGGAATCTTCTTTCTTGTAGTTTGGATCCATTGCTCCGTGTCTGCTTCTCTGGAGCAGCAGAAAACAACCTTTCTCCCTCCTCTATGTGACATCCTTTTATATATTTGAACATGGCTATCATATCACCCCTTAACCTCCTCTTCTCCAGGCTCTTGATCATACTTTGTGTGGGGAGAAGCATACATCTCTCTTGCGTGTGGAGCACATCAAGACACCCCAACTCTCATTGTGTACCACCAGCTCCCTAGCCATGACCAGAGATCAAAAATAGCCTACAGCCCTACATGCTGATGGAAACTCTGCTGGTGTGATAATAAAGCCGTAAAGCAAAGCTAATACATTAAAGAAAGCTATGTTTTAGCAATGGTAAATTCTGCCACCATGAACAATTTTCTGTGACCCCTAGCAAATGATCCTTTGTCTCTCTGCATCAGGCATTTGACTTATGTAACTACAGAAAGCATTATGTAGATTACTACTGCCTACGAATTATCCTATAGAAATACTTTGCCACAATTGCTGAAGGATAAGAGAGGACACTTTGTCTTTAATCCAAAATCACAAACCAAGGAATGGTAAGAGTACTGTTTTGAACCATGCGGGAATAATAACAAAGTCAAAGGCATGATTGATTTTCCAGTTACTTCTTGGTTTGGCTTCTGGGCAGAGAGACTGAATGTGGATACCTGAATGTTGTTGAAATGAATTTCAGGAAATAGTTCTAGATGCTAATTCTAGTTCTAATGGTATCTGGTGTTGCATTTTTGTACAGCTTACAGCTTTTATGCTTCAGGGAACTAAGGGCCAGTTCACACATGACTGCGCATCACAGGATTAGCCAACCTTAGGTGACTGAATGTGTGAATGGTGAATGGACGCCATTTTTAGTTTTCTGAAAGTTTATCTTTGGAATTTTTAACATGCCTAACAAAATGTATGTCAATCAAAATCAAGGAATGATGCTAAATCGATACACAACAGAAAACTGAGTTCCTACTCCAGTTGTTTTCCATGTGCCAAAATCAAATACGGGGTGTCATATTTGGAATGGCTTACTCATTCGTACATGCACTAGATTGATAAGGAACGTGTGATCCAACTGTAACAAAGCTAGCCTTTTGAAATTGGTATGATCTGCCACATTGTTGACATGCTGGCACACAGTTCTTTCTTAGAAAACATTCTCCATCCCTGCTTTTGACTACCATGAAAGACAGTCTATTTTACCCCTGGGATGAATTGGTTTCATTTATGACTACCTGCTCTTAAATTTTTCAGTAGTTTCTTTTTAAAAAAGAAAAGAAAAGAAAAAGCTATATCTGTTTAAAGCCATTTGATTCAAGTCACCATTTTGCAATGAGAATTATGAAATTAGCACAACAGTTGAAGGACGTTCTCTCTAATTTCAGGGTTGCCATCCTGTGTTATCTTTTAACATCCTTCAGTGAGTAAAAGAACAGACACAAAGAAGCACACTCTGAATGAAGCTGAATTTAATGTTCTGTATTGGAAAGACAGGCCTCTGTGTTATTCATGAGCTTATTCTCAAAATAGAGAGAGGTGAGAGTAAAACCTCTAAAATGAGATACAATAAGCTTTATTGGCTGTTTGGACAATTTTTTCTGCTGCATAGTCTGGTTCTAGAAAAGACAGGAGCCGTGGCCACTAAACTGGATTTTGGAAATAAAATTTAAAAAATTATGTCCTCTTCATAATTTTAACTAAAAAGGATTTTAACATTTTAAAAACCAGTCAAATGGAAAGCCATAATTAAGAAATTCTCAAGTGCTTTTTTTATTGGCAAAGGCATATGTTTGCTATTGTGCTCTGATTGCTACTGTCCTACCTCACATTCTGTGGATATTACCTGGGGCAACAATTTGAAAGGACTATTTCTTGTCTGCACTATTGTTGACTGAGCTCAACTGTTAACTTAATGGAAAGCTTCTATCAAATGTGCAACAATGGTTTTGAAGCAACTGTAGGTGGTGGTTGGTATCCAGCATTAGTCACACACAGAGTAAGTACATTGGCTTAAATGTGTGTACTCTGAGTATGACTTAATTAGATACTACCAACAGAAATAGAAACAGAGAGGAAGCTCATGCCCACTTGCCTCCTCCTCCCCCACCCCCGCCACCCCACATGTTTACTCTGAAGCTTAGGCAACACCTGAAGAGAGCTACAGAGCCCTCAGTGAAGGTGGGGAGAGATTCGGATCATGCCTACTGGCCTCCCCTCACCTTCAATGCACTTTTCAGGTTGGCTAGAAAAATACAAATATAAAGTATTTGACTAGTATGGAATGAAAGCATAGAAGATTTGAAATTTGGACCATTTGAGGACCACTAAAACATAAATGAAAACAGTCTGGGAGGTCAAAGCTTCTTCCAACTGGCAGAAGACTATGTATGGAATGGCATTGCTGAATAAATGCTTCCTTAACATTTTGTGTAGTGCCCAAACTTGTTATAAATTGCTGTGATCGTGAATGTTCTAAGTTGTCAACTCACAAGTCATGTGATCACATTTTTATGCTTTCAATATGCATCAGCTGACACCCTGTAGCAATCCTTTCTTTCAGGAAAATCTTGATGCAAAATGCTGACTAGTCTTCTTATTGATCGTAGCCTTTTCACCACTTGAAAATAAACAAGAAGAAAAATAACACATGTCGATCTTCTTAACAACCCTCATTTGTAATCTCCAGTTATTGAGTTTTGGATAGCTTGTGGTTTTATTAAGTAATGCTTTCAGCCCCAGATTTCTTCAAAGGTCATGTGAACAATAGCTTTGAGACCTAAGCTTTAAGACAAATCAGTTATTGGATCTTTGGGGCAGCTTTTGACTTCCTAGGCCATACTTATAGACCTTTAGTTGTTCCCCATTCCATCACCCACCACCCTGCACTGCTCAATGCCACCAATGATAACAAAGCTGTCCTAATTACAGAATGGCAGCTGGCATAATCTGTGAAAACATCAAAGGAAAATATACCAACAGTTCAGTCCTTTTTAAGTTTACAGAGAAGCAGTGACATCGAAGGGACTTCCTGGTAGAATTTTTTTTAGCTCTTTCAAGCTTTTCTTAGCTTAATTTGGACCACCACCACCCTGCCCCATGGATCAGCCAACCTGAGACAGAATATTCCAGCCTTCATGTTTCCCAAGCTCTCCCGACTGGCATACAAAAGCCCTCCAGTGTAACTGCAGCAATCATTGGCAGAACTACATCTCCCATGATCCCCTGGGCTTGCACCTGTTAATCGCCACACCAGGGCAACAGGGAAGGTGTACACGCTTCCCTATATATGCTCACTGCTAATGGAATATGGGGCTTAGCTGCCCCAATAGCAATTAGGTCCTTCTGTTTCAGCCTACGGGAGTAAATACGAGATACCAGGAAAGTTAAAATAAAGTACTGCTATTGGGCAAATCACTGAAATGTTCCTGACATTTGGTGGCCTGGCTTCTTGCTGCAATGTAGAGCAAAGATCTTTTGAGGTCTCTGCTCATGCCAGAATAGGTGGCTGGATCAAGCTGGAAGAATGTTACTCATCGGAGTAGCTCAGTGAGCACAGCTCAGATGAGTCTGGGATAACCAGCTCTCGGAAAATGAAATTCATATGTTGTAGCTATTGAAGCAAAAACAAAGGGTAAGTATGTTGGGGAGTTTGCTAGGGATGGAGATCCTGTGGTCCTTCATGATGTTGTTGGATGCTAACTTTCATCAATCCAAGACCACATGGGCAGTGGCCAGGATGATGGAAGCTGGAGTCCAGTAGCACATGGTTGGTCAGAGGTTTTCCACCCCTCCTAACCTAACCAAAAACTCTTCCCAAAGTACCTTATCACAAGTGTGCTACATAACAAAGGAGAGGTCTTTTTGGTGGTGGCACCTCAGTTATGGAATACCCTCTCTAAAAAGGAGCCCCTGGAACCCACTATTTTTGGGGTGCCAGGATAAAATGTTTCTATTTCCCTAGGCTTCTTATTGTATGTCATACCTTAGTATGACATGTGAGTTTAAGTTACCACCTCATATTGTTGTGAATGTTATGGTTTCATTGTATATTTTTGTGTTGTATTATATAAATAACATATTTTGTATACTTATTCACCAGCCTGGAACCCACTGGAGGAAGGGCAGCATACAAAAGTTTTACATCATTTTTTAAAAAAAAATACAACTTCTCCTGAGCAAACTTCACTGTAATAAGCCATTTCCGATGAGGATTGGAAAGGAGAATTTCATGAGCAATCTGCCCTAATATTTTTGGAGGCCACAACCTTTAAGGGTGATCATGAATTGATGGTTCTTTAAAAATGATCCCACCCCTTGTTAAAATAGATCCAGTAAAACTAGCAGCATGAGGCCAAGAGAAGGAAGCTACTTTCCTGTATTACCCATTTGTAGAAATTGTATAAATATAGGCTCTGCTTAACACAGATAGCTTGCACAATTTTTAGCTATACTTTGTGAAGGGAATTCAAGGTCAGTGATCCCTGAAAGCTGTCAAAGTATTTACAAGTTTGCTATTTATAATGACTAGTTGGAGAATTATAGTAGCCATAAGTTCTCAGACAGGTGGTTAATTTTAACATGGCAGGAGAACACAAGAGTAGGTGCTGGCTTTGAAACAGCATCTATATGTCAAACTCCACACTCTTAAATTATGTTTTATTTTATTGACAATATAGTAAGTTACAGACTTGGTAATGCTGCTGCACTGCACACATTAATTTCAGTGGGTCTTCTGCAGGATTGGGCGCCCTTAATTAAATATGAAACCTTCCAAAGGCCATATACCAAAAAGAAAGATGACCACTGTAAATTTCAAGCAAACTACCATTTCAGCATTTCAAAGCTTTCAAAATTAACACGGCAATTTAGTGTTTCATAAAATGTACTAATCAGTTTATCCAAAGATGCATTGTCACAAGGCAGGAGAGTGAGGACTACGGTGGCATAAGAAATTTGTTTCTGCTGTGCGAGGACAAAAGCACCATAGTGCTATTTAGGGTATTTGGGTATTTGTTAAAATCAAAGATGGTGTCTTTATATGTTACCAGAGACATCATTACTCAGAAGTAGATCTGTTACATTCCAGTTTATGTGTCCAGTTCTGAGCACCACAATTTAGGAAAGATATTGACAGGGGGGAACGTGCAGAGGAGGGTGACCAAGATGGTCAAAGGACTGGAAACCAAGCCTTATGAGGAACAGTTCAGGGAGCTGGGGATGTTTAGCTTGGTGAAGAGGAGACTGGGAGGTGATATGATAACCATCTTCAAACATCTAAAGGGCTGTCACATGGAAGATGGGGCAAGCTTGTTTTCTCTTGCTCTGGAGGTTAGGATCCAAACCAATGGCTTCAAATTACAAGAAATGAGATTCCAACTAACCATCAGGAAGAGCTGTTTGACGGTGAAACAGACTTCCTAAGGAGGATGTGGACTCTCCTTCCTTGGTGGTTTTAAAGCAGACGTTGGATGGCCATCTGAAATGGATGCTTTAGTTGAGATTCCTGCATTGCAGGGGGCTGAACAAAATGACCCTCGTGATCCCTTCCAACTCTAAAATTCTATGATTCTTACCTGAAAATGAATTATTTTCAGGATGATCATTATTGGTGTGTCTGCTCATCCAATGTGGGTTTCTGCTCGTTCCTATAATATTCAGCATTAGTATAGCACTTATCTTTTGGCAGAAGTAAAACAAACATTTGTACTGTACAAGCATGTTGATGCCATCCAATTTCCTTACTTAGTGACCCTAGTGATGCCTTTTTCTTCAGTAAAGGTAGTTACTAAGCCAAATTTAATGAATCACTTGCACCTGTCTCTTAATACACAATATTTCCCTATATACAGTGGTACCTCAGGTTACATACTGTCAGGGGCTCGGGAGCAGGAGCACAGGGGAGAGAGGAAATGGAGAGCGAAGGGGAAGAATCCGAGGGCAGCGTAGGGGAGTATGACAGTGACCCGAGAGATTCCATGAGCTTCTCCAGCGAATCAGAAGATTCCCAGAAGGGGGCGCCAATGGTCAGGGCAAGGGGGGTCCCAGGGGGGACGCACCAGAATCAAGGAGCCAGCGGGGACCCCCAAAGCAGCAGCGGGGGATCAGGACCAGTTTCCTCACCAGAGCGTAGTGGGGGGGGGAAGAGTCACATGTGTCAGGACCAGCGTCTCCTCCAGCGGGGAGAGAAGATGAGTCAGGGCTGACCACGCCTCCATCGGAGAGTGGGGGAACGGAGGGGAGGTAAGTTGCAGCTAGCCTCCCCGAAGGGGGAAGCAGTGACAGCAGCAGTGAAACGGTCAGGAGGAAAGTTGCCGGCTGGGCGCGCGCGCCAAGTTCAAATGTACAGGCGCGAGGGACAGCAGGAGACCCGGATTGGGAACCAGCTCCTAAAGCCCGCCGGAGGGAGGGGGAAGACTCAGGGGATTCAGCGTCAGAAGAGTCTAGAAAGGGCGTGACCCCGACGGACAGGCGGAACCAGAGGAGGAAAGAGCAGAGGAAGAGGTGGAGCAAGGCTAGAGTCTTAAACTGGTGTCTGGGGGGAGGAGATTCAGACGGAGCTTCAGCGGTCTAGAGTTTGAGACGTAGAGCTGCACGCTGCGGCTGTGGAAGTGAAACTGAACTTCAATAAAGACTTTCGTACTTAACAACGAAGCGGCGTTGGTCCTTTGTGAGCTGGGATCTCGGGCAGCTCTGACACATACGCTTCAGGTTACAGACTCCGCTAACCCAGAAATAGTGCTTCAGGTTAAGAACTTTGCTTCAGGATGAGAACAGAAATCGGGCTCCGGCAGCACGGCAGCAGCAGGAGGCCCCATTAGCTAAAGTGGTGCTTCAGGTTAAGAGCAGTTTCAGGTTAAGTACGGACCTCCGGAACGAATTAAGTACTTAACCTGAGGTACCACTGTATAGTTAGTTACTACTGGGAAAAACAAATATCCACCTTTCTGTTTGTGTGTTTCCTCCAGAGGCGGTAAATGAGGAGATATTGGTACCCAGCTTTGTGGCATCCTAATGTCACACAGTACGCCACTTCCCAGTCCCAGCTTCCGACTTCCTGTGGCAGAAGTATAGTCATTAGGCTCTCCACCTCCATTTTCTTAAATAAATGTCATTGTACATGTAATCTGCCATGGAATATTTTTGAAATAAATTCTTTCACTGCAAAAAGTAGGGTTATACTATCCCTAACAATGTATATGTGGGTATACACATTGCAGAGGCAGGTAAGATATAGTTGTGCAGCAAGGGCTGGATGCTTGGGCCAAAGTGCAGGGACCCACAGGCCAGGAGAAGCCCAAACGACCATCCAGAAAGCAGTAGATCATGAGAACAGTGGCAAATGGGATCCACATAAGCACCAGGGCTGGTGTGACAACATCAGAGCCCTCCAAAGCTGATGCAGGTCACTACAATGTCATAAGAACATAAGAAGAACCTGCTGGATCAGGCCAATTGTCCATCTAAGTCCAGCATCCTGCTCTCACAGTGACCACCCACTTTTTATTTACTTCAAAAATATTTAATATTTGGGGGCAGCTTGTCCTGGCATACAGATGGTTCCAGATGCTCATTTTATTACTACCTTTAAATTGCATATGCTCAGAATATATATGTATATATATTATCAGGGTTGGAAGAAGCAGTTGTAAAGCATGGAACGACATGGAGGGGCAAAGAGAAGGAAGACAATAATTGTGTGCTTCACAACAGAAGTAATACCCAGAACCATTTCAAGGGGGAGGGCATAAGACCATTAAGTCCCGGGTCTCAAATTAGCTAAAGAGGCTATATAAAAACCAACTGGCAAATGTTAAGTGCATGTTAATTTATAAACAATGTACCTCACGAAGGGCTTTGCCTGGAGCCAGATCCGCAGTTGCAAGGCATCGTGAGCTTTAGAAACCACTTACAGGCTTTGTACCCAGAGCACAGTCAGCCAGTAGCAATCTCAGAGATTTGCAAGGGGGAGAATGGAGTATAAATGCAGGGTGGGGAAATTATTATGGTTTCTCCCAATGTCTAGAAATGCTTACATGCCTGAAAATAATGATGCATTATTAATTAGTTAATGTTTGTAATATACATCCAAGGCTGTAAATGCCACGAGAGCTAATAATTTTTTTGAGTAGTCTTCAGCAAACACTGTTCTGTGTCAAGGGAGCGGGGGGAGAGAAGTAGCAGGCATAAACTGATGCTTGAAAACAAGTCAGTTGTGGTTATTTTTTTAAGGGTTCCTATATATCCAGATAGGGACGCGGGTGGCGCTGTGGGTTAAACCACAGAGCCTAGGACTTGCCGATCAGAAGGTTGGCGGTTCGAATCCCCACGACGGAGTGAGCTCCCGTTGCTCGGTCCCTGCTCCTGCCAACCTAGCAGTTCGAAAGCACGTCAAAGTGCAAGTAGATAAATAGGTACCGCTGCAGCGGGAAGGTAAACGGCGTTTCCGTGTGCTGCTCTGGTTCGCCAGAAGCGGCTTAGTCATGCTGGCCACATGACCCGGAAGCTGTACGCTGGTTGCCTCGGCCAATAAAGTGAGATGAGCGCTTCAACCCCAGAGTCGGTCACAACTGGACCTAATGGTCAGGGGTCCCTTTACCTTTACCTTTACCTTTACCTTATATATCCAGATAGTTTTCCTGAAAAGTGGTGGTTGTGTAATTAAGTATAGAATTGGAGTTGGGAAATACATTTAGACAAGGCACTAGTAAGCAGGGGAAGGGCCACAACTTGGTGGAAAAGCAACTGCTTTTGCAGGCAGAGGGTCCCAGGTTAAATCCTGGGCATTTCCAGTCAGACTGGATAAACCCTGGAGAGACTCTTCCAGTCAGTGTAGACTGTGCTGAGTTAGTGAACCAACAGTCTGACTTGATGTAAGGCAGCTTCCTAAAAACAGAATTGTTGCTATTGTTGTTCTATGCCACCCTTTCTCGCAAACAACACAATGTTGTCACACTGCAACACAGAATTTGCCTGCAACACAGGCAGACTTAGTAAAGATTTGAACTTAGAAGTGCCTATAATTAATACCTCTACTGCAGCTGTAGAGTCCAAGAGCTGTTATTTGGATCTTACAAAATTCTCTCTTTGGCCTGAGGTCACCATGGATAATGGGCTACCTTGGGCCCTCCTTCCTGCCACAGACATTAATTTAGCTTTGAGCATAGGCTTGTTATGTATATGGATGATTTTAAATAGGACCGATTTGACCCAATGGATTTTTCTTTAATTAAGAGACAAGGCTGATGTCACTTGAAATGTAAACAACGTCACTAAGGCTTACATTCTAAGCATATTAACTAGCAAGAAAGTCCATTCAACTTAGCAGGACTTAGTTTCAAGTAAACATGGTTAAGAAATGGAAGAAAGGTAGAGCATACACGAGAAGCCAACAGCTGCAGCAAGAAGGTCAGGCTGGCCAAAGCTCAGAATGAATTTAGGCTTGCAAGAGAGATTAATAATAATAATAAAAGGTTTCCTTGGCTATGTTTGAAGCAAGAGGAAAAACAAGCAAGTGGTAGGTCCTTTGCTTGGAGAAGGTGGTAAAATGCTATTGGGTGACGGAAAGGTGGAGGAACTCCTTGACACCTACTTTGCCTCTGTCTTCACCCAAAAGAAAAGTGGTGCCTAATCTGGTGATAACATAATAAATAACACAAGGAAGGAGCTGCAGCCCAAGATAGGAAAAGAGGTAGTAAGGAAACACCTAGCTACTTAAATGAATTCAAATCTCCAGGGCCTGATGAGCTGCATCCAAGAGTACAAAAGGAACTTGAGGATGTAATTTCAGAGCCTTTGTCCATGATCTTTGAGAATTCTTGGAGAGCAGGTGAGATCCCTACAGACTGGAGTCAGGTAAATGTTGTCCTCATCTTCAAAAAGGGGGGAAAGGTAACTACTACCAGCTAACTACTGACAGGTGAGCTTGACATCGATACCAGGAAAGATCCTAGAACAGATAATTAAACAGTTGGTTTGTGAGCACTTAGAAAGGGATGCTGTGGCTACTAAAACCCAGCATGGGTTTCGCAAAAAGAACTTATGCCCAAAGAATCTAATTTCTTATTTTGTTAGAATTGCAAGCTTGGTGGATAAGCGGAATGCTGTGGACATAGTGTATCTTGATTAGAGTAAGGCTTTTGACAAAGTCCCCAAGACATTCTTGTAGAGAAGCTGGTAAAATGTGGACTAGACAAGATTATTGTTAGCTGGATTTGTAGCTGGTTGACTGACTGAACCCAAAGACTGCTTATTAATGATTCCTCCTGTAGCATCAAGCATCATGGTTTCAAAACATTTGTGCAACGTCAAAGTCAGCTGAAGTAACATGTTCTGTTAAGTAACCCCTTATACTTCAGTGATGATGATAGTAATTGAGTTTTTAATATCTCTTTTCATTTTCCTTTGCCCCTCTTACTAACCTATTGATGTAAACAACTTCATTTTTTTTATCTCATTAAAAAAACCCTGCCCTTAACCCTTTACATCCCACATGATTAAGCACCTTCTAAATCTCCAAAGTGATTTACAGTGATTTAAAGAAAGCTGTGGTGGAATAGGAGTGTTTGTAATAATTTCCTCAAGAGTTTACCTTATATGTGCAATGCATTAATATCACATTTTAATAGAATTCGTAATCACTGCTTCCTATCTTTCAACTTCCTTGCAGAAAGGTAAATGGCATTTCCCCTGAACTTTGGAAGTCTTCCTTCTTTATTCACCTAAATACTCAGCAGCATTTCCTGTATCTTGAAATGTAATCAGGCTGGACATCTTGTGTTGCACAAAATCCGTTTAAAACAGCTGTCAGAGATAGCAGCACCTGCAGTTAATGGAAAATGACGGGAATTGCTTAAAACTATTTGGCAAACAGCTTTAAGTTACAACACTTGGAAGCCGATTCAAGTACCTCCCAGGGTGCTATTCTGTTGAGAAGAAGAAAATGCCCCTGGGATGCCAAATGATATGGGATTACCAAGAATTCAGTTTCCAAGTTGTCTTGGGATCTGGGCACCTGTGATCTCCTCCCCCTCCCCACATATGTGTCCTCTCAAAGTGAATCATATTCACAAATGGGAACTGCAACCCACCCATCAAGGACCACTGACCAAGAAATGGAATGAGGAGGAAGGATGGAAATATAATGGAGGAGCAATCCACACTGCAGAATTTTTTATTGTTATGGTTCTTCTTTTACCTCACATTCTGCAATTGTGCTATGTTTTTCACACAGCAAAGTCATCAGCTGGAGGAACGCAGAGAAGGCACTCCTAGTAAGAGAAATGGGGGAGCATATATTGTGTCCATAAAGCCCAAAGAATCATTGGAACTGTAGTTAGTTAAGGATACTGAGAGTTGTTTAGGAGAGTCATATCCTCCTTTCACAGAGCTACAGTTTCCAGAGCTCCATGCAGAAGCATATCTAGGGTTGCTTGTGCCCTTGGCAAGGAGCAGTATCGTTCTCTCCCCACAGTTGATGAGAGTTTTTTGTAATTATTATTTCTTCTTTAATCAAACAGTTTTATGTGCATGACCTCCAACATTTCTCCAATGAAAATAGGGATGTCCCATTCCATAATTATAATTTTACTATTTATACCTCACACATCTTACTGGGTTGCCCCAGCAACTCTGGGCAACTTCCAACATATATAAAAACATAATAAAATATTAAACTTTTAAAAAACTTCCCTATACAGGATAGCCTGTATAGGTTCAGGAGTTGAATAACTTCATACTTTCCAACATTTCTTCAATGCAAATAGGGAAGTCCTAAGGAATAGTGGAACATTCTGGAATCAAATCAGAAACCAAGATGATTTCTCTAAATCAAGGACATCCCTGGAAAATAGGAGCACTCAGAGGGTCTGTATGTGTGCAGACTTTTTTTTTATGGAGAGCCTTATCTGCAGTCAACATGGTACAGTCTTGATACAGGATAACCACCTTAGTTGCTATTTGTGAGAACCAAGCCAAGGACGGAAAAAAGAGATAGCTAGATATGCCCACATTGATTTAAGGTGACATGTAATAAATGACAAATAGTATGACCTTTGAAACGAAAAGAAACATCATATTCAATAAGCATAAATAGTATCTGCTGCTGTTGCTACTCCCATATGTTTTACTGATAGAAACATCCAGTACAATTCTTTATGCTTATTAATTTCTTTGCGTGATGTGACTACCTGAAATGTAAATTGCTCACTAATAACCCCAGTGGGCCTTCATAAAACAGCATGAGGTTGACAGAAAATCAAATCTCCTCATGACTTTTGACCATTAAGAGATTGCACTTACTATTTTGATGCTGCACGAGCAAGACTGTTAGGCAAGCTGTCATGACATACATATAGAGCTGAGACAGAAACCAACAACACTTAACGTTAAAGAAAACACAACAGCAGATGAAAGTAGGATTGTGTCAAATTGTTTTGTTTTGTTTCCATGTGCCTCCTTTTTAGTGGTAAGAAAATAGAAGTGATTTTCTAAATAGCCTTACTTTATATCTGTTTACATTTAAATCACATTGTTTTTACTGGTGTTCATAATACCATCCTCATTCTCAACAATTGGTACTTATATTTTTATTTTTATGTTCAAAGGGAGAGTACCATTGCTTATATAGACAAAACGGCACCATGTGTGCATGAGGGAGGTCTCAGCACATTTGGGGGAACCCCTGAAGTTTACAGATGTGTAAAAAAAAAGAAAAGAAAGAAAATTCGCAGAACAAAACCCTAAAGGGGGAAACTTCCAAAGCCAGACAATAACTACTGACCAGGATCAGTGTCTAGGGAGGAATGCTGACGGTGGAGGAAGGATGGAAGAGCAATGGAGTAACAGTCCACACTCCATTATTTTGTTGATGGCTCCACTTTCCCCTCACATTCTGCAATTGTGCTATGTTTTACCCACAGCAAAGTCATCAGCTGGAGGAACCCAGAGAAGGCACTCCTAGTAACAGAAATGGGGAAACATATTCTATGTCCACATAGACCAAAGAATCCTTGGAACTCTCAGTTGTTAAGGTTACCGAGAGTTGTTAGGAGAAAAGTGCTTTTTTCATGAGGGTGGGGGAGAGTGCTTTTTTCCCCCTCATGGGGAAATTCAAATCTTACATATAAGAACACTCTCAGTCAACATGAGAAATCAATATTGGATCAAGCAGAGGAAGCAGTCTCTTAGGCAACCCTAAATGGACAGATTGAATGTTCAACAAACCCTTAGATGGTTAATATCAGCACATTCTGTTTCCTTGGGTGACAAATGTTTGAGGCAGTATATTGGACTTTGAAGTGAAACTACTCGAATAATTGCTAATTCAAGTTTTAGTTCAGTGCAATTTGCAAGAAATCTGTCACAACATTTATTTTGATCAGGGCTGTTTCCTGCATTTTAAGAATTCCTGACTGGTTTCCAAAAATTGGTTAGATTAACATAATTAATATAATTCAAGGACACTTCAGGTGTTTGTGCCATATAAGAAACTTCACACTGTATGAACTGACTAAGTGTTATTACAAGACAAGCCCCCTAGCAGGCATTATCTATAACCCTTGGGCCAGTCACTGACTCTCAACCTAGCCTACCTCACAGGATTGTTGTGGGTATTAAATGAGAAAGCAGAAAACCATGTTCGCCACCTTGCGCTCTTTGGAGGAAAAAATGGGATTTAAATGCAACAAAGAACACACAAACAAAAAAGTCACATATAACCATACAGGTAACAATGATTTGTCTCTATGACATATTTACAGAGTTACTAATTTATTTCCATAAAAGCTCTTTTAAAAAAAGAAAGTTGAGTTTTCATAATTTACATTGGCAGTAGTGGAAAGGGCTAGATCAGGCAGTGTCTCATTCTTCTCCTCCCTGCCCTCTTTCTGGCACCCCTTTCCTGTCTCTGGGCTCATCCACACTTATGTTTGTCCTGTGTTTTCTTCCATTTGCCCTGTGATTTCCCATCACCACTTTAAGAAGGAAAACCTGCTGTTTATCACAGAAAACCCGTTTTCCTCCTTTTCTCCCTTTGAACTTTCCCTACTTGCCTGATAATAGACACAGACCATCTGAAATTAGGCCAAGGCATACAGGTTGCCCACTGCTGACTCCACAGCACTGAACTGGTAATCAAAGAGGAACCAAAGACTGCAGAGGATCTGCTTCTGGAGCTCACCCAAACTAAACCAGTTTTTTCCCCCTTTAAAAATTGTGTTTATGGCATTTAGACAAGTATCATTATAAAAGATAAGTGTGAATTGCATAACTGTTAAGTTTTTCTTTTCTGAAAAAGAAGTGAAGCTTGGGCTGAAACATATAAAAATGAGTTTATCTGGCAGAGCTGTAATAAATTAATGTGTCGAGAACATTCCTGATTGGTCGCCAGGAAAAAATATATGAAATGAGATAATCCCCTTTACTCAAAATAGAATTTATTTTAGGCATGTTTTAAACTGTTCTAAATGCTTAACTCAAAAGAACCTCATCCTTCAACCTACAGAAGTTATATAAGATAATAATGGTATGATTGTAATCCTAAGTCTCCATTATCAGTGGACATTATTACCTTTGACAGACTCTGGTTCATTACAGTCCAAAAGATGCCACCTCTTCTTCCTTTGAAAATCTGCTTTTATAGACACTGTGGTGGGGTGCCATACACCTCAGAGACAAGCTATTAGGTTGCTTTTGATGTATGCTTGTATATCACCTATGTTCTTCATGACTATTCAGCTAAAGGTCTCAGAGCATTTCGACCCATGATACCTATGGATACCTTTCAGACTAAGAAATCATTTGTGAATGTAGTCATTGCAAGACAAAGAGCAGGAAAGGTGCTAAAATAGTTTGACTGATGTGGTGTGGCTCTTCAATTGAATTTTTACATACAGGAAAGTCACCTCTTACTTTTCACATCAGTGATGTGCACTGAACACACATCCTGGGTACAGACATTCAAATACATGTTCTTTGCCACCAAGCTGATTCATGCCACCTTCTCATCTCTGGCCAAAAGCAAAACCCTTCTTTCAGCAAATGCAAATATATGTAACCTACTTCCCTCAGCCAAATCATCCCTGTTGTGCCTAAAAGCTTCAAATGATGCCACAAAATAGCTAAGTTGGGAAAATATGACTGCTTCACTGCAGGATTGTATCAAACCCTAGAGTTAAATTGAGTGCAACTGTATGAAGACCCCACAAGCTGGTTTCTCACCATGTGTACCCTTGGAGGCTGTGGGTTGTTTTTGTTGACGACATGTTTATACCAGATTATACAGAGCATTAATATGTCTCCTCCTACTTTCTAAAAGTTTTCTTCCCATGAAAAGAAGGTTCCCATTTTTTTGCCTTGATTTGCAGGGCACTTTAGAATTTCTTTATGATTTTGGTGAGTGCAGAGTGGAGTGGGAGGTGGGCGAGAGAAATTCAACCCAATTTCAAACAAACAAGCAAACAAATTGAAAACGTGGCAACTGAATTTAAGACTGCAGAAGTGAGAAACTAGCAGAAACCAAAACTTACAGATTTCCTAACCATTGTGTGAACCAGGCAACCCCGTCTCCCAAGAAAGCACACTGGACACATTAATTTGTGTCAAATCAGGCCACGACTTTATTGATTACAGGTGTAGGGGTTGGCAAGGCATTGGGTATTACTATTTGAACCAAAAGCCCACCTGCTGGAGTACAAATGTAGGGGTCAACCCAAGACAAAGATAGGGCTTGCTGATCAGAAGGTCGGTGGTTCGAATCCCCGCAATGGAGTGAGCTCCCATTGTTTGGTCCCAGCTCTTGCCTATCTAGCAGTTCGAAAGCACATCAAGTGCAAGTAGTTAAATAGGTACCGCTCTGGCGGGAAGGTAAACGGTGTTTCCGTGCACTGCTCTGGTTCATCAGAAGTGGCTTAGTCATGCTAGCCACATGACCCAGAAGCTGTCTGCGGACAAATGCCGGCTCCCTTGGCCTATAGAGCGAGATGAGCACGCAACTCCAGAGTCGTCCGCGACTGGACCTAACGGTCAGGGGTACCTTTACCTTTAACTTGAGGAGTGCTATGGCCTGAGCCCCTGCCTGGCCTTCTGGACAGAAGTAACTCCTTCCAGATCCCTTTAACAGGATACCCAAGTACTGGAGGGGCTGGCAGAGGCTACAACCTCCCCTCTTCCAAAGACCAAGGCTGACCCAATGCCTTAACCACCAAAGTTGGAGCAAATGCTATGAGGTAGGCAAAACCAAAGGACAGAGCCAATTAGTCTGGTGGCCCTAGCTGGCCCTGAATACGGCAACCAACAATAGTCCATAGCAAGGTCATGGATAGTGCTGGAGCCAAGAAAAAGCACAGGGAGGACAGGCGATCCAATGAGGAACTGGATGAGGAGGTGAAGGCTGGCCTTGTTTAAATTCCAAGAGGGTGGTCCAAAGTGAAGCCTGCTGGCTCAGTCCAATCTGTCCCAGCGGTGAAGCTAGCCGGTCAGCCCATCTGTGATTAGCTGATTGGCAGGCAGGCTGTAATCCACTTCCTGGATTGGTGTGAAGCCAGTTTTGGGGTCTGTACTCGCCTGGGCGGAGGGGGGGGGGACCTGACTCCATGCTCCTTGTTGGATTATGGGATGGAAAGGAGGCACCGTCCCACAAAGGCACCTGACCTTGAAGGTAAGCATCATTGTAAGGCAACCTTTAGTGGCCTGAGCATTTTGGTTAGTCGTTTCTCCATTTCTCTCCAACGTCTCCAGCTGCCTTCACCAGGGCTTTATAAAAGAATTTTCAAAGGGTGGAGGCTGGGGGAATTAACTAAAAATGGCACTTCAGAATCATTCAAAGGGGTATGGTTAATTTTTGTTTTAAATAATTAAGCACCCATTTAGATAAATAATTAAATGCCAGTGACTGTGTACTTTACTATTAAATTATTGTTATTTAAAGAAACTTGGCACTTAAAATTAAAGTAAAAATGTCCAGAACCCTGGAATATATATACATATTAAATACCAGAATCCCACTCAGCATAAATTTGTGGAACAAACTGACTTTGTCTCTCTCTGGTTGAAAAAAAATGGACAACAACAGGCTGGGGAATCATCATATGCTGTACCAGTGACTACTCTATGGGGGCTGCTCCCTGATAAGTGTATACAGGGCTGCTGCCTGAATTGGTTAGTTTTAAAGGCACTAACAAGGGACTCCATCCATCTCCAGATCAATGGGGAAAGATTCTTCCTCTCCCCCAGCTTATTCACGCCTTCAACTCCCCCCCCCCCCGAATGTTGAATAAGGTAGAGGGCTATTAAGAGAATTAGGACCTGGGATACCAGGATTCATTTTGCCATGCCACTTAGGGTGAGAACTTGTGCCAGCTTAGCCTACCCCACAAGGTTATTGTAAGGATGATGTGGGGAAATGGAGAATCATGAAATGCTGCAGAGTGCAGGCTACTGGAGAGATGGTTTGTATATTGAAATAAAGGACTCTCACAAACACCCCTTGGCTACCTTGAAAGTCAGTAGAATAAAACCCCTGCTCCCCAGCCAAGAGAATTTCATGATTATTTCCCCTCTACTTTGATCATTTTTGAATGCAATTTCTGTTCTCATTAACTGACAGAGAATAGGTTTTTGTTTTGTTTGTTTTTTTAAAAAAGGAAATAAAGAAATGTTCAGCACAGCACTGGCAGACACTAGAAGTACAGTGGCACCTTGGTTTAAGAACAGCCTAGTTTATGAACAACTTGGATTAAGAACGCTGCAAACCCGGAAGTAGGTGTTTTGGTTAGTGAACTTTGCCTTGGATTAAGAACATGTTCCACTTCCTGTTGAGTGTGTTCCATTTGTAAATTGAGTCCCCTGCTGCTATGGGAAAGCACACCTCGGTTTAAGAACGCTTTGGTTTAAGAACGGACTTCTGGAACGGATTGGTTGTAAACCAAGGCACCACTGTATTAGAAGCCAGTGGATCAATGCTTACTCAGAAGTAAGACCCACTATGTTCAATGGAATTTACTTCAATTAAGCATACATAGGAACTGAATCCAAAGGCAGCAATAGGGTAGGGCTGTAAATTTAAGGCTGCAATCCTAATCCCATTTGCCTGAGAGTAATCCCAGTTGAATTTAATAGGACTTCTGAGTAGATATGTTTAGGCTTGCAATGTAAATTATGAACATTATGCATCTCAGTTTGTTTCGCAAGCAGAATTTACAGAGAAAAATCCACATTCTGATTCTAGTCCAAGCAGCAGCAAAACACTTAGAAAATAAACATGGACAACAGATTGAAAGAAATTAATCTCAAACTTCAACAGGAGCCATCCAATATTGTGCATGCGTTCATATCAGCTGTTCATCTGGGCTGTGCCCATGTTCCTGACCAGGCTGTTGGCATGTTGACAGGCAAGAAAGATAGAAACTGGGAAGAAGGAGAAACAAAATGAAAGGCTCAGCCTGAGTATAAAAATGTAGTCTATAATTATGTTGCTATTAAAATATTGATACTAAAAATTGAACTCTCAGACACTCTGCCGGCACAAGTCCTCGTGGTATGAGTATGTCCTCATTTTTAAAAGAATGCTAAAGAATTCATGTTTAATTAAAAGTGATACATAAATCATAATGTTTGCTAAAGCTATTGACTATGCTGCTCCCATTCTGCCAACCTTAATATAAAATTAATTGTTAATTTCCAAGACCGTGGCTTGTTCTCCACTGACACGTATGCTGATGGCCCAGATCATGATCAATGAAATATTAACATTATATGCAGCTTTCTGCTCATACAGTATAAGAGATGTTCTGCTCAAGCCTTTGACCGTATCATTTTTCTCACTTACTTGCAGTCTGCAAGGAGCCAAGCTAATGAGTAAGTTGGAGGCTGCTTGAGCATCAGTTCAAGGCCAGAGCAAAGGGCTGAGCCTGTGAGGTCCATTCCAATGTCACTAGTGGTCGTCAGCTTGTCATCAAGCAGGAGACCAAATGGAGGGGTCAGGAAGTGGAAAGGGTGCCTGGAGGATAGGGCAGGAACACAGGGAAGGGCAGAGGGGCATGTCTCAGAGCAGGCATTGACAACAGACTCAAATGATGAAAGCACTTGGTGGAGCAACTTTGAGGTCTGGATCTAGTCAATGCCTGGGTGGGGCCCTATCTGGAAGCCCCTTGTGTGTCTTCTAGAGGGTAGGGGGGAAGCAGGATATAAACGAAAGAAATAAGAATTCACAATAACCACAAATGAAGCCAGGAAGCAACTGGTTACAGAGACAGTCAGATGCTGGCTAGGCTAAGCAGGTTCTCTTAGTATTAATGATTATTTAACTTGCTACAGCATGGAAAGGAAAGGGTGTTCTTAGACAATTGTCTTAAATAATCATTGGGATAGACATTAACGATTTCTTGTTTTGAAGGCCTTATAATATTGTAGACCTCTCTGGAAACTGAGGTCACTCTGACCTTGCATAAATGAATCTCACATTTCACTGGTTTTATCACATGCTTGTTCCGTCTTGGACAAAACCTCAGAATCAAATAACCACCCGCTCTGCAGTAGATGATGATTAACTTAGGGAGTTCTTGGCTTCATATTCAAGAAGGTTAAGCTGACCTTAAATGACAGAAGAATATTATGGATATGTATTGTTGCATTTTGTGTGGGGTTTGCTTATAATGGATGTGTTGGTAAGTGTGTTCTTGTGAAGAGGAGGCAGTTCTTCTCACTGCCTTCTCTCAACTCTGCCAAACTAGACTTCAAACTTATCCAAAACAGTGGGTTGATTATTTTCCCTGCAGTGCAGTTCCTGGCTTCCAGTATACATTTCCCATCAAAATCTGTTAAAGACAAAATACAAAAAATCTGTTTTTCTCCCCACGCTCATTGTTGCCAGCTATGTCAAAATAAATAGAAGGAAATGGAGGTCCACAAAAATATTCTTGTTAGTTACAAAACCTGAAATCAGTTTTTTCCAATGGGGCATTCTCAAGCCGTGACATAAAGTCTGATGTGTGACTTTAGCTAAACAGGATCTGGCTCAATGCAGACACAGAAAACAGAGGATAGTCCTGCGTAGTCTGTTTAGTGTTTGATCTTCTAATGGAAACGGTACAATTGGATTTCAGTAAGATTTTAGTACAAACACCAGACATGATTCAGCATTACGGTATAATGCCAGCACAGCAAAATGTATACAAGGATCAATAGTGTCAGAAGAATGTCTCATATTTTTGTTATTAATTTAAAAAGCACCTTTCAATTAGGAGCTTAATTTCCTTCAGGATTCCTTTGGCTATCCCACCAACCTGTATTCAGTGGATCAATAGAAAGAGATGTCATCTCTTTTTTAGCTGCCATCAGGGAAAGGGAGGTTCTACCTGTTGCCTGGAGCTAACCATGAGACCAGTATAGCACCACAAAAGTGTTTTTTTAAGGGGGAGGAATCTTAATGTACAGTGCAAGGATATCGTTAAACTCCTCAGTAACCTCTGAAGCATTTTTCCAAGTCAAACTACAGAGGTTGATTGTGACAAATTGCCACTGCAGTTTTCAGGAAGACACTCTGTTGTAAATACTTCCAGCAAATGCACTTACTAACAAATAAGCATGCTGGGTTCAGAGAAGTATTGGTGCTGCTGTGAGTTTTGGGAAATGCAAGCAAATGCCAATTTCAGGATCATATTGAGTGGCCCACTCTGGTGCTCCTTGTCACAGCCCCATTAACTTCGATAGAGTTCAGCCAGTGCCAAGGATTTCAGAACCACAGATTAGACCATGGCCGAGCAATCCCATGCAAGTCTACTCTGAAATGCATTGATTCCAACAGGGCTTACTCCTAGGTAAATGTGCATTGAATTATACCATGTATATAAATATATCATGCCTGGATTAATCAATATGTTAATTCCAGAACACTGTAGAGTTTAAGTGGAGGAGGAATGTTTGAATACCACTCCTCAGTATACAGGGCACATGGAGTCAGGCACTTCTGAAATGCCCTGAAGTTTGGAATACATTGGTTTATACTAAGGATACAAGCAGGGAAAAGGGATAAAATTCTTGGCTCACATATTTATAGTGTTTGAAACTTCATTATATTGAGCCAGACCTTTGGTCTACTGAGCTCAGTATTGTCTACACACTTACTGGCTCTCCAGGCTTCCAGACAGGAGTCTTTGCCAGACCTAAGTGGAGATGCCAGGAGCTTCTGCAAGCAAAGCGCATATCTACCGAGGTCTCTCTACAAGACCTCCTGGATATGTTGGGATAATTCAACAGATTACAGCAAATGTTCCCTCACATATAGCACTTTCAAGATCTCAGACTGCAGCACATACACAATCTTGTAATCTTTACAACAATCTTGTAAGGCGTCAGCATTAGTGTTTCCATTCTGCTGAACTGGGGAGCAGGGAGAGTGATGATAAGATTTGTCTTAGACAACCTAAATGGTCTCGTTGCAGTGACAGGATTTGAACAAGGAGCTTGCTAAATCTTGACTCACTCTCTTAGGCTGTAATCCTGGGCACACACACTTGGGAATAAACCCTGCTGAACACCATGGGATTTGCTTCTGAGGAAGCATGCACAAGATTGTGCTGCAGGCCACAAATGCTCTACCAGCACCAAGTTCCAGGGGCAGAGAAATCCAATTAGATACACTAAATCAAGCTGTTGAGTCAAAATATCAAAGCTTTGTTTGTTACGTAGCTAGATATGCCAGGTCTAGAACTGCCAACCAACCAGTGTTTCACTGCCCTGAGAATTACAACTATGTTCTGCCAGATAACCAGGCTCACTAAGTCAAATAACAAGGCTCAGTACTATTTACCCTGGTTCAGAGGCTCCAGCTGGTGCAATACATCGAAGCTCGACTGTTGGCTGTTGACAGTACATAATTCCAGTGCTCAAAAGCCTGCTTCAGCCTTCCATATGTTACCAGGCCAGGCTCAAGGTTCTTATATTTATTTCCTCTCCCTCATGCTTTTTAACATCTATATGAAGCCACTGGGAAAGATCATCAGGGGGTTTGGGCTGGGTGTTCATCAGGATGCAGATAATACCCAGCTCTACCTCTCTTTTACATCAGAGGCAGTGAAGGCTGTGAAGGTCCTGTGTGAGTGCCTGGAGGTGGTTGGAGGATGGATGGCGGCTAACAGACTGAGGTTGAATCCTGACAAGACAGAAGTACTGTTTTGGGGGGACAGAGAGCGGGTGGGTATGGAGGACTCACTGGTCCTAAATGGGGTAACTGTGCCTTTGAAGGACCAGGTGCGCAGCCTGGGAGTCATTTTGGACTCACAGCTGTCCAAGGAGGCACAGGTTAATTCTGTGTCCAGGGCAGTTGTCTACCAGCTCCATGTGGTACACAGGCTGAGACCCTACCTGCCCGCAGACTGTCTTGTCAGAGTGGTGCATGCTCTAGTTATCTCCCGCTTGGACTATTGCAATGAGCTCTACATGGGGCTACCTTTGAAGGTGACCTGGAAACTGCAACTAATCCAGAATGCAGCAGCAAGACTGGTGACTGGGAGTGGCTGCTGAGACCATATAACACCAGTCCTGAAAGACTTAAATTGGCTCCCAGTATGTTTCTGAGCACAATTCAAAGTGTTGGGGTTGACCTTTAAAGCCCTAAATGGCCTCAGCCCAGTATACCTGAAGGAGCATCTCCACCCCTATCGTTCTGTCTGGACACTGAGGTCCCTCACTGTGAGAAGTGAGGTTACAGGGAACTAGGCAGAGGGCCTTCTCAGTGGTGGCACCTGTCTTGTGGAATTCCCTCCCACCAGATGTCAAGGAAATAAACAACTACCTGACTTTTAAAAGACATCTGAAGGCAGCCCTGTTTAGGGAAGTTTTTAATGTTTGAAGTTTTATTCTGTTTAATATTCTGTTGGGAACCATCCAGAGTGGCTGGAGAACCCCAGCCAGATGGGCAGACTATAAATAATAAAGTATTATTATTATTATTATTATTATTATTATTATTACTACAAGACCCTTAGCAACTTGGATCAAGGATACCTTAGGGACTATCTAATCCCTTTTATTCCTGCCCAATCATGGAGGTCTTCAGAAGAATCATTGTTAGTGATCCCCCATGGCTCAGATGCATGGTTTGCATCTACCCGGATCCATGCATTCAGTATTGTCGATCCAATTTTATGGAACTCTGTTCCAGTTGAGGTCAGATAGGCCCCCTCTCTGTTGAACTTCTGAGGCCTACTGAAGCATTGGACTGAATTCTGCTTTTGTAGCTTTGATTCATTTTTTATTTTCCCTGCATTGAGTATATAAATCATTGAAATACAGAGGTACCTCAAGTCACAAATGCCTCAGGTTACAAATGCTTCAGGTTACAAACTCCGTTAACCTGGAAGAGTTACCTCGAGTTGAGAACTTTGCCCCAGGATAAGAACAGAAATCGTGTGCCAGCAGCGCAGCGGTCGCAAGAAGCATACCTCTAGTTAAGAACAGTTTCAGGTTAAGAACAGACCTCCAGAACGAATTAAGTTATATACAGAGTTATAATACAGAGGTACCACTGTATATAAAAACAACAGATTCTGCAAGGATCTGAACACGATGCAACAGATTTTTCCAGAGGCTCCACCCATAAACCACCCAATTCTGTCCTGAATCTGCCTCTGATTTCTCCTAACTTCTGATTCCTCAAAGCTCTGCCCCAGATTCATCAGATTTTGCATTCACACTGGTTATACTAGCCCCTTTCCCCAAGGTGTCTGGGTCTCTTGAAAATAGAAAGTTAGCAACCCTAGCAATGTCTGCATTTGTGCTCTCTGAGATAGGGAAGAGCTATTGTATGCCCTCCAATAGCAGGTTTCCCTTTCAAATTAAGGGGCATTTTGGCAGCAACACTAACCACAGCAGTTTTCAAATGCAGGCAGTAGGATGCTTTTAACCATGTGGGTTTACGCATACATTATGTTTTTGTGAAAGAGTAGGCACTTAGCTAAATAACAGACTTCGTACAATTTGACAGGCTGAACGAAACCTCCTGGCAACCATGAGATAAAAAAGTTGCTACTCTCCTTTTGCTTCAAAAAATGAAGTACAAGGCTTGTCTACATTTCAAATCAATGCTTTGGTTTTAACCGAGGGTCTTGCTTTTCCATGTGATATAACACATTTCAGACCCTCAGGATAATACACACTAAATGAGCAAGAATTATGGACAGTTGTTGGGGTGGGGGTAATGTCTAAGGACAGAATCATGCTAAATCAGATGAGTGGGGCTAATCTTGCATTTTTCAGCAGGAAGACAATTAGTATGGCTGAGTTGGTTTAAAGCAACACTGATATTTGAGAAGTAGGAAGCAAGAGAAAATGTGGAGAAGCTTACTGGTCTTCTTGCCCAGGACTAGGAATGGCTGAGGAGATGGAGCTATTTAACTAGAATTGCCACTGTCAATTGCCACTGCAACTGTGCCCTTGACAGCCGTGTGATCTCCGGCAAAGAGTTGGTGAGAAGACAGTATTTAACTTCAGGTCAGGAAAAGCTGCTTCCACCAATTTCTGAACATTAAACCTTTGTTAAAGGGCACATTAGCATGTGAAGTTGGTTTTGGGGGCAGTTGGAACTCTCTCTAGGACCAAGAGTATGGCTGGGCAGAGGTAGTGGCTGCTATAAGTGACCTACACTGAAGGCAGCATTTGTTTTATCTTCCTGGATGTAGTCACAATCTGGAAATGTCAAAAAAGGAAATGGAAGAATTGATGGGCATGGCTCTTGCACAGTTTGGGGAGGGCCCATCTAAAGCAAAGAGATATGAGCTGGTGTATGGAGAAGGTAGTTGTCATATGGTGGTGAGCAAAGATGTCTGAATAGCAATAATGAATGGCAATAATATCTGAATAGGATGTTCACAAAAGGGAAGGACTGAAGTCCAGAACTGGATTAATATGGATAACTTACAAATTTGATGAACGCCTCCTTACCAAAATCTACCTTAATTACTGTACCAACAGAGAGAGGGTGGGCCTCACTAAATTTGTGCTGAGACCTGGCTTTCTGACAAAGGACTACAGTGCCAGCAACCTGGAATAGTCTACATTTCCAATTTGTTCATTACCACAGCAGCATCAGACTGCTGTTAAACATCAGAAAAAGATTAAAATATGGGAAGCAAGGGACTTTACAAACTGATAGCCCATGTCAGAAAGTCCACAAGGAGGCCTCTCTTAATCATATCTAATTTTTTGAAACCATTTCCATCGTAAGGATATTCAGGCAGCATATCCTAAACATAGTACATCCCCATGGGAAGACCACAGAACTCACCTCCGGATTCTGACACATTCTGGCATTCATCCACAACTCTAAGAAGGGCTGCAGTGGGGCAACTACTTTTGACTGTGACGGATCATTGTGTCCTTGCAGTCTACTTGCTGCTTAGTTGATCCTGCCTTTCACCTCCCACCATTTTACTCCTACGTACTGAGACACACAATGCCCTGCTTTCAGTTACACCTTCTTGACTACAGCTGCTACTTTGTCCGATGCCTCACTCCATCAGGATGTTCCTCTTGACAGAGATTCTATTTTGCTTAAAGTCAAGTAGCTTCTCTGTTTAAAACCCAGTTCTGTGGGCAAATAAATAAACTGTAACTGTGAAAGCACCAATGGATAATTGGTATTGCTATTAACTTAATATGGAACCTACAAAAACAAGAACAGGACACAGGTAATGTTTGCACCTTACAAGGACACAGGCAGAGTGACTGGATAATTGGTGAATGTTCTCATTTGTTGCATTCTTTTCTTCTTTTAAAAGGACTAAATATTTTGTATAACCTTAATCCAGACAAGAAGCAGCACCACTTGGCAAATGCTTCATTTATTAAGTGCATTTGCTGGAAATATTTACAGTACACTTTCCTGAAAACATTACTGAGAAAATATCACTGTGTTCAATTTGTGTGCCTTGACTTCAGCAAAGACCTTCAAGGAGGTGGAGATTATAAAAGTATTCGCCAATATGAAGGTTTTTTAGAGAAGCATCCAATGCAGCCCATTTATTTCTTTTTTAAAGGGGATATTTAAGAAAACTTGGTGCTAAATTCTTTTTGGCAGGAGCAAAAGGAGAAGGGGTGTGAGGGAATTGACTCCCACCAAAATTAGGATTTAATCAACTACCACTCTTTTTATGAAATGTCCTTCTCTACTATTAAATCCCAGATTCCCTGTCCTGTTGAGCTTGTTGAAGTCATTTATCTGAGAATAAACGCAACTGAAGTCAATGCAACTTATTCTGAGTTGAGATATTTACAGGATTCCACTGTAAATGACTTCACAGTTTCATCCACCAATAGAATTGTGGTACACTTTATTTCTCAGCAATTAAAAATGCTAGGATCATGCCAAATAGATTTTCAGAGACAAACTACTTCCTTCATTATTACATTTTCCAGGAGTTTAGGGATGCCACTTCTAAATTTTCCTTGTGCTTTTGAAAACCTGCTCCTTCAAGTCAGGATACTAGCAGGTGAAAGCCTTTGCCAAAACCTTTTATTTTTAGCCCAGGCCCATGTATGACTCCCCCCACCCTCATGCTATGTTCCTCACTTCCTTTTAAATGCATCTGTCTAATTGTGGTTTCATGAAGAGCGTCAGGAGTTTTCTCAGGAAGTCAGTATTTCCTGCTGGCCCGATCTATTTGTGTAATGGTAGCCCCACAGGTTGTAAGCAACTCGCTTTCTGTGCCAGCAGCTCCTTTATCAAAAAAGAAAGGATGAAGAGGTTAGAAGTCAGGCTTGCCTTGCAGCTGTTTTCAGTGAGCTTTGACAAAAGTGCACAAGTGTATTCCTAAAGCTATGAAAGAACACTTAATCAATGTGTGCTGCTTCACAATGATCTCAGAAGGACGGTTTGTTGTGATTTTGAAAGCAGCAGCAGAAAACATCACACGTTCACAGATTATTTGGTATTTTTAGCAGAATGGCTTTAAACTGCAGTTTGCCTCAGGTTTACCTTACTTACATGGAACATCCTGAGAGATGATTCTTCTTTTTAAAAAAGTTTTAATTCTCCTGACAGCACTTCTTCTCCTCTAGCACTTCTGTGCAGTCACTATAACTGTCAGGAGTGCATGCCGGAGCCAGGCCCTGTGACCGGTAGGGATTGGGGCTTTCCTAAATTTGTTCTGAAGAGGCAAGGCGCGGCTGCACAGGTGAGGCTGACTGGTAACTCACAGCACCTGGTGGCAAGAGCTGGGAAGGGATATAAGGTCAGCATTTCCCTTTGGATCTTTGCCACAGCAACAAGCTTCCTGTCTTGCTGTGTTTGGCTTCTTGACTCCTGATTTCCCGACCCTCAGACCCTTGGCTCCTTGACTCCCGGCGCTCTGATGCTCAGACCCTTGGCTGCCTGGCTTCTGGACTCCGTTCCTGCTGCACCCCGCTGTCTTGCCCCCGGTCCTGATGTCCTCAGCCGGGACTTCAACCGCCCCTAAACCGGACCGTGACAATAGCAAGCCTTGGTGAACAGTCTATCCCAGATAGATGGTTAGTGTTGAAGAAAGAAAATCAAGTCACGGGTCTCATTGGGTAGCCTTGAGTATAACGCCCTCTCTCAGGCTCATTCACCACACAGAATTATGAGGCTAAACATCAACACTGGAGTAAGGCTGGGATAGCATCATCATCTGTTTATACCCCATCCATCTGACTAAGTAGCCCAAACCATTCTGGGTGGCTTCCAGCAAAATATAAAAACACCATGAAACATCAAACATTAAAAACTTCCTTATACAGGGCTGCCTTCAGATGTCTTCTAAAAGTCATATAGCTGTTTATCTGTTTGAGGGGAGGGTGTTCCACAGGACAGGTGCCACCACTAAATCTGGCACTATGGAGCTTGATTCCAATATGTATACCAAGCTGGATGGTAGTAGGTAATTAGCAAAGATTTGTTATGAGAAGTTGTGTGAAGTCTATCATCCCCTATGCAAAGCTTATCAGGCTCCTGGTCTATTTAACTTGATGCATGCCAGTGTTTAACACAGAAAGCAACGGATATTCCCAAGGATTTCAGAAAAATCTCAAGTGATTTCTACTGTAGATCCTTTTTGCAGATAATTATACAAGATGAAGTGCCACATCCAAGTGCAACAATGCTCATGTTTTCAAATCATGATTAATTCCTTAGGTGTAAATGATGTATTCATATCACATATGCTGAGCTTTGTATTTATGAAGGCCATGTACTCAAGAGTGCAACACTCCTTGATTATTTGAAGCTATACAGTTGTTTGTCCTTGACATTAATGTGTGACACTGTGGGACTAACTGCCTATTGTACAAAAGATATGCAACAATACCCACATAACCTTTTCTTTATGGAAAATAGCTTCAGGAAAGGTGTGGCATGGAACAGAGAATCAGAGAGCTCCATGGGGAGAGTGGGAAGAGGTTCAATAACTTATTTCCGTCAACTTTCCATGCTGCTTCACTCCAAATCAGTCCTACTTGACCTTAGACTGGATTTTGTTATATAAGCTATATGTATCCACCCGCCACCAGTGGGTGTGCAGTCCCAATGAATACAAATGCATTCATCACCCCAGTTGAGAAGGGCTTTACGCTGGTGCTTGAAACTGCAAAGGGAGTATTGCTTCAGCAGTAAAGCAGCTCAGACTGAAGGCTTATATATGAGATGGAGGCTCCACTCTTCCCAGTCAGGCCCTAACCAAGGCAGGTCATTACAGTGCTTTCCTCTACTCCCCAAATTGCTTCTCATCCATGCAGGTGGGCACTTTGCCAGTTGCCCTATAATTCCTGGCTCACCATTTTCTCTTCTCCTGAGGCTGGGGGGGGGGGGGGAGATGGGAGAACGTGTAAGAGCTGACTTGAAACCCAGCCAACTGGTGTGGAGACATCTAATCCCAGAGAGGGATGTCTTGATCTAAGAGTTCCTTGGTGTCTCTGGGTAGCCTTCTTCTTCTCAGGAGACCCTTTGTTCAAGGTCCAGGCAGGAGCTCTAGTAAGATTTTCCATTTGTTCTTGGGGAAGATTCATGAGGAGGGGAACACACTCAGATTTATGGATTACTGTACTTTGTATTGTACAAAATAGCAGGCAATAGCTGTCCAGATGTCTATAATAGATGGCATGAGTTGTGGCAAAGAGACAATCATGTGTTGGGCAGAAGTGCTTCAGGTGGAAATAAGGTGAGACTTAGTAAATATTTCAGTTGCCCTAGTAACAGCCTTGTGTAGTCAAAATGATTGTGATAAGTATGCTTCATGTTGTGGTTCTATTTGTGAGCATATTTGCTCAGTCGTTTTCCATTGAAATCAATGGGACTTAGAACTTTCATATTCACATTGAATTGCTAATATATTAGTATAGTTCCCCAGCAAATGAATAAACAGGCATTTGAAACAAAAAAACTAGTTTCATTGTACACCCTCACTGAAAATGACATTTTTTCCTAAATAAATCAAGCCTTTGCAAATTGTTCTTGCTACATCTGGATAAAAATGAGTGACCTCAAAGAAAAAAATGAGATAATAAGAGTATTTGAATACATGCAATTGTAATGACAATTCTAAATGACTGACTGTTCAATTAATTCCAATCTGTCATGGTGATGTGGGAACAAATCGGAGAAGAAACATTTGGCTGTGAAGAAAATTATAGAAATATAATTTTCTTCAAGGCTATAAATATTATGAACTTGGAATTGTTTGTTCTTTCCACCCATTAGTTTTAGAGCCAATAAACTAGATTTGTCATTGAAACTTACAAAAAAGCTACTTTATAAGAAATTTTACAGATCAGTATTTTTTTTTTTAAAGAGAAACTTCTTTTTTTTGAACTTTATCCTTTGGCAAGCCAGACCATGACAATGGTCAAGTCCTGATTGTCTCCTTATTATGTCAGTCTTGGTGAAGGTAAGTAAAACATCCATACAGATTCTGCATCCCGGCTAATGAGCGTCTCTTAGAAGCTAGATATGTGATTCAGAGGGCTTTTCATCTCCTTAAATTGAAACATTCTTCAGCAGCAGCCAGTGGTCAAATAAAAAGATATTAAAGTAAGCAATGTCTTCATACCTCTCAAAGCCAGCAGTGTAGTCCCTTTGAATCATGCTCTATATGAAATGCTACCATGCTTTTAGCAATTCTAATTTTTTAAAAAAATAATTTTTATTGATTTTTCCATGTATACCTCTTCTAACAATATATCTTTAACAATTTTTCATATTTTGACCCTCCTGCCCTGGACTTCCCTCATACTCCCATTTTGTTTTATTTCCATATTGTTCACCCTGTGTATTGTTTCCCCAAAATTTTCTCAACACATATAGTCTTGTTTTTTGTTGTATACAGTTGTGTGTTTACTCAAACCCTGCCACTGAGTCCATTTCTTTATGTTGCTTCTTCATATATGTTGTAAATGGTTCCCGTTCTCTTTTAGAGTCTTTGTTGTCCTTTTCATGTCCTTTCTTTGTTGTCCTTTTTCTGTTAGTTTTGCCAGTTCTGCATATTCCATAACTTTCCCTTGCCACTGTTCTTTTGTTGGTATTTCTTCTGTCTTCCAGGTTTGTGCTAATATAATTCTTTCCACTGTTGTTGCATGTTGTTGTTGTTGTTGTTGTTTAGTCATTTAGTCATGTCCGACTCTTCATGACCCCATGGACCAGAGCATGCCAGGCACTCCTGTCTTCCACTGCCTCCCGCAGTTTGGTCAGACTCATGTTTGTAGCTTCGAGAACACTGTCCAACCATCTCGTCCTCTGCCGTCCCCTTCTCCTTGTGCCCTCAATCTTTCACAACATCAGGGTCTTTTCCAGGGAGTCTTCTCTTCTCATGAGGTGGCTATATACCATCTATACATCATTTTCATATAATTCTCTTTCAATAAGATACAATCTGTAAATTTTAGGTTCACCTTCCACATCTTTTCCCAATCTTCAAGTTGTATATTATGACCAAAATCCTGAGCCCACTTTATTTGTGCTGACTTTACCATTTCATCTAACATTTCCCCATAAAGTAGGAGATTGTACATTTTTAAAAGTAATTTCATGTCATTCTCGACTATCTCTTTTTGAAAGTTTGAAACTGTATAACTAAAACCTTTCTTATTGTCTTCCTTAAACGGTTCATTTAATTGTCTATGATGTAACCAGCTTTGTAAAAAGGTCTCCAATTCCTCATATCCTTTCAGCCTTAACCCTTTCCCCACCTCTATTAATAATTCTCTATATGTCGGCCAATTTCCCCCCTTACTAAGTGTTTTTAATGCTAATGTTTCCACCCGCGAGAGCCACCATGGGGTTTTTGGTTCTAAGAAAGTTTTTATATTTATTCCAAAATTTTATAAGTGTTTTTCTTATTATATGATTATGAAAACCTTTTTTGTTTTTTATCTTTCCCATACCATAAATATGAATGCCAACCAAATCTATTATCATGTCCTTCCAAGTCCAGTATTTCATCTCTTTCTAATTTTATCCAATCCTGAATCCACGTAATACAAGCTGCTTCATAGTATAATTTCAAGTCTGGGAGAGAGAAGCCTCCTCTATCTTATGTGTCTATAAGTATTTTATATTTTATTCTAGGCTTTTTCCCATCCAGACAAACTTAGAAATATCTTTTTGCCAGTTTCTGAAGCAGACAAGGTTGCTTATTATCGATATTGACTGGAATAAAAATAACATCTTTGGTAGTGCATTCATCTTTATTGCTGTTATCCTTCCCATCAAGGAGAGATTAATTCTATTCCAAATTTCCAAATCTTTCTTAATCTCATTCCAAACTTTCTCATAATTATCTTTATATAAATTTAAATTTTTATTAGTAAACCAAATTCCTAGATGTTTGACTTTTTTGTGTGAATTTCTATTTTTGTAATCTCCTGCAATTCCTTTTCTCCAGTTCTGTCATATTTTTTGTCAATATTTCAATCCTGCCATTCACCCAAACTCTTGTATTTTTTCTAAAGCCTTAGGGAGACATAGTTTTGGTTCCTCAACTGTGATTACCAAGTCATCTGCAAATGCTTTCAACTTAAATTCATTTCCACCCATTTTTATTCCCAGAATCTGCTTGTCTGCTCTTATGTTTCTGTTCAAAACCTCAAGGACCAGAATGAATAATAAAGGTGATAACGGACATCCTTGTCTCGTTCCTTTTTCTATTTTAAATTGGTTCGTTATCACCTGGTTAATAAGCTTTTGGCAATTCTAGCCCAGCACAATGTACCTGGAACAAAATGTATTATTTGTTCTTCAGTTACATAAATGTGCATTTTATAGTCACACAGTATCTGCATTGCTTTATATTTAAACTTTCCCACAGAAAACCTGTTCTCCCAGCATTTTAGCACTTTCACACCAAAACACATATTATCTAGAAGACAGATATTCAATATATGGAACTATCATATTTGTGTCAAGTCCAAAGACACTTGTGTCCAGAGCAGCTCAGTTGTTGTGTAGTTTTAAAATCAGTGTCAGAAAAATAGTGGGCGCTGGACAAGGTAAGGATGCACAAAACATAGGTGGATTTAGGGCAACGTGACTGGTTCCACCACAGTGGGTGCCAAGCCTAGGGGGCATGGCAGGGCTTCACAACTATGACACAGTGAATTAAGCAAAGTGGAAGGTGAGGGGCACTAAATTTTGGCCTCACACAGGGCACCGCTGAAATTTGAAAGATCAAAGTCTGTCCCTGTACAAGAGTTACTATGCAATCCATTCAGTAGGATGACTGCCAGTGAAACTACTTTAGCATCTCTTAAGTTCCTGATTACACTGAAGCACGCAAATATAGGACTGCATACCACACCAAGAAAATTTCCATTTTCTGTTAGAATCTGTTACTTAGGGCACAGAAAACGGAGTGGGCTGCAGAATTGTTATTGTGGGGTGTCAAATGAGCAAATCATCCACATTCTCTAAACAGTGCCTTGCCAACTGCATATGGTTTAGGGTTAGGAGTTCCCATGCAAATACTTAAAAGCTATGGTTAATATAGCATTGCAAAGATCAGTCTTCCTTGCTGCACATCACAAAACAATTTTCAACATTTTCAATGTCGTTTCCTTCATAGAAGTTCTCAATTCTTCCCTATCTCTAACCTTCATTTAGCACCTTTTTGTTATTTTACCATCACGGTGGCTCGTTTTATTATATTTCTAACCCAAAAAACCACATGTAGTTCTCATAGTTCACTTTGTAACTGAGCATTAAATTGTCATGCACATAATTCTTTTGTACATTGCTGAATCCGGCTTTAAATCCAGCTTGCATTTTTTTATGCCAATGACATTTTGTGGGCGCAGTGAAAAACTTTCATGCCCAAGGAAAACTGATCCCACAGTAAACAGCCATCTGGAAGCACCCACAGATAGTATTGGAAATAGAGGGTTGAATACAGAAAAGAAGCAAAAGACTCAACCATTTTTATGATCTCCTGCAACATCACATCACAAGTCAGTGTTGTATTTTGAAGTTACAAAGCAGCTCCGTTCAAGCATTTTAAAATGTGTAGCAACTGCTTTTTGATCCATAGGTCATGAAATGTGTAACACCTGTTTACCTGGGGCAAGCTTGCAACAGGACATGCAGACTTATTGACTCCAGCTCCAAATTCCTAAATTCTAGATTCCTATCAAATAGCTGTTCTGTCAATGATGCCATTGTCCAGTTTGGAGGAATGTTAGTGGAACAGAAGAGCTCTGAATCCTTTGGATCCAAGCTCTTTCCCAGAATCCCTGCTTTTGGATTTCACAGACACCAGAGATCTAGCACTGGTTGGGGCAGGGCTTGAGAGGAGCATGTATTATCAGAGAGGTAAGCTCTGACATCAGATCTCCCTCTCTGATATCAGAACTCAAGGGCTGATAGATCCAATTTAGCTGTTGGCCCAGGGATCATAGGATTGCACCCATAATAATTATTTGAATGAAATCATATTTGCAGTAACATCATTATAAATCTAAACGCATTAACAGCACAAATAACTAGTTTAAAATAAAAATAAAAATCAGGAGCTTGTTGTGTGCAGTCTTTAGTACACCTATCTTGCGTTCTATGAACTTTCCTGATGTCTCTAAAATATATAGTTATAAAATTTATTATTGAATATGTAGACATTTGTTTCTGTTTTCTGGCACACAGTGTGCTGCAAAATCATCGGATGCTTGGCACTTTACAAAATGAATTATTTCCTCTCCAACAGTGTATTAACTACATTAACCACAGTATATTAACCACAATACTGCATTATTTTGTAATGTGCAGAAAAGACAATTTTATGGCTGTTTTATGAAACAATATATTATATGATTACAAGAGGATATTACATGTCAATATCACATTTTTGAACAATAACCCAAAATGGTAATGTTCAGATAGGAGTCAGCTTGATTTTCTTTTAACAGGAAATTTTATTTTGAAATAAAATGGGCAGGGAAGTCAACTAAAAGGAAGAACACAACAGAACAGTACAATCAGACTGCTAATGAAGAGAATAGTAAACTCACCTTTATATTGGGGGTGGCTTGATTTTTGCAAGGAAAGGGGGAAAATAAGATTTCCCCCCAAACCCCAGGAATCTATCCTGTTGCAATAATGTGGTATGAACAAAACTCTGCCAATGGACTTTGATGGACTTTGAGGTAATAAAAACTCTTTAAAGAACTGTTTATGAATGGCTGCACAGATGCTTTCATGTCAAACTGACCCTTGATTAAATATTACATAGTGTGAAACAAAAATAGCATAAATAAAATACACAGCACTAATTTATAGTGGCAGAATGTGTTCCTACGCATCTCATAAAAAGTCTGAATAAGCCCTAACAGAGGCCAAGTGATGCACTAGATCTGCTAACCTGTGCGAAGGCTTTCTGTAGTCTTTGGAAGGTCTACATTAGAGAGGTACCATGAACTGTATTTTAAGGTCGATTTTTCTCTCTCTTTCTTTGTAATTGGTTTTGTCAGGATAGAAGGTGACAGAGAACTTTTGAACTACTCAAAGCCTGGCATCCCTGTAATTAAAAGAAATTATTAGCAAAAGGGAGGAATCAGTGTTCCAGCTGGGACTGAACTACAGGACATATTTAATGACCAGCTTTTCCTCCAGTTATTATAATGTATTTTTAATTCCATTTCACAAAACATTCCTTTCATTTGCAACTGCTGACTAAAATGTGGCACAGTTTGTTTTTCTTCTTTCTTTCATTTTTTGCATAGCAGACAATGTACTCTTATATGGCAGGTCAAGTCGACCTTGGCTTTAGTTATTGCACACTATATCTACAACAAGGCCTATCAATCTCTCTGGCTTTTTTGGCTTTTTTTTTTTTTGTTTAATTTGAATATAATGTATGCCTTGAATGGCAACACTCAGGAGCCTATCAGGAATGATATAAAAGTCAAAAATATAAATCAATCAATCTGCAAGGGATACACAGCAGCACTTCGCTGCTTATGAATGCCTTCACTGCTGAAGCAGTTTCAAGGTGGATTCTCTGTTGCTTCCACCAAGATCCAGATCTAGCCAACTGATTTTTCTACATATAAAAGAAGAGAAAGTAAGCACTTTGTAACAACAGAAAGCAAGCGCCATGTAAATAGGTCTTCAAGTCCCACTTGTACACTTCCCTGAAGCATCTGAGGACATGCTTTCGCTCAGTGGTAGAGCACTGCATGCAAAAAGTATGAGGTCCAATTCCTGAATCTCCAGGTAAGGCTGGGACAGTCTTTGGTCTGAAACCCTGGAGAGCTGCTGCCTGTCACTAGGCAACACTGACCTAGATGGGTTGGTTATGATTCTATTGTCTTATTGTTCCAGTTCACCTTTGCTTCTGGCTGAGTGTCAAAGGGCTAAACAAATAATTATTATATAGCAGTTGTTTCATTCCAGGTTCAGCCCTTAACATCTCCAGGTAGTACTGGAAAATATCCTTTTTTTGAAGCCCAGGAAAGCTGGTGTCTCTCAGCATCGGATGGGTAGCCCATTGAGATCTTTGGTGATGAAGGAAGACTACATTAGGTTCCAGTACTTTATATTATACTAGAAAACTAATAGAAGTAGATCTACAAAGTTTCTTAACTAAGTGCTCAACAGTGAACAAGGCTTTGCTTTTGGTTCCTTAGGATTTGTGCCACTGTAAAGAAAGAGGAGAGGGTATACCCTATGACTGAGAATCTAGCTGTGAACAAATAATTCATATATATCATCCCAAACAAGATACCAGATAAATAATGTATTCCACACCTATGAGTTGGAATTAATGCCAGTCTTAATTATTAAACTGTAGCCTACAATAACACTTAGATTGGGTTGTCAATAAGTTAAACCTGTCACGGCAATCTATCCCATTGCTTACAATGCTATGAAAATGGCACACACACACACACCGCCTATGTGCCAGAATGGCTTACGTAAGGACAGTGTAGCTGAGATTTGTATTCCTGTTGCTGAACATGGGTGAAAATGCTCCTTGATCTCCCCATACAGTAGTTTTGTGAGGGTAGAGAAGTGTCAGCATATATCTCCCCCTTCCCAACATCTCCAATGAAATGTCCTGTGAAGCCCCTCATGCAATAACTCTGTACATCAGAATAGACACATGAGTTTGGATTTGAATGCAATATTTTTTAAAGAGAGGGAAGGGAAACAAGAAGCTGCTGTTCACTGATCTCTGAAAAGGTGGTTGGATGTTCAGCTACCCACTGAGCGAAAAGATCCATTGTGGTGCTGGCAATGCTCCTTGCCAGATTTCTTATGAAGGTCTGAGGTTGGTGCACACCTGGAACTGAACTTCAGCTGACACAAGACATAGAGAAGGTACCGAAGGACTCTTAGAGACACTGATGAATGTTATGGTGTGGAAATTCAGTCATAAGAACTAATGACTGTCTCGCTGACAGTAAAACTCTGAAATTTAAGAGCATTATTTCAAGTTTATTGCAGAGGATCCAAACAATAAATCACCAGCCCCTTGTTTTTAAGAATGAGCATGCTTTTCCCTGATAGATGAAGAACATCTTTGAGGTTTATGCACCTTTTCAAACCTATCATCATATGAGGGGTTATAAAAAGGGATTGAACTGTGGTGTGCTTTCAATTTCAATATTTATTAAAAAAGCAGTTTCTCAAAGCATGTGAGAGCCTCCACACAGCCTTTCTAAAACATGAAAATGTTTAATCATTATGCATTAATGTATGTATAATTTCAGGGAGCCTTTGCCTATTTTCTGTTTTCAGTAATTTTTCAGCTTTCAAAAGCAATCTTACTTTTACCAAAGAGCAATGGGGTATAATTGCATGCCTGCTTGTATGAAGGCAACCTTCCTTAAGTTCTTCGGGCTCCTTTCCCCTCTCTTTTCCCCTAATGCCAAGTTTTACGCTACTAAAAATTTAAAATACCAGTGCTGTGTACTCCCAGGATATCACAGAGCAGTGACCTAGCAGTGGCATATGCTGGCCAATGATGTATGAACCATTTAACTTTCACTCTTCGCTGCTTTCTCACCTGCCAAGGAACAATATCTTTACCCCTATTATTGCATTCTGAAAATTCCTTGTTAATTGTTCAGCATGTGTCCCATAAATGCTGAATAGATCTCAGCACAGTGACTTCAACATAAAAGTGGTCTTCAGTATGCTTTAAAAAAGAGTCTCCCAACAATGCTAAAGTCTGTAGCACATTGGCCTGGACTATGACGCAGGGAGAGTCCCAAGGGCCAGGTAGAAAGGGCCTGGAGGGCCACATTTGGTCTGAGGTTCCCCACCTCCATAACCTGCAAGTGTCCCAGAAAAAACGGGACATCCCATTTTTCCCTACAAGAGCGTGGGGGCCATTGAGGTGCCATGATCTTCTATGGTACCCCAAAATGCACATTTTGGGGAGGCATGAGAACATAGCCCCCCCCAGTGCATCTTTTGGGTTCTGTGATCTTGTGCATGTGAGTGCATGGACAGGAAGACACGCATCCCGGTTTGGGTCTCAACATGTTGGAGGGTATGCACCACTGCTGTGGAGGGAGCCCTGTTACATGTGTGCACCTGTCTCCCCACCCCTGCTTTAGACACAGGTCAAGAACAACTTGGCCAGGGAGCATAGCTAGCACAGATAGCATGCACACCTGGGACTAGAGGGCAGACCCCAGGTTCTTGGTAGCTCATTACTAATCTAAAGGGAGCAAAGGTACTTGCATAAAGCTGCCTCCATGGCCATGGCCATGGGTGTCCTGATTGATTCACATCACCATAAAAGGAATCTTATGTGCATCTATGGACATCTATGGACAATCTGTGGATTGCCATTTGCTCTTATTCAGTTTCAGAGAGTGAGTTTTCACAGGCAATGTTCCAGAGCAAATAAAAGGCACTTGGACATGGAGCTTTAAAATACGGACCATGCCTGGAAAGAGCAGAGGAAAGGTAAGTGTGGATAACTCCTCAGCTGACATCTTAAAATCTTTTTATCCAGAGAGAAGTTTTATAGTCCAGCCATTGGCTGCCTGCTGTATATTCGCTCAATTTTTCTAGCTGTCTTTATTTTAACTTTTGTTTTATGTTGGTTTTATCTGTTTGATTATGATAAAAGTGTCCTAGCACTTTTGTACTACATCAGGACATGGGCTGCAATCCACTAGACTTTCTCCTCTACTTCCACAGCTTTTATTAAATTCAGTGGCACTTGTGCAAAAGAATGTCATGGTTGATTGTGGTCCTGGCTCAATATTCCATAAAAGCAGCAGTTTAATTATGAATAGTGTGTACCCAATTATAGAAGAGCCATTCAGAGTAACTTTATTAATTGTTTTATCAGATTATTAGGATTGCTTAGAATAACTCAGTGAATTCCATTTTTAGTAAAACTGCTGAGCCAACTATAAAGATTCCTTAGTAAGTAAAGGATTTTTTTTCATTCTAGTTTTAATTTGTAAAGGAAAAATGATTCAAAAACCATATACGTGAGAGAATACTTTAAGAATAGATAAAGAAATAGACTTCTCTGACACGCATTCTACAAAAAGCCACCATGCCATCTTCGATGCAATTTTCTTTTATATTTCATCCTGTTTTCTCAGCATTTCATCACAGTAGGGGATGAAAGAATTTGTGAAGACAATGGGTGGGCAACACTGACTAGCCCCACTGCTGTTACCAAGAAGCGTGGTGCTCAGCCTCCTCTCTCCACGTTTTCAGTGTGTGCACACGTATGATGGGAGTCAATGAAGTTTTATTCAGAGTACACCTATTGGATTTAATGTACCAAATTTAGTCATAATCATTAGATCTCTGCCACACAAGGGGAATCCTGATTGTGCCAGCATCCCATCTTGTGCGGAGGAGGAGCTCTAGGTTTATAAGAGGATTGGAGAGGAAATCTCTTCCTGGCATAGATGAACAGATGCTTGTCTACATGGTCCCACAACCCTCCCTCCTCATGTGTTGTAGTTTGATCAAACCCATGAAGGAAGGTCATCAGAACCCCACTAGCATCAGGAACTGCTGACCATGTGGTGAGCCATGTAACTGCAGCCTCTCAGACCTGGCATGGTTTCACCCATGGCTTGTCCATTAGGTTTGCCATTCCCATCTATACAAAAAGTAATGTGATGTATTTGGAGACCCTGTTGCAATAAAGGATGCAATATAGTAAGCTGCATCTTCCCTGCTTCCCGAGGTCTTGCAAAATATGCGAAATCATCTCATCACATAAACCTCACTTGTCATGTCTACTAGCAGTAAGGCATTCTGCTAGTATATATATTAAAAAGACGCATTGTAGGCTATCTATAATAAACCTCATCAGCAATTCTAATTTTTCAACCAAGATGTATTGATTTTTTTTTTACTTACTATATGGAATGGCATTATATAGCAAATTGGTAACATCTACTATTAAAAGAAGCAATGTGTCAGGACTGAAGCCAATATGCACATGAAAAAGTTGACGTGCTGTCAAGAATGACAGTGTCCAAGTATTGGGCCTTGCTTTTTTATTTTATTTTTAAAAAGGATTTTGCAACTATTTTACATGTGATGGCAGCCTTCAAGATGGATGCTGAAGTACAGGGATTACCTCAAGAGATTTGACATTGAAGAAGCTACTTGGGTATCTTTCTCTCTTCCAAAATCATATTGCTTTACAGTTAATGATCAACGAAGGCTTAAGGCCACTCCTTAGTGTTGGATGTCACTAAGCCCCCTGAAACCAGGAGGAAAAGAATCAAGATTAATGTGCCTATATCTAGGATCACAACAACAGTGCCACTGTACAGTTTGGTCAGCTCTCACAACAGTGTGCCTGTCCATTAATTTATTTAAAATCAGCCTACAACAATATGAGATATGTGGTTTAATGAGGCAAAAATAATGAGGATTACTCATGGAATCACATAAACAGGCTCTCAGCATCTGAACATGTAACTGCAATGCAGAACCCTCTCCTGGGGTCTGACAAGTACATTTTGTAAAGTGCTAAGCCTCATCATTTCTGGTTCAGTTCTGCTTGAGAAGAGAAGAGACTTTGAGGCTGGCAAGGAGACTGCATCTCTCAGTATTTTAATGGTGGTATCCAGATCTGAGTACAATTATTTTAAAATGATCCACCTCAACATTATGATTTTCTTCTTCTTCCACCATTTATCAGTTATGAGAACGGGGTGCTCAAAATGTTTATCAGTTATTGAGGCAGCTATAAAAGTCATCCTCTTTATGAATTCAAGCATCCCATCAGATTATTTTCCAGATGGCATTAATTAATGGATGGCATGTGAGATAGTTAGTGGACTTTGACCCTAAACATTGACCTTCAGCCTGGCCATGAATCCCCTGATGACATCAAACATCCTCTTTACTGTACTAGCCTTTTATATAATTGGATATCTTTTTTAAAAAAATAAAAAAATAAAATAGTGCTCCTGAAATTACTAAAGTGCCTGAAAGAAACTTGTATATGCTGGGGGGGGGGGGAGAGAATCAAGCCAAGCTGAATGCTTCAAACGATTCAAATCTCACTGCTTCAGTAGTATGTCAACGCTGCAGCTTTTAGTTTATGATTCAACAAGCTATCAGCATCTTTGGTCCCAAGCCAGCTTACAAAGGACAAAATGTATTGTGGCACCTTAAAGTTAACATGTATTAAGGCATAAGCTTCTGTAGACTCAAGCCCATTTTGATGTCAGATACACTGAAGTGAAATCTTAGGTAAAGGTACCCCTGCCCGTACGGGCCAGTCTTGCCAGACTCTAGGGTTGTGCGCTCATCTCACTCTATAGGCCAGGAGCCAGCGCTGCCCGCAGACACTTCCGGGTCACGTGGCCAGCGTGACAAGCTGCATCTGGCGAGCCAGCGCAGCACACGGAACGCCGTTTACCTTCCCGCTGGTAAGCGGTCCCTATTTATTTACTTGCACCCGAGGGTGCTTTCGAACTGCTAGGTTGGCAGGTGCTGGGACCAAACGACGGGAGCGCACCCCGCCGCGGGGATTCGAACCGCCGACCATGCGATCGGCAAGTCCTAGGCGCTGAGGTTTTACCCACAGCGCCACCCGTGTCCCTTGAAGTGAAATCTTACCTGGTGGCAAATAAAGGAGAAAATAGTAGGGTAGGAGTTGAACAGCAATGAGCAGCCAAAATTACCACCAGTCATAATTAGAGATTGAACATATGTAAAACAGGCAGACCTTTAATGGCAGCATATAGTGGCTGGCTCAAGATGCAGACAGGGCTTAAAGGTAAATGGATAAATGGTAAATTGCCTAAAGGGTAAATGGATCGAGGGGAGGTCTCCTCATATGTCCTGGGCTAACCAAAGCTGTCAGTGAAGCAATACTGAAAAATGTGTGCATACACGTGACCCCTGCAGTCCATTCTTTGTTTTTTATTTGCCCTTCCTGATCCTCTCATTGCTCATATAGGTTCTTTGTGCAGCTGCATTATTACACTCACGAAGACCAGTCCAGGAATGATACGGGACATTCCGGCAAATATGTCACTTCAAATGGCAGGCGGCAGGGCTCGCTTGCCAAGAGCAGCATGCTTGGATGGGTCAGTGCTCCTTTTGAGGGGGCCTAGGCAGACACTATGAGGGACACTGTGTGACTTATGTACCTGACACCCCTAGAAGAAAATCTGTATCTTATCCAGCCTGGAGAGCAGGCTGTACTAACCAGCATATGTTAGAATGTATCCTGGGAAGTAACAACTGGTGCAAATTTGCCTTTAAACGGCTGTTCCTAGATGAATGATTTGATTCCTGTTGCCAGTAACCCGGTGCACAGCAGGACATTTTCCAACTGTGAGCTAACAACCAGTTAGCCCCACTTCACCTCCTGAGAATTAAGCAGTCTGTGACATACTCTGGACTGGAGAAGCAAATGGCACAATGAGCGCAACTCGTTCAGATGAATCAGACAATATAAGAGTGAATCCAGGAGATAAGGAGTTTATGGCAAACAGAAAAATTGGAGGAAGGGGGCTTCCAGATGGGGGCCTTAATATTGATAAAGAGTCATTCAGATATAGCAAATTAGTAATTGGAAACTTTTTTTAAAAAAAAACAAACTTACCAAATGTTCTGTGGAAAGGGTAAATCTGGATCAAATTGAGGGACAGGAAAATAAACTGGCATTTTAATAGCAATGACATAGTACATAGAGACTGCAAGAAAGCTACATGTGTGAGCAGTACTGACCCCACAATAAGCATCTGTGTGAAAGCACCCTAAGGCAGTACTTACTAAACACATGTGCCACAAGTCAATGCATAGCCATGCACACTTATATCCTATAGATATCAATGTGCCTCTAACAGCACAGCCTTATGTCTTATTTATTCAGAAGTAAGTTCCACTACATTTCTAGGTGACTATTTCAACTGATTTGTATACACATTTCATAAGTATATAGACAATGCATATAGAAAGGGGAGTGGGATTGCACTCAGGGATTTCATCTCTCCATGTGCATTTGGTTTAACATGTGAGGGAGCTCTGAGTGTCCCATTTCTACAGAGTTAGATTGTGCCAAACACAAATGGACCAGAAGTTGGTCTTGCAGGAGTAAAGGGGTAGGTCTCTGTGTAGTTTAGATGGTGCACACATCCATCTCATTGTATATACACATGTGCATGTCTTTTAAAACAAGGCATTTGTAAAAGTTAATACTTATTTTCCTAGCCAGATTCTAAGGCTTACAGTAGATAAAGCAACTGACATAGTCTGGTGGCATGTATTCATCCAAAAGGCATTCCACAAGCTGCTTAAACGTGGAAAGAAAATATTCTGAAGTTGTTCAACAGAGTTGTGCACAAGTAAAAGCTAGAAGCAGTAAATACCTGTCTTAACTTTCCCTGCCAAAAACCTCAAGGGCTGGAAATGTTGACAAGAATCTGACAGATATGATTCTGACACATCATTACAGAATCACTGATCCAGTGTGTTTGCATACCTCCATTCCACAGACATGCCTACCACTAACAACTTGATAGTAGTACTCTGAACTTTGATACACTCTTTGGATTCCAGCACAGAATTATACTGATTGTATGAAGATGGGATGGTGCACGGGTGTCCAGCTTTTTCGCCAGGCAAGATGATCAGGATCAGGATCAGTAACTTGGTTGGGCAAAGTTTGGAGTCCCCAGATTGAAAAATCTTTCTTCCCCTGCCTGCAGATAATCAACCTATCAGAAAACTAGAAGATTACCCTGGAAGCCCCTGCATCATTGCAGAAGTCTCTGGATTATGTGTTATTTCCTTGTGGTACAAGATCTTGCCAGATAAGAGACAGTCAACACTGCTGCTAGGCCAAATAGCAACAGTGTCCTGGACCCAGGGGCTAGTCTAATTGGTCCAGAAGCAACACATGGAGCTTCTCAATCTGCTTCTGGGCAACCTTACCAAGGGGAAATGGGGATTCAGGGGCCTCTGCAATGATGCTGAGGCCTCCAAGGCAACCTGTCATTTCTCAAAATCAGTTGTGTGCCCAATGGCAGGGGAAGAAACAGAGCATGACTCTGTTGGTCAGGGAGAAGGGGAAGTTGTGGCCAGATCAAAGCAGTATGCAAACTCCACTGCCTATCTGTCAGGCACTACTCCATGCAGGAAATTATTAATCATCTCTTGTTTCCTGCTTGGAAGGATGCCTGCCAGGTGAGAAGCGACATCTTCCAAGTCAGTAGTGGTATAAGAATGGGGGGAAATGAGATCACGGCAAAAATTAGTTGGGAGCCAGATGGCTATCCGTAGACAAGAGAACTCAGATGTTTCATCTGCAGCAGGTGCTGCAACAAAATCTACAGATGCACAGCACTTCTTCTATCTGGCAGCAGCCAGTGCCAAATATATATATAATAACATTGTTGCTTCTGGGAAGTAGAGGGACAAGATCGGGCAAATAATCACCATGATCACCCTACCTGCTGAAGATCCAGGTGGAAATAAGTCATTCTCACAATAGGCAAGATAAATTTGCACCTGGAAAGATAGTCTAACTTTCTAGTCCATAGTTCCCCAAAACCAAGTAAGTCAAAGACTATCACACAAAACAGACAGAAAAACCCACACTTTTCTTTCTGACATTTGAAAACAGGAATGCCAACAGGATTTCCTGGAGGCAGTGTGTCTTATGTGGAAAGCAGGCCCTGCACCCCCACCTCCAGTCTATTGAGAAGAACTGATGACTATGTACATATATTATCTTACCCTTGCCTATCTCACAGGGCTATTGAAAATATAAAAGGAGAAGAGGAGGGAAAACATACACAGCCTTGGTCTCCTGTGTGGGAAAGCCAGATACAGTACAAATGTATCCCATGCAGCTGAACTATGGAATACACTGCCTCAGGAAGCAGTGATGGCTCCCAACTTCGATGCTTTAGAAAAGGATTAGACAAATTCATGATGGCTGCCAGTGGCTACTCAGCACAATGGCTGTGCTCTGCTTTCACAGCTGGAGGCGATATGCTTCTGAATACTAGCTACATGAAAGCGTAGGAGAGGAAGAGTGTTATTACACCCAGGTCCTGGCTGCAGGCTTTTCATAGGCATCTGGTTTGGCAATGGGAGAACAGGTCGCTGGACTTGATGGGCCATTGGTCTGATCCAGCAGGGCTCTTATGTTCTTATGTAATGTCATTCACAAAACATGTAAAGAAAGCCAGGACAGCAGCCTCCTTGCTTTAACTGCAATGTTTCATAGCCCGGATATTTACAGCACAATACAAAAAACAAACAAATAAAACATTTACCAGGTCTGATAATTGTGTGTTCTGACCCAGAGACCTCCCCCCTAAATAAAGACACATTTGACTCAAATTTTAATTTTGGTTTTTGGCAGAATTTAGGCCACAACTTTATTGATTAAAGAAAATGACTGGTTGCATAGGCTCTGGTTCGACTAGCTCCCTGCACCCTTGCAGGTAGCACTGACCCAGAGCTCTATCATAGATCAGCCAAGGGTGAACACTTGAGGTAGGTAGAAAGCCCAGGTACAGCCTATGTCCATTCCCCAGATGCTCCCCTGGACTCAGGCACGGGCACAACCCCCTCCCAGGGGTTGAGCAAACCAAGCTGAGTCCCTGGATTCCTTTAACGGAATACCCTTCACATAGGGATGGCAAGACTGTTTCCCCATCCCTATCACCTGAACCAGCGCGTATCCACAACCTTACAAGTTGTGACAATTTGCTACATGGCAGGCGAAACCCAAATGGCAAAAGCCAATCAGCCAAGTGGGGAAAATTCCTGCTGTGCCCCTGCCCCAATGACAGACGACACATGACGGCATAGCAAGGCCAATTGCAAAATGCCCTAAATATAGGGAGAGGTGGGCTGCACAAGCCAAAAGAGGAAGCTCTGGGTCATGTGCATAGGTATTTATAGGTCCCTTGATCCGTTTGGACTGTGCCCCATTGGCCAGATTAAACCCAACATCGAGGGATCTACCAATCGGGTGTTGTGGCTATCCAATCTTACCCACCCACAGCACAGGAGGTCGGTCTCCAGGTCTCACCGCAACATGTGCCCTCTTTTAGGGAGAACACGATATACCAAGCAAGAAATAGTCTATGTATATGCTGTTTCACCACTTTGGTGTCTGAACTACGTCAGCCTAGTTTGCTTCACAGGGATGTTGTGAAGATAAAAAGGGGAAAGGGGAGATAATGTACAGTCTTGAGCTCCTGGGAGGACAATCAAGATACAAATGTACAACATTCAAGAAATATGTGCCGTTCTCAGCAAAATAGAACAGAGATGGATGTGGTGGATTAGCCTGTGGCACAAATGGTAATTTCCACATTAAAAGATTTACAAGGAATTTCCAAATGAATAGATTAAAAGCAATTCCTAAAACCAGAATCCATTAAAAACTTCTTAATTTTTTAAAAATGAACTTTTGCCTAGACATCCAACATTTAAAATCACTCAGGGTATAAATATACCTTCAGTACTTCTAATTTGTATTTGTATTTTTTTATATAAAATTACAGAAACAAGTAAGGTCTGCTGGCTTGCTGGATAGTTTAGCAAATCAATAATCAATGTTTTTAAAAGTCACTTAATTCAAATTGCCATAATGTACATTATAGAATGGTTAGGGAATGTATATTTACATCATAAAGCTTATTGGATTTCCAGTGCTATTATCGTTTCCCATGACCAAGAGTCTACAAAAAGCTTATTTTCTTTACAGCAACGTGTCCAAAATCTAAAAGGAAATTATGCCAAAAAGTTTATTGTAATAGCGATACTCAAAACAGTTTTAAAAATAATAATAGGAAAAGTAATCACTGACGACAATACTTTTCAAAAGTTTTTACAAGTGATTCTTTAGAGGTCAAGGAAGCTGGGTAGACTTCTCCTGGCCAGCTTCCTCCCATTCCCTACATGCCAAGTTATAGCTGAGAAAAAAATAAACATGGGTCCCTCTTTCTTCAAGAGTCTTTTGTAGTCTACAGTTAAGACATACCATACAACTTTAATGTACATCATAAGAACGTTAAATACCAATGCCCCTGTCTTCAGAATTTCAATGAAATAAGCACTGAAGAAATAAGGTTTGCTTTAAAAAAGGAATTTGTTGACTTGATATTTCTGGTCCATCTGGCATCTTCATTATACAGCTTTCAGCAAATGCTCAAAATATGCCTCTTTGCCCTGGCTTTTGACATCTGAGGTGTATATTTGTAAGACCCACCTTATTTCTGTAATTAGACTGATTTTAATATGTTTTAGTTATTGTTTAATTGTTGTAATCCACCCCTGGGACTTTGGGGGGGGTTCCCATACCATGAGCTATGGTGGCTAGGGCTGATGCATGTCAGAGTCCATCGATATCTGGAAGGCAACCAGCTACCCTCCCCTGCTCCACACATTCAAGGAATGACTGAAGAGACTGAAAGATTCTGGGTACTCCTACCATGGGAAGTTAGCGCTTGAGAGTTGTCAGTGCCATCAGTCAATAAAGCTGTTGGGAAGAAAGGTGCATGATTACAAAGGATGATTACGTAGATCTAACTCACCCTATGCAGATAGTCAACACCTAGAGGTGGGTGGGGTGGACAGAGGAGAACACACCTTTTCCAGCAATGGCCGGTTTCTTCTTCTTAGTGAAATGCACTTCCTAGCAAGAGAACTATTGTGCTCACCTGTTCTTATCAACTCATTGTAGTAATAATATGATTGTCTTCTTTTTCTTATACCAACCTGAAACGGATTACCTTTTTGACAATTTTTGTGTTCCTTTCCATTGACCATGTTAATGCGGTATTAAGGTGTAATCTTCAAAATTCATAAAAAAGTAAAAATAAACTGGTTTCCACAGCAACTGTAACTTAGTCACAGCAGCATCGTCAGTCGCAGTCAATGCAGTCTGCCTTCTCAATGTTGCAATAATGTGGAATGGAATACTGCATATTTATAAATCTGAATAATAATATAAAAGCAAAAGTTAGATAGTGCTAAAGGGTATAACAGATAAAGAGAGAAGAGAAAATTATCAGCTCTATGTACGTTGCCTCCAATTACTGTTTCCCATTACTCTGAATATACTGTATACAGTACCACATTTTCCCCCATAGTCATTTATATAATTACAACCTTGTCTCTTTTCCTCACCTTCAAAGTAGGATATATTGTAATTTGTGCTAATTTCAGCCAGATCCCCTGCTGTTTCATAAGGGATGTTTTGGATATTTCTGCACTGGTAACGGGTTGAAAACTCCAACTGCCTTTTTAATGGTCTATAGGAAGCTCTGCTGAGCCCAATTGGAGTAACAAACCAAAAGAAAGAAAGATAAAGTGTTGATGTTTCTCATCCATTCCAAAATCCTTTCTCTTTTGATCTCATTGATTGTTTTCCATAGACTGACATGCATCCAGTGCATTCATGCAGATTCAGTTAGAATCTGGTTGTGTTTTAATAAAAGCAAACACCATCAGTGAGGAGGAGCTGGATATACTGGACCTGGCATATGGACTTACTGACATGCCTTGCTTAGGCTGCCAGGTGTGTGGTCAGAAGACAGTGGATGGGCCAATAGTTCAGGTCCTCAGATGAGATATCTGACAATAGGAGAAAATGTGAGAAAACAAAACAAAAGAAAAGAAAAGTTAACATTATCTTCTGCTAAAGGCTCTTCCTATGATACAATCATTATTGTGTTCATGTTTCTTCATATTTAGTTGTTATTTATGCTTTCAATAATCCATGTTTTGAGCCAGTTCACAAGATCCTCAGCTCTTTGGTTAATCATGTAAACTTTGTCTATGTTGCAGATGAAGTTAACATATTGTTTCACTCTATACTGAAATGTTTATTTTTTAAAGGAGTGTGCTTTTTGAAAATGTTTCTGTTAATTGTAACTATAGCTTTGTTATCTTTGTTATTAGTGCTGTTTATTTCTTTGGTGTGTGGTTTTTGTTGTGCATTTTTAATATGATTTACTCCCAAGGTTGATTAATTTCCTATCATTGTTGCCCACTGTGAGCAATATTCTGTTGGAAAGGTGGTATATAAATAGTCTTTAAAAATAAATAATGATATTTACTGGGACATAAAATGGTATATATTCTAGGGGTGTACAATTGCTTCGGCCAAATCCTAATTCTAGAACCAAATCGGGCTGAAGCAATCTCAACTGAATATGGGTCCTTTAGTTAGTCTTGGGATGATTTCAGATACCAGGTAGGAATATCCTATGTGTTTGTCCTGGTTGTCCACTGTGAAAACGGAAAGCAAGATTAGATGGGCCCTTTGTCTGATTCAGCAGGACTTCCTCCTTATATTCTTAAGCAGTTAATATGTCATGTTCTATATGCTTTTTCTTAATGTAACTAAATTCTACCAGAATCAGTGGATATACTCACATAACACAACAAGAGAAAAGCAGGGCAATAACTAGTATGAAAAAATGCTTACGTTTTAATTGGTTTCTATTTAAATTGGATAATAACTTTATATTTTTTTTATTTTTTGAATGAGGTCGTCTCCCTCTAGTAATCTGATGGAAACCAGTTGGAACACCTATTTAAGTTAAGTTGCATATAAACTTAACTTATAAACAGGACCTTATACAGTATCTCAAAAAATGACACAGCCTAAAGAAACAGAAACTGACTGTGTGCTGCAGCCCTGAAGTTCTCACTGCTCAGATAAGTGGGATGTGTGTAACAGTATCGTAATTCTTCTCTGACAGTCATGTTAGCATGCAGATGGCAGTAAAGAGGATATTTCAGCAGCCATGGGAATTGTAACAGCTCCTCATATTCCTATTCAAACTTGCTGTGGAAGGGAGAGGCAATATATGACATCCAGAATGCTCTCAACCTGAGGCAGTTTGCTCCTCTAGCCCTCAGAGCCAGATACTGCCCATACCTTCATGTTGCCCTGACCCGAAGGAAAGGTTTCCCCAAGGGTGATCCATTTGCTGGTCTGGATGCAGCTGACAGGCCTTACGTTGTCTAACTCCTGCAATACAGGACATTCGAATGGGACCTGTTGTGTCAGAATAACAGTTCATTTTCAAATAGACAGTAAAAGGGTAAACAAAGATAGCAAGGCAATCTAGGATTGGTGATGGGGCAAAATAAATATCAAACATAAAATGATACCAGAAATTCAGATCGCCTTGAGATGCAAAGAAAGATGTGCTTAACAGTAGGGGGCAATGGCATTCCAATTAAAATTCTTTCGCTTCATACAAGCTAGTCTTAGGACAAACTGAAAGTGACTGAATAAAAAAGGAAGAAAAAAATGGTAAGAAAAAAGTCACCTTTGGTGGCTTTAAATGAAAATACAAATAATGAAACTTGTATGTTGTGTTATCACTAGATTCTGAAAAATGCTCACATACTAAATGGGAAGGAGTAAGACTTAGACACGGATCTCCTACCCAAAAACCATATTGTCGACATTTTGATACAAAATAAGAACAGAGCATGTCGGCCAGGTTGTAAGCATAATATTAGTTTCCTCCTTATAAGCTAATCACAACTCACTTCCACATATCTATGTAAAGCAAAATGGCTTCACCTTCCACCTCATATGGCTGAGATGGAGAACCTGTGGTTCTCCAGATGTTACTCAATTACAGCTCCCATCATTGCTGACCATTGGCCCTGCTTTCCGGGAAGCTGTAGTTCAGCAACATCTGGCGCGCCAAAGGTTTTGCCCACCTGCCATGAGGCATGTGCAAATGGCCCAGTGAATGGAATTTATGCAATAATAATTACTATCTGCTATATAAAATAAAAGTAAATAGAATAGAACTCTGAGTTTAAAAAACTCTTTCTTTTTGACAATTCCCTTTTGACAGTATTTTCTCTTGCCTGGAGCTCTCTGGAGCTGTATGATTCAAAGGCTGAAAAAAGAACTGCATAGATTCCTTCCCACATTAAAAGACATTTATGATGGAAAAGCATCTGGGATCAGATATTTTTTCCCCTTCTTCTCCTCTTTTTTTGTTTTAACTTACAGGGGCCAAGAATTTGCTCTGGAACTGAAATTTTATGCCCAAGATTAGTTTTCATAGCCTTTTCTTCTTCTTTTAAGTACTTGTAATTCTAAATGCCATGAATTTTAAGGTGCCCAACTGGAGTTTTTTTAAGGGTGGCGGCAGATGCTCCTAGTGGTTGGTTACCAGTATCCTGAGACATTTATCTAGCCTGAATCATGAATGAAAATGTGACAGATTCTCATCCAAACATTCACTCATGCACATCCCTAATATCCTCAAGCAATTAGTCACGATGATCATTCTCTGCCAAAAGTGTATTCTGGAACCAGAATAACAAGGGCGTTATAGGTCAAGTTTTAAAGTGCACTGACAGATCGGCAAGGGGAAGTTATAACACCTGCTTGAATTTTGATTTACTCATGCTCCAATATTAGACCTTCAATTTCACAAGTGCCCAGGTCACTTAGAAAGCTAGGGCCATGGAATTCAAACCTTTAAAAATAACCCCCAGCGCCTAAAGCCATTGAACATGAGTCTGAAGCAAGCAGCTTTCCCTGTGCCGTTCCTCAGTGCCTGCCCTTTAATTAGGTCAGCTGCTGAGAGTGAGGAAACTTTTCTCAGTTCTGCAATTTTAGGTTGCTTTTCCTGCAGGCTATCCCACGCTGCTATCTTTTTTTGCTGATTTCTCTGTATTTCATCTGGGGGAGTTTCTTATGTGCCATCCTCACTGCAACAAAGCAGTGCAGAGAACTTCGGAGGAGCATAAGAAGTTATTGTTTCATTCAGGGCTAAAGTAATCATGATGTGCAATGATCAGGATTTTCCCATACAGCATTTTTTAAAAAAATTACTAGCAGTCATGTAGAAGGGAAAGTGGGAGAGAATCAGATGAAGCCATTGCACAAGGTAAAGAGAAAGTTTATCCCACATGGCACAGTCTATTTGATTGAAATACACACCCACGCACATATCCCAAGCTGCTGTTTGCCTCTCATTCCTTCTCCTCTTGGAGGCAGCATGCCAGTTGGTGGGAATCACAGGTGAGGGAAGTGCTTTTGCACTCAAGTTCTGCTTCTGGGCTTCTCATGGTCACCTCACTGACCACTGTGAGGGCATAATGTTGGGCCTTTGACCTGATCCAGAAAAAACAGCGTAAATCCAGCAAAAGAGGTGAGGTGCACAAAACAAAATACCTTAACTGTCAAATGCCAGAATAAAGAGATATTCAATATATGACGGAAAACACATAATGAAAGTGCCTAATAATAATAATAATAATAATAATAATAATAATAATGTATTTATATGCCACCAATCTGACTGGGTTGCCCAAACCACTCTGGGCAGCTTTATAAAAAACATAAAACTTCCCTATACAGTGGTACCTCAGGTTAAGTACTTAATTTGTTCCAGAGGTCCGTACTTAACCTGAAACTGTTCTTAACCTGAAGCACCACTTTAGCTAATGGGGTCTCCTGCTGCTGCCGTGCTGCCGGAGCACAATTTCTGTTCTCATCCTGAAGCAAAGTTCTTAACCTGAAGCACTATTTCTGGGTTAGCGGAGTCTGTAACCTGAAGCGTATGTAACCTAAAGCATATGTAACCTGAGGTACCACTGTACAGGGCTGCCTTCAGGTGTCTTCTAAAAGTTCTTTATTCCTTGACATCTGACAGGAGGGTGTTCCACAGGGTGGGTGTGACTACTGAGAAGGCCTTCTGCCTGGTTACCACAGATGCTCCTTTGTGGTAAGGTTGTTCCATAATCCCCAAGTGCCTCAGTTTTGCCAGGACAGTCACAAAATTCCTAAAGCCACCACGGCTTCTGACTTGATCCTGGGGCATCCTGAATTCCCCTGGCTAGTGAATGAGGGTCACAAAAGCAGCAAATGTTCTAGAGATTTTGATGGTCAAATATGTACTGTTATGTGGTTAACTGTTGCCTGTCCAAAATATTTATATTTTTGCACTTTCAGATTTGGGCAATATTCTTGAAAGCATTTGTTTGCACAGCCTTGATTTCCATAATATAAATGGTAGGAAATACTGTGATATATTTGCCCCACTTCAGCTATTGTCTGCAAGGATAAGCCTTTTTCGGTACGACCTGATGAGACACGTGTCATTCTTTTATGCTTTCTGTATGACTTTTCATTGCTTCTCTTCCCTCATATTTAACTGAAAATCACAGGTGGCAAAGTGCCTTTTGCTATAACTGTGTTGACATTGCCAAGCCAAGTTTTAAATGCATTTTCCTTGCCCCATTCATCATTTAAACCCAAATACACCAAACACAAATACCTTATCTTTTTTTTACTGTGCCACTGTCTAAATGTCCTTCACCTCCACTGCTGTCTGTCATGGACTGAATTTTTGTTTGTTTGTTGAATTTAGAAAAGGAAAGGTGTGTGCCGAGTATGCTACAGAGAGGCCTTCTCCTGGCGCAATGGCTGCTTCACTCTTTACTGCAGAAACTGATACAGGGAACTTCTTTTTGGCTGGAGATCAATCAATAGTGCCTCTCTATCACTCCTCCTTACACCAGGTTAGAGAATTCCCCTTTGTCTGTAAAGGGAAAGCAGATTTATTGGGAGAATGAATGAATCCCCAGCTGAGCAAACCCCTAGCTCCTCTCTGTCTGTCCTTAGGCTGTCATAGCACCTCTTCTCCTCCATCTACTGGTTTCCGTGGTTCTTCCCTCTCTTGTATTCCCTGCACCTTCATGCTCAGACCACTTGATTGCACCATTTAACCACTTGGAGTTGGCCCACAACTGGATCAAACAAACAACCCCAGTAGCTGTGGCCTTTTCTTAAAGGCTCAGCCGATTAGTGAAGGCCAGACAGGAACACCTTGCACATACACCCAACCAGCATCTATTGGTGTGAGACAGTAGCAGTGGGCCGTTAGATCTCCAGGATTGTCCTCAGGAGATTCATCAAGACTGAGGTTGATTCATGGAGACTCCAGACTCCAAGACTTGGTTTGTCATGTGGGTGATAGGAAAATCTTCTCTGTGGTTATCGGGTCTATTTGACTGACTTGTAACAAGTTGTGCTAAGCATTCAAAATCCAGAGGGAGCATAATCTTTCCATGCTAAAAGGGTTTTAGCCTACTTTTTAGAAGACTCTTATTTGACTCAACACATCTGAGTGCTTATTTTAAATCTCAATCTTTCCCTGTTTATTTTAATCATTTTCATTAATAGTAAACCACTGAGCCTGAGGGCATGTCCTTAGGAAGGCAAAAAGCAACCCGAAGGGGAAGATTTATATCAAATATATATTGCTGATTTTCAGTTTGTTGTTAAATATGTGTTTTAAAAAGATATGGGGAAAGATATGGCTCTGACATATCCCTGCAAATAAATATTGGGGGGGGGGGGAGAGAGAGATGAGAACAATATTCTTGTTTAAGACATGAGAACAAATATAAATTCATGCTGAAGGTGGAAGGGGAAATACAATATCTAGCAGACCCTAGATATTAACTTTTATAATAGTCATGCTTACTATTTGTACAGTGGTACCTTGGGTTAAGAACTTAATTCGTTCCGGAGGTCCGTTCTTAACCTGAAACTGTTCTTAACCTGAGGTACCACTTTAGCTAATGGGGCCTCCGGCCGCCACACGATTTCTGTTCTCATCCTGAAGCAAAGTTCTTAACCCGAGGTACTATTTCTGGGTTAGCAGAGTCCATAACCTGAAGTGTTTGTAACCCGAGGTACTACTGTACAGAGAAGGTGAAGAGAAGTGTGACATTCTTTCCCACTTGGGTTCATTCAGTCAGTAGGATAGTCACAGTGACCTCTCCCTTGCCTTCCTCAGTGCTGTATGCCACTTCCCTCATGGGTATTTCCCACATTCCTCAAAAAGCTTTACTATTCCTAGATCTATTCAGATGCCATAGAGTGCACAGGACTCTCCTTTGGCCACATGGCAGCAAGAAGAATTTGACCATTAATTGAACGTATTTGTACTTCTAATGGAACATATATGAGGCTTGCCCAAAATAGTGATTAGAATTACTCAGCTGCCTAGTCTGGCTATAAAAGACCTGAAGCACTTTAACTTTCTTAAATGTAGGGCATATAAAATATTTATGCTCACTGGCTAAAGATTTACTCGAGGCCCTTCCGGAATGACCTTACTCATGCGGCAGCTGCTCCCATACATGTCCCTCCTGTGCTGTGCTGTTAACAGTGGTAACACAGGATAAGTCTGTGATGTCGTTTCTTCCCACATTATTCTGAGAATGAACCAGGATACTGGCTCAATTACTGTAAAATGTTGGTTTTGGTTTAGAAAGGAGCAAGCCCATACAGAGCTTGTTTTAGGCCTGGGGCAAGAGTTTTGTTAGAATAAAATTATAAAACAGAAAAGCAGCTGGTCCCTGGTCAGTTTAGGCCTCTGAGGTCCAGGGCAAGTGTATCCTGCTGCCCACTCCCATGCATGGCCCTGGGAAGGAGCCATGTTGCTGGTCTTTCCATTTAATTTGGAACTTCAGATGTCTTTAGAGCACTATGGAAAAAAACATGTATTGCTTGTTGCATGTCCAACGCCGCTAAGGCAGCCAAATTCTCCAACATACAAGTGTCCACATCCTCTGCATTTCAACTTCCACATTTTAACAAGGGCACCTGTGTCCTGCTCCAAATCTAACCAAAGTTTGTCCTCAACAGCTTCCTCCATGACTTTGACTTCAAGGAGAAACGTTTGCTGGAAGTATCAACAATTTAAATAAACAGATGTATCTGCCAAAGGTCCCCAGGACAGCTTGCCTTTCAGCAGGCACTTAAGTGCCATCTTTTTAAATAGATTTTAACTGCTACTGTATTTATACCGCTTTTGAATTGTTGTTGTAGCCTTTGGTTTGACTGTCATTTAACTTATTCATACATTTCACTGGCTGCCTTGAATATCTTTTTTAATGAAAAGTCCAGATGAAAATGTTATAAATCAATACAACAATTGACGTAACTATTTTCATACCTTTCATACATTTGTCTGCATTTTCTGGCCAAGAAGATGTGGCCTATTAAAGTTTGAAATGTCACTACACATTTGGGGGATGGAACTGGTGACAATAAATATAGACTGCAGTCCCATGGTTTCTTTAAGTTAGTTGATTTGTTTATCTGGGCAATTTTTCAGCTTGAGTTCTGAAATAAACAAGACCTCACAAAAGAGAAGCTTCCAGATAATTTTATTTTTGCTTGCTATGCCTAATGTTTTGAGTATTAATGCATGTTAAGCATTAATGCCGCACACATAAGCACAGTTACTTGAAAGCTCATCATATTAAAATCCGTGAGTAAATATGGTTAGGATAGCCAAACTCAGGGGGGGGGGGGAGTGGTAGCTCAAACCTGTCCATGCTTACTTGGAAGCAGAGTTGGCTCGCTGGGAGCAGCCACTCCCATAGGTTCTTGGCAGGCAGCTTGCTTTTGCTTACTGGAAGCTTTTGGGGAGGTCAGCATTGTGCATATGCATTGGCAGGAGTGCCAGATTGGCTCCACTGGTGCATTTTCACTGCACTGACTGCTTCTCCCATCTCTCTCTCAGCAAGCAACAATGAGACAGCACTTACATAGTAGCTCTGTCCCACCTGATGAACCACTGCTGCATGGAAGTATGCCCCACTGTGTTAAATGGGGATGACTCCCTGGTGTGCTTAAGATGAAGTCGTCGGCACCCTTGCCTGGAAGCTGGCCACACTGAACACAGTAGCACTCATTTCCAAGTAAGCATGCGCAGTGAAATACATAGTGTATGAGTTTGAATGGAAGGTAGTTCTCAGCTGATTGGCATGTACAACCCTTGAAACATTTTTTCCCTATAGATGAACAGGGTTTATATTTGTGTTTGGGCAACCAAGGAGGGATGCTTTGTGGTGGTTCTCCCTTCCTCATCCCTACTGTGTGGCTGGGCTTACATCAGGGGTGAGGAACTTCAGGAAGTCCAGGCCTCTTTGCCACGCCCTTGGGTCTCTTCCTCAGCCATGGTCCCTCACTTGACTTGACAGCTCTCCTCTGCACACCCTTTTGCCTGGCTAGAACTTGTCTCCGCTCCTCCACATGCAGCTGCTAGGTGACCTTGGGCCAGTCACACTTCTTTGAAGTCTCTCAGCCCCACTCACCTCACAGAGTGTTTGTTGTGGGGGAGGAAGGGAAAGGAGAATGTTAGCCGCTTTGAGACTCCTTAAAGGGAGTGAAAGGCGGGATATCAAATCCAAACTCTTCTTCTTCTTCTTCTTTGAATTGTGAAAGTGACTTTTGCCTAATTGGGGTGAGGGTGTGTGTAGAAATTTCTGGTTTGTGTGGCTGAAAGGTGGCCTAATGTATAAAAGAAAGAGGCACATGGAGCCCCCTGCCCCCTTTTACCTTTGGCCCTGTCCACCACCACAGAAGCATAAAGCAACACGTAGGCTAATACAGTGGTACCTCTAGATGTGAACGGGATCCGTTCTGGATCCCCATTCGCATTTAGAAGCAAACGTAACCAGCGACGGCATGTCTGTGCATGCACGTGACGTCATTTTGAGCGTCTGCGCATGTACAAGCGGCAAAACTCGGAAGTAACGTGCTCCGTTACTTCCGGGTTGCCGCGGAGCGCAACTCAAATGCGCTCATCCCAAAGCACATTCAACCCGAGGTATGACTGTAGTATACTAACAATATTTATATAACACTATCGAACTGTTTCTTAATTCACAATCAGAAAACATACAATATGTACATGGAGTCACGAACTAATAAGAGTGAAGTAGATATTCCATGAAAGGAAATGATCAGATTAGTATTTGACCGCAAAGAATCACTGAATTTTGAGGCTAAACGCCTTCCAAAGTTAATACAGAATTTTGCCAAAAGTGAGGGAGAGCGAGATGGTGCTATAAACACAGCAAGACAGAAGAATGATGGTAGGTGCTCCAAACACAGCAACAACAACAGAATAGTCCTTCCGGAATAATAGACTGTTTCAATAAATGTTCTTCATCAGCAAGTCAAATGTCCACAAAGGTACACCAAATAACCATGGATCAGTTGTCACTCAAAAGTGCAGTAAGCTGAGGAGATATGACCCTTGAACTGAAAAAGGTTCCCATGTTTGACTCATTTTGGAGAGTCGCACCTTTCTTGCTCCTGCTGTGATCTTGTCTCTTTTGTGAGGTTAATTTGCTGGAAGCCGGCAGATACCGTATCTTAGGTTGGGACCATCCTTTGGATATGCTTGCTTTTCATTCCATTGCAGTCGTCTGATCCTATGAAGCCAATTGCCCACCTGTTCCTTCCTGTCAGGTTCCATGGCATTTGCTTGAACAGGCAATAAGGGAGAGAAATGAAGCATGGAATTAATAAACAGGAGATGCATGTTTACTGAAGAAATTTTAATATAGCACCACTAAGCAGACATACACAACGACTGGGCATGGCAATATGCTGAACAAGCACCTAAAGGACACCAGTAAATGAAAGGAAACTGAAAGGTCACTAGAGGTCATTATTTTCACATACCTTTGAATAATGAGAGCCTCACACATCCGCCAGAGGAGAACAAAATGTCACATTCTCTAGCTAAAGGTCAGCGCCGGTCATAGGTCAGCAAAGTGAGGCCAGGAAACAACCTAAGAGGTTAGGATGAGTGCACAAAGAAAGGGCAAAAAAAGTCAATGAAAGCATGCAGCTGTTTTGAGATGAAACAACTGAGGCAACCTTTATGCTGACACAGGCTAAAAACTAATGCCTCTCTGTCTTTGCTGACTTTTTTTATTTTAAAAAAAATATATTCTGGCCGTTTTATAGGGCATTGGCATTAATGTACACAATCCTGAATTAGCTTTTTGAATTGCAACAGTTTGGAAGTTCAGTGCAGTCATTTGCAAAAAGTCAAAACCGTGACATTTTTATTTCAAATTATTTATGTCACAAGCGACTTCTTCCAGCGCATTCAGATTTCAACCTCAGCCAGTATCTCTACCAAGTGTGATAACAATCTGAAACAAATCTAAGTGACAGTCAACATTGCTCTCTGGTTTGGGACTCCCTGTATTTGCTATTTTGAAAATGGAATGAAATAAGTACGCACAGATGTGGGTTAGTGCAATCCTATGCATTTCTACTCAGACATAAAGTTCCACTGAGTTCAATGGGGTAGACTCGCAGGTAAGTGGGTATAAGATTGCAGCTGGGCGGAGCAATCCAACCCCCTGATCTACTATTCTGAAGGGGTTTAGATGGGGCAGAGGTACTCTCCACCTAGTGATATCCAGCTCCATTGGACTCCACAGCTGGCAGGGAGGCCATTCTGCATTCACAGGGTCTCAATGTGGGTGGGTGGAAGCATCCTGCCAAATGGGATGTTTACAGGGCTGGGACTGGGCCATCACTGAATCCTCTGGATCCTGTGCTAACTCTGCTTCCATCAAATGATGGCAATGGGCCTAATCTGGGACTCTTCACTGTGACAGTTCTGATAAAGGGAAATGAACTATGTATAGTGAGAACCTAAGTGTTTTAACTGTTGCCCAAAGATAAAGGTTAAGGGACCCCTGACCATTAGGTCCAGTCATGACTATGTAAATAAGGGTGTATTTTGTTTGCTTTTTGGCTACAAGGCAATACATAAATATTGTAAATAATCACACACACATGTCTAACCTAGGCTTAACTGTAGTGAAGTATAAATCAAGTTGGAAGCAAAGTACTAAAGATAACATTTTGATGGAGCATTAAAACCTAAGCATCAAGCAATTGCAGGAACGCCAAATGGGACATAATTGCTTTTGAGGATGGGAGAATTAGCCTTAAAACAATGTCTGCTGAAGAATTGTGTGGATAATCCCACAAGTCCAGCAGAAATTGTGATTCCCCAACTCATATCCCATCCTCACTCTCCATTGCAACCTTTCACCAGACAGGAACATCAACATGGGAAGGAAGTAATATAACATGGGAATTTGCAATGCAGGCATGATAGCTACCGCTGAAAAGCAGGGGTGATCAATCCCCTAACATGTGCAAACCTTTGGGTACAGAATGGAACTCCCTAAACTGTGCAATAATCCTAATTGGAATCCTGAAAAACACTGTTTTTTTAAAATGGATTCCAGTTTTGCCAGTCTCCCTTGATAATTCCTTGATCTTATCTATGTGTGATGTTGGTCATATGTGAATCTATAGCATGATGCATGAAGGCCTGCTGATCTGGGCTTTTAAAAGTTTTATGTGCTTTTATTTTTAATCTAAAGGTTTCTCACACACCCTTCCTTATAGGTTATTCATGTTATATTCATGTTATTAACTGTGTTGGTTGAATGTGTCCCTGAGTGAATGAAACTAGTTCAACAACAAAAGCTCTGAAAGAGACTTTGCTCTCAACTGACAGACTTCTAATAACAAAGAACCTGTCCTGCTGATTTTATTCCTGGGGTGTCTGCTACGCTGCTGAGATGAAAACAGGCTTCACAAATCCCATAAGATAAACAAAGGCATGTGAAGGGCACATCCTGGGAGCAGCAGAGTCACTGTGACTATGAGGAAATCTGCTCACAAGCCAACCACCAGTTGTCAAACCATGGAAGAAATGAGGAACGTTTGCTCTGTGACAAGCTGAACATCTCCATACCAACCTCTAGAGGTTCTCTGATAGCTATTTTTTTCTAGTTTACTACTCATTGCCCGGATGACCTCAAAAGGCAGTACATTGGTGAAAGGTTACGGTATATTTATTCAGATAAAACAATAAGAAGATCCATAGAATAACAAGCCAGTTAAAGAAGTGAGGGCAGGTGAGGTTTGAGGGCAGTGTCCTTTGTGTCCCCCTGGGCATGTGAGCACCAACATTCTGTGGGTCCTCAGCCAATAGGATTAGGGAAATTTCCCTCTCCCTAGGTGAGCCCTGGGCCTTTGAGCTGAACATGTGCTCTAGGTGTTGCTGTCAAGAGTTCACCCACTTGCCCATATCTGATTCGAAAGGCACCCTGAAATACCTTCCAAAGCCCCAGGCAATCCCAGGCAATCACTCTGCAGTGCCCCCAACCTAAAACTGCCTCAGTGTGACACTTACTTACTTACTTACCTCTTTTTCTTTAAGGTGTTTTTGTTAGGATGAGGTAGGTTGGATTGAGAGGTGGTCACTGGCCCAACATCACCAACCGAGAGGCAGTTCAGTCCGCTTCTGATTGGCCACCCCTGTCCATGGGACTCCAATTCCTCCTCCTCTGGGAGAAATCAAATCAAACCTCTTCCAAGTCAGGCTGGGGCAACCTCACTCCTGCTAAAAGGGGGATACCATTCTTATATTGAGTAATATGAAAGCATAGGCAGTTTAAAAACAATTCTATGGGTAAGGGAATGCCATCCCAAGCCTCCTCTCCTGCTGCCCCACTGATCAAACATAGAAGGGCTTGGAGTTTGACTCTTCCTGTTAAAGCTGTATTGGCCATCCACCTCATTATCTTTTTTGCTTTGATAATATTTTTTATTATTATGGCGTTGGTGGTGGTGGTGGTAAAGCATTCTCCCTACACCACCCCCAGCAGCCCCCCACTGTGGAATATATATATATATATATATATATATATATATATATATATGAATTCCATCGTTAAAACGTTTCAGTTTGATACACAGGAAGGAACTCTCTTCTTGCTCCTCTGCCATCCTCTTCACAGACCACTTTGCTGTCCATGGAGCCCCTCTCCTTGGAACTCTTCCTTGCCCTGTAAATGAACTCTCATGGGAGTTTATTCCCGTTCAAAGAAGTCAATACTTATTTTGGTCCCTGGTGTAATGGCAATACTTTCCCTGTTTAATGCACCTATAAAGCAAACCTAGAAGCCATTAAGTAGGAGATAGTTGCAAGCTGATAAATAATTGGTAGACTTGTATCTTACAGATTAAAGGGTTTATTATGACCTCAGCTTCTACGGCTAATGATTGGGTTTATCAGATGCAAGGCTGTGCTCAAACCACAGGAAGGTCAGAGGGTGTTCCACCCTATACTATGATCACTTGTTTTATTTTAAATGTATAGGGCCATCTATCAGGGTCTTCATTTGGTGCACTGGTTCTTATTGTGAGGTGTTCCTGAATTAGAAAAGGAAATAAAAACCATCTAAGCCCCATCTCTGCCTCTTACTCCAAAAATTGTAGAGGGTCCTTTTTGCTCTTTGGGCAGAGTCAAGAAGTCTAGGTCATCACTGGGGCTGTCCTGGCTGCAAGACCTGCACATTAAAGTGGGTTCATTGGGCTACCTTCAAGTCTTCTTCTTCTATAATTGTACCTTCTTTTCTTCTCTAGTAAAACACCTCAATCCATCTTCCTCAGTCTCTTGTCTCAGCTCATAAAATCCAGGTGTCTTGTCCATTCTCCCCTTGAAGGGGTTGGTGCCTCTGAGAATGCTAGCCAGCCATGCCCCATTCTCCTGACAGTGTCCCAGTCATCTATCCTGCCTCTTGTCTCTTTGACTATGTAGGGGAAGCTCTGCTTTGTGACACTCCTCTGAAATTTACATAGCTATAGAGGCGGGGACAAGTGCCCAGCCTTTGCTGTAATGCTTTCAGCCATGTTGACTTTCAGTTGAGCCAGCTATGGCATGGAGCACTTGTCTTCAACCTCCCATATTCATATAAAGTGTGGGGAGGAATCAAACATATCCACCTCCCAGAACCACACTTGTCCCTGTGACCACAAAAGCCCATTTCCAAACAGGCAACAGCTAATAGAACTGAGTGTGCTATGTGTCTTAATGAACTGGGAAATGACAGACAATGGCCATTGTGATCCAAGGGCTTAATTCAGTTCTATCATGGAAACCACTGATGTCAGGACTTTTTGGAGGGATTGCTTTGGAAAATTGCACTTTAGCTAAAATAGGCTACAATTGCCAGTAATGTATTGATTTGTGATGTCAGTGGTTCTGTCTACTGGAAGTGCAGGAGGAGGGAGGGGGAAAAACATGCCATTTTGTTTTTACTGTTGAAAGAAAATATTAGGAATTTAAACAAGTTCCCTTTCCATCCCAATGAGTTTACCAAACAATTAATCAGAGGTCCTTTTAAATTAGTAGAGTTAAACACATGGGTGTTTCATCAAAGAGGGAGCTGTTCCATCATAAACAACTTTGAGCATTTAAGGAGACAAGGAGGAGGTTAGAAAACACATCTCAATGGGAAGTATTCATGAAGGTTCTACCTCTCTACTCAATAGAGTAGCTTGTTATAGAGATTTACATTCAACATTAGCATTTTCATAAGAATCCTAGAATCCTCGATACTTCCAAATACGTGCATTTGCAATTGCACTTTTCATTTCCAAACAGTAAAGTATGCAGTATAGGAACATAGGAAGCTGCCTTATACTGAGTCAGACCATTGGTTCACCTAGCTTGCTGTTAACTACCCTGACTGGAAGGAGTCTTTTCCAAGCCTACCTGGAGATGCCAGGAATGGAACTGGCATGCTAACCATGACCACTGCCTCTTCTAATTTAGGTCACTTGACTTTTATCTTAACATTGTGATCATTGGCTTTCCCGTGTTACTATCTCCCTTATGTTATCTGTGATGGCGTATGTAAATTAACAAGTTCTGTTTTCTCTAAAGCTGGTTACCGGTATATTATTTGTGCCACTGGAATAGTAACTGAGTAGCATAAAATGAACATCTATACAGCAATGCTTGTGCAAATAAAGAATGTGAAAAGCCACAGGATGGATTATGGTGGATTACCATATTTCTGTCCTGTGACAGTTTCATTTCCTCTACAAACAGGCTCTGTTTTGTCCTGTCTTTGGGTTGAATTTTTAGGGAAAATCCACCCACTTTAAAAACGTCAAAAAACGCTTTGCTGTATTCGTTCTTTTTTTACTGGAGACAGGGGTGCAGATAAGGATCCATTTTCCCCGCCCCCATCTTACTATCATCTGGCTTAAGATGGTCTCATGAAGGGATTCTAAGAGGAAAGCAGGCCTCAGTGTCATCTGGACAAATGCCCCTCTATTCTCTGCTCACTTGGGTTCGGTTTGCTGCAGGAGCAGCTTGCCCACCAGGGCAATAACCTTGTGGCAGCCAGTTTGGGACTTTGCGGATGCACCAGCAGAGCCAGTTGGTTGCTTCTGGCTGTGCATCTGTGCAGCTTTGACTTCTCCACTGCCTAGCCCCTACCCTTACTGGTGAGAAGCAGCAATGCTGCTGTCAGGAGGTTATTGAGGTGACTCTGCCCCACCAGCTGCTCTTCGATATTGTGAAATGGGGCAGAGGGCCTAAGAGAGCTGAATGTTCTTGTTGTGGTTTACAAGGCAGTCGGGAAAGGAAGGGGAAGAAGAGTGTTTAGGGGAGGGGAAAGAGGGAAATGGGATTGGGGGGCAAAATAGTTGGGGGGATTGGTCACATGGGTCACCAGGTGGAGGGGTGAACCAAAAAGTCTTCCTGGCTATGCTGTGCATCCTTTCCTTTACATGGTGATCTGAAAGGGTGCTTATGAACAGTATGAACACGCTTGGGGACATGCCACAGTGCCACCTGTGACTATGGAACTCATGGTGTGAGGTGCTGTGGCATTGTTCTGTGAGTCATAGCACAGGGAGCTGTCCTGGTTGTGCCTGCTTGCTATTAAGCATCTCCATGTCTGCATGGCATGTGGATACCATTGCACTACATCCCCTGGTTAAAAGCCCTTTGGAATAATTCCAGGGCTCTAAGACTGTAGCTCCTCCTACCACCCCTGCTTTCAGATTATATTTCCCCCTGCCTTCCAGGATTGGTCACTTCTACTATATGCTGACCATGCACTACTGCAGCACCAGCAAACCTCCTGCCTATCCTCATGCCTAATTGCCACATATAGGATTGCTCGGCCAAAGTCAATACAGTACAATGATCTTTATCCAAAGATCCTGAAAGAATTATCTTGGCAAAGGCTAAAAACCCAATAGTGCCTATTTTTTAAAAAAGAAAAAGTTAAGTTATTGGAGAAATGATAAAACAAAATATTTGTTACTCTCCTTCAATGTGGATTTATTGAGGTTAAACCATGCCAGCTCAACCTAGTTTCCTTCTTTGATCAAGGACTGAATTAGTAAACAAGAAAACCCCAGCCGATATATCTTTTGCGAGGCTTTTGATGTATTGTTCTATATGACAGCCTCATAAGGGTACTTGAGAAACCCTTACTACAAGGAATTACCATTAAACGAGTACTCGATTGAAAAACTACACTCAAGGGGTAATTAATGGATCAGCATCAAATTTGGAAGGTATTTCCAGCTCAGTGCTGGGTCTAGCGCTGCTCTGCATTTCAATTAATGATTTGAAAGAAGGCATGTACTAGACACAAAGTGTGTGATTTGCAGAAAACTGGAGAAGAAGCGATTGCAAGTGTTTAAGAAGAAAATAAATCAAAATAATCACAGCAAAACAGGTGAGATGGGCTGATAGTAAGAAAACACATAGCCACATAGAGGTCAGAATCTTCAGCCACATATTGTTCCATCATCTGCAACCATTCTGTATCTCTAACACATCTCTAACATATTATCTTAGATCATCACCTGCCTTTCCCTCTTATAAATATAATTGACTCGTTCTCCATTGAGTTCTGCATTCAGCTTTTGCCTTGAGAAACACACAAGCAGTCAAGCTATGAAGGTGATGGCTAACCCTTCTTGTTTATCCCCAGCATCTGGTAACTTAGACCGGGGGGGGGGGGCACACCTGTGGCTCTTCAGATGTTGCTGGACTTCAGTGCCCAATCAGGGATGATGATAGTTGGGGGTCCAGCAGCCTCTGTAGGGTCATATGTTCCCCACCATTGACAAAGATATACTATACTTTTTTTTAACACAGGTATAACCAGCACTATCAAGAAATAGGTGCAGGGATTAAAAGGATTTAAGGAGGCTATTAAGGTGGTTCTCCCTTCCCCATCCCTATTAAGGAGGCTATTAGGGTAGTTCTTGTGCATTTGCCCCACCTAAGAGCCAACAGCATTGGTCCTACCGAGTAATGTAATATTTTATATGAGATGGATTTTACATGTATAATTAGTATAATTGTCCAGAAAGGGCAATATATATGACCCCTCCCCTTTTGAACCTTGGATGCCATGCTAAAACCCTTTTTGTTCATACTGGCTCACTGGCATCACATTTGTATGCAGTGCTAGATCAGAGTGTCTGCACAGTTAAATTGCTTGGTGCTACGTGACATCAGCTTTATTACGGAGCTCAACCACTTCTACAGAGTTACTTTGGCCCATAAATCACGTCCTGTAGGACAGAGTGACACCTCCCCCCAATGCAGATGGTCAACCATGCCATTAGCCATATTTTCCTAATTACTAAACTATTGGAATGTTTGTGTTGTTTTGAGGACTTTCTCCAATGAGAAGCCATTGTAAAAGGTGAAGCCTTTCAATATATTCATTAATTAGATGGTTTAATCTAATAGCCTACCATTGTTTTAATAGGTGGCAATCACTTCCTGCTAAATTTTGAAGTGCTCCTTGTAGTGGCTTACGCAGAGATCTTAAACCGAGTGGAATGAAGAGATGTGCAATCAGCGAGTTTACAGCTGGTCAGAGAGTCAACATGAGGTCACTGTTTGTCAGACAAATGATGAATTTTTAAGGGTGATGCTTAATACTGCAACCTTTTAACCTTTCCAGAAATCAAGTAGCAGGCGGTCACGAGCTTCAGCAAATAGGTGAAATGGGAAAAGCAGAAAACACAGCTTATTGCTTGACCTGTTTGTTAAGGGCTCTTTGCCTTTGCACAGATGGCGCGATAGACACCAATGGGATTCTTTGCTTTTCAGCTCCTCTCTGTAAATACAGCCAGCTTCATGTTGTGCCCCTCCTAATGAGCTGGAGAAATGCTTCGGGATTATGCAAAAGCCACACCATTTGACCAGGAAACAGTCTGTGAGGTAATGTACAGTAAGCAGAGCAAAGATGTGAGAGAAATGAGACCACATTGACAGGAATAGTGTGATTCAACATTCAGTGACTCAGGGTTTTAGAAAGGGTTCCTGGGGGAAGCAGGCAGTTTCAGTACTCACCTCATGATATTGGACAGCTGCATTGTCTCATCATCAATTCCCAGCCACTGAAGACTGTTTTCTTAGAGCCTTTTAAATACAATCAAAGAAGGACACCTTGCCAGGAAGGAAGCGGGTGGGGTTGGAAGGAACACTGTACCCAGAATGATAAATAGTGTATACAAATGAAAAAGATCCACACATCACATTTACTTATTTCATTTGCTGCTTCTGAAAGAGACGACACTCTAAGGGTGGCCGGTGCTTCAGCCATATTTCAAAAAGTAAAAACCAGGACACCCTGAATGTTGTTGGGCTTTTTTTTTTAACAAAAATTCCAAAAAAAAGAAAGGAAAACCACAATTCAAAAGAGAAGACAAAAGAGAAAGCATAAAGAAAGAGCTACAGCTTAAGGGTTACACAAGATTTGAACACCCAGGACAATCAGGTGCACTTGTATACTAATGTTTCTTTACATGGAACCACAGGCAAAATGTGCGAGTAGTGGGAATATGATGTTGTGAAGTCATTATTACCACCCACATGTTGCCAGTGGGGGAATTGAGGCTGAGAGCGTGTGGCTTGCTTAAGGCCATTTACTGATTTTGTAACAAAGGTGAAATATGAACCAAGGACTATCTCAAGGATGGGGAACCTGTGGCCCTTCAGATTTTGCTAGACTCCAACACCCAGCATGGATGATGGAATTCAGGATATCTACAGAGTTCTCACCCCTAGACTACATGATTCACAGCTCAGTCTCTTAGCCACTTCAATGCAGAGAGCTGTCCCACACTTGATTCTGAATCAACAATATTAGAAACAGACCTCTAATAATTTAAATGCATGTGGTTAGCCCAGGTTTCTATTAATAGGAGGAGGATAGAATGGCTTCAGTAGGTCATGGGGGTATCTAATATGTCTTTTCCATTCTGATCTCATGAATTCCATTGTCCAACTTCATTTTGCAGCGGGGCCTACCACTGGAGTTTACAAACCACCGGAAGCCTTAGCACAAGTAATATCATATTTGCTTTACTGCCCTAAATGTCAGCACATATTTCTCCGCAATGCTTTTAGGACAGCTAAAAGTAGCAAAGCACATAAATAAGAGGATACTATATTCTGGGAACAAAGCTGGGGATTCTTTGACCTTACATATAAGATGTGTACTACCATCACACATATATAGGCTCTCTGTTCTTTTTACAGTTAAGCTTCTTTTAAAAAAAAAAGTTAAGCAAAGGGAGTCTCTTCTGGAGGCTTGACATGATTCAATTCCCAGAGGGAAGCTAGGGGAACTCCGGTGACTTGCTTAGCTCCATGTTCAGATGAACTTGGACTGAAGGGAAGAGGCAAGATTTGCAAACGTAATTTTTGCCTGGCTCTGTGTTATTCACCATCTTCTCCAAAAGACTGCTGGAAAGCCTTGACTGAGTCTGCATTTTATCATCATAACCCCAAGCATCCGTAGACCAAAGACCCCCAAAGTCAAAAAGCAGTGTTTAATGCTTATGCTCTAGCCTTGAAGAGGCAAAGCCAGCGGAGGTTTCAGCCAAAACAGAATACGCTGAGAAACACGGTGGCAAGATAGATATTGGCTGATGGGAACAAGGCAGGGCAATGACACCTTTCTCAATCTTTTCCCTTCTTCTTCTTCTTTTAATGATAGACTGCCGCTTCCTCCTGCCTAGTGGAGTAACATTTTGTTTTTCCTGGTGCTAGAAGTATTATTTTCCTAAAGCTTTTCATCTCGCTAGCATTAGAACTACAGTAGCTGTATACGAAAGAGGGACTCAATTCCTAAGTAAACACAGGAAACTACTTTATATCAGCATAAACTGCTTGTTCATCTAGCCTTGTATAATCTGTTCTGAAAAGGTCCCTAGCAGAGGTCTTTGACATCACCAGCTACCTGACCCTTTTTACTGGAAATGCCAGGGATTGTACCTGGGACCTGAAGGAGCGTCTCCACCCCCATCATTCAGCCCGGATACAGAGGTCCAGCACCAAGGGCCTTCTGGCGGTTCCCTCACTGCGAGAAGTGAAGTTACAGGGAACCAGACAGAAGACCTTCTCGGTAGTGGCACCCACCCTGTGGAATGCCCTCCCATCAAATGTCAAGGAAATAAACAACTGTCTGACTTTTAGAAGATATCTGAAGGCAGCCCTCTTTAGGGAAGGTTTTTATGTCTGATGTTTTATTGCTTTTTATTATTATTATCATTAATTCTGTTGGGAGCCGCCCAGAGTGGCGGGGTGAGCCATGGTACTGCACATTGCTGTCTCTTTCTAAGCAACATAGCATACTCAGACTCTAGACTAGGGTTTCCCAATTGTCTGCATTTGCTGAAGCCTTGATGAGCTTATAAAGCTGTCATTGACGCAAACCCAAATTCTTAGAAACATACATGAAATAAACTGAAGAAATATGAGCATATACTCCAAATTCATTAGTCATCCATCACCGTTACTAGGAATTATGAAATGTAAAAAATAAGAAAGTCCAACCGTAAAGCAGCATGGTTTGAAAATAGTGTTGTGTTGTGGAATCATCTTATTAAATACAGAGGTGCAAGGAAGATGCATTCTGCAAATGCTCCTGCTCTTTATTTCTGAGGTTCATAGTTCCTAACTTAATATTTTGCACTATACTTGGTAAATGGATTTTCTATGTCTAGGTCATTTTCTGCCCCCTAGGTCCCATTCACAGTCCCATTGATCCCTGGAGGCAATACTGATCACTCTGGGAAACCCTCCTGTAAACTGACCACACTCACCCAGGGTAGGCCTTGGCAGGAAGGACTCACTTTTCCACTTCAGTCTTGCTCAAGCAACAATACATTCCTGAACTTTGTCCTGCTCTTATATCCTTTAGTTTGTTTTCGGTCCAGGCTTGCCCATCAGTCTTGACTACTGCCTTCATCCCATGGTTCCTGGTTCCCAACTGACCTTAAGATCCATGTCCAGCCTTGACAAACACTGATATATTACTACACCATGTGGAGGGCAGGGACCGTAAGGAATTGGCTAGTACTTCAAATCCCATTATCTTCCTCATTTTTTGCTACTTTTCTTGTTGAAAATGAGAGTAGGAGACTGACAGAAAAGTCTGGGGCAGGGGAACATCAAGTTCTCATGACCCTGCCATTTCAGTATTTGGTTTGGCCTTTTTCTACTGTTTTTTCTTAAAAAATGTTTTTGATGGAAAAATTCTGATGATCTTGATTTAGTTTGCTCTATGACATTGCTATTTTCTCCTTCAGAGTGATACAGAGATTTGCTCAGCCTGGCTGAAGCTTGATCTTTGGAATTCCAAAATGGATTGTCAGTGATGAGAGAATGCAAGGAGCTCATTGCCAATGCCTCTTGACAGAACAGAGTCAAAGTACAGTCTGATCTCTGATTCATGGTCAGCAAGGACGGCACTTTTCAGTATACTAGCAAACCACAGTCACTCTAAATTGTAGTCTTCATAGGGGGAAAGGGCGTAAAACTTGTCCTCCATTAAAGAGCAAAAGGTCTCTGTGTCATTTGATCTAAAGAACACCCTTGACTTGTTCTTATAACCTTCTCAAGGCTGCAACGAGACAGTTTGAAGAAGCTAGATTTCCTTGATTGTAAGGAAATGTCCTTTATTACTTGTGTGACTTTTTCTCCAAAAGACATCTGGGCAAACACAGTAATGCTATTGATACACAAAAGAAATGGATTTAAACCCCTGATATTTGCCGATGATATTAAGTAGGGTGGGGCACAATGACTTGTGTTGACATTCATAACCAGATTTTAAATGTGTACGTGAAAGTCAGCAGTGGACTGTGCAGATTTAATAGGTCTGTGGGGAGCACACACCACAGCTGTCAGGGCAGCTACTACTAGAAGGCAGGTCCTATGGTTCTCACATACTGGCAGCTGCTGTTCAGTGATAGCATAATGTAGTTAAGAACCGCTACTGTTTGAGTCACATTTTGTTGGCTCAAGTAAATATGCAGTGAATGATATCATTTCATTACACGCTATATTTTTAATGAAAGACTTGGTGTATTTTCAGAAATTTCTACAGATGGTGTCAAATCTTTTGACAGAATTTTCATTTCCGCCCCTGGAAGTGCTTGTCACTTATCAAACCACATGGCACCCCAGGGCTACCTTTTGTCACAAGCAGTGAGCCTGCTCCCAGCACACTGTGGCTACTGCATGTAGAAAAGATAGTAACCATCTTTAGGCATTCAGTTGGGGGATAATGAGTGTATAGGACTCAATGGCAGGCTGCACTCAAATCTGAAGAGAGACCCTGTGTTTGATGCTCTCTCTGTCTCCAGACATGCTAGGAAGTGGGTGTGAGCCAGATATGAAACCTGGTGTCACCCTGCCATATTTTATACATTTCTTTTCTTCTGTTACATTCATACCTGAGGCAGCTAACAATAGAAAATAACCAGTCCACATAACGAATTAGCAGCAACTGCTCATAATCAAAAGCTGCAACAGATTGGCTGTCTGGTCTCTCCTGGAAGTCCTCCAGCAAGGTCTCAAAATCACTTATAGAGGAAGGGACTGTGATCTGGAATCATGGTAGCGAAAGCTTCAGACAGAGATGGTGGCAGGACCCAGAGCTGAGCTCCTGCTGAAGATGGCTACACACTCTTCAAGTTCACCCTGAACTGGGCATTGGGGGAGGGGGGCTAGCCACTATGGAATAGGAACAACAGATCATATCCAATGAAAGGGAAAGGGTGCAGTTAAAATAGATATTGCATTCACATTTCTCTGCCAGACCTTTTGCTTTGTGAGATTCTTCCATCTAAAAATAGAACAAATGTTTTCGGTATCTATTATGTCATATATAAAATTTTATTTATTATATGTATATATATATGTGTGTGTGTGTGTGTGTGTGTGTGGTTGGTTTTAACATGTGCATGATTACAAAACAACATAGGCATTGTCAGTGGGAAGGCAGTTTAGACATTTAAATAAATAAATTAAATGAGCTTTCTAGGCAATCTGCCTGTCAGACTACCCAGAAACAGGCTGTCTCCGAACTCCCTCATTAGCCTCAGAAAATGTGTGAGGCGATGTGAGGAAGCTACCTTCAATTGCTGCCGCATTCAAGCACTGCCCTGCTTGCCCTTTAGCTGTGGCTGAATGTGAACGGCACGCAAATGCCCGAGTGAGAGACTCATGTCTCTTTCCCACCCACCCCTAGCCCAATTCAAATAGAAGGTGCAAAAGCGATACAAGCCTCCACTCTCTGGACTCAGCCAAGAGGGTTAGAAATGAAATGAGGCCACATTTTCAAAATCGCTGTCTAATTCAGAGCTAGCTAACCTGGAACTACTACTGGTGCATCTTGCCATAGAGATACTAACATAGTTTGAAAGCACTGCTCCTAACACAAATAGTGTCTGAAGGGATAAATTACTGGTATTAAATTATCAGGAGTAGCTGCCCCCAGCAAGAGATTAAGGTTTTTGATTATAGTTACAGCACAAATTTTGCCTGAAGCAAAATCCAACGAATCACCTCAGGTTAAATATTAGCCAAAATTCTGAGGGAATTTTGATAGAATATATGAAACTGCAGCAGTTCTCCAGGTGACTAAACACCCCCCCCCCCGATTGGTTTGTCTTTATATAGCCTCAATATTTGGAATGAACCAGGGGTCGAGGAAACAGAAAGACGATTTGGGGAGAATATGAAGGTAGTGGGTTTTGAAGTGGGCTGCGCTTATCACATTGATGAATGCTAGATGGGAATATGGGGTTTTTGAACAAGAGCCCTGACATTTGAAAAGGGCTACAATACACAGATAAAGATGTGCCGCAGATTTAATTAGCATCTAATTAAATAGAATCCAATTAAATTAATGATGTACCCCAGATTTAATTTGCATCTAAAATAAGAAAATATTATGAACTGCACCTGGGTTATTGGGTCAGGGAATGCTTTTCCAAATGTGTCCATTACCTTTAAGGGTACTGACAAGTCAAGTATACAGGATACTCCTCTTGTTTAGTCCAGTCTGCTCTCCCTAATTAGAAGCCACATTATATTTTCATTGCAGCAATTAACACTGGAAGATGCTGCCAGACAACATTGTAATGATTCAGGACAACCATCCAACTTTGCAGAAGGGTGTTCCAGTATCTCTTTGTTATTGATGAAAGTTCATGTTTCAGCAGAGAACAAATTGCTCCCTGATGCCATTATTCTAGCCTTACACAGAGAACATATTGTGCAGCATGTTATTATCCTAGCAATAAACAAAATTGTAAGGCTCTCCCTTGAATGTGTTTGAAATAAAAGGCAGACAGCTAACGGTAGTCATAAACTCATGCATACAACAAGAGCAACGTAACCAATGTAGAAAATCACACCCTTTAGCTCAAGGAGCATGGCTTTTCTTTTCTCTAACAAGTGGTTTGTGACTGTGAAATCCACCCATTCATTAATCTGGGGAAATGCCCAAGGCCTGCTCCTGAGGCAAATTCATGAAAATGGCAGTCTGGAATAATTTACAGCACAAGTTTACCCCATTTTGACTTAGTAAGAAGAATAATGTTTTGCCATAAGACACATCCTACCCACAGACATTTTGTATCACATTTATAAGACAACTGTATACGTGTGTGTGTGCACATACACTCAAAAACAGGGTCTAAATGGGACCGTATTTTATTACCCAACAGTCCTTAGCAAGTTGCTGCTGACAGCACAGTGTGATTTCAGTAGGCGGTGGTGAACTAAAATATAACATATTTCAGATTAAAACAGGGTGCTTTTGAAATACCTGGTGACACATCAAACGTCCAGAAGAGATTGTGGCCAACTTCAGAGCAGTCTGATGGCATGCTGTACAAAACTGTAAGTAAAAGCCAAAGAACTTCATGAACAGTTCTTCACCCTCTAGGGCCAGTGCTGTTTTTCTAGAAAAAAGAGGTGCTGGAACTCACCATGAACACCTCCCTTGTTGTCTTATAATGGCAATGGCACCCACCTGAGAGATGCAGGAACTGAACTCCAGCGAGTTTTAATTGAAAAGAATCCCTGCTCAAGGGCATGGGTGAAGAACCCATGATCTTCCAGATGTTGCCTTCCTCACATGCATCTCAGGGTGATGAGCAAAAGAAAAAGGGATGTTTAACCTTCCCAAGCAATTTACATCAAAAATAATTTCCTTCTCTAGCTGCTGGTTGCCCTACAGGGTGAAGAATAGTTTTATTTTTATCACTACAGGGAAACAACCAGAAGGTTTATCTGGAAAATGGTGTTGGGTAGAGGGTCAAATCCTCCCACATTGCCCCTGATTTCTATTAAGAATTAGATTTGATCCCCATCTCCCCGTCCCTCCCCTACCTCTTAATGAAAAGCAGGGGCGATGTGCAAGGATTTGCTCCTCTCCACTACACCATTTTCCAGTTGTAGAACCTACCTTCCTTGCAGGCAATACTCTAAAGCAGGTGTCCTCCATGACTACTGGCCATGCTTTCTGGGTGGGAGTTGGAGTTTGGCAATGTCTCGACTGCCAAAGCTTCCCCACACCTGCTCTAAAGAAGGAGATGTTTTATCTGTGGGAATATTGCTACAATTGTTGATCCAGGACACTGAAAGAAGGCAAAATCCTTCTCCAATAGAACAAGGGGAGAAAAGCCATGGGATGATGATCAGCCTTGGAAACATCAAGTACAGTTATCATATAACTATGTCTTTTCCTCAGGCCATCCTGTATTCCTCAATAGCTGTGCCTCATATGCCAAGTGTTCTAGACTGGCCAGAATGTGCCCTTGAACTCTGATAATGCATCTTGCTTGTCTCAATAGAGGACAGAGAGGTGTGTGGGGGTATGTGCATTAACAAGCTTACTGTACAAAAGGTAACCTTTACATTCATTCATCTGTCCGCTTTTGCCTCTGACCTCACCCACCATTGGCATGTGGCCCTTGGATCATTTCCCAGAAGGGAATGGGCCCTCAGACTGAAAAGCATTCCTCACCCCTGAGACAGATGTAGGAAGTTTCTTTGTTCTATAAAAGAAGCATCCATCTATAAAAGAAATCTAAAGTTAGGGAAACTGTGTAGGAATTAGTAAAACTGAAACAATAAGAATCCAAGATAGTGTTCCACATATTTAGAATACTGTTTTCCAAATGCAAAGACTGCAGGACATAATCTTAGGAACAGACACAGAGAATTACAGGCTGGGGTGGGGGGAGAACCACGGATTAAAGTTTTAACAAGTGGACCAGAAAGAGCAGAGGTCTCCGTCTGGCTAGATTCCAAAGATGGTAGTAAGACACTTTAATTACATGATTGATGTAGGCTTCAAAAGAAAGCACAGAATCCACAATGACCCTAAGGTCACAAGCATTATCTGAAGAATAAAAAGAACCACCACAAATGGAAACTACCAACGATGACACCTGAGACCTCTGCCTCGGTGAACTAATCGATAGCTACTCTGTTTTGTCTATGTTAAGTTTAACAAAATCTGAAGCTATCCATTACTGAATATCACAGAAGCAATTATACAAAACATCAAACTTCTTTGTAAGATCTGCAAGGACCTAAAGGATATTGAAATAACTTTTGCATACTAATGGCTTTGCAGGCAACTGCCTATAATCTAGGACCCATTTATACTGGGGTTTGCTACTTAAAATAAATAGGACTACTTTAGAGTCAATAGAATGCAGATTGCCTCTTTCAAGGATGAAAAGTTTCTTTTGAAGAAATATGTGGTGGCAATAGAAAGAAGACCCTCAAGAAAATATCAAAGGTAAAGTAGAAATCTTGAGAGATGTTTCTACTAAAAATTATATACAAATTTGTAGGTATAAAAATTTCAAATCCTGTTTTATATGAAATTCATCACTTACATTTGACATAAAATTCCAGGAATAGTATATACCCTTTCCCCCATGCCTTGGTTCTCATCAGAACACATCTCTCCCATGGCTGCTTCCCCACCCCAACCCGGATTCAATCACAATTCCACATATTCTCACTTGGCTGTCAAACAGCTCTTTCCTCAGGAGATGCAATTTCTGAAAAGCAAACCTACATATGATTCCAGTTTCAGGGCTGCCACTGAAACATGTAGTCCTCAGAGAATTCTTTTTGTCAACTACCTTCAACACTTAAGCCTCTTCTATTAGTTCTGTGGGTGAGGGAGCTCCATGAGATTAACAGGAAATGGGGTCCCACTGCTTGTCTAGGCAGCCTCCCTAGCTTCCTCCTAAAACACTTACATTGAGTGAGGTGATCTAAAGAGTGATTACACTCAGAGATATATTTCCCTTTTCAGGTGTCCATGCCCAACTCATGGGTATTCATTTTAAAGAAATTTCTAGTTTCATGGTTAGGTACAACAATCTGGAGTAGTTTAGTATATTTTTGGCTGGCTTTTCAGAGCCTGCATGGAATTTTCCATGTCTTCAACTCCCTTCTGATTATTTTCAAATGATGAATTTCCATTACATAATGTGATCTCCATACTCTACACTTCATTACTATGCCACAAGTTGTGTCCTGAATATAGTCTGTCTGTTTCACCCAAAACAGTGATTTGCCAAAGGCCTGGTGGAATACTGAGCAGGGGTTGGGGGGAGAGCTTCAGATTTCAAGGACCTACAAGAGGGTCGAAGTCCTGCGCAGAGTCTGGCTATGCTAGAAAAAAACTCAGGAAAATGGGCCAAAAATGGCACTGTTCTATTTAAATCTTCCATCAGAAGAAGCAAAACCAAAATCAATTTCAGAGAAGTGAGGAAGAGGAAATGCTCACCCTTTATTGTAAATTGTTTTAACTTATATTAATATTGCATTTTTATGTTACTGTAACCTAATGATGAAGGAAAATTTGAAATAAAATAAATAAAATAAAAGCATAGCTCACATGACTATTGTTTCTTCCTGGTTCCTTAGATAGATCTACTAACAGGTCAGCATTAAGTTGGGTCTGACCTTAGAGATGTTGGCAAACCCCATCATACTCAGATTTGGGAAGACCAACCTCTGGGTCTCCATTGAGAATGACCTCTGTAACCCAAATGGACATAGATCACTTTGCTTTGGTGCTCATGTGTTCTCATGTTTTCCAACCTCTTTGAATGTAGCATACATAAATAGTCCAGAACCTCAAGCCCTGTTATGGCTTTCACTATGAATCTAGTGCTGTTGTCACTAGATAACTTCATCCAAAATAATCTAACATTATTATATTGGGGGGATCTATATTGGCACTTAGGAACTAATCTTAGCAAATTTTAATAAAACAGACGTCTTTCCATTATTTACTAGCATCATAGAACATCTATGTCTGGATGTAGAAAAATATGGATGGGTGTTTGACTGTAAGCACCTCCTACTTGATATAACTAATGGTTGGACTTCTGTTATAGGCAAACGTCTTACTAAAAGCCTCAGAATGATTATGAGTGTCCACAAGCCAGATGGAAACTCACCTTGAAAGGCTAAGAACAGAAGAGCAGTAATAATATAGCATCCCATAGTTGGGACAATTTCCAAATGAATCTTAGTGACAGCCAAAAAGAGGAGGCCATTTCCAAAAGAACTAACTTGAGAATTAATAGTGATTTATTACTAAGAGAGTTGACATTAATTAAAGCAGATTTAGCAGCATCCTTATCACTTGAAGTTGATGTTATTACAGCAAGCTGGAAAGAGAATACAAATTAATCAAACAGTGGTCTTTTGCTCACAGAGTTTTTTCCAGTATAGGATTGCCAAAGTTTCTTCCCATATGTAGGATGCCAGATCACTGTACTATTTACCTGCCTCAAGACTCTGGGAAAAGGTGCATGCATTGTGCCTCTTGATCAGTGCCAAATTTATGTATAAGCTAAACAAGCTATATAGCTTAGGGCCCCACTCTCTTGGGCCCCCCAAAAAATTTAAAGGGGAAAAAACTGGATGTACATTTCCAAAATATAAGATTAAAAACAAATAAAATGGATTTAGATACCTATTAGGTCCACAAATTACCATACAGCATATATTCAACACCAAAAAAGCGACAATTTGTTGTTGACAAAGGACAGCTGGACATATAAAGGGCCCCATTACCTTCAGTAGCAGTGTGCAGTGGTTATATCCTCACTCAGCTCCTTGGAAAATTCAAAGGCACAGTATCTGAATGGTGTTTCTTGGTTATCTCACTTCAAATGTTGATTATAAGCAGTATATGAACAATGGCTGACCTCACTCCGGATGGCCACATGTTGAACATAGATGTCTCAGTTGAATAAACCTATATACCATAGACTTCTACATACATAGCCTTCACTGGTTCAGATATCTACAGTGACTCACTGCATAGATGTCAGGAGCAAATTGAAATAATGTCTTTTAATGCATAATCCCCCTCTGTACATAGAATGTGTGAATGGGGTGTGTGCACGCTGCTTTTGAAGTCAGTCATAGGAAAAGGTGAAATACCCTTGACATTTACAAAAACAAGACATTTAGTGAAATACTCTATTTGGTCGGAGTATCCTCACTAAATCACTAGCAACATTTTCCTGGGAATCTGTGCCCATGAGCCCGAAAAGGTTGGTGACTCCAGCTCTACTAAAACCGTTCTCTGAAGTGCCACATCAATGAAGTGGCAATGCAAAAAGGAAGCCAGACCGACTGAACACCACAGCAACCCTAATTAGATGGAACACCACAGCATCCTAGAGAGCAATGTGGATACACTTAAAGAGAGCTTACTTTAAGTACTGTAAAACACCAGGTTTCTTATTTTGGGGTGGGGGAGGTGGCTTGGAAGTTATAGGATCATTAAATCTTGGAAAATTACAATAATTTAGAAGTATGGCTGGGGGGAGTGGGGCAGCAAGGCAGATTCCAGATAGAGACATGAATTAGAAAGTAAACTGAAACTAGAGGGAAAACTCCTGTTCTTTTGTGGTGACAAGTCTTCCCATTTACTTTTGAAGCTCTCTTCAGAGCGCTTGCTGCTAAATGTTACAAAAAGTGTCCCATATTTATAATTCAGCTGCACTATGCACAGCAAGTCAGTGTAAAAATGAAGCACATGAATAATGGAGAGACCACCATTTCTCCAGCATTCTTTTGTTATGACTCCTCTTTTAAAAGTCCAACAAGGGACCTCATTTTGCTATAGCAAGTCAACTGTATGGTGTCAACGAGGCTTTAGTGTATTTGTGTGTGTCTCCTGGCTCATTAGTGTTCTGCGAGGTACAAAATCTCTCAAGCAGTGGTGACTCCAACATATGGAGTCCCAGCTTCCCAACCCTATAAAACAAACCCTGCCATCCCCTCAAAATCCTACGTCTCTTTCCCCCTCACTTTTTCACTCTGTGATTCTGTACCCCTCAAGTCTTCCTATGTGAGCACAGTTAAGCCTGTATTGAGCTGTTTGTACATAAGGGGACATGTATCATGTGCTCCAATTATATGAAAGCTTGGTAAGTGCATTTACATTTTAAAAGAACCTAATTGGTCCTATGTGACTTTGCTTGTAAGGCAGTACAGCCAAAGACACAGGATCATTTTTTTCTTTGCAGAAAAGACAAATATTCAGAAGTTGACAGTATGTGTTTGCAAGATTCATCCTGAGGACATTCTCTCCAGTAATCCCCCGCTGTGTTTGAACTAGAACATAAGAGACCTACTGGATCAGGTGAAAGGCCCATCTAATCCAGGGGCCAGCAAACTTTTCCAGTTGTGGGCTGGTCCACTGACCCTCAGACTATGTGGTGGGCCAAACTATATTTTGGAAAAAAAAATAAGAATGAATTTCTATGCCCCACAAATAACCCAGAGATGCATTTTAAATATAAGCACACATTTCACTCATGTAAAAACACCAGGCAGGCTCCACAAATAACCCAGAGATGCGTTTTAAATAAAAGCACACATTCTACTCATGTAAAAACACCAGGCAGGCCCCACAAATAACCCAGAGATGCATTTTAAATAAAGGACACATTCTACTCATGTAAAAACACGCTGATTCCCGGACCGTCCGTGGGCCAGATTGAGAAGGCAATTGGGCCGCATCCGGCCCCTGGGCCTTAGGTTGCCTACCCCTGATCTAATCCACAATCCTGTTTTCACAGAAGCCAATCAAATGCCTATGGTAAGCAGGATATGAGCAAAACAATACTTTCACCACTTTCCCAGCCACTGATATTCAGAGGTATACTGCCTCCGAGAGTGTAGGTAGAACACAGCTATTATGACCGATAGCCACTGATACACCTATCCTGCATGAAACTCTCTATAATGCTAAGCATTTTCTTTTCTGTTTTGTGTCACTTTTGGTTGTGTTTCCATTTTACTGAATCCAGTGGCATTTGGCCCTTTTATTTGTTGGGATTCCTTTTTGTTGACTTGATTCTTATCCAAAATCCAGATAATGTTACTGAATTAGCTTAAGCCCTAATATTTCTGGTGAAAATGACCTGCAGATCAGGCAGAGAACCACTTTTAATAGAAGACCAGGATACAATTCTTTATGTGGACTTTTCACTGACTCAGAATTTTATATTTTTCCCTTCCCACCCCCACATATTTCTTAAAATAGCAGAGTATTTTTCTTGCTCTAAAATGCTGCTGAAAAGCAGACTACTGAAGACATAGGGTGATTAACTGAGCTCCGGGTTTTATTTTTTCTAATGTTCTTTCCCTTCAATTTGTTTATGGATAAAGCAGGGGGACAGGGGGGAGAAAGAGATTGTTCCTTTTATTTATATAATTTCCACCAGAAACTGGAAAATCACCTATTGTGGGTTCTAAAAACGGTCGATATCAGGTATGGCACCTGAAATTAGATGTACAAGTTAGAAAGCAGCACATTATTGTGATTTAAGGGCAACACTCACTTCTTCAGCAGTTCATTGCTAAAGCAGCAAGCCATTATCACATGTATTGAAACTGGATTGCAGCAATTTCACCAGAACAAGTATAGTAGTTCTGCTTTACTGTACAGACATAGCCTCCGTTAATTCTGACAACATCCTGTAAGGTGAATCAGTCCTGTTATCCTGATCTTGCAGATTGGCAGTGGAGTGGGCTGGGGTGGGCTGGAGCTGACAGCAGCTTGTCAAAGGCCATCTAGTGAACTCATGGCAATAAGGCAATATTTGAAATGGGGACTTGGCTCACAGCTCACATTCTCAGTTGCCACAGTACACCACTAATTGCAGAGGAAAACACAGTGAAGGTCAAGCAGAGCAGAACAAGAGCAACTTTGAAAGATCACTTTTCAAAGTGAGGGGAAGGGGGTGAACCTTCAAATCTCATGCTTAAATTGAGAGCCGGCTGGTCTGGAATCCAGAAAGCCTACATATATCAGGAAGACTTGATATTTCTCCCTTTCTTTCTCTGTTGACTGCTACTCTGAGATTCTGCAAGCTCCCACCTTTGAAATCATTTTGCTACAGTAACTTCATTGTTGGAAACAGGCCTTATTTGGCAACTGGTAATTCAATGTAACTAGTAATTTATGGTCTGTAATTTTCTCAAAGCACTTTTCACAGTTGCAAATCACTTTATGCCACAACCAGATCCCTGATGCAATATTATGCCCTTTCAAAGATTAAAATCATATGTATAAGAGGTTTATTTCCCTAGCAAGTGTTTATTAATGATGAGTTCCTTGCAAGTAAGGAGCTGATATAAATTAGAACAAAGAGGATTTATTCATGTATGAGGTCATTTTATTGTGCCCATTAGATAATCATTACACCATATTTTATCAATAGACATACAAGAGAAAACACATTTCTCAATATCAAACATATCCTGGAAGTGTCTGGATTTACTAGCTTGATAAATATTGTTGTAGGTTTGTTTGCTTAATGGTATAGTTATTTCAAAATACAACAGAAATGATTTTATTATGGAGGTCAGCAGAACAAACAAAGCAGGCTGCTGCCTAAATGTGATTATTGCATCTTTGCCGCCAAGTTCAGGATTATGATGTGCAGTTGCTCATTTCTTTTTAGGAGTAATTTTAGACATGGCAACAAAGAAGAGAAAGCCGATCTGCAAGTAACTCACATGCACATTTCTCATGCTTCCTGTATATTATATTCAGTGCTATTTTTCTAGACAAATAAGTGCCAGAACTCACCGTGAACACCTACCTTGTTCTCTGATAATGGCAGTGGTGCCCACCTGAGAGGCGCCGGAACTGAGTTCTTGTGAGTTCCAGGCAGGGCCAGATTGAGGTTTGATGAGGCCCTAAGCTACTGAAGGTAATGGGGCCATTTATATGTCCAGCTGTCCTTTGTCAACAACAAATTGCCACTGTTTTTTGTGCTGAATATATGCATTGTGATAATTTATGGCCCTAATAGGTATCTAAAGTCATTTGCCACTGTTGCTGTATGTAGGTTTTATTTTACTTGTTTCTTATCTTATATTTTGGAAATGTACATCCAGTTTTTTGCCCCTTTAAATTTTTTGGGGGCCCCAAAAAGAGTGGGGCCCTAAGCTATAGCTTTTTTTAGCTTATACATAAATCCAGCCCTGGTTCCGGCCGAAAGAAGCCCTGCTTATACCGTATGTATCTCACAATGTTGGGCCCAATTCTGCAAGTTCTGCATTTCGGATGTGTGGTCAAATGAACAACATGGCAGTGGCTTAATTCAGAGCAGTTCATCCTCTCAATTCAGCATTCAGGCATTTTATACTGCAAACTACAGTGGCTGTTATTTCTTTTTTATTTATATAGTGTCATCTGTGTGCTGTGGAACCTTCACCATACAGCTTTAGGCGAATGCTGAAGATGCGCATCTTTCCCCTGGCCTTTGACACTCGAGACGTGTACTTTCTGGACTCATCCTGTCCCTATGACTGTAATTTGTTTTTCATACTGAATTTAAATTTTTGTAGCCGTCCTGGGAATTGTCTGGTGAAAGGCAGGGAATAAATGTAATAAATAATAATAATGCATCAAGGGAGGGGAACCTGTGGTTCTCCAAATGTTGCTGCTTCCATTATTGTCAAGACAATTGGCCAAGCTGATGGGGTGGATTGGAGTTTGAGTCCAACAACCTCTGGAGGGTTACAGCCTCCCACCCAACCACCCTGCTCTACAGTGAACAAGAGGTGCTTACAATCTACGGCTGCATAAACACCATGCATTTAAACCAAATAATCCCGGGGCATTTCTGCCTCCAAGAGCTACAGTTCCCAACACCCTTAATAAAATATAGTTCCCAGGACTCTTTTGTGGGAAGGAATTTGCTTTAAATGTATGGTGTGTACACAGCCAAAAGTTGACACAGTGGAAACAGAGGGAAGTTGAGAAAGTGTTAAATGGGCAAGGAATATGTGGTCGTTTCAGTTTTATGTGCTGCTATAAGTTAGGAAATGATGACATATTCCCTAGTGGAGAGTGAGCTGTCACTTCAAATGCATTGGGGTTCTTAATATTACTCTCTACAGTAAATCTACCCTTGCATTCAATTACTGACTTTCGGTTTGATAAGTTCACTCCACAAAGTTCTCTTCATTAACGTTAATTGTTTCACCCCAATAGACTGAGATAATGATGCTGAAAAAGTTGTGACAAGTTCCGTGTCGGATTTTAAGGGCCTGCAAAGGCGCAAAGCTTGTTTTTCAGTTCAAAAGGATGGTATGTAATTTTTAATATTTGAAAGTTTACTAGATATTTAGTGCCCCTCAATTTTTTCCTGCTTGTTTTTGAAATAACAAAAGGGATGTGTGTATCACACACACATAACACAGATAGGCTGAAATGTTGGTCTCTTCCCCCATGAGGCTACCATTCTAAATACACTTTTTAGCAATTAAACATATATAGTAATAAAAATATTGTGCAGTAAGTGATTGTAAATTTGCAAATAAAATAAAAATATTTTTTTGAATAGGCAACACAGCGTAACAACGATACCCCAATGGCCTCACATGGGACATCTCTGTAGCTAAGGTATCTCAGATGACTTTCTATATTATTGCAGCTCCTCTCTTAGAATTGGGCTCCATATCACATTTTATGAGTGCTGTAAACTGTAACAACTGAAAGAAACCAATATAAAGTGTTTGTCTCTATAGTTGCAAAAGCAAAAAAAGCACTGTAACCAAGTTGACTAAAACAATTAAGATAAATGGGATGTCTTTTATCACTTCTGTTAAATTAACAACTGCACTATTTGAGGAATGACGGGCCAAGTGGCTGAACTCGTTAAAAATAAATCATCGATTTCACTTTTAATAATACTCTGTCTGCTTACTGTAACCCATAACTCAATTCTTCCTTGAGTCAGCAGTATTTATTTAATGTATATCTCTGGCATGCTGCTGTCTTTTATTACTTATGTAAGAGGCCTATTTGTAATGGGGAAGTATGGCCTCAAAATTGCTATTTTAAAAAATAAAATTGACGCTAAACTCAAGAGAGAGGTTCTTGAGTTTCTATCTAGTTTTGCAATATACAGTATAAATTGCATTTAGTTCGGAAACACTAATTAGATTGAAGGAGTAGGGGAAGTTCAACCTGGAAAAGAAATGACGAAGTAGTGATATGATAGCCATCTTCAAATACATGAAGGGCTGTCGCACAGAGGATGGAGCAAATTTGTTTGATGTCACTCTAGAGGGTAGGACCCAAACCAAAGGGTTCAAATTCCAGGAGAGGAGTTTTAGAATAAACATTAGGGTCACTTCAAGATGACCTGCTTACTGAGCATTCACTCAGATTAGACATGGGTGGCGATTTAATGAGCATTCATCTCGATTTGCTCGAGGGGTGACTAGATGACATTGTGTCAAGCATGATCACTCATTTGCCACTGCATTGTCCCATCACCTTTCTTACCAGAAAAAATTCTGAACTTTGGGGGAAGCTGGCTTGAACTGTAAATCAGCCCAATAGCGAGATCTGAATTTGCCCATATGGGATTAAACTCCACTTGAAAATTGTCACAATCTAGGAGCAGCCTAAGAATAATTTATTGAAGATTCTCATATCTTCAGCTGACTGTCTTGGAAGGTGCTGGGCTCTCCTTTGTTAGAAGTTTTAAAGCAAAGTCTGGACAGTCACCTATGAGGGATATTGTATCAGGGAGCTAGCTAGTACTTTCAGATGGCCTTAATAACACAAATAAGGGATGCGGGTGGCGCTGTGGTCTAAACCACTGAGTTTCTTCAGCTTGCTGATCGCAAGGTCGGCGGTTTGAATCCCCGCGACAGGGTGAGCTCCTATTGCTCTGTCCCAGCTCCTGCAAACCTAGCAATTCGAAAGCATGCCTGTGCAAGTAGATAAATAGGTACCGCTGTGGCAGGAAGGTAAACGATGTTTCCGCGTGCTCTAGTTTCCGTCACGGTGTTCCATTGCGCCAGAAGCAGTTTAGTCATGCTGGCCACATGACTCGGAAAGCTGTCTGTGGACAAACGTCAGCTCCCTTGGTCTGAAAGCGAGATGAGCACCTCAACCCCATAGTTGCCTTTGACTGGACTTAACTGTCATGGGGTCCTTTACTTTTTTCTCTTTTTTTTTACCTAATATCAAAAATGGGTTGTTCAGATATTCTAAACAGTTTTTTAAAAAGCTATCAGATTTTCCATGGAAATAGTAAATCTGAATTTAATTGTGGGCTGACACTTCGATGACATTGTGTGGGTGTGGAGAAAAACATGCATGGATGCATGTGCAGCACTAATGCCACCATAAGCATCTATCTGGAAGCACCCTATGACTAAAATGATGTAGGAAGTACAAGGTTCAACAACCAAGCAACATATCTACATTCGGTGTCATGTTAGCTCCTTTAAAATGATTTAATTAGTTCTATGAATAAAATCTGGATCAGATTAGGTCCAGATTACATGCTGCCTATAGCATAATTCAGGCATTATGTCTAACTGTGTGAGGAGGAAAGTGGAGCCACACTCACCGTCCCTGTTGGTTCATTCCTTGCTGACTGAGCCTGCCCCCAACATCTTAGATTGTCTGAATGCATCTTATATTGAAATATCAACACCAAGATAGTAAGATAGGGTGATGTAAGAACATATGAAAAGGTCTGCAGGATCAGGCCACAGGCCTGATGTGGTCCTGTGACCATGTGGTCACAGCAGCCAACTAGATGTCCAAGGGAAGCTCACAAACAGAAGCTGAACGCAATAGCATTCCCAGTCCCTCTTGTGATCCACAGCAAGTGGTACTCAGAAGAACATTGCTTCCAACAGTGGCAGTAGAACATAGCCATCGCGGCTAGTACTCAGTGATATTCTTATTCTCCACGTGAGCCATCAGCATCATTGTTTACTTGTGTGCCACCTTTCCATATTTCAACCATGCTCAAAGCAGCTCACAACACAAAGTTACATAATTACAAAAATATTACAAAAGTAGCTATAAGCAATAAATAAATAATCAGTAAATAACTGTATACAATAAAACTAAACAATCCCCATATAAATCACAGTAAGAGCAATAAAGAGACAAAGACTGAAGAGCAAAAAATTAATCTTCACCAACCCCAAATGTCCTTGAGAAACCTGAAGATTCCCCACCCCACTCTACACACAAATAGCCCACTGCTTTTATCGGGGTTGGGGGCAGGGTTGAACTGGCTGAATCAAAATTGGCTGTGGCAAAATGGCAGCAACATCAATCCTGAGCAAGGAACCTCTCTTCCTCTTTGCAAGCTGCCATTGCTAGCAGATCAGATCGTTTCAGAAAAAGGCATGGGTGATCCACTCGTGCCAGCAACAGGAAAGAACACTCTGATTTTCTGGGAAACCTCAGAGCAGATTGTAGTGCTCTGTCTGGAGCACTTTGATCTGCCAGAAGTGGCAATGCACAGAGGAAAGGAAAGGTGACTGATCCAGTGCCAGTATTACAGTTGCTGGTGGTGTCACTAGAGAAAGAGGGAAGTAGCACCGTGCTAGGAAGGCTATTTCTCCTCCCCCTCACAGCACTGCAGAGCAAGGCTGGGCAGTGGCGGTGAGGAAACCCTTTCATGTAGGTGATGTTTGTGTGAGTGGAGAGTGTGTGGATGTGAACTTAATGAGTGCATGTCAGCTATGTGGTCATGCTCCTTGGTAGCCGCTAGCCCTAGAGGAATTGCGAGGTAGTGATGTGGCCCTTGGGCCAGAAAAGCTTAGTCACTTTTGTCTTAGCATGCTATTTATTTATATTAAGATTTCTGCCCTGCTCTTCTTTTTCAGTAAAAACACTCAAAGCGGCTAACAAAATACACACAGCAAAAGCAAAGATAAAAGTAACACAACCTTCCCTCCCTACCCCCAGTAATTACAATAACAAATTCTAATCTGAAAGCTGCATGGGGGGGGGGAATTAACTCAATGAGCAAACTAACAAGTATCTCAAACACTAATAAAGTTAAAAGCTTACTGAAAAGAAATGTTTTTAAGTGTCGGCGGAACACCAGTAAAGAAGCAGCTAACTTCTTAGCATTCTTCTGAAAACTGCTCCCTCCGAAGCTGAAATTTCCCAAATCTCTAACCTCTTTTAAGATATCTGGATCAAGAATTGCTCGTAATAGTGTCATCCAATATGAAGAAAAACCCTCCTTGGCTTGCTACTGTTGACTTCCACAGTTACTGAGCCAACTGAACAATAATCCTTTTAGAAGTGTGTAAATGGTTATAAAAGGTTCAGCACAATCTTAAAGCCAATATTAGCTCAGTTCATGGTTTGGAAAGGAAGTCAGAGATGAAATCACAGTCCTTGAGACTAGAATCACATTCTCAGGCAGCGCTGAGTGCTGGCAGAAGACAGGGGTGTTCCATCTTTAAATGCCCAATGATTCCTGAGGCATATTAGAAAATTCTTGCCTGTTCTTTAATGTAATCTGTGGCATCAGGCAGGAACTTAGTATTCTTGAAGAAAGTGGGGGTAACAAGACTTCATTAAACAGTGCAAGATTTAATTTCTGAGACAAATTGGGGATAATCACAAAGGTGCTTAGCGGCAGAGACTAAGCATGCTCCTGAGAAATGTGGGGTCCTCTTTCCTGTCTGTCATCTACTTCCTCTGCAGGAGCTGACAGGACAGGACATGCATGCAGATGGGCTGGAGAGAGAAGTGGGGGTTAGGGTGGTCAGCATGCATCAGCAACCCCAGCCAGTGCACACCACCCAGGTGACCACAGCGTTAGCCATCATCCCCATCCTAGAGGTCAACTCCACAGCACCATGCCCTATCAAGTTATTGTGAATGCACTAGACACCCATTCACCGCCCCCTGCCCATAGACTAATACATGCCTCCACAAAGTCACAAAGAGCGAGGCCCCATGTCATACCATACCATGACGGTTCCTGGCATGGAGGTTCCTAGTGAGTCATGGCATGGGAAGCCCACCACATGTTGGTAGTCTTCCACAATCAGGTGCTTTGGTATCTTCTGGGGCAGCTTGGTGGCACACACCCTGGACCATCTACTTCCATCTGTATCCATCCCAGAGTTGGCATGTCCCCATGTGCTAACAATCCACCAGTTTGCAAGGGTGCAGCCATTATTTGATCAGGGTTGGCTGTGTCATCTGGGTGTCCTCACCCCTACCAACCTTACCTCCTACTTGGGTGGTACACTGGCAAATAGGCAACAGGCATCACTTCCATCTGCTGGCTGCTATGGGGAGGTGGGTGAACTTCCACCAGTGGTGATCTCTGCTGGCATAAGGGCCCCTCAACCAAGTGGTTGCCTGGTTGTGCTATATGCTAACCTCTTCCAGCCCAGCAGATTTGAGGCTTTGGGTTGCACAGTAACCGCAAAACTTCATGGGGCTAACTGCTGAACAGGCATTGTGGTATAACATTGAACCAGAAAAATGCCATAGCTAACTGCCTTATATTTCAGTCATAGATTACATCCCTGGACAAACCCAACTGAATAGCTGTTTCTGCTACTTTCTGCCAAACGTATTGCTCTGTATTTAACAAACAACTCTTGTTCGATATGTGTGACTACTGCACATGTAATTGTTTAATGCATTGATCACAACAAATATATAATTGTTTTTAAAGTATACTCTTGGTGCAAGAAATACATGTTCTTTTCTCATGCTCAATTTCACTTTGGGGAAAAAATCTTCTAAAGCAGCAGTTTTAGAAAATTCTGGCAAGAGTAAGATAATTTTCCTTTAACATAATGCATTAAAATGACACCAGTGAGCTATTTTTAAATCCCATTTATTTTGGAAGCTGCTCTATTAAAAAAAAATCTGTGTGAAAAACCAAAGATGCACTTATTGGAAATATAAAAGAACAAAATGAAATGCTTTAACATAAGAGTTCTTTTGCCTTATGGGATGTTTCAGATTCTGTATTCAAGAAAGGTAAGCTTTTTTCCCTTCTAAGTTCCATATTTAACAACTGTGTAAGAATGAATACAGCAGACCTCAAAATACTAACTGTAGGATTCTATTTGCTTCGAAGGAATTTATTTGTTAAAAAGAACACTAACAATTCACACAAACTAGTTGAATGGACAGTTGTCCTCCTATTGGCAAATGACTTTGTAAGCTGTGTTTACCAAAGAGAGTGGCTTGAAAGTGACCACCCCAATGTTTTGGGAAGGACTCTAGCTCAGTGGTAGAACATCTGTTTTGTATGCAGGAGCTTCCAGATTCTGTTCCAAGTATCTCTGGATAGGGCTGGGAAAGTATGAAACCCTGGACTGCTTCTGCCACTCAGTATAGCCAATGCTGAGCTAGATGATCTAACTCAGTGTAAGATGGCTTCCCATGTTCCTTTGTCTTACTAGTTGTAGGCCAAGACCAAAGACCTTTCAAAGCTTCCAACTCAGGGTTGTTCTAAGGGTCAAGGGTTTCTGGGTTCCCTCTCTGACTTGGCCTTTGGCTCAAGATTACATTTACCTCACCTTGCTTCCCGCACCACCAAACCCCACTAACTTGTATAATATGGAAATGTGATTCCAGTAACAATAGAGTGTTTTCAGGATCAAATGTCTGGCAACCATCTTTCCCCCACTTTTAACAAATTGCCTCATAATGACCTTCAGCACATTCTTTTTTAACAAGATTATTTTGGGCCTTCTCTCATTGCCACCTCATTATTTTGCATGCCTACTAATAAATGTGATAATGAGTGAGAGCATCTATTCAAGGGATGTGTGAAAGCAGCTCTAAAATGACATTATTTCTACCGGGAACGTATGCCTTAAGCACAGTCATGCTCACAAGCCAACCAACCCCCTATAAAAACCCTTATTCAAACCCAAACTGAAAACCTTGGGAATCTAATCCTATAACTAGCCACCCTCCCACCAGATGTCAAAGGAAAAAACAACTACCAGACTTTTAGGAGACATCTGAAGGCAGCCCTGTTTAGGGAAGCTTTTAATATCTGAAGGACTATTGTATTTTAATATTTTGTTGGAAGCCGCCCAGAGTGGCTGGAGAAACCCAGCCAGATGGGTGGGGTATAAATAATAATAATAATAATAATAATAATAATAATAATAATATTATTATTATTATTATTATTATTATTATTATTGCATGGTAATGTAATTTCAAACAATCATGTGCCTCATGCATATAATTCCATATAAACCAAATCCTGAGGAATTTCTCATTCTAAACTAATGGCAACCTTTTATTTCTGCTGTGATATGAGGCAATGTGATGGTTAAAAAAAATCACACACAACAACTACAATGGCATATCATTGGTCTGAATGATGCACCTGAATGTTTTAAATGAGGAGCCTCTGCAGTCAAAAGGACACATCAAATAAGTTTATATTTCTTATAGGATTACAACATTCTTGCTGCGGAGCTGTGTACTGTCCAGTGAAAGGACAATCAGTGCCACAGGGAGTTTACACTAAACAAACAGGCATCTGGAAAGTGGGATAGAGTTTCGAGAGCTGCTCTTGCTTCTAGGGTTAGCAGCAAACATAACTGATAAAGGGCACCGTGAAGCTTTAAAAATGCCCTATTAATAACTGGGTTTTCATTTCTTCTAACATGTTGTTCCTTCCCCCATCCTTCAACACTCACCATATTGCATTGGCCATGGTGATGTATGTGTGCATGTGTTTGTGTAATTGATTTGGACCTTCCAGCAATTCTAAAACCTTAGGACAGGGCTGGTATAAAGTATAATGGTATCTCAGATCCCCCCAGGGCTGTCCTGCCCTGTGCCATCTTTAATTGTGTTGCATAACTTCAAAAATGCACAGAAGATATGATCTTGATGGCATAAATTTGAGGTTATAGTCATGCTTATTATGTGCTAGTGTCTCTTTGGGTTTCACAACAATTATATGTGTTCCACTTGGGGAAGTCTGAACAGAGGTGGGGAGGGGAGTCTAACTCTCTCTCCCTGCCACACACCTGACAAAAACCATACAAGTGAAAACACTGTTTGGATTATAGGGGTGCTACCATTGGTGCCAAGAGGCAGCTTCCCCTGAAATGAAAACGCTACCTTTGGGAACACTGTGGCAAGCGTGAAACTTCCCTTTTCCATTTTCATGTCCCCAAAGGTACTCAGGCTTCCCCACAGCAGATACTGAAGAAGAAGAAGAAGAAGAAGAAGAAGAAGAAGAAGAAGAAGAAGAAGAGGGGGAGGAGGAGTTTGGACTTGATATCATGCCTTTCACACCCCTTGAGGAGTCTCAAAATGACTAACAATCTCCTTTTCCCTTCCTCCCCCACAAAAAACACTCTGTGAGGTGAGCGAGGCTGAGAGACTTCAGAAAAGTGTGACTAGCCCAAGGTCACCCAGCAGCTGCATGTGGAGGAGCGGGGATGCGAACCCGGTTCACCAGATTACCAGTCCACTGCTCTTAATCACTACACCATGCTGGCTCTCATAACAAAAAGCCGTGCATGATAAATCCCCACATTCTACATCCTACTTGTTCTGCACACTCATAAACAACGAACATTTATGAACCAAATGTGCATTAATAATTTACCCAAGTGGAAAAGCAGAATTTGTTAAATGCACCCCACTCCTGGCAGATGTTTGTTGATATGGTTCTTACTAATCTCAATCTGCATTGATTAATTTCAACAACTGATTTTGGGGAGAGGAGTTGCAACAGCTATTTTTCTCACAGGAGCAGAAAAGTGGTGGTGCATTTTCCCTCTGTTCAAATATTAACGGAAAGCTTTCCTCGTTCAGTTCCTATGCGGAGTTTTGCCCTCACAAATAAGCTATCAGTGTTTTCTTTTTCTAGCACATTAGTTAGTATATGTATTTAGATTTAAAAAAAACAAAAAAACAAAACAGCACGATCTTTCCTTTTCGCTGGACTCTTTATTCTTCTTTTTGCTCAAATCCTCTCATGCTGGGCATGAATACATTAAATATAGCAAGTGAAGGCAAAGCAAATGCACAGCTCTGCTTATATTCACGTTGCCCGTTCTGAGCTCTGCCGAGCCTTCACACTAGATTCTGAAATGAATACTTCTTCCCTTGGGCAGGCTTGATGTAACACTTTAGCCTTTCGTTAGCTGTACCTCAACATGAAATTGACAACCCTAAAACATATGGCACGGACACATGTACTCTCAATTCATTCAAACAAGAGAATACAGTGGTGTCCTCTTGCTAGTAGTTCCTGTTCCCTGCTCTCAAAGCAGGGATGGATTGTTCTGTTCTTCCAACCAGCCTTTCCTGTGATACCTCAGGAAAGGTATGATTTAACAGAATGTTCATCTGAATAAGAAGCCTTTTTGTGCTCAGGGGTGTTAAAATGTGAATAAAAGGTTCGTGTCTAAGCTCTAATCAATTGGTAGAAAGCAAGCGTGCCTTTCAGTCACATGTTATTGGATTCTCTTTTTCTTTCTTTCTTTTTGCAAAGTTACAAAGACAACACATCCACCCCCTTCCCACCCACCCCAGCCAAGTCAACCCCACTTAACACACAATAACACACTTGCAAATGCATCAGCCAACATAACCTGATAGTATAGTTACTGCACACTTAGAAAAGCAGTAAAGCCCTTGTTTTCTGGGCTTGGTTGGTCATCTGAAGCTCAGAAATATCCCCATCCTAGGAGGCCATGTAAATAAATCTCTAGGGACACTATCCAGCTGAACAATTGCACTAGAACGAGGACTTTTAGCTATGCAATGGAACTTCTCTGCCTTTCCCTCTCCCCATGTGACCCTTAGATTGTCTTCTTCCGTAAAGGAAAGATGTTTAGGCATTGCTGTGAAATAGAATGCTCTGTCCATCCGAAGCTTCCAGATTTGGGGAACATGCAAGGAGAGAGGAGACAGCGGGGAAGTTCCACTGCGCAGCTAAAAGTCCTTGCGCCACCCTATGTAACATATTGTAAACTGGTAGAAGCTGTGCTGCAGTATTCCAGCAAAAACAGCAAAGAGTCAGTACACAACAAAAGCTTTTGTAGACTACAGTCCACTTCATCAGATGCATGAAGTGGCAAGTGTTGTAGATCTGGACACTAGACTTCTGTTGATGCAGCCTAGAATAGCATTGGCTTTTTTGCTGCTGCGTCACACTGTTGACTCATGTTAAGCTTCTGGTTTACTAAAACCCCTAGATCCTTTTAACATATACTACTACTGGCAAGCCAGGCTTTCTCTATCTTTTATTTGTGCAGCTGGTTCTTCCTGTCTAAGTGTAGAATCTGACATTTGTCCCTATTGAAATGTTTGTGCAGAACAGCTAAAAACAGTCAAAAATTAATTTCTCATGGCATCATGTATAATTCAGTCCTATCAAATTCGCCCTGGAACACAGTGAGATTATCGGTGCAGAAAAATTTGCTTACACAGATTGGTTAATTGAACCAGAAACTTCTTCAATCAAAATTCATTTGGAAATTCATTATTTCAGTTCAGTCAACCTTTGAGTGCCGTGTGGCTTATCAGGTGTCTATCTTTTTGATATCTGAACAATTTAGAAGTAATAAATTCATGACGTACACGTTTCTTGTTTAAAAATTTTTCTAGCTTTTCTTTTAAAATATGAGGGAGCCCTCTAGTGGTGCATAATGCCTCCCTGGTGTGTGAAATGTTAAATGAAATTAACTGGGACTAGTAGAATCTTTCAGAATGGTGTAATAGCTTTACATGCAAAATATCTCTTCCCTTTCTCTGCCCCACTGTTATACAGCTGAATGGTTTTCATTAATTTTGTTACATGCCTGTTGGCTTGCCAAATACAGCTGCACCCAGAGTTCAGGAACTTTGCTTTCCACAAAACGTGTTTAATTTTAAGAGCTCCTTTCAAACTGTTTGCAATTTTCATTTAGTAACAATTAAATATATTGATATCCTTTATGCTATATAATCTGTAGTTTTGCAGTGTTCTTTACAATGACGATCTGGCAATGAGATATTTGAAGCCCATTATGCAAACATTAGGCCGGGCAGAACCACACCACTGCTGAATGTCCAGAAGATGTCAGTGTTTGTCTGTAGAATAGACCTTTTACCTTTTGTATGCTAGTGTGGAACTGAAGATATACCAGGCATTAGCCAACCAGATCATAGTTAGAGTAGACCCACTGAAACAAAGGAAAGTTAGATTTCTACTTTGACATAGTCAATTGCCATCCAACACATTTAGCCATTTTTAAAATCTCCATTTTTAAACAGTGGCCGCTGTGTCATATCAGAAACAGTTCCTGAAATTCTCCCGTGAAGTTTTAGAGAAATCCCAGATACTTTAATGTTTAATATTTCTTTAATAACAGCTGCATTCGGAGATCTCCTTGGCTCATTCTATCAGAGCTAAAGACCCATTGGACTCTATCAAGTGGACAGTCACACTTTGTACCATCTCCTCCTTTTGCTCTGAACAAAAAGAAACTTATCATGAGACCAGCCAACCCAGGAAAGAACAAATTAGTAAGAGTTGGTCATATGCCATCTTATGCGATTGTAAAGTACAGGTATGCCAAATCAGATCAGGGGTAGAATCTGAAGGACAAATAAGTGACTTCAGAAAAAGGGATAGCAAGGCCCATTATTAGTGGAGCAAGGTTTCAATCCATGCTATATACAGTGGTGCCCCGCAAGACGAATGCCTCGCAAGACGGAAAACTCGCTAGACGAAAGGGTTTTCCGTTTTTTGAGCTGCTTCGCAAGACGAATTTCCCTATGGGCTTGCTTCGCAAGACGAAAACGTCTTGCAAGTTTGTTTCCTTTTTCTTAACACCGTTAATACAGTTGCGACTTGACTTCGAGGAGCAACTCATAGAACGCAGTGTACATAGTAGCCTTTTTTGAGGTTTTTAAAGACTTTGGTGATTTTTGAAGCTTTTCCAAAACTTCTTTTGCAGCCATTTGGTAAGTTAAGCTTTTAAAACTTTTTTGGGGGGTTTTGGATTTTGGGTTGCGGTGTTTGGAATTCAAGGACTTGGTGTTGGGGAGGGGTTTGCAAGAATCTGGAAGCTTTTTTTTTCTGCATTTTTATGATTTTCTGTGACCATTGGGCCACTCTGCTGTTTTTTAAAAAAAATTCTGGATTTGAATTTCTGTGTGCTGGGTGGCTGGGGGAACAGTTGGGGAGGGGTTTGCAAGAATCTGGAAGCTTGTGTTTTTTTTCCTGCATTTTTATGATTTTCTGTGACCATTGGGCCACTCTGCTGTTTTTGAAAAAAATTTCTGGGTTTGAATTTTGAAATGCTCTTTACAGTATGTGTGACTTTAAAGAGCACTTAATAAACTCTTGTTGTACCAAATTTGGCTTTGTTTGGACTTTTTTTGACCATAGGAACGAATTAATTGATTTTCAATGCATTCCTATGGGATTTCGTGCTTCGCAAGACGAAAAATTCACTAGACGAAAAAATTCGCGGAACGAATTAATTTCGTCTTGCGAGGCACCACTGTAAAACCTTAATATACTGTGACTGAAAGCTGGTGGAAATATATTGGGGCAGCATTCCCTACCTCTTAGAGCAGAGATAGGCAACTATTTTCTGTTGAAGGTCACAATACCTCAGGAATCAAGGGCCACATGCCACACTGGGTTGAGTCAACATCTTCATCAATCTATCTACTATGTCCCCAAGATCTTGCTATTGATCCGTCACCTCCAATTCAGACCCAATGAGCACATAGGTGAAATTAAGATTTTGTTGTTGTTGCAACATGCATCTCTTTACACTGAATTGCACTTGCCATTTTACTGCCCATTCACTCAGTTTGGAGAAGTCCTTTTGGAGCTCTTCGCAAACTTTTTGTTTTAACAGCCGTGAACAATTTAGTGTCATCAGCAAATCTGGCCACCTCACTGCTCACTCCTAACTCTAGATAGATTATTAACCAATAAGCAAGTTAGAGAGAAGCCACATGACTTGGTAGAGTGCACACAGTGAACCCTTGCTTCATGTGAATTCCTCCTGTGGTCATGTCAGGTGGAATTCCTGTTCTGAACCCCACTGCCATCTATAGCCAAACTGGTGGTCACAAGGAGCAGAGCTTTTGTACTGATAGTTGCCTCTGTGGAACTTTCTCTTAACAGGAGCCAGCTTTCTCTTAGCATTTAAGGAGCAAATAGAAATGCCTTTTATTTTACCAGAGCTTTGCTTACTGGTTTTAGGTCCTTTACAGTTCTAACTTCATGTTCCATTGTTTGTTTGTATCTGCAGTGTTTATAACTTCTTTTATGGCGAAGGGCCAATGATAGAGCATCTGCTTTGCATGCAAAATATGCCAGGCTCAATCCAGGTAGCATTTCCAGGTAGGGTTGGGAATATTCTTTGTCTGAAAACCTGGGAAGCTGTTGACACTCAGTGTAGACAATACTGAGCTGGATGGACTAGTGGTGTAGCTTAGTATGTTCCTCTGTTTATGTGGTTTTGATGTTTTATTTTTATTATTTGAGGACTAGAGCTAGGTTGAGTGGACAAATTTGAAATTTAAAAATAAATAATAAACAACAAACATTGTATAAGTACCTCCAGATGCTGGGTGCAGGACTTTATCTTTGACAGCACATTTCACTCTCCCGGTAAGAAAGACCTGCCAGCTGTGCTGGTGTCTACTTACCAATCTTGTGGTCTAAATTGGGCTGAAAGTTACCAAACCTAACAGAGCATTGAGTTTAGATTTCAGATAGTTCTGAGAAGGCCAAGGTTTATAAAAACAGAGAAGTGAGAAGTGAATTACAGCATTCCTGATAGAAGAAGGTTAGGAATAGCTCAGCCTTTCCCAGAAACGCTAGTCCCAATGGGACTTCTATCAACTCTTCTTTGGTCAGACTTTGGCCCTACTATTTTTACACACAAATGCAAAACACTTTACATTTGTTTTAGACTCATAGATTATGTATGGGCCATAGTGGAAAAAGGCTTGAAGGGGGAGGGGGGACTCTGATTTGATATTTGCTGCTTAGAACATACATGCAAACATGCAATGTAGAGAAATAATCTTGCTAGAACAGACTCTTCAAGGAATTTGGAGGAAATGAAATCTAAGTAGTGCATAATATGACAGTGTATTTTTGTCAGCACTCAGGTATTTAGAACTTCAATGTTATGAAACTTAAACAGGTTATGATTCTGTGAGGCTCAAAGAAGTGATAAAAATGGATTTTAAAAGGGAATGTCCATTCCCCAGGGCAGGCCCCTGCAATGGATGGATGCTGAACAATAAGCTGCCGGACACTTTTTTGTTGCATTCTTACTACCAAAAAGACTGTGATTTTTTTCATGCCATCCCTAATATAACAAATCAGTCTGAATAATCAAAAGTCAATGGTAGCAGTAGCCAAGAAAGGGTAAGAGATTGGAGGGGAAATCAACCTGGGTAGGAAAGAGGAAAAGACAGAGTGAACAGGAATCTTTGTTCCATATTGATTTGTTCCATTTTTTCCTCTTCCTAGAAGATACCACCATGTCATACGAAGTCAACAAAATACATATTGTAGCTTAGGGTGCCCCCCGCCCACCCACCCCGTTCCACATTAGTCAATGTTGTGCACCGAGAAGGGGAGGGCAAAGTGTAGGGGTGTCGGCACAGTGCAAATGCACCAGCTGAGCAATTCAGATGCTCCTGCTAGTGCATTTGCACCGCACCGACTTTCCCGCTGTCTTACAGCTCTCCCTCCTGGTGCGCCACAGCGACTCACCTGTTAGGAAGCTAACATAGCAACTCCGCTCCACCCGCTCCACCCTGATTGTTCCTTAGGGCACCTTTGGTTCAGCTAGTTCAGGACTGCCCTAAACTAATTGGCAGCTGCACTCCTGGGATCTCTCCCAGTCCTACTTGGAGAAGCTTGGAATGAACCTTGGACCTTTCACATGCAAAACATGTTCTCTACCACTCGTCTTTCTGCAGATCTGTTTAGCTTCAGCAAAGTCTGAATTTTTAGCTTTCTGAGTGAAAGATTTTATCAGTAGACTAAATGCTGCAGAAACACTCACAAATAATGCTGGCAGGCTCCCATCTCTATGCCAGCTCTTCTATACAGTTTCAGGAACTGTCTCTGAGAAGCTACATTTTTGAATTTCTATTATGGATTGCATATATTTGTTACCAAGAGCCTAGCCCATCTGCTGCAGAGCATCTGTGTGGACTTTGGAGGCAGGATTGCAACTGTCTCTGGTTAATTGCTTTGCTCCTATGCCTCTTGTTGTGCTGTAGAAATTGAGCAACTTTTTAAAAATAAGTTTTAACAAAGGTAAGGGAACGCAGTGCTGCTCAAAGGAGAAATGCTGGTCCAAGTGGGTAAGCATACTTTTCTCTCTCTCCAGAGAATAATAGGCTCCTGCTTAGAAACAGGCTGTAGCTCAGCAGTGCTCAAGAGGGTCAGTTGTATATCTGACAACTGACATCTTCCTGCATCAGGAAAAAATAACCTTTGTAGATGAGGATGAGTCAGAGCAGCAGTGATATAAATGGAATACATACGCTATGTCTACCTACACTTGAAAAACTCGTAAACATCTTCACATTGAGGAATTAACTAGCTCTATTTAGTTTTACAATTAATGATCATAAATGCCATACCAAGCAGAAATTTTACATGTTTTGATTTTGTATATAAATAAAGCTTAGTATCCAATGTACCAGAACAGATAGGAGAACTCCACCCTGTGACAGATCATAGTTCCTGAAATTTGGGATCAGCACATTAGGCAGGAGGAGCTGCTGTCAGAAGGTGGAAAACCCCATCTTCCACGGACACACAGAAAATGTAAACCACTGCTCATTTTTTAGTGACCTTTCAACCATTGTGGTTAGAAATAGACATTACTAGTGCCGTTTTCAGGGTCCATGAGTTGTATGCCTTTCTTGCAAGACATCGGTATCAATGGGTTTACACCAATACCAGATTTACAATGCTTTTTTTTTTTATTTCATCCTTCTCTATGTGTTTCTTTTTAATGTATACATTGCCTACTAATGATTAGTGGGTGATACTGTATATAGCATGGTCACGTTTGCAGTTTACAGAGGACAGTCTTCTTGTTCAACAGAGTTTCTTATTTGATAGGGTGTCCAAAAATAAAGAGCCATCAATAGCTAGCACCTGGGCAGCAGATTGAACAGGCACATCTGAACCCACTATAATGAAATGTGTTGTATTTCTATTTAAATCATAACAATTATTTCCGAATTTACATATGTACATATAAATAGCATATATGGTAATGTGCTTCTCATTTTTTGGCAATGTTTAAGGGGCCACCCTACTGTTAGGCCTTCATTGCTCAATAAACAGTTAAATGTGCTTAATTTCAGCTTGTTTGTCCCCTCTGTCACTATCTCTTGTGTTATTCCATTAATAAAACATGAAAACATTAGGCAGATCATCTAAGTGCAGAGCAAACATTACAGAGCTGCTAAAACACTGCTGAGTTTGGAATTCAGGCCCCATAAATGCTGTTCAGCCCTTCCAATTTTAACTTCACAATTACCATCAGGCATGAATCAGTGTGGTACAATCATAATTGGTTTCTGAACTAACAGCTATACTCATATATTGGCCCTTCTCTCAGATTAAGCATCCATTATGAACTATTTCAGAGATAACACTTCAATTTTTGACTGTTGTCAATGACTGGGATGTGCAAATAGCAATCATTGCTGAGACATTTATCACACAGTTTTGACAAGCATTACAATTTGATCTCATCCCATGCCATTGGAGCTGAGGTTTATGCAATGTGTCTCTGTTTTAAGTCTACTATTTCATCCCAGCTGTTCATGATTTAACATTTAAATACTTTGCTCCCACAAATCTAGGATGCCATACTAGTGAAGGTCAGTAAGCAGAGTTTACTCTTAGATAGATTACAGTTTGTGACTACAGCTGACATAAAGACTCAGTGTGCCTATTAATGCTTTTAACTTTAATGAAAAGCTATGTTGATGTATATACAGTTTCAAAATAATCCTAACAATACTAAATATGTATATAGTGTTTCAATGTGGTTTGCATACTTTAACTCAACAACCTTTATAATAATTCTGTGATTAGATCAGTATTACTACTCCAAAGGGCTGAGGTCATGAAATAAAATCCAAAGAACGTGTGACAGAGACAACCATGTTTGTTTATTTACATACATGAGCTGGTCTCATATATATATATATTTGCCTTTCATGAAGAGATGTAGCACCACCCTGACTTGCTTTACTCCATTGTTTCAGGTTCGTTTTTGTCTATTCAGCTCACTTTTGGCATTATGCTAGCTTTTTTGTATAAAAATTAGACTACCACCAACATCCATCATATCTAGCTTGACTGTTGCTTAATGCTTTTAAGGAATACTTGACTCATTTAAGAAATACTTGAGATTTCAATCAGTCCCTTCCTAACAGAGATGTCAGATAAATCCTCCAAATTAATATTTATGCAGGGTTCATTCTCATATACTGAAGTCTGCTCTGGAATGAACTCTTCTGCCTGTTGAGTTTTCGTGACAAATTAATAAGGGACTTGGCTCTGCCAAAAAAATTAATAAATGGTTGGGTGTTTCTTTTTTAAAAAAGTGTTACTTGTGCTGACATCACTGTTTAAAATGACATATCTGGCAATTAGTTACTGTGGCAACTAACCACCTGTATTTGCACAAATACAGAGAGTGTGGCAGACTAGTTACTTAACAACAGAAACTGGTGTTGAATGTGGTTCCTTACATAACGAAAGCATAATTTGTTTTTGTTTAGTCGTTTCCAACTCTTCGTGACCCCATGGACCAGAGCATGCCAGGCACTCCTGTCTTCCACTGCCCGCAGTTTGGTCAAACTCATGTTGGTAGCTTTGAGAACACTATCCAACCATCTCGTCCTCTGTCGTCCCCTTCTCCTTGTGCCCTCCATCTTTCCCAACATCAGGGTCTTTTCCAGGGAGTCTTTTCTTCTCATGAGGTGGCCAAAGTATTGGAGCCTCAGCTTCAGGATCTGTCCTTCCAGTGAGCCCTCAGGGCTGATTTCCTTAAGAATGGATAGGTTTGATCTTCTTGCAGTCCATGGGACTCTCAAGAGTCTCCTCCAGCACCAGAATTCAAAAGCATCACTTCTTCGGCGATCAGCCTTCTTTATGGTCCAGCTCTCACTTCCATACATCACTACTGGGAAAACCATAGCTTTTACTATACAGACCTTTGTTGTCTAAATGTAAGTGTGGTAAACAGCACAAAACAACATATAATTTGTTGTAAAAACAACAGGAAAAAAATCTGCTTTCATATGTAGGATGGTACAGTGGGGGTATGTGTGGGACTACAAAGTACGAATTTGCACGCCCGATTGCTACTTTACTCACCATTACAGCTGCGAGGCCTCCCTTTCTCCTTCCTTCTGTATGCTGAAGGCCAAACATTATTAGTGTAGCTCATATTGTTATATTATGTATTTCAAGCATTTTACAATGCTTAGGTCAATTACTTTCTCATTGTGAAGTAGATCTTTATTATTACCACTTGACAGGGGAAGCTTTCAAGCTGAAATAAGCCTCATTCAGGCATTCAGATCTCACATGATGGTCACTGTACAGGGAGAAGAACAGGCGTGCATTTGCCAGCCCTGTTTCCACCACTGACTCTTCTACCCTTCACCCAACGATCCACATGTGGAAGCGTGTACAACAGACTCCCCACATCAGACCTTTTCCCCAAAACGTGGATGAAAGGTGGCAAGGAGAAGACAGGAGAGCTGGAGCCAATAAGCATGGCCCCCTCCTCACATGATTATTACTGTGGGGGATTTGAATACTACAGTGGTACCTCGGGTTAAGTACTTAATTCGTTCTGGAGGTCCGTACTTAACCTGAAACTGTTCTTAACCTGAAGCACCACTTTAGCTAATGGGGCCTCCTGCTGCCGCCACACGATTTCTGTTCTCATCCTGAAGCAAAGTTCTTAACCCGAGGTAATATTTCTGGGTTAGCGGAGTCTTTAAACTGAAGCATATGTAACCTGAAGCGTATGTAACCCGAGGTATCACTGTATAGTGGTTTGTTGATGTTTGGGGGCGTAACATTGTTCTGGGACTTACTAAGAATGAGTGCAATCTAACCCTCCCCAGTCCACCATACTGGTGTGTGTGCGTCTGTGTGGATGGGGTGGAGGTTTTCCTCAGTCCAGCCCAGGACGGCTCTGTTTACAGAATGCAGCAAGCCTCACTCCAGCATGTAGAGCTCCCCTTTCCACCTACCTGAAGTGCAGCAAGCAGAAGGACCACCTTTGAATGGGGTGCTCCAGGGGAGGGGCTGAGCCACTCCCGGATCTGCTGGGCTGCTCGCTATACTAGCTCCAGGCTAGGAGCAGGCTCTCGCTTACTTCCTGCCCTCCAGACTAGCCATTGTAAGCAATATAACTACAGATATGGCAGTTGCTACATCACTTTGTCATGCCCTCCCACTGCTCACTTGGCGCTTGGACCTCAGAGTATCCCTCTGACAAACCTTGTGGATGAAATCATGTGTAGTCCAGCTCAAGGCTGTAATCCTATGACAGAGTAGCATGACCGGTACAGCCACACTGGGTGCCCTGCTGCAGGGGACGCCACAACAATGTTGTAGAATGGAGCATGAGAGGTGGGGATGCTGAATTTTAGCGCCACACAGGGCACTGCTGAAATTTGAGAGCCCAAAGTCCACCAGTGCTTATGCTGACTTACTTGTGGGTAACCCCTATTTATTTCCATGGGATTTTTGCTGGTATCTGTCTGTCTTGAGGGACCATGTAAGAGTGCACCATTGGGGGTAAAGTCAGACCGTTGGAGAGTTACAGTGCCTGCTATGGCTTTAGAGGCTGATGGGGGAGAGACATGTTTTGCCACAGCTGGGGCAGATTAAGGTGTCCAGTTTCCCTGTTACAGATGCACCATGGCATTTCTTTTTTCTGTGCTCCACAGAATTTACTTCTAAATAAAGATGTACAGTATATAGAGAATCAGGCTGAAGCATCAAATCAGCTACAGGTTGTACAAAAGAAAGCTGCTGACACAAAAACAACTAATGATATTAGTTGACTGTGCCCTTCCCCAGCACAATCCCTCCTACATTCAATTATAGACACATTTCTTAAAACTGTAGAATTCAAGTTTATTCCATTTTAAATGAACACAACATTTCTTCTCCCTGCACAGGTGGTAAAAAATCCTTTACCGAAATGCATAACTGAACTCTGATTTGCAATCACTGATTTACTGTCAATTAAAAGATGGGCACAAATAGCTTCATTGCCCTACACACCTACTCACTACTGTTCTCCTGGGAAATTAACACTTTCAGATGTAATAATTGGTGAAACATTATTTTCATTCAAAAGAACTACTAAACACAACGGGTAAACAAATAGCATAGTTGGTATGCCATTTAATACTGAGCTTATGCAGTATTTTATTTCTGCATTATATGGTCAGATGCAGATGTGTTTCCCCTGCCTGCACTCAAAATAAAACACTCCTAGCCAGAGCCTAAGCAAGTCTGAATGGAAGCAAGTCTCAATGAGTTTAATGAGACTTAGATCATAAATAGATTATACCATTGCCACGTGATCATCTAACACAGGAATATTATTTTATTTTATTTTTGTAAAGAAATAGCCACAGGCTCCTCGAGAATGGGAATGTGGAACATGGGGAAATGGGTGCTGATTTTTTCACTCATGTTGTTTTACCACCGAAGATCAGTTTCACCAAAGCTGTTATTTTGCCCTGTTGGTTCCATTGGATGAAATTCCGGGTCTTATTTTTGTGCAAGCATGCTTAGCAGTGTAGTCATTCAATTGCTGTTTAATAAAACAGTTGAAATTAATGCTGTAATGAAGAAGTTCCTGACTTGGCATTTCAAGAGGGCTGTCAGCCAATATATTTCCTAGCTGTATACTTGGTGAAGCATGAAACAGGAGAAGATTAAGAAAGTGATGTGGTACTGCATTTGACACCCTGACTCAGAACTCCCCTTATGCACAAAAGACAACTTTTAATTCTGACGTAAACAGTCTTCTGCACTTGTAGGCTACAACAGGATACATATTTTTCAGTAATTTCTACATAGAAAATTGCATAAATACCAAGATTGCCATGTGTGACAAACAGTATACTTTTCCTGACTTGAGTGGACTTTTGCACGATAAGCTGATTACATTAATTATCCCTGTGTGATTTATCCATCTCACAATCAGCTGCAGGAGAAAAATTCATACACCTGATCAGCAGATTTGTCCCTGTGGCAAACTGTTTGGGGGAGTACCATACATAACCAATTCATCAGGCAAAATTTCTCATTTTACAGACAGCTAAGATGCAGTTGCTTCCCTGTTTAAATGTTTATTAGACACCTTAACCAAAAGCTGTTACCCAGAGGAATTTACAAGGTCTAGTTCAGCTCTGGTGTGTCTTGGTTTATAATCCTGATCTCTTGTCCTGACTCTTGGCTTGTTATTCTGCCCTGCTTTCTAGTTTGTGCTTCCAATCTGATTACCTTTCAGTACTGGCTGACAGTTCCTGGCTTCTGACACAACCCTGATACCGTAAAACTTTAAGGACTCCTTCAAATTCCCTCACTGTTTTAACACTGAATGATTTGGGCCATGATGACATGCATGATTATTATTATTGGCTTCATTGCTTTCTGATCTGTGGCTGAATGCCAGGTCAGATCAAAGTAAGACTTCACTCATGATCTGATTGTGAATGAGGAGGCCAATCTGGCCTGCATCTCTGAGACTTGGGTGGGTGAGTAGGTTGGGGTTGGTTTCACCCAGCTGTGCCCATCTGGGTACTCAGTGCAGCATTGGGACATACTTGAGGCTCAGGCAGGAGGGACTGTTGTGGTCTACAGAAATTATTTCTCTCTCCAGGCTCTCTGTCTAGTTGGGGGGTGATCTAGGGTGTGTGTTCCTGGCACTTGACAATCGGGACAGATTCTATGGAGTTTACCACTCACCTCACTGCCCAGCAGTCTCCCTGCCTGAGCTGACAGAGGCGATGTTGAAGATTCCCAGACTGATGATTTTGGGGAACTTCAACATCCATGAAAGAGGCTCTGGGGTAGTTCAGGACTTCATGGCTACCATGATGACCATGAGCTGTCCTAACATATCATCAACCCAACGCATGTGGCAGGCCACACTCTGGACCTTGTTTTCTTAACTCAGTAGGAACAGAGTGATCTGAATGTAGGGGATATTGATATCAGTCCGCTGTCATGGTCACAACATTTCTTGTTGAGCTTTAGGTTTAACCCCTTTTTTCCCTTTGTAGATGTCGGGGACCTGTTAAGATGGTCCTCCTTCAGAGGCTGATGCATCAAACGGGTTTCCAGATGGCTCTGGGGGATTTTCCGGCTCATATGACTGACACTCCCTTTGAAGCCCTGGCCCGCTTAATACAGCCTGCTTGGATCCCTGGTATATTCCAGAGCTTAGGATGATGAAACAAGGTGGGAGACAGCTTGGATGTGAGTGGAGAAGAACTCAATTCAAATGCAATCAAACACTGGTGAGGGCTCATCATCAAGCCTACCTAGTGGCAGTGAAGGCAGCAAAAGTCATACTTCGCTGCCTCCATTGCATCGTCATTGTGCCATCCAGCAGAGCTTTTCCAAATAGTGTGCTGGCTTCTATACTTTGATCCAATGGATATGATAAAACCAACAGTAGCTCGCTGTCATTTGTTTGTAAAACATATTGAGGATAAAATTAATTGCATCCACTGGAACCTTGACTCCACTGTTACACCAGGTGAATCTTGGGAGTTTTAGTTAGTAAGTTTCAAAGAGGTGAATAAGGTACTTGGATTAGTAAGGGCCATCACTTGTGACCTGGACCCTTGCTCGTCTTAGCTGATAAAAACAAGCAGGGAAGGTACAGCTTGCTGGGTCAGGGAGGTGATGAATGCCTCCTTGTAAAAGGGGCTGGTCCCTGGGTGTTTGAAGGAGGGAATGGTAAAACCGCTCTTCAAGAAGCCCTCCCTGGATTCAGTAAATCTAAATAATTACAAGCCAGTTGCCAAGCTCTCCTTTTTGGGCAAGTTTCTTGAGTGAGTGACCAGAACTAGGCACTCTTGGAGAAAACTGATTTTCTAGATGCATTTCAATCAGCCTTTAGGCCCAGTTTCAGCACAGAAACTGCTTTGGTGGCCCTGTATGATGACCTCTGTTGGAAGACAGACAGGGGAAATGTGTCCCCGTTAATTCTCCTCAACTTCTCAGTGGCTTTCGATACCATCAACCATAGTATCCTTATGGAGTGACTGTCCTGAGTTGGGCAGTACTGATTTGCGGTGATTCTGGTCCTACTTGGACGGTCATTTATAGAGGGTGATGCTTAGGGAGTGCTCTTTGGCACAGTGGAGCCTTCATTGTGGGGTTCCTTGGGGTGTGATTTTATCCCCATGCTGTTAACATTTAACATCTACATGAAACTGCTAAGTGGAGTCATCTGGAGTTTGGGAGTTTGGTTCCCAGCAATTTGCTGATAACACACAGCTCTACTTCTCATCTACATCTGCAGGTGTGGCAGTGGATGTGCTGGACCAATGCCTTGTCTCAGTAATGGACTGGCTGAGAGCCAACAAACTAAAGCTCAAATCCAGATAAGACAGTCACTGTTAGTGGGCAGCTCCCTAAACCGGATGGATAGGAGGTTGCCTGCTCTTGATGGAGTTACACTCTTTCTGGCACCTTCATCGCATATCTTTAGGCTCCAGGCAGAAACATTCCTCTTTTCCCAGGCCTTTGGCTAATTAAAGAATTCAAGGCCTTTTAAACTGCATGTTGGGTTACTGTTTTTGTTTGTTACTATGGTATGTATTTTTGTGTTCTTGTAAACTGCCCTGTGATCCTTGAAGGAAGAGTGGTATAGAAATGCAAATAATAATAATAATTAAAAAAATAAAATGTATTAACGTGTTAATGATATCTGAATGTGAAAAATTCATTTTGAGGGGGCCGTTAATACCTTTCATGTGGTTCTCACTGTAGTTCACTTAATCTGCAACATACTCTTTCTCTATGCCAAATTCACTGACTGAGAGAGAGGATAGACAAAGGCTACAACCACATGCACACTTATCTAGGAGTAAGTCTTGCTGCACTCAGGCAGGACTTCTTCTGAGTAAATATACATAGGATTGTATATGGAACTACCATTGAAAACAGATAGGGAACTCCCATTAGTCCAAGACAGAGCTAACTGCACTACAGTATATTACATTAGCTTTGTTTCAGGTGAGCTGGATTCCAATCCAGATTCAAAATGCTGCTTTTAATCTTTAAAGCCTACACTTCACTCACAAACACCATCCCATTCCCCAATGCCATTGTCAGAGGCTTTCTCTGGGTGCCTTAGCCTGGGTAAGTGTGACAAAGGACAGTATCCTGATGGTAAAACATCCTTCCTGAAGAGGCTCACATGCTATGAATACTTTGTATTTTTTCTGGCAGTAGGGAAAGACATTAATTCTCTCTGCTTTTTAAAGGTTTTCCAAAGGTTTTATAGAATCTCAGAAGTCTGGTAATTAAGATCTGTCTGTGCTGTGCGAGGTCTGTCTGTGCTCTGTGAGCATAATCATTGTTGGGATTGAGTTTTCAGTTGTCCGATGCTCTTTATGTTGTATTTTTATGGTTTAAATTGTTTATAATATTTTAAATATTTTTGGAAGGTGACAAGATAACCTTTGGTTATGGGGCAGCACAGAAATATTAATTAAAAAAACAAATCAGTTGATGTGAGTAATACGTGTTTATTGATTTCATTAGGTGTGCCCTGAGCATAACGTCACTGAATATCATGCATAGTTTCTTTTTATCCTGCTTTCTGGTCCAAAGTGATGCACAGTACAATGTATTAAAAATGATTAAACCCATCAAACCATAAAGCCAAACTACTGATCAAAAATCAGCAGTGTAATATCAGCAAAAACCACAGTACGAGGAGGCAAAAATAACAGCCTCAGTGTCGCAAGAGACACTACAGAAAACCATAGCTTTGACTGACTGTCAAAAAGAAAACAGGAAGTGACACAAATGTACCTCCCACGGAGATGAATTCAAGAGCCTGGGTGCCAATGTGGAGAAGGCCCTGCCCCACCTATTAATAAGAGTAATCTCAGAAACAGGATATGAAGCAGAAGCCCTCTCAGGAGGAAGGTGGAATCATATGGAAGCAAGTAATCCTTCCAGTACCCAAACCATTTAGAGCTTTCTGGTATTAGCAAAGTTTCCAAACCTTTCCCTGTCCCAGGGGCTACTGCACCTCCACAATTTCCTGGAGTGTCTTCACCTGGCTAGAAGCATCCTTGCATTATTCCCGCATTGTTTCTTGCTAGCCTGGAGGCCAGAAAGGGGCGCGGGAGTCCGCAGCAGCCAACCGCCCCACCAAGGTAAAACTTCCAGGGATGACTCGGCCTGCTTTAGCCGCTCGCCCCGCTTGCCGCCGGCATGTGCTCTTCCCCGACCCTTGTTCCGAAAGGAAGGCCGCCGTGGAGCTAAAAGGGATCCCCAGAGGCTTTGCAAGCTGGACGGCCGCCGCAGGATAAGGGCGGGAAGAGGAGAAGTTCCTGCTTCCCGTTCAGTCGCCTTTCCCCGGTAGCGGCGGCAGCTGGGCGGCGTCTTCCCTTCCTCACTTGCCCCCTCACAGCTCGGGCTGCATCCCTGCGCGCCCGCGCTTCGCCGGGACTAACTCGGCCAGACTTACTTCCGAGTAGGGAGCGCGCAGGGCTGCGCCGCCGAGGAGGGAGGCGCGGCGGGGAAGGGGAGGAGCCCAAGCACATTCCTGGGCTGGGCATGTTTGGTTGAGGCGGCGGCGGCGGCGCATACACTCCTAGCAAGCGGCAGGCGCACCGCCGGGCCTGAGCGCGCCCCGCTCCTTTCCAGGGCTGCCACTTGCCTGGGCAGGCGCGTCGCGTCACGGCTGCGTGGATCTCGAGCCGCGGCCTCCCCACGCCGCGCTCCTCTCCCTCGTCTCCCGCCTGCTCCTCCTCCGGCGGCCCGTCCACTCCGGCCCGGCCTTGCCGTTGTTCCCTCCCCACTCTCGGCTAGCGCCGTCTCCTGCTGCTGCTGCTGCACCTCCTCAGGCCGGCGGGGAGGGAAGCCGGAGTCGGGCCGGGGCCATGACCGTGGAGCAGAATGTGCTGCAGCAGAGCAACGCGCAGAAGGTGAGGGGCGACCTGGCCCGCGGGGAGGGGGAGAGCTACCCTGTGCTCAGGCCCAGGCAGGAAGCCCTTGGGCAGGCTGCTGGGCTACGCGAGGGCCTGGCTTTTGGGAGCCGAGGCGGGTCGGCGCCTTCCCTCCCGGGTTCCCTCCGTGACCTTTGCGTCTAGCGAGGGAGAGGCGAAAGCCGGTTGGGCGGCTCCTCCCGGCCTGGGGAAGGGGATCGTGGGGGGGGGGGGATCCGCTAAGCTTCTGGAAGCGGCACTGCCTTTCTGTCAGTATTACTTCTCCACCCCGTCCGCGCTTTGAGTTCCTGGAAGCGTGTTCCTCCTCTCGCATTTGCCCTGCTCTTCCCTCCTTACCTTGCCAGAGAAGTGCCCACGGGGGTTGGTATATTAGGGGGACGGAGGAGGAGCCCGGCGTTTCGATCCGCAACTCGCCCTTCCTTCCTTCCCTCCCCCCCCTCCTCTCACAAAAGTGCCACTTTATTTTTAAATAGAGGGATTGACGTTTTCATCCTCCCCCGATTCTGGCGCCCTGAGACGCATCTCGGTTCTGATCATGCTAGCTCTTCCAACCGGTTCTGTAATACAGTACTCAGAGGTGTAGGAAGCAGGCGGGTTTCCTGCTTCAACTATGTTTCATGCACTTACTGTAAAGCTTTGAAATGAGTCTGTAAATGTGTATCCCGTGAGGGGTGGTGAAGAATGCTACTGCTTCTGTTTTTGCCCTGAGCCAGGAAATCTGGTTGTTAGCTAAAAGTATAGTGTGGCTGGTAGTGTGAATGCTGTACTTGAATTTTGTAGATTATATCGAAGGTGTTTTGTTAACTATTAATAACAGTGGCCTATGTTAGTAGCTTCTGAGTTGTATATACCGTATGTTTCTTTTGAGGTTATGTATTTCCTCTGGAGATTTGGCTTGCTATGTCATGGGATATAGGACCCAAAAGATCTAATTCTGGAGAAAGTTCATGGTACTTTGTCCCAAGGAAAGTTGTCCTTTCTATAACACTTTGAACCTTTCGATACAAATAAAGAGTAAGACTGGTATCCTTGAATTTATGTGAAGTACATAATCTGTTGGAATGTGTAAATAATCCTACTCCAAAGAAGGCTGCTATACATGGCCTTCATCTGCTCTTTTTTACTTCCGTTTTGTCTTTCCAAAATCCTTGTGTGGTAGGTTAACTGAGAGATACTGCCTGATCCTAGGTTATCCAATGAGCTTCAAGGCTTAGCAAAGATTTGAAACCCTGGTCTAAGCCTAATATTCTCTCAGATAATTTGAAACCATTCATTCACATTTTTGAACAAGTATTTTTTATAGACTTGTTTCAAGCACAGATGCCTATAAGTTAAATAGGTAAAAAATAGATAAATGACCCCTGAACAGTTAAGTCCCATCAAAGGCGACTACGGGGTTGCTGTGCTTATCTTGCTTTCAGGCCGAGGGAGCCAACGTTTGTCCACAGACAGCTTTCCAGGTAATGTGGCCAGCATGACTAAACTGCTTCTGGTGCAAGAAGCCAGACTGCACGGAAACACCGTTTATGTTCCTGCCGCAGCGGTATCTTGCACTGGTATGCTTTCAAATTGCTAGGTTGGCAGAAGTTGGGACAGAGCAATGGGGGTTCACCCCGTTGCACGGATTCGAACTGCCAACCTTCCGATCAGCAAGCCAAGGAGGCTCAATGGTTTAGACCACAGTGCCACCCACGTCCCTATAAGTTAAATAGGGTCATTTTTTGATATAGCATGTTTATAACTTATCAATTTGAGAGGTGTGTGGCCACTAAAAATTTGTACTTTTGTTTTTGACTCGTGTGAAGAGGGACATTCCAAATGCATAGCCATAAAGGCTTGCAAAGTTGCTATACATTCTTCTACAGTTCCATTTGAACAAGTATGTGTTAAAAAAATAACTACTCACTTCTGTTTCCACATTTACCCCTTTCCACTTGCCTGCTCATTTCTTTTGCATTTTGCATCCTTTTATATCTGCTTCTAACTCCTTCAAAAATGTCTCATAAAATACAATATTTAAAGTAAGCAGTACCTGTGTGTTCTTAACATGCTTTCATAACAGTAGAAATCTACTCCTTGAGTACCTTCAACAGAGTACTTCTGTGAGGATTTGACAACTGCTTTTCATCTTTGCGCTGTTTGCATTCATGCTAAAACCAAAGTCATGAGTAGTTGTATCCCAGATGCACTGAATAGAAAGTGTGACGGGTATTTCTGTTTAAACATACATCCTACCCAGCTTTGTAAATAAGCCCCTAAAAGTTACTAGTCTTACTAGCTTTCTAAGAGACTAGTAATCTGCATTTCCGTATTGACCATGGGTAGGCAAACTAAGGCCCAGTCGCCTTCTAAATCTGGCCTGTGGGACGGTCCGGGAATCAGCGTGTTTTTACATGAGTAGAATGTGTCCTTTTATTTAAAATGCATCTCTGGGTTATTTGTGGGGCCTGCCTGGTGTTTTTACATGAGTAGAATGTGTGCTTTTATTTAAAACGCATCTCTGGGTTATTTGTGGAGCATAGGAATTATTTAATTTTTTTCCTCCAAAATATAGTCCGGGCCCCCACAAGGTCTGAGGGACAGTGGACTGGCCCCCTGCTGGAAAAGTATGCTGACCTCTGGTATTGACCACTTAAGAGGCAAAGTGCCCTCCTTTGCTAGAAGAAAAAATGCCACCTGTGAAGTAGATTGGTGGAGGAGGAATAGAGCATTTCAGTGCTGATTGTGAAGGAAGAGACTTTTCTCGTTAATTCAGGAGGCATGGAAACAAAGTGGGCTGGTAGAAATGGGATTAATGAAAGCTGCAATCCAAAATATCTGGAAGGCGCTTGTTTGACAAAGGCTGATCTGGGACATTAGAATTTTTCCTGATGCAAACTGAATTTTCCAGTGCAAAGTATGCTATGCAAATTAATGTGCTTGTGGATGCAAATCAATTCAAGAATTTGGCTGAACCCCTGTCACTGGCCAATTCAAAGTCCAAAGGACCAGAAGCTATTGGTTTATAACCGTTTTTACAGGGATGTTTGAAACAGCTGGGTTCATTTAACAACAAACAACTGCTTGGTACCCCATAGTGGTGTTTCTCTTTGGTTCCAAACGGCTCCAATGAGTTCTCTAAAGAGTCAGTAATTTTGGGAAGGGCTGTAGCTCAGTGGAAGAGCATCTACTTTGCATGCAGAAGGTCCCAGGTTGAAATCCCAGCATATCCAGGTAGGGCAGGTTCAAGAGAGAACTCCATCAGTGTAGACAATTTTGAGCTAGATAGACCAATAATCCAGCTCAATATAGCTCAGTTTCATATGTGAAAATAATATTTGTGCTTGTGTTGCTGAATGAACCTTTTGGGATAGATGGATAAATAACCTGTGTGTGTTGAAATAAGAAAGATAAAGTGAAATGATCTAAATTAATATTGGGTAAGCAGGATATGTTCTGTATTCTTGTGTTTATTCTGAGAGTAAAAGTTCCTATTACTAGAACAAAGCAGAGCTCTGCAATTTCCAATTATAGTTTCTCATGTTAGTTTTGCCTGTTTTTAAGTGTCTGCCTTTAGTGTGAGAATATAAACATATAGCGCTTGGGAACCATGCCCTTCCGGCTTGACTAATTCTTTCCCATAGTGAACTCCCACAAAAGAATGTTGTCAGATATGTATTACTACTAGTAGCTGTCAGTATATCTTTTCCTAAATAAAAATACTTGTTGCCTACAGTTTACATTAAATAGTAGATTATTAGATGATGGGTGTTGTTACCATGACAGTGACAATTTAAAAGGATAGGCCTTTCCTATGTCTATAACACAAGCATAAACAAAAGCATCTCACTAATATAGTTTTCCCCATGGGATTTGCAGTTCCTATGCAACAATTTTGTATGGAATGCTTGATGCAAATAGTAAGTTTTGTCCCACCTATTCAAGCAGAAGACCTTAGCATATCACTAGTTCCTGAAGAGTTTCTGTACTACAGATTTGAAGAAGCAGCTTTGTTCTGTAAGTCTGTAGCACAGAAATTCTTCAGGACTTGATGATATGCAGTCCTAGCCATTTCTAGTCAGAAGTATGTCCTATTGAAGCCAGGATTCAATAGAACTGCAGACCAAATGATCTTCTAATTCTATAACTGGGGCAAAACATAGAAAAATGCTGTGTGCGTACTGAACTTAGCATGCAAAACATTCCATATAAAGTTTTCCCATAGGAAAACTGCAAATCCCCTGGGCATGAGCTGTTTTTGTTCCAACTGGTCATGATATGGTGAAAGCTTTGAACATTAGGCTTATGTTTTTTCTTTCCCTATACATGTGTTTTGTGGTAGCACCTAGAAACATACTGAGGAGTATCTTCTTGCTGGTACTTTGGCCCGTTAAAATGTATGGAGACTCTTATTGTGTGTAACACTGGTGGAAGTAGAACTAAGTAGCATAAACAGCTAGAGCGAAATACTACATTAGTGGTAGGATATTGGTGTAAAATAGCTTGTTATTTGATATGTTTAGGGTTTTAAAATGTCACTTTCTGCACTCAACTACGGTCAAGGGTATTAGAAAAATGTATGAAATGTTATCTCCCTGGTTTTTGCTCCATAGGTCACTTAAGGACAGTTTGCACTTCATTCTTACCAGAAATCACACATGCAGGATGCCCTGTTGAGGAATGTATGGATTGCTAGGTTTGGCTCTTGTACACAAGAAATTCCACTGGCTGCACTTGAGTTCCATGTGAGCAGCTGGCTTCAGGTGCTGGAGGTAGAGAAGTCTGCTTTTTTCCAGACTTCCAGTCTCTTTCCTTGCTACAGCAAAGGCAGTTGTCACTGAAAACACATTTTCTACAGATCTATATGTTAGATGCATCTATTTTGTGTATGTTTCATTTTTTCATTCATAGAGATATTTACACCTAATTGGTACTTAAGAACTATGACATACTTCTTTAATGTATACTTAGTGGCTTTAATTATTGCTATAATTACTGGTCTTTTTAAGTACATGTCCTGGTATACACAGCTGGTAGAATATTGTTGAACAAGTAAAATATTTTGACATATGAAGGATTTAAAAATTGTATTATATAAAGTACCAAACAATTGTCATTTTTGAAACTTCATTTTTTGTTATATCTGAATCGATTTTGTATCATAACACAATGATTTTCCTTATAGCTGCCATCTCTTCTTTTTGATTGCAAGTACCAAGAGGTGAATAAAACACAATCTGTGGCCAGTTAAGAACATAAAAGCAGCAGTCAGAAGAAGCATGATTAAAATGTGCTAAATATATTTTCTAATAGCTCAGTTGGTAGAGCATGAGACTCTTAACCTCAGGGCTGTGGGTTTGAGCCCCACGTTAGGCAAAAAGATTCATGCATTACAGAGGTTTGGACTGGATGACCCTCTTGGTTCTTTTGACTCTACAATCCTATGATTCTAAGTCCTGCATAAAGTGATAATTTGGTAAAATCTATAGTGAACTAGTATATTTGTATAATGGAAGTAGGCTGCTGTAATTATGTACTAACCATCTTTATACTAAATTCATTCAGAATTAGGGATAAATTATTGAAATTCTCCAAAGAGAGGTGAGCATACATTCTATTTTTCTTTGAACAGTAGTTGAAAGAACTGAAGGGACTTTGCTCTGCTTGTAAAATCTGTTGCTTTGGCTCCTTTAAGCTTTTTTTTTTTTTGGTAGCTCATTGATTGCAGAGAAGAGGGCATGCCTAATGGGAGCCCTTCCCTACAATTTCCTGCCTTAACTCTAGCTTCCTTCACATCTTCAGCATTTTACTAAGCCTTGAGTCTCAAAGGGCATTCCAATTTTGCCACCCTTTTCAAGCTGTGTGTGTGTAGTGCATTTCAGCAGGTTTGTGAACTAGGACGGCTGTGAACAAGGGCCCTTCTTGGTGCCAGTAGTGCATTTGTTTTTGCGTTACTGTGAAGCAGGGAACAGAAATCATGCTCCAGCGGCGCGGCAGCAGCAGGAAGCCCCATTAGCTAAAGTGGTGATTCAGGTTAAGATCAGTTCAGGTTAAGAACAGACCTCCAGAATGAATTAGGTTCTTAACCCGAGGTACCACTGTACTGGGAACCCCAGTATACTGGGGTTTGGTTTCTCCTCTTTCAGCATCTCTTTTGTAGTCTCACGGTCCCTGCCAGCATTCTACACATGGTTGTGTTATATTAGTGGAAGAAGCCCAGGACAGCCAGGACAAAAGCTTTTGCCTTGGATGTTGCAGCTTTCCATCATTTCTTTAACCACATAGTTCTGTAAGCAAATTATTTATGGCTCAGTCTCTCTTTAATGTTTAAATAAACTAACTTGGGATAAAATAAATGTTTGGCATTTCTGAACTTGAAAGTCATTCAGTTCTGCTCTTTCCCGCTCTAAACCTGTGGAACCTCTGGAGCTACACAAGCCATATTCTGCCAGCTTGTTTCTATGCTTTTAGAGAGGTCACAGAGGTAGAACCACAGCTCTTCTGTCTTGCCTGTACAACAAAATATGATTCACTAGGATGTCATCATCATCACCATGGTCACTTCCTCTAGTAACAAACCAAAGTGGTGAGTGCTGAGCCAAAACTGTGACATTGAGAAACAACAGGGAAATAATTATATGCTCAGGGGAACCGTAAGATTTGCAGTTGTACACACATTTAAAAAGGAGGCGGCACAGAACAGGCCAGTGGGTATTGAACATGAGTTTAGTGGCCTCAAAGAGTCATGCACTATTGTCAGGTGGAAAAGAAATGTGGGGTAAGGAGTAAGGTACACTGCTTCCATCCATTACAGTTTAATGGCGTTCTGGAAGGGGGAGCAGGGCTGGCTGGCTGGCTGGAACCTACTCCTGTTTGGAAGTGAGGAAGATATATAACAACATTTGCAGTTTCCACTTATTCCTTCCAATAGTGAGATTGAGTGGTGAAGACCCCTTCCTCCCCATCTCCCACTCTGAGCGGGCTGCTGATACGCTGACATTTTGTTGCCTACTTATAACCTGTACCCAAATTTTGTTAATTTACTGACTGAATGCAGACAAAAGCAAAGACACTTGCCCTCCTTTTTACAAAATCTTTGGCAGCAGTCGTTTTTCTCTTTCTCACCTGATGTCTTCCCAGCTTTCTCTTAAAAGTAAGTTTGATTAGGAATCTTTTTCCACTGTTGGGCCTTGACATACTTTCTTTTACCTAATTGTACTAGGGGATCATCAGGCTCCCCCTGCAAAGTATGCTTATAATTTGTCTCGCATTAGTCACATTTGTGTTTAGGAAAGACTCATAGGAGTCTTCTCTTTCTAAAATGGACAGTTTTCACTAGTTGTATGGAGAAGGAGGTAGTGTGGCAGTCCATTTGATAGTGTTGACTGTTTCTTTTAAACCTTCCTGATGTGAAACTGTTACTAATTGCGATTGTGATCTTTGTAGACCTGCAATACGGAACTATCTTTGATCACCATCTAATTTCACAATATCTGCATGAATGTGTCTTTTTATAGAGGTATTTTATTTGTACATGACAATATTTATAAACTTGAAAAAGTTTATTTGCTGTTTTCTACATTATTGCTACTTTTGCTGGAGAATAAAGGTAAAGGGACCCCTGACCATTAGGCCCAGTCGCGGACAACTCTGGGGTTGCGGCGCTCATCTCGCTTTACTGGCTGAGGGAGCCGACATACAGCTTCCGCGTCATGGGGCCAGCATGACTAAGCTGCTTCTGGCGAACCAGAGCAGTGCACGGAAACGCGTTTACCTTCCCGCTGGATCGGTACCTATTTATCTACTTGCACTTTGACGTGCTTTCCAACTGCTAGGGTGGCAGGAGAATTGGAGGCCTCATATTGTGACTTGCTTATGTCTGTAAACGCAATGGGATGCAGAGGGGGACTATTGAGATGGTATTTTAAAGTGAAGTGGTTGCAAGGTTACAAATGATTTATAGTACTTGGGATGATTTTTTTCAATACCTACTTTTTATTGTGTTTTCATATTACAACAAAAAAGAGCAACAATAGTTAATAGTTCATAGTTTTTTTCTTTCTCTTTCCTATTTATACATTCTCCTATCTGTTTGTGTTCCCGGGGTTACTGGTTTTTATGCTGCTAGATTTCTGGGGAAAGTTGATTAAATTTGATGTCAGTTTATTTTTCAGCTATTGTAGTCTTATGAAAATAAGAGTGTTTCTAGTTTCTGATTTTTCAGAATCCTTCAAATGGTGGGATTTTCCATAAGTCCATAGCTTTAGGCTACAGTCCTATAAACAACTTGTGGAATAATCAGTGGGGCTTTTTTTTGAGCAGACGTCTATAGGATTGTGCTCTTAGTATCTGTAAAATTTTGCTGCTCTCATTTTGTGTCCTGAAGAGCCATTAAATGAATGAGTATCCTGCTAGTACCCTGTCCAGAGTTCCCACCACAGCATCCAAAGGAGTCTTGTCGTTATTTTTGTTCCTGCCAAAGATACGTACCATCAGCTGTACATTTTTTTTGTACAAATTGTGATATATATTGACTTTATAACTGTGCCCTTACCTTTCAGTTGAATTTATTTTTCATAGAAACATAGAATTGTAGAGTTGGAAGGGACCAAAGGTAATCTGGCCATCCCCTGCAGTGCAGGAATCCCAACTGAAGAATCCCAGATGGCCATCCAACATCTGTTTAGAAATGTCCATTGAAGGAGAGTCTACCAACTTCCAAGGTAGTCTGTTCCACAGTTCTTACTGTCAGAAAGTTCTTCCTAGTATTTAGTTGGAAACGTATTTTACTGGCAGAATGTTGGCTTAGATTTTCCTACTTTGCAAACACGTGCTGAATTATGAAACACAGAATATTTAAGTGTACTCAGAGCAAGAATAAAATGTTCTTTACCTTCTTAAATTAAAAAAATTGCTTTCTGAGATTTAGAAAACTGTACCTTATACAGTGGTACCTCGGGTTAAGAACTTAATTCGTTCTGGAGGTCTGTTCTTAACCTGAAGCACCACTTTAGCTAGTGGGGCCTCCCGCTGCTGCTGCGCCGCCAGAGCAGGAGTTCTGTTCTCATCCTGAAGCAAAGTTCTTAACCTGAGGTACTATTTCTGGGTTAGCGGAGTCTGTAACCTGAAGCGTATGTAACCCAAGGTACCACTGTATAAATGAATGGTATGTCACCATATCCCGGAGAAGTGCCTTACTAATTTTCTTACTGTCACAAAAATTGTGTAGTCTTTTGGATTAGCTATGAGTTGAAAATCCCTGATCACCTTCTTTGGTGATCACTCATAGCCGAGTAAGATTGTCTTCCATGAACACTGTCTTAACAGTGAGTTGTAAGTGACTGTGGAGGCCAGTTCAGGATCCACCTGTCCTTCCACAGTGGAGACATAGGTTTCTGGGCAGGAGTTGATCCCGGTGAGGGTTTGCCAAACATACCTACCTCTTAGTACGTTTCTCCCTTTCGTTCTGAGTCCGAGCGTCTTCAAAGTCCCATGTTCCTCGATGTTATCTGGGAATCAAAAGCAGGCACAAAAGGAAAAATCCCGCTTAATAGGATCTTGAAGGGCTTGAGTGTTTATTTTGTGCCTTGGTTTCCTTCCTTGAAGCCTGCATTGAGGTATACTCTTGAAAACCTTTGTAGAACATATTTATCAGTGATCTGTCCAGCAGTCTTTGGCACTTGTCATAGCTCTGGTAAGGAGCACATCATGGCGATCTTCTGCTTGGACAATTACATAATCTAAGAGATGCCAGTGGTTCTGATGCACAGACTGAGGGTGCCTCCATGATGTTTTAAATTTATATTTTTGTTGAAAGAGTGTGTTGGTAATAACAAGGTTGTGCACTGCACATCTAATCAGAAGTAAGATTCCGTTCTGGTTGCTGTTGCCAATTCCTTCTTTCCCAATACTCCCAGGCCACAGATTAAAATCACCCAGGAGATTAATTTTACCTTCCTCATGTGCCTCTGATAGGATGGCATCCAGCTTTTCAGGATGAGCAGATTGGATCCTAAATAGGACTGCTCAGTCATGGATACAGCTCCTGAGCTACTCAACTGCCTCATTCCTTGAGTCAGAATGACTGAATCTGTATCCACCACCCATGTGCCGGTCCATGACTAGGGGCTTCTAGATTTTATGGAACTGCCGCCGTTACCATTTGTTGATTGTCATGGGACTTTTTTGGGTTTGGGTTTAGGATGGGTTTTTGGAAGATGCCTGTTTGTTTTATGCGTGTAGATCACTGCACAGTCTTCACAGTAAGGCTTTATTCTGATGCCACGAGTATCATGATGACCAGTAGATTCTTATCATGGAGAAGGGTTCAACAGTAAATTTGCTGAATGAATTTAGGTAGGCTACCAGCACTCAGTCTCAGCCCCACTGTTTGGCAGAGTGTGCAGAGAATGTGTCTGAAGCACTTTAAGCCAGGAAAAATACTATTTAAACCCTAAAGATTATAATATACTCCGAACATTATTTTAAAGTTTTGATAACAATGAGAATGATTTAGGCCTAATTCATAATATCATGCTAATAAGCCATCTTTTAAAACAAACTATGGTTTAATATGAATAAGCAGTGTGCTGGTGCCTGCTGCTCAAATGTTCCTGTGCTGTTCCTCCTTCACTTCTACCGCTGTCGTGCCGCAAGTAAAACAAGCCTAGTCTGGCTCGTTCCATTGTCCAAACCTTGCTGGGTAAGTGGCGCTGGTGGTGGGGTGACATTTTAAATCGGTTTGGTGAATACATGGTTTAAAAAATCATGTTTAATTTAATTTTTTTAGCAGATTCCTACTATTTGTTCTTCCACTCTCCATAATAAATAAACTATAGTTATTTTACTGTAATGGAAAAGTTGTGTCAGCATCCCACACAGCCTTGGTGTAGTACATATTGTAGATTTTAAATATATATTTTATTATCTATTCTGCATAGTCTAAAATAGCCCTGCAGTGTTGGTGAGCAAAGCGAAATAAAATGTGGATGGGTCTCTCTCTCTCTCTCTCTCTCTCTCTCTCTCACACACACACACACACACACACTTTATCTCGCAGTTGTGCATTTCTTTGTTGTTAGTTGTACAGGGTTATTAGTCACACAGCTCCAGAAAAACATTCTTACTAAAAGTGTTTAAAAAAAAATCCATCTCTAAATGCGCAAATGTTTTGGAATCTGGGGAATCAAAGATCAGTTGAGCACAGGTCTTGAATTAAATCACCCTGCTTTGTATATTAAAACATTAGGTTTGTTAATAGAAATATTCCATTTGTAAGGAGTTTAAAATCTGCAGCCCATCCTGAACTGGTCTCTTGCTTTCAATAAGTTAATTTTGATTAATGTAGGGTCAGTATTCTGTATCACTTGTGTTGGGTCGTTATATGCTGAAAAGGGATTGCCTCCCCATCTGCACACTTCCTGCATTTCGGTGTGTACTTTGACGTGATCAAGTCATGAGGTTACTCTTGCCTGTCTACATGTGTAAAGAACAAGAAAAAGAGAACAAATGACAAGATGCCTCCCTTTTTTTGTATTTGTTTACACATGTGGAACTGACCAGAAGCATGGAATTACAAATGCACAACATGTAAATGATAGTCTTGCCTTCCAGTATGGTGAGCCACTAGAGACATATCTACAGGTAGAGAGCCAGCATGGTTAGAGTGTTGGACAAAGACCTGGGAGACAACAGTCAGACATGAAGCTTACTGGGTGACTTTGGGCCAAACTCTGCCTCTTGGCCTAACCTAGCTCACAGGGCTGTTGCGAGGATAAAATTTCAGAGGGGAGAACCATGTATACCACCGTGAGCTCTTTGGAGGAAAAGTGGAATATAAATGTAACAGATAATTGAAAAAACAGGTCCATAGATTTAAAGGCTGTCCTAGCAGCCACATATTTCATTACTCTGTATTTCATTACTGTTACGGGTCTGGAATAATAAGCAACTCCCTTTCATTGGCAAGTGGAGGAATATGTGGATGGCTCCTTTCAAATCATTGTGCGTTGGATACGTGTTTTGCCACTACACTGCACACTTTTCCATTATAGTAAGGTAACTGTAGCTTAACCTTGGGGTCATTTTGCCCATGCAAAAAACTGCTGATAGCTGTATTCCATTTGACTCTTAAGGTACAGACATTGAAAATTGGATTCACCAAGATTAGTTTAATGAGGTGATTGAAGCAGTTAAACTCTGTTTTGGTTAACAAGAGATAAACAAAAGGTGTTTGTCAGTGAGCTGAGAATATGCTATATACTAAGGTTCAAAAGGGCTTCTTATGTAACAAAGAATACCAACAATTCTTCACATTTTACATGCCAATACAGTTTAAATTATATATATTAAAAGCTACATATAAAAACATGTTTACTAATTCACAAACTAAGTACACATGTTCAGAGTGCATGGGAAATTGGTTTTTATAGATCAAGTTTATAATTTGGTTCAAATTTAACAGTGCAGGCAACAGTTCCTGACCCCCGCATGCGTCGGTGGGGTGCATGGAAGCCCATGCCACCCCATTATGGCCCTGCCCTGACCCCATTCTGCTATTCATTTTGGACCCGTTCTTTTGGGTCCAAAAGGACCTGCAGCCGCACGTCACTGCCTGTAATAGTATACTGACTAGCATCCATAGTGAATTTGTCTGATCCACCAAGTTTGTAACTGTATGAAAAAAGAAATAAGATTTGTCTGGCATGACTTGTTTTTGAGAAACCCATGCTGGATCTTAGTAATCACAGCATTCTTTTCTAAGTGCTCACAGGTGCTTAAGCAACTCATGTAAAGCCCCATATCTTGGGAGCTTTGTGTTCCACGTAGTATTTCTGCATGTTTGCATGTTGGGGCAGGAATTGTATTTAGATTGACATGTTGTATAGTCATTACTGTAGAAATTGTTATAATTCCTATAATCTCAACAAGAAGAAAATAGCAAATTGCTAACCAGATGTTTAAAAAGTAGCTGAAAAGATTTGTGCTGATATACTTTAAATCATGGCGTAATAGTTGCAATAATGAATTTTATGTACCCGTGAAAGCTTATATTGTCATTAATAATAAAAAATGATGTTTGTTTAATCCAAGAAAATGTATATACATTTAAATAAATAAGCATGTTAAGAGCCATGCTGCAACAAACTAAAAGCCTATAGAGTGCAACATCCTGTTTCTCACAGTGCTCAGCCAGGAGCCTACAGCAGGACATGAGCACAGTTGCACTCTTCTGCTATTCCCCAGAAGCGGGTGTTCTCTCTGTTTTCAGAGCTTGAACATATTGTAATGTTTTCTGTCACTTCTCTGACCCTGCTGCATGCTGCGTCCAAATGAAAATAGTTAGCATCTAGTGATTCTCTTTTGGCAGCCTATGTGGGAACATTGGTGATTCTCCAGTTCTGAAGGGATAAATGTCCACTTAACACAGTTGACATCCACAGTCTGGGGTTTTGGCAGCTGAAAGTGCAGAATGGGAATTAGCTTGGAAAAGTAAACGCCATAGGGCACCCTCATGCTGTGTTGGCACTTTACCTGGCTATTTTTATTTATCAGTTCAGATGCTGATTAGTATTGCCTTTGTATAAAGTGCACCCTTTAATATATTATGTTAAAAATGGAGAAATTGGATTTCCATTGTATGCTAAGGCTTGATGGAGGGAAATGTAAATCTGTAAGCTAGATGTAAAGCCGTAAAAGTGGGGAAGCTGTAGAGTTCATGCCAGGTACTTCATAACTTTGTTTATGCAAGCCTGGATGCTGGGAAATTCTTTACTAACAATTAGTTCCTGAGGAACTAATAATTTAAACAAGGCACAGGAAGCAGTTACGTACACAGCAAACAGAAGTAACTGTGACATGAAGCGCATAAACAAGACATCACAACGACACTTTGAGGGCTTTTAATGTATGCCTTTGTTTCTGATTCCATAATGATTGAGTAGCCTTAAACAGATAACACTGCTCATTTCCCAAACATTAGTACAAAATTAGGTCAGGGAAAAGGACAATTCTTCTTAAAAGATAAAAGGCTTGTTTGTTTATAATACATGCACACATTGCCACCATAACTCAAAAACCTCTCCCACTTCAAAAGGTGTGAATTGGAGAAGGTAGCTGTCAGATTCTAAGTTTGTATGGTCAGCAGCAATGGTAGTAGCATGGCAGTAGGTTTTAAGCATTACCTTATCTAAGCACTTAAGCCAGGTTCCACAGAGTCATGCAACTGGTTCTCTGAGCCCAAGGAGACAGTAAGCTTTTTATTTTACTTTTATTTTTAACAGCAGCCCCCTTTCCTGCAGAGGAAAACTGCTTTTGAGATTGATGGGATTTCTACTAAATGAAAAAACCTAAAAATCCCACTTGCTTGTCTGCAATCCGTTGTGTGACCTGAAGCAACTCTTGGGATCTGGACTTAGATTGTAGCTAAGCCCTGCTATTATGTTAGTGAACTTCTTCTTTGCTGGTTATGCTGTGGCCAGATAAGCTTTGGGTAAGAGCCTAACACTGAGTACTTCATATAATTCCTTAAGTGTACTTGTGTAAGGGACTGCCCTCTCCCTGAAGAACTATAATAAATTTTGCACACATGTTCGTGCTTTGTTATCTGGTGACATCAGCAGTGATTTTTGACAGGTTCAGCACATGAGGTTTTAAAATACAGTATAAAATTGCAGGCACTAAAGCTACTAGGATAGATTTTTTAAAAACTAAGTTTTCAGTGTTTCCATATCAGCCTTCCTTTTGTGCTGACATATTATGCAGTCGCTGTTTTAGGCACATGGATAGTGGAAATCTTGTATTGCATATAAGTGTCCAAAACCATTGTGTGTGTTGGTACTTCTATACTGTCCACATCACTGTTTTACAGCTTGCAGCTTGTATTTTATTAATGCAACATTTTTCTAAGGTTTTTTTTATCAGTACCCGTGTATTACCATCTGATCAGTTCAGCATGCTCAGTGCCACTGTTTATGCATTCTGTGAAGCTAAAGGGCACTGTGCTTCACAACTTTTAGGTGTGGGGTTCTTTTTAATGTTGTGAGCCATCCTGAACATTGCTTTTATGGTGGAAAGGTGGTATATAGTCTTGAATAACCGCTGCAACCCCAGAGTCGTTCGCGACTACACTTAACTGTCAGGGGTCCCTTTACCTTTAACCTTATATGGATAGTTTTTCTTTTTCTTGCAAGGAATATGCCAATACAATTTGATATTATTTTATTTACTGTCTTATGTCATGTTTGAAATTGAAATATATGAACCAAAATTAAAGCTCCTATTTATTTGTTTTTTGTTTGTTTGCTTGTTTTTACAATTACTTTCCAGGGCTGTTTCATGAGATTTCCTAGTTACTTGACAACATCAGTTCATTTTTAGATAGTTGCCTATGATATTAAAATACATGACATACTTGACATATGTGGTTAGACTGGGGGTACCAACCACCCCCAGTGCTGTTTGACTTCAAATTCCCATCAGCCAGCATGACAAATAGCCAGGGTCCAGGAATGTTGGGAGCTGCAGTTGAACAACGCTTGGAAAGCACCATATTAGCTATTTCTGAGTTAGATTCTATACAGTATATATTTATGGGCAGTTACAGATAGGTAGCCGTGTTGGTCTGCCATTTATGGGCAGTGATACTTAAATAAGAGCATTCTGTATTGCAGTATTTAAAATATTGAGATCCCGAGATAACAATGATTGCCTTTATGGGCTTAGCCCATGCTTTCACAGTAGTACACTGCGATATTTTTGTATTTAGGGCACTATTTTATGCTTTGAAGGCTCACTTTCTAATATAGTATAATGACATGGGAAGATTGAATTGAACCCTTTTCTGTCCCCTAATTCTTTAGCTGTCACAGAAGTATTTTCTTTCATCTTAAGCAAATACGTGTTCTTCAGGCTCTCCCGTAATACATGGTTTCACAGACAGATAGAAATATCACCACAAATCTTCTCTTTCCACAAGCTGAAAGGTTTTTTTTTGCCATAATTTGTCTTCGGTGTTTGACCAGCTTTTTTATTTTTCAGCACCAGCAGACATTTCTGAATCAGCTAAGAGAGATCACTGGCATCAATGACACCCAAGTACTGCAGCAAGCCTTGAAGGTATGGTGGTTTTCAAAGATGGTTCTGTGTTTATATCTGTCTGCATCTAAATAAGGTTCCTTCTGATTGACAGAAAGTTTTTAATAGGATTACTTTAAAATTATTTAAGTGAGGAATTCAGATAACGTAAAGTATGGCAAAGGCTGGTTTAAAAAACACCTTCCTTTTGTATCTTACCTTTGTTTTTGTTTTTTCATCTGGTGAATTGCTCTATGTACTAGACGTATAGGCATTCACCAGATATAGACTGCCTTAGTTTCAGCAAGGTGGTGGCCTTTTGTGCCATCAGACCATACCCTGGGGACTAGGAAATATAAGGGCCTTCCGAAATGGTTTTTGTAAATAATGCTGCTGATGAAAACATGCCTGTAAAATACTTTATCTAACTAAGAAATACTGTATATGTGGAGCATACCATGCGGAAAACCTTTCTGACATCTGTCTGAGATGCTGACCTTTGACTCCATGTTGCCAGTTCACCAATGCACAATGCAAGCAAGAAAAGATCTCTTTGGTTAAGGTTCAACCTGCACAAGACCCTGCCATCTCTTGCTGTTCAGTTGGGGAAAGTATCTTTTATTACAGTCTCTACTGAACTTTAGAGCAGGGGAAAGGTGTGTTTCAGGACCACATAGATGGACACAAAATCTTACCAGTTTTCTCTGTTCTGTTCAGCTTTTATCAATTGTAAGCTGTTTTACTCTTAGATTTGCTACTTGAGAATGTATATAACAGAAAAGTGGATTCATCTCAAAATATTTTAAGCCAAATATGTAAAAGAAAGTATGGGCTTCTTTCAGAAATAGCAGTCTTGTAGGATTCTTTGTTCTGCTAGTTCACCAAATTCTTGTAGTATGGCATGTAGGCTTTGAGCTTTTGACTTAGTGTTATTAAATTATTATCCTCGGGGCTGGCAAAATATTTTTAATTCCAAGTCATCAGAATAAATTTTAAGCAACTGGTTTATTGGAAGACATGGGTGTGTGTCAACATTCTTAGGCACCTGCATCAGACATCATTGGATGACTAGAATTTCTCTACTCTGCTTAACTGATTGCTTATTTCAACTATTTTTTTATTTTAAATTCTTCTTGGAATCAGCTTAGCCAAGGAACTAAACACTCTGAGTATCATCCAACAAGAAGTCAAGCACATTTACTTTCTGTTGGTTTTCCAGTCGTAGAGAGTTCTTTTGCTGAAACTAGTGGGACTGTACACAAATCTATCACCTTCTTTAGTGCGACTTAATTTACATGTAAATAATTTTATGGTAAGTTTCTAATCATGAAATTGTGTGCATTGTGTGCAGGTGTAAAGTAATTCGGGTTAGTCTTGGAAGCTAGCTCTGCCCTAATTGGTTGGTTATAAGATGGCATACCAATACGTTTATTCTGTTACATTTAAAGGATAGCAATGGGAATTTGGAGTTAGCTGTTGCTTTCCTTACTGCAAAGAATGCTAAGATTCCTCAGCAGGAAGAGACAACGTACTATCAAACAGCACTTTCTGGCAATGACAGATACATCAGCGTAGGCAGCCAAGCAGATACAAGTAAGTGGTTTTTTTCTGTGTTACTGAAGTACCAACCAAACTAAATGTTTGGTCAGAAGACCTTGTTGTCACTCCAGTCTGATATTTTATATAAAGTGATTCCTTTATGCCTATAGATCTTGGAGGTTTTGCCCTGGAAAATTGCTGACCTAGTATCTTTATACCTCCATCTGTGTACTTTTAGAAACGCCTCCAAATGGGTAATTACTTCAAAATATGAAGCAAGAAAATATTACTCTGATTAGTGAAGCTTAACAGTAAAATATCAATCCATATCAAAAAAGCCATGTGATAACTATTTGTGTTTGGAATCCATATGCACATTTAACTTGAGAAGTGTTACAAAATCCCAGAAAACTCACAATTTGGCCAAATAACAGTGCATAGATTTGAAATTAAAAGTTAATATATTCTATGATTAACAAAAGTATGTAGTGTTGAGTAAGACTAGCGTAACAGCAAATAAGCCTGACCTGTAACATTCATATTTAATGCTAAGTGAACTTGAAGCACCTCACACTATAGATTACACCCAACCCTTTTGTTAATCTAGACTTGCATTTTATTTTTGTGTTCTGTCATGATTGTGACAGGTGTGAGAACTCTGGATGCTTTTTTTCCTACTAGTTGGCAGAAAAACTTGCTGTTCAGGAACAAGGAAAGGGAAAAGTGTATAAGCTTTGGGAAAGCCAATAGGGTTTGTCCTTGGCACATTTTGAAGTTTCTCCATATTTAACAATGGATAGTGTTGTCTGATTTGTAATGATAGCGTTCTTGTTAAAATAAAGGAAATGAAAGACTTATTTCCTTGGAACACACCTTGGAGAGAATCAGACAAGCTCCAGACAGTGTGATGGCAGCTGCTTAAAACTACCTTGTTTTCCATCTCTAAATACATGAAGCATTCTGTGTGGAAAGCTTATGATCTGCAGCATCTAGTGTTTTTTTTTTTTTTAGCAACCTAACCAATAGCACATACTTTTTGAGCAGTTTTGTGGCATGATACTGTTCAGATCACCAGAACCTGCAGATGACTGGCTTTCCTATGTTAACCACCTTAACCTTTACTGACCACTGTATAATATGACCTAGTCATATATGTATATCCCAACTTATTAGACCAAGATATGCATGATCTTTGCACCTGCACATTACATCCTGGTACTGTCCCCTTCCTTCCTTGAGTACTGCAGCTAAAGAGTTTATAGGCTAATAAGCTAAAGTTTCCCATTATTTCCAAACCACAAATCTATAGTTACCAGGTTCTGAACAAACCTGGCAGTTTGAAATGAGCTGCAGCCCAAATTGGATTGATTAGATTTTTTAATATACTGTATTTTTCGCTCTATAAGACGCACTTTTCCCCTCCTAAAAAGTAAGGGGAAATGTGTGTGCATCTTATGGAGCTAATGCAGGCTCCAGTGCTTCAGGGATAGCCACCCGAAGCCTCCGGAACGCAGTGGGAGCTGCTTCGCGTTGCTTTCGCTTAAGCCAGGAGAGCAAGAGGGATCGGTGCGCACCTATCCCTCTTGCTCTCCTGGCTTCACTTCGCTGGAGAGGCGCTGTGCAGCTTTCCCTCTCTTCGCAGCGCCCCTTCAGCGAAGTGGGAGGAGAAATGGAAGGGGCTCCGCTTCTTCTGCCGCTTCACTGAAGGGGCGCTGCGCAGAGAGGGAGAGAATATTTTTTTTCTTGTTCTCCTCTAAAACTATGTGTGTCTTATGGTCGGGTGCGTCTTATAGAGTGAAAAATGTGGTACATGTCAGAAATATTTCACTGGTAGTATTGGTTGTATTGGATAATCATCTGAAGTTTCACAAGCCATAGTTTATGAAGTTGTCACCACATGCTCCTCCTCTGGTCCCCCCCCTTTTCCTTTCTTCCATTGTGTACTGGTTTTCCTTGTGGAGATCCTGGCTTGGATTGTCAGGGACATTAAACCCAAATTCCCCCAAGCCTGTACCATTGTTCTGAAACTAGCACAAGATAAGTTGATGCTTTTCATTCTGTTGCATTTTTAATTTTGAGAAATGCAGTTTTGCATTTCAGATGTGATTGATCTCACAGGAGATGATAAAGATGATCTTCAGAGAGCAATTGCTCTCAGTTTGGAGGAATCAAACAGGGCATTCAGGGAGACTGGCATAACAGATGAGGAACAGGCCATTAGCAGGTAAGCAAATAAGAATCAAATATTGGTTTTCTTTATGAATGATAGTTTCTTTGTTGCGGTATGCTCTAGATATTAAAAATCACTCTCCATACGTGTGAATTTGTTAGAGCTACCTATTTTAGTAATTCTTCAGAGAAGCGTTTGTGAAGGTGAATTTGACATTAAACTTTATCTGAGATATTTCAGTATTAAAATTTATTATGGCTCTGTGTGTGACAGCCACATCCAGCAATTGGCTGTCTAGAAACTGGTTGCTGCTGCAAGCTTCCACTTAAAGTAGAATTACTGTCTTCAGAATTAGTATACCATAGGCTCTGAGGCCCACTGAAACGTGGAATTATTTATAATGCTTGTAATATATTGAGGGGCACAAGCAATGTATCTTTCAACCAGGGATGCCTAACTTTTAACCTTCCAGCTATTGCACCATGCTGGCTGATAAGAGTTATAGTTAAGCAACATCTGGAGAACCGCATGTCAGCCTCATGCTTGGTTCTGTTTTCTTCCCCTTCATACACTTCTGTGCCCTTAAAAGACAGATCCATTCAGTCACCTAGACCTAAAAATGCTCCATATTTTGCTTGATTTCATATTGCAATTAAAATTGGAATTGGACGAATTCCAGCGCTATCAATGACCAATACCTAAATAACATCTCCCATCTTCAGAGGCAGTATGCCACTGTGGACTAGTTGCTTGAGACAAAAGCATGTAGGGGCTGCTGCCTTAATTCCCTGCTGGCAGACCTTCTTGAAGCATCTGTTTTACTATCATGGGAAACAGGATGCTGGATTAGATGAACATCTGGTCTACATGTCAACATCAATTAGCCTTTGGTGCCTATAAAGAATAAATAGCTAAAACAAATATATAAACATTGAAATGGTGACATTAATAACATTAAAACTTATAATAAAACATTTCTAGTAGCCAAATGCCAGTCCTACAAATTTGCAGAGTATCATTGTTGCTATATTGAACAACAAAGCAACGTGTGTGAAATTTTCATGTCTTTGAATATTATATGCACAAAGTTCCTGACATTACTTTTGCCATGATGTGCATGTTGTCTGCTTATGTTTGTTATTTCTGGATGTCCTTTATATCTTCGTTCCAAGTGAGTCCTTCAACTAGGACTTGCCTTGTCTTGGGATTTTAAAGTATGCTTCCTGAGTGCTCATGTGTACCTCTTGGGAATTCCATTGTCTATTTTCTTAATGGATACTAGATTGTGTTCTAGAGAAGAAGTAAGTTCTATGAAAAGGAACGTAGGGTTTGGAAAATTCATCTTGCAACTATATGTTATGGTAATCCTATGGTAGGGAGCTATGTGCTAGTTTTAAAGTCAAAGTAAACCAAGTTGTCACCATCACATTTTATAGTTTTATTTATTTTATAAAATATATATGCCACCTGTATGTAAAAATGAAAAAATCCTCACAGCAGTTTACAAAGCAGTGGTGGTATCTCCTTATAACATGTTAACACAATTTTCCTTCATGATTCTTTATTAGAGAAGGTTTAATTCAAGCTTTATAACATGGAGATTGGTCTAAATATTGTAGAAATACAATGTTTTGGTTCAAATCAAAAAAGTTTTTTAAAATATACTTGAATACTTTCATTTTTCAAAAAAGAGAGGTGGTAGTTGTATCAAGCCTATATGCCACTAGATAGCAACTTTAACAAGAAAGTCTTATTGCAGCTTAAAGGCCAACAAATTTATTATTTCATAAGGGCCTCATTCACCCTTGGCTAACCTTCCAGGGGCCACTTGATAGCAGTGGGTGTGGCCAGCCCACATTCTTGCACACAGAACACATGCATGCAGATCAGATGATGTAGAGAAATTTAATTAATAATAAATAAATAAATAAAAGTGCTCAATATAAGCCCAGTTGCATAATCATTATTCGTTGGAAAAATATGTACTGATGTATCCTAAGTTTCTGAGCTGTTGTGTTTCCCGTAATGACATGATCTTGATATATTGTTGCTTACTTTCCATTTTCTCATTATTTCCATTGATTTCTAAGAGTTTTAGAAGCCAGCATAGCAGAAAACAAAGCAAGTTTAAAAAGGACACATCCGGAAGTGTGGAGTGACTCTCCGAATCCGTATGATAGAAAACGTCAAGATAATTGCCCGGTGGGATTGAAAAACGTTGGCAATACATGCTGGTTCAGTGCAGTTATACAGGTAGAGGATTTATACACTTAAGTAAAAAATTGAACCATGGTATGTATTAAGCACCTATGTATACTGGAGATACAAGTAACTGATTTAACACACAAAGAACATGCTGTGCAGAAACATAAGACGAAGCAGCAGAAAATGTTCAGTATTATCTACACTTAACAAAATCAATTTGTCATTAGAATTGCCACTAGAGTATGGGATTTATGCTAAAGAAATCTTGGCTATTAAGAAGATAATTATGCAATGATGATGATGATGATGATGATTAATAATAATACCCCGTCTATCTGGCTGGGTTTCCTTAGCCTCTCTGGACGGCTTACAGCGTATATAAAAACCATAATAAAACATTGAGCATTAAAATGAGTAAGTCAATGAATTAGTTTGGCTTCATCCAAACTGTGGCTTGACTTAGTTGCTTTGTGAAACGCATGTGGCACTCCTGTATAGACACTAGGAAGGCCCCTGGAACAATACAAGTTTTATGACACACAGCACGGAGCCAAAGCTGCAGGTTCAATCCCTGTAAGGGACAGCTGCATTTTCCTGCATTGCAGGGGGTTGAACTAGATGATTCTCAGGGTCCTTTCCAATTCTACAATTCCATGAAACAATGTGATAAAACCACAGTGTGTGCTGGCGTATGTCCTTGTAGACATCTGGGTGATCCTTTTTGCCTTTATGTAGTCCTTCTTTTCTTCTCCTCTGTGATGGTGTTACGCCAGTCAAATAGAGAAGGACTAATGAACTTTTCGAATCCTAGTTTTCCCTCATGCTTACAATAGACCACATTTCCAGTAGTTGTGCATGTCCAAGTAGTGGAAATTTAATCTCGTCAAGAGGCTTGAAAACTGACCTTAGTCTTGTGATCTCATATTAACGCCACCCATATGCAACTTTATACCTCTTAGTCATATTATATTGGCTGCTATCTAGCACATACATGGTACAAATTTGAAATAAAATGATTGCCTTAAAATTGCTATCAGAATGCTAGGTTTGATACATTACAATTTTGTAGTGACAGAAATACAGATTCTTAAGTTTATCTGTTTTGTTTGACAACCAGAACAGATTATGTTTCAAGTTACCATCCTCGTTGACTTCATGTGGGATAAATTTGGACATTACCTACTACAGTATTTATTTAACCACAGGATTGATAGGCTCCTTAGATTGCATCCACTGTGGGACAATATTTCATGCTTTCCCTAGGGGTCTTTTGAAATCTGACACATTTTCATAAGAGGTCAACAATGTGCAATGTTGCTTTCATTAATCAATGACATGCTGTGTGGTATAGTACTACGGTGAAGCGAAAACAAATCTTACGCTGCTGTTGCAAATTTCCCTTTCAAAACTAGTCATAATGAAAGTTTAGCTATATTGAGGTTGTCTTTTTATGGATCATTTCTTTGGTTTCTACCACTTGCATCTTAAGCCAAAAGTTTGTTTTTGTTCAGTCAGTATCATCTGCCAGAAAAGCAAAGTTGTTTTGAACATTCTGTTAGAGCGTGTGGTAACACAAATCTCTGTGTGGATACAATGTTTTCTGGAAACTTACATACAACTTCCATGCATGCTAGCTTCAGCACTGAAGGTTTTTAAAATATATTTCAGCAGTGCATGTATAAGTGAGCAATACTAAATATGAAGACCCCAAGACCCCCACTCAAAGCCATAATAAAATCTGCTTCTTAAAGTTTGTAGAATATAACATCTATATCCCGAGATTTATTTAGCCCTTTACTTTTTCTAGTACTTACCTTTCATCCTTTTTTTGTCCTGCATAGTTCTAAAATCAATAACAGTAGCATAACTTCAGTTAACAGCATAAATGTCTTCATTAATCAGAAGATAAAAATATCAGGCATGAATCTCCTTGGTTCTTTTATAATCATTTGCCACCCTTTTAAGCAGTGCATAGGCTCCCATGAAGCTCTCCCACTGTCTAAGCTGTAACATATTGTAGAGTGTGCTTTTTGTGTGGTGTGTGCTCTTCCCTTTAATGCCATAGTTTTTGTGAAAGCTAAGTATGATTCAGCCAGCAGCAGTAGTATTGATGCCAAATGTTACATTGCCATTGACTCTTTTGTGTGTTGCATCCCTGAATCCATTATAACCCCCAAACAAGGAAGAAGCATGAGCAGCTTAGGCCTTTTTTCACCTTGCTTCTTCAGTAGTATCTAAAATACTATTTGTAGGATTCACCCAAATCGAGATTCAGAAACCATTTGGGTCTTAGCAAGTCAGTCCAGCGCTCTGTGCAATGGTAGAAGGTGCAAGAGGGAGAACTGCAAGAGTTTGTAATGTTTGAAGTGGCTCTGAGTACTGCTGCCACTTAATTCAGATGCCTTTAAGGCTGCTGTCCTTTGCACTATTACCCAAGACTGTGTACACGTGGGCATAGTGTGATTTGGTTCTTGGTAAACTTGCAGGCGTTTGAGTTGTATGTCTAACTTCTTTAAATGACTTTCCTGCCCGCCCCCCCAAAATAATGGACCTTCCCCCCCCCCCAGCTCTGAGCTAGAACTGGTGTGTTGCTAGGAAGCTGCTATTCGTTAAGGTTTTTATGTATAGCTTGTTACCATGGCACTTGATGTCAGTGTAGACTTGGCAGAAAGCAGCAATCTCAAACTAGAACAGTGAGACAATTTGAAATTAGTTTTGGAAAGCTGGGAGCTTGTATAAATGTGTTCAGAAAAAAAGGAACAATACTTAAGGTTTGATATGTTAAATATTCTGAAGAGCTCGTCATATGGGGATTGTTAAGCATAGTATATGACCAGAGGGTATGTTGAAGCTGCATTTGGAGTGCCCTCCAACTGTCTTTTAAAATATGGGTAGGATTCCCCCTCCTCATGTCCACAGCTGTACTCCAACAGGATGAGACAGCATCTCTTAACTGGACAAGTCAAAATCTACTGTTGGTTAACTCTTGTCAGCAACCTGCATGTTCTGATACTGGCTATCTTACAGTTCCCGGAGAAAGCATGTATTGTTTATACAGTACAATGAACCATTTACATTCCACATTTTAAATACCTTCATCCATTCCTTTTAAGAGAAAAAAACCCCTCAGAAAATACAGTTGGAGAAAAGTGATTTCTCCACAAGGCTTTTCAGAATAAAGCAAAAAGCATACAAGGCACTCCATATGGGCTACAATCCACAAACCAGTTCCGTACTTCTGCTGTATTTTTAAGTATGTTAAAGTGTAAATACCAAACACATTAAATGATCGGCAATTTTAAAAGGTTATATAAAATGCCTTTTCTTTTTCAGTCGTTATTTAATCTGCTGGAATTCCGAAGGCTAGTCTTGAATTATAGTCCTCCTGCCGGCGCTCAAGATCTGCCCCGAAACCAAAAGGTAAAAGTAGAAATATGCATTACCAATAGACTAACATAATGCTTTTCCTAATGCAGAATACCCCACTGTGTTTTGCCCTAGTTTGGGAAAATTCAGATGTGGTATTGAAAGAATTGTGTGGAAAGGGTCATATATTCAGCAGTGTACAACATGAGCACTAAGGTTCTGCTGCAGGCAATGGAAACTATTATTTATTAGTTTTCTTACCTGCCCTTAACTGTGAGATCTCAGTGTGGTTTACAGCAATTCAAAAATGCATTACTGAAATCAGTTAAAACAGATTACAGCCATGAGAATATGGTGGGACCTAATCTATAATTATCTTAAAGGCCAGCATAAAGGAGTACATCTTCAGCATACAACAAAAACAGCATAATGAAGATCCCTGATGCATATCTGTGGGGAGGAAATTCAACCCCTTAGGGACTGCCATAGAGAATGCCCTCTCCCACGCTGTCACCTCCTAAACTTCTGATAACTACTCTCTGCCAATCTTAATGTCCAAGAGGTCTATAGGGAGGTAGGCAGGGGTGTTTTTTTAGTACATTCTAAGGCCTGCAGAGGCATCAAAGTTCTTGATAATTCTGCAGACTTTGAGCAAAGCGTATTTTACTTTGCATTTAAAGGCAAGCAAGTAAAACTAGCTTTGGACACCAGCTGCAGATAATAGAATTGAGCTTCAAGGGTTGAGAGAAGTCTTCATTTTCATTTCCATCTCTTCTGGTGACTTGTGGTGCCATGCTGTGCAGATCACTGGTGACATTTCCAGGGCTTCAAGATATCAATATCTGTGTAACTATTACCTATTTAGTGCTTGGGAATCGTGGGATAGTTAAAGGGAAGATAGGGATTTGCCTCATGGCAGAGGACTAGAATTTATCATTTGACACTAGTATAACTGATGCCTTGGTTTATCTAGGCCATCAGTCCCCTTTCTGTGGAATAGAATTGAGGCAGGGAAATAAGAAGTATTTTTCCTGTCTTAAAACGGTACAACTGTCATTGGATTTTTGGTAGTAGTAGTCATTCATCGAGCTGTTTCCCCCCCAGACAGTATGTTTAGTCGTTTTTTGAGAGACAAGGTTATGATTGCTATTGCAGAAAAGCATTCTTGGTAGTTTATTTATGCAGCAGTAATTTAGAAATTATAATGTGGCAATATGAAGTATAAAAAACCCAACCTCATAACTGTTTGTTTATTTTGTACACAGGAAAATAGAAATTTGCCTTTTATGCGTGAGCTAAGATACTTATTTGCACTTCTTTTTGGCTCAAAAAGAAAATATGTTGATCCATCAAGAGCTGTGGAAATCTTGAAAGATGCATTCAAATCTAATGACTCTCAGCAGGTAATGTTAATACTCTATCTTATTTTGAATAGAAATAACCATATAAATTATAGTTGAACCAAGCATACAAACATGGCGTTGCAATTTCTGCTACTTCACCATGAGACAAACCACACTTACCTGCTGTGATCAAATATTATGCAGTAGTCTGATAATTGCACGGTCTTTGCACCTATTAATACATCCTGGACTCCATATACACTTTTTAATTTTATTTCAATTTTATGTTCTGGGTTTTCAAATAGTAAGCATAACATTTTAAAACCAAGTAACATTTTCTTACTTGATGCACATCTGTACCAAGGATAGAAGTTCAGTTATTCAACTGCTGAAGTCCCTCATTTATATAGATTGGTATTTATCTTGGCTTATGTTAGAATAATGGAATCTCTAGGAAATAGGTAACAGAAACCATCTTGCCATGCTATAAGTGCATCTGAAGAACTGGCACTGTGTTTGCTATTCACTGAAGCTGCTATGGTTTCACTCTTAATAGACACAGCCCTACAGAAGATTGAGAAGTCAATAACGGTTGCAGCAGGCTATTATTTCTGCCTACAGAGCTAAATTTGTAAAACAAAATATCAGTTTGCAATATAGTAGTGGAATTGAATCTGATTCTTCGGGCTATATTCAACCAAACCTACTCAGACTAGACCCATTGAAATGAATGAACCCAAGTTTGCCATTTCCATAAACTTAAATGGGCATACTCTAAGTAGGACTGTTTTATTTATATATTCATTTATTTCAGAAAATGTATGTATAGCTTGATTTGTAAAAATAATCTCAATGTTGATTGCTACCCTTTACAGTTCATTTATTTATTTAATAAAATATTACATACCACTTGATTGTAAATCGCAGCAGTTTACCAAAAATAAAAAATAAATTAAAAAAATCAATAAGCTGTTGAAAAGTAAGTTAGTATGGGAAAATGCCAACTACTTTAATACTGCTTAGTAGCCAAAAGCCCTTTGTAAGGTATTTGGACCCACCCCTATCCTGTGTTTTCACAGCAGTTCACACAATACAGTGAGCTTCCCATTATATTAGCCATAGGAGAATTAATATCTACAAGTATCATAGCTGATGGATAGAATATTTTCTTGACTACTAGATTTGAATGTGCATTCGTTTACTCTCTCAACAGCAAGATGTCAGTGAATTCACACACAAGTTATTAGACTGGTTAGAGGATGCCTTCCAAATAAAAGCTGAAGAGGAACAGTAAGTAGTCATTTTAAGAAACCAGCAGTGTCTTCTGATTTCCTGTAGGACAAGTGTTGTTACTTGGAGTAGAAGGACTTCGCTCAAAAATTCACCCTCGGGAATCTAAATGTGCTTCTCATTTATTCTTAGAAAAATAAATAAAAATCATTTCCCATAGTGGCAATACTGATTAAATATGATTACAGTAGCGATCTAATATCAAATGAGAGAGAGAAGAGGGCAATCAAAGATGACATCGCCTATTTTCTTTTTGCCCCCTCCCCACAAGTCAGCCATGTGAAGAACTGCCCTATGACAGAGCTGGGGGTAGAGGAAGGAAATGGGGAAAGAACCATCACCCACCAGCCCCTGGGTCAGCTTGGCATTGTCCCTTGTTCTGCTTCCCTGTGTTTAGAGGAACTGTGCATCCTCCATGTGTACATTTTGGCTTTTTGCTTGCTTTAAGTGCAATATCTATAGTGAAGCTGTTGTAATTTATTAATATCAGCCACTATGTGGACTCTGCTTGAAAAATCAGGATACACATCAAATAAATTAATAACAATAAATGTTGTAAAAAAACAGACACCTCACATTCTCCTGGTTCTTTTAAAAGCATATGGGTCAATAAAATAGGGTCAGTAAAATAAGTGTTGGCTCTGTTGAATGCAGACTTTTTACATTTTCTTGAAGCAGATTACTCTTGTAATTCCAGTGTGTGTGTGGTTTTTTTTAATCATTGTATTTTTAGGGATGGAGAAAAGCCAAAGAACCCGATGGTAGAGCTGTTTTATGGGCGGTTTCTAGCAGTTGGAGTTCTTGAAGGTACTGCTCTTGAGTGGGAACAGTCTTAAGTTATCTTCTCTCTAATCAAAATGTTAATGATGAGCGAAAATAGTGCATACAAGTCTCTCTGTGTGTAGAAGCAGTGAAGTGAAAATCTTGGGAAAACATTCTAAATACTCCAGATAATGGTGTCTTAATGCAGCAGAATTTTGTTTGGCAGTATCTAGTTGAAACTGAAAGCTAAAAGGTGGTGCATCTGTTTACAAGGCATCGAGCTTAGTATCAGTGCTGAGTAGCTCCAGAGCTACCTCCAGAGCTACCCTAGCCACTTGAGATCAGTGGGGAAGTCCTCCCATATATGGGGCTTCATGATGTAACAATAGTGGGCTGCTGCGGGTGGGGGACTGGAGTCGGGGAGAAGAGGAAGAGGAAATTGGCCTGCTCAGCCCCTAACCACTTGGAGTAAGTAACCTGGAAAAGGTGGGGAGTGATTAGGGTTGAGGGGAGGTGTGCTGTAAGGCTTAAATGTGCTGCTCCTCTCTGCACAGTATCAGGGTGTTTTAGGGGGATGAAAAGGAAAAAGGACACCTACTTGCGTTTCCACTCTCCAGAGCACAACCTCCTGCTGCATAGCTCACAGCAGACATTTCACATAGCATGCAGATAAATGAGTTAGTTTTATAATCAGCTTCATCTAAGAGCTGCTATGAAATAAAATGCATCTTCATAGTGTATATGATGATAAATGTTCATTGTTGAAATCTTAACTCCTCCCTCTTCTGATAAGGGAAGAAATTTGAAAATACAGAGATGTTTGGCCAGTACCCACTTCAGGTTAATGGCTTCAAAGATCTACACGAGTGCCTAGAAGCTGCCATGATAGAAGGGGAAATTGAATCCTTGCACTCAGAAAATTCTGGGAAGTCCGGCCAGGAGGTGAGTGATATGCTTAGACTTCTAGAGACATTGGTAACCGTTTCCATGAAGCTGACCTAGTTGAAAATATAGATGGCACAAATGCAAGTCAGTTTGGCAGGTCATTTATTTACGCTGATAAGACTTGCCCACTTTCATCTCAGATATTTTTTGGATAACCACCAGTTCGGAAAATATTTAGACATGGTAGCTCAAGAGAGGAAATATTTAGCTGGAAACATTTGAATTATTTCAATAAATGAGTTGATCTAAATTAGTCCATTCCAACTGGTTCTACGGTTTATCTTTTGCCACAGAACTGGAAAGGTGATCTGGATTTAGATTATGCTTGCTCTTGGCAGCCCAGTAAACTTTGAGTGATTCATTGCATCAAACTATGTCAATTAAATTATGCAATACATCTCCTATCCAGGAGGTAGGAAATACAGCTTATTCTTTACTATGGACTTAGAGTGTCATCTTCAGGTAGTGGTTCTTACACCACAAAAAATCCATATTGCCCTGGTAGAAATATGTTATGAGAGTAAATATTTCTGGTGCGTAACAGGATCTTCCACTTGTCAACAGTATGAGAAAATAGGACTGGATCGTTGGCTATCTAGGGGTGTTCATACATTTATGCCTTGCAGATGGTGGATTTATGTCCTGTTAATATATGGGCCTAAACATTCTAAAATTTTAGAATTTGTGTCAAATTGACAGCAAGGCAGAGTTTGGGTAAAGATTTCACTACTTTGCATGTATTCAGATGAAGAAACATCTCTTGTACTTGACTTTTAAGTTTTAGAAGATACAATTCTTTGCTACAAAACCAAATTCTGGCATTTTAAAATGGAATGGAGAACACTTCCACTTTTAATGAGGGAAGCTAAAAAAATAATAATTGTATCTTCTCACTCAACCTTGTACTTATAAAGCTTTCCTACTTGGAGAAGATGTGAGAATCAGTTTTATAAAATGAGTTTTCCTTTGAATAGGAGGTAATTTCTCAGGTATGTCTAGAAATCTTTCCAGAACTATTGGGCTTTCTTTGTAGATAACATCATTTTGTGTTTTTCATATTTTTTTTATTTTTTTGTCCTGATCTTCTCTAAGGTTCTAGGATAACATCTTTCCCAAAGAGTTTCTCAATGCAAAGTTCAGCCTAGTGAGTTGGAATAAAGAGAACAGATCTGTTCATTTTCTAGAAAAGCAGACACTACAAAATTACATGCATCTGACACATTTTGATTATTATATGCCAAGGTCAGTAGTTTGGATTAAATACATGAATACAGCAAAGATAGTGTGCAATGCTTTTCCAAATTTTCATATAGGAAAATAAGCTATTTTTGGATTTTAATCAACTTAATTTTTTGCACTACATCTCAGTTCACGGAATTATCAGTGGTAGTAAATAAACTTTAAAAAGTAATTATGATGTTGGAATACATTGCTGTACAGTTACCAATTACCAGCAATTACAAGATGCTATCAGATTTTAAATCAAAGGAAAACATTCAGTTAAATGCGAATGTAGTGATAGCACTATTACAGTGCTTATAAAGTGAGCCCTAAAAAAAATCATAGCTTGAAGAAGGTGAGAAAGAAAGAGACTATTTTAGAAGAAAGCCTAACAGCAGCGTGTTTGTCTCAGTGCTTGATGTAGTGGGTACACAAGCCTTAATGTAACTCAACTTGTGTGGTTTCAATTTCTATAGATCTTTATGATCCCCCAGAGCTGCATTGTTTTCAGCATATGCTGAACAGAACTCTTGGCATTATACTGGAACCTGATAATATATATTCCTTGTTTGACCTAAAGTAAATATTTTATTTATTTTTTAGATATACAACTGTAAAAGATGCACCGTGGAAAGTTTACTTTGATTTATTCCCTAAAATACCTTTAACCCCACTTGAATAATTAGAGTCGAAAGGCATATTCCTTAACAATTCACTCTTTTTTGTGTTTTGTTTTTTTCCCAGCACTGGTTTACTGAACTTCCTCCTGTCTTAACCTTTGAGCTTTCAAGATTTGAATTCAACCAGGCTTTGGGAAGACCAGAGAAGATACACAACAAATTAGAATTCCCTCAAGTTCTATACCTAGACAGGTACAGAAGCTTGTGTAATAATATATTGCGAAAGATAACAGACAATAATTATAATGTGTAGCTCAGAGGTCAGCAAACTTTTCCAGCAGGGGGCCGGATCACTGTCCCTCAGACCTTGTGGGAGGCTGGACTATATTTTTTTTTGGGGGGGGGGGAATGGAACGAATTCGTATGCCCCACAAATAACCCAGAGATGCATTTTAAATAAAAGGACACATTCTACTCATGTGAAAACACGCTGATTCTCGGACCGTCCACGGGCCGGATTGAGAAGGCGATTGGGTTGGATCCGGCCCCCGGACCTTAGTTTGCCTACCCATGGTGTAGATAGTAGCAGCCAATTATCTGACATGTTAACTTCTATTTTCTACACAGTGAAAAGTTTTTACGGCTCCCCATGTGGAAATGATAGAAGTCAATCCTATGCATGTTTTGTCAGAACTGAATCCTATTGTGACCAATGGAGCTTCCCACAGATAATTGTCCATAGGGTTACACTGTATATGTGAACCAAAACCACTGCTTTTAGACTTTTGTAAGTGCAGGAGTTGAATATATTCAATAAATAAGGCTGAATATCAGCTATATAATGCACTTCCAGAATCAGTGAGGTGAAAACATTTATATTGTTTTCTTTTCCCGAGTGTGAGCTTTAACTCATATTTTGTTCTCAAATATGGCATTTAATGTTTTTATGACAGGTTTTTTATGGCAGTAAGATATTTCTTCATCTACAAATAGATGAATATTGTAAATATGCTGCCATTAATACAAACCTGTTCATCCTACGTCTGCTGTGGCTTCTAATTACATTGCTTGCACTGTTAATATCGTTGTTAGACTTGAATTCATAAAACTTTCTGATCCACTTCAGCGCAAGCTGAGGGAACAAATAGATTCAAGGTACAGGAAGCTGATGCTCAAGATAGAGGTTGGTGATATCAAATTGTGGCATCTGGCTTGCCTAACAGACTTAGCTACACTCAGGGTGAGCCTCAGGGCAAGACTCAGCATCACACAAGCAGACATAGTGGAACTTCCCCTTCCTTTCTACCCCTTTAGACCTTGCCTTCCCCAAATCTTCCCCCAGAGGGTTGCGACACATTCCAGAAAATATTTGCGAAAGGCATCAGCAAATGGGGAGAGACAGGGAAAGACCCATTATGTCCACTGGCCCCGAGGCTCCCCCAGAATATGCACGTCATGAAATAGTTGTGATATCTTCTTCAGATAAGGTATAGTAGATGATGACAGGCGGATGATGGTTCTGATCCTATTGTCTACTCTGCATCTCTCTACACTTGGTCGAATTAAGCAGTATCGTTAGCTATCTTGAAACTTCAGGATAAAATAGAACGGTAGGTCATAGCACAATTCTCTGCAATAGGTGCTTGGAAATAAGCCACAATGAGTGCAATAAGGTTTACTCCCAGGTCAGTGTGAATAGGATTGTGGCTTGTGGTAACATTCCTAATGCCAGGGGAAGGAGAGAGCTTCCTAAAGTTTTTAAAAATTCACTTTCCAATTAGTTTAGAAATATATACTGTATCTGTATGTGTACATAACTTTTTTTCATGATCAGTAGCCAGTTGATGTATTTACCTGTTATTCAGGCAACAAGAAAACAGTATTGAATATCTTTCTATGAAAGTCTGTAATATCAAAATATTGTTAAATTATTACAAGAAAGTGTTCAGATGCTATGTGCTCCTGTTACTGAAATATAACACTGAGAAATTTGTCCTCTGTTGACAGATATATGCACAAAAACAGAGAAATTACACGAATAAAGCGGGAAGAAATAAAAAGACTTAAAGAATACCTCACAATATTGCAGCAGAGACTAGAACGGTAATATGTTTTTTAAAATTCTGATATTAATAGATAAATTTCTGATGTACAAATTGGAACCTGTTTTGCCCTTATATTATTATTTCCCCAGAATTTCTTTCATTTTGCCTTTATTTTATTCTACTTTTTTCTAGAGTCATAAGAAATAGGTAAAGTGGTCTTTTATTGAAATTGGTTTTTCCCCATAGTGGTGAAACCACAGGAAACTGTGTTATACCAAGTCAGATAACTGTCCAATCTGTCTCAACATTCTATAGGATGCATAGGTATTTGTGTGCACTGACTTCCAAGTGGTTCAGGCCTATTGCAACTATGGTAGACAGAAGAGTTTGCTGGCATAAAAATCAGCCAGAATTACTCTCAAAACACTATATACACTTGGTGGCTGGCCAGCACACAATCACCCAAATTAGACCCTTGCAAGGCAGAGAGCCTAAAAGCTCTTTTCGCACCAGGGTTTTCCCTCACAGAAAGAGCTTTGAACCTCTCCATCCTATGTGTGGCGCAAGGTCCACTTGGCCCACCTGCTCCAGAAAGGTAGTAATAGTCACAAAGGGGCGATTTTGGGGTCATTCTAGCTATATGCAAGTTCAGCTTTACGCACAGTGTGCAGAACCTAACCCTGTGCAAGCTGCAAGTCATCCATAGCAGATGAAATAACTTAAAACTCTTTCCTACAGTTACACTGTAAATGTAGAATATGAAGCATGTGTTTTGGAGATATTTGAGCATGTAATGAGGGTATTAATATGTTTTGGCAGATATTTAAGCTACGGTTCCGGTCCTAAGAGATTTCCCCTGGTAGATGTCCTACAGTATGCTCTGGAGTTTGCATCAAGTAAGCCAGTTTGTACGTCTCCTATTGAGGATCTTAATACTAGTGCTCTCCCTAGTGGTACTTTGTCAACACAGGCAATACCAAGGTAAAAAATGCATCACATGTGTTCAGTCTTTCTAATTATGATTTGCTTAGCTGAAGTTAATTAATCAATTAATGACCAAATAACTATTTTTAAAAAAATACTTGAAATTATTCATTTATGCTTCTGCATTTAAATTTTACCTCTCATCGGTCATGAAACCCATGTAGTTCCCATGCAGTCACCTATCCAGGCACTGACCAGACCCAAACCTGCTTAGTTTCTCTAGGTAATGCTGAATGCATGTACCTTTAGACCTTGTATGCAGCCGTTTGTGAAAATACTCTGTGGTTTGCACAGCTTTGTATCACAAAGTCATGTGAGATACCTAGAATTTCACTTTAAGCAACTTAATTGTGTACAAATGAGGTGGTTTTACATTGATTTTGTTATTTGCCTTATATCTTTTCTTAAATGCTATTTAAGAAAAATGTATTTATTAACGTGTATTCCAGAAAATAGCTCATTAGTGAAAAATAAAAGACATTGGCACAATCAATGAGACATGAGGTTTGATATTAAAAGCTCTGAAGACTAGGAGGGGTCCCAAGTTCCGCATACTACTTACTCTAGAGGAGTTGATGTGAGAGGTGGTAGTTTCCTTTATAGGCATGATTGGGGGTACGGGAGAACAAAATGTATAAGTTCTTGTGTTCATACCCCAAGATTTTCTGTCAGATTTCAGACATTGTGTTCTGCGAGGGACGTCTTTTAAAGATGGCTTGGAACTGCATTAATTTCAGAATCCAGAGGCCTTTTTGTCAATGTGTAGTATCTTTTGAGATAATATATTGATTCAGTTGCTTAGATTGAATGTTTCATCTTTTCAACAAATGTAGCACAACAGAACAACAGGGGCCTTCTACAGATACACAAAGCACATCGCCTGCACAGCGGTCGGTAATACACAAGCCATTCACACAATCTCGGATTCCACCAGACCTGCCAATGCACCCAGCACCAAGACACATAACTGAAGAGGAGCTTTCAGTTCTTGAGGGATGTTTACATCGTTGGAGGACGGAAGTAGAAAATGACACTAGAGGTACTGGCTGGGAAGTTTGGCCAAGGCCAAGAGATTAGCATGGTCTTCACTCTTTTCTGGAGCTTAGACAATGCCTTATCCAAAGCACTTGTTTTAGAGAAGCTCAGGTTGGCAGGCCAGAGCCATTGCTCTCCCCGGTCTAGCTTAGAGCATGACAGGGGCTTGAGCTTAAGCCTCATAGTCTAGTTGATGCTCAGTATTATATTGAATGTGACATTCTATTCCTCCCGTCTCTGAAAAGGGATGGAGTTGGCAAGTGTCATTTGGGTTGCTTGCCAAGGCAGGCAAAATTTGCTGGCAGTTGCTGTAACATCCAGCAATTTTCTTTTTTTTTCTTCTGACTTGGTACTTGGCAAAGTATAGGTAGTTTTGATTACATGGAAGCAATTTTTATGTTTAAGCTATGCAGTCTGTCCTGCACAATTGGGGAAGGCAAGCAGTCAGTAAATGGTTGCCAGGTAAACCACTGTCCATCTAAGTCTTATGGGTGATCTGTAAAGCTCTAACCGGTAGATCTCATTTTTATATATGGGATGTTTGACATTGTTGGGAGATTTGGGCAAAGCTCTCAAGAGGGAGAGAATATATTTCATGGTCAGTACCTGAAAGAATTAAAATTTCTTTTAAAATGCAGGAGGAAGTGATGATTCGTAATTATTTGGCATGTAAATGCTTCTCTGGACCTCCTACAGAAGGAAGGATGGAATATTAATTTTATTATTATTAGTAGTAGTAGTAGTAGCCAGTAGTAGAATAATTGTGTTTATCTGTAGAAATGTGAATTTTCATATTGGAGGGAATGACTTCATTTTCCTTTCATCTTAGATTTGCAAGAAAGCATAGCTAGAATACAGCGCACAATTGAGTTAATGTACACTGACAAATCAATGGTGCAGGTAAGTATTTCCATATGAAAGAGAATCTATTACCATAATATAGCAATAATAGTGACCAATTGTGTATTTTATGAGAGTATACTTCAGGTTCTCAGCCACCTTTGCACTATATAACATCTTGGAGGTCCCGGGCCTCAAGGAGATTAGACTGGCCTCGACCAGAGCCAGGGCCTTTCCAGCCCTGGCCCCAGTCTGGTAGAATGCTCTGTCACAAGAGACCAGGGCCCTGCAGGACTTCACATCTTTCCGCGGGGACTGCAAGTCGGAGCTGTTCCACCAGGCCTTTGGTCGGGGTTCAGTCTGACCCCTCTCCTTTTACATGACCTTGCATATAAGTGGCCTCTCTAACTCTTCTCACCGGCTCATACAAATAGCTGAGCCTGGTGAGTACTTAAGGTTCCCAACCCCTACAGTTATAGTTATAATTTGCGGGTAGCCATCTGATCTTATTTTGATTTTAATCTGATTTTAAGCTGTATTTCAATCGATTGCTGAATTTTATGTCTTAATGTATTATATATATATTCATGTTGCCGCCCTGAGCCCAGTTCTGGCCGGGGAGGGTGGGATATAAATTATTATTATTATTATTCCTCAAAGTTGTTTCTAAGGTTTTTCCAACTTCTGCAATCCCAGATATGAAAATGCCTAGACAAGTTGTATCCATTCATGCTTTTTCATCATTAGACAGGACCTACTCTCTTATGATTGGTTAACATGAAAAGTTGTATATATAAGCCTGAGACTTGAAACTTTTCTCAGTTGAGCATGCAGCCTGCATGCTGGAGCTATGTGTAAACTGGTGTAGCCAGTGAAGATGCATTGAACAGGAACTGTATTTCACACAGCCCTTTTGCTTTGTAGTCTAAATTGCTTCTTCACCCGTGTTTTAGGTAGATCACAACAGTTGTCTTGAAGCAGAAGATCAGCAATCTGTTTCACTTCCTTTGAATCACTGTCATGCCCATTCTTTTTCTTTACTTTCCCCTTGAAATTGGCTATTTTAGATACAGAAAGCATAACAGGGAGAACATGAGACCTACAAAGCTTGCAATTTGTGGAGGTGGGGAGGAAGTTAATGCATTCACACATTTTAGTTGACCCATGTCAGTTGAGCGTAACTGCAGCTCAAACTTGGAACAACTTGCTTTCCTGTAACATACATACTTTATCATTTGTGTACATACTGTATCATTTGTGTACAGAATTTTAAAGTGATGGTTTGGGGCTGCAGTCTTCTGCATACTTAAGAGAACTACTTGAGTGGAAACGTTTCTGCTAAATTGTGACAAAGTTCAGAATGACACTGGAAGAAACTAGCCACTCGTATTTCCTTTAATCCAGAGCAGGTAGAAGTGAGCAGGTAAAGCTGGATGCCAAGTACTTTATGGAATTGATGAGAAGAAACCATTTTTACACGAGCTTTGTTTTTCTGTTTGATAAGCCTCTGATTAAATCCTTATTCCTGTCTGTTTTTCATTCTTCCTCCTTTTGCTAATTATTGTGACCTAACCTCCCTATTTCCTGTTGATTTTATTTTACTTAGGTTCCGTATCGGTTACATGCAGTATTAGTTCATGAAGGACAGGCTAATGCAGGACACTACTGGGCATATATCTATGACAGTTACCAAAGGAGGTGGATGAAGTACAATGATATTTCTGTTACAAAGTCTACTTGGGAAGAGCTTGAACGTGACTCATTTGGTGGATACCGGAACGCAAGTGCTTACTGCTTAATGTATATCAATGATAAAGAACCATTTTTGATACAAGGTAATATTACGGTGATATGAAAAGCAGAATTTGAGTTGAATATATTTAATGTCTCAGTGACTTTAGTTGTTCCTTACATACATGTAATTAGTTGGCTGGGTTAGAATTTCGTTCTTGAGTTTTAACAGGCCTACTATAAAGTAAATACCAAAGGAAGTGGCAAGGGATTTTTAGTGATTTTTATTCCATCAGCTGGAATAAAAGTAGCTGGAGAAAATCAGGTTGCAGAGGAGAAGGTGAAGGGGGGCACAGGGAACAGGGGACTGCAGTAGGGAGCTTAAGTACCCCATTTCCTTCCAGATGGTTTTTCCTCTTGCTGTTTTACATGCCAGTAAATACAGGGTTGGCTCTCTCATCTAACTAATAGCATGATAATAAATGATAGCACAGTTGCATTGCTGTAAAAGGTACAGTGATGCAACTTTTTAGTGCCCTTCCCCAAGTTTTTAAACAAGGAGCTGAAACTTATTTTACTAAAGATCCTGAGCTAACTCCTTTGTGAAACTGATTGAAATACTTGGCTTTAAATGTTTTGTAAAAGAATTTGTGCATGCTTTCATGGTTTTATTTGATGCATGAAACACATCATACTCTGTTACAGAGGAATTCAACAAGGAAACAGGGCTTATGGTTGTTGGAATGGAAACGTTACCTCCTGATCTAAGAGATTATGTCAAAGAAGACAATAAGCGTTTTGAAAAAGAGCTGGAAGATTGGGATGCACAGATTGCTGTGAAAGCACAACAGGACAAAACATTAACATCCCCAACACCCGGGGTGCCTATGCCTTCCACTACCCCAGGTCAGTAAAGAAAGCAGCTTCTGTAAGGCTTTCTCTTCTGTTAGGGGGCTAAATTGTTGATTATTCAAGACCTGCAAAGGGACTACAGCTCATAAGCAACCAGCAGCTCCCCAAACCTGTAGATGGAAGGAAAGCAGGCACATCAGTTGGACCACGAGCAAACAGACAAATGTAGATAAAGGCATTTAATTATTTAGCAAGAAAAATTAACAAACACCCTTCTCACACACCTTAAAGAGCTTAAAAACCTCTCACAAGGTTGGTAAATTTAAAAGCTAATTTAAGTGTACACTTCCTTTTCTCCTCCCAGCAAGTAGAATCAGAGAATGAGAGCATACATAAACCTGTTAAAAAAAGAATGTCCAGTGCAAGAGTCCTAAACAGTTCTAGAAGTGTCCCCAGTTATCACGACGTATTGCTGCTGTTTATCGCTTCTTTTCAGTAGCTGCTTAAGCTTCTGATGTGAGAGGTAAACATCATGCTGATAACATTAATGTAGGATATCATTCCTTTTTGTTTTTGTCAAGTTTGCAATACAGTTAATCATACAGTTAGTATTGACCCATTGAAAGCAGTAAACTTAACCTAATCAGAAAAGAGAGCCAGTATGGTGTAGTGGTTAAGAGCGGTAGTCTCGTAATCTGGGGAACCGGGTTCGCGTCTCCGCTCCTCCACATGCAGCTGCTGGGTGACCTTGGGCCAGTCACACTTCTTTGAAGTCTCTCAGCCCCACTCACCTCACAGAGTGTTTGTTGTGGGGGGAGGAAGGGAAAGGAGAATGTTTGAGACTCCTGAAGGGGAATGAAAGGCGGGATATCAAATCCAAACTCCTCCTCCTCCTCTTCTTCTTCTTCTTCTTCTTCTTCTTCTTCTTCTTCTTCTTCTTCTTAAGTAACATTGTACCTAATTGTAACATTGTACCTAATTGTAACATTGTAACGTTGTGATATATTGTGCATGTATTTATAACATAAAATATTTACCTTCTCCACCCGCTTCCCGCTTCAAGGAGAAGAACCTGAATATTTGGAACAACCCTCAAGGACTGATGTCTCAAAGCAATTGAAAGAGGATTCTGTACGAGCAATCACAAAAGCATTCACTGAACAAGAGGATAAGAATCCTGAAGCTATTATGCATTTGGTAAGGAAAGGCAAAATATCTTCCTCCTTTATATGCAAAAGATTTATCATATTTATACCTGACTTTGGTAAACTGCTTAGCGGTTTTATTTACAATCAAGTAAATAAATTGCTTGTCTAACAATTAGGATTTAGCTAAAGGTCTTTGTGTTCACTTTTCTGTCTGAAAAGTTTCAGTGTTGTGATACATTGTGCATATTACACAATGGGATCCATCCCTTGTATGTTCTGTGTTGAAAGAGTGTGCCATTTCAGGAGATGAGTGCTTTATCTACAGAAGCCTATGCAAACTACTATTCCAGAAGGTAAGGTCATGATATCAGGGGAAACTGTTACACATTAATAACTTTAAGTGTCATCAAAATATTTCTTCCACTTTCTGCAAAACAAGAAATTGCCTTATGTATCCAAGTTTCACCCTAGTTTCATTTGACTTGCAGTATAATTCATTACTTTTTAACAGAACACTTTCTTGCTTAGCAGTAAACCAATTATTTCACTGTTACTCTTTTCATGCTCTCATACTTTAAGTGTATTTACAATTTACTGAGGTCATAGCAATTTACATTTTCTTATGATCAAGAACATGGGTAGGCAAACTAAGGCCTGGGGGCCGGATCCAGCCATGGCCTTCTAAATCCGGCCCACGGACGGTCTGGGAATCAGTGTGTTTTTACATGAATAGAATGTGTCCTTTTATTTAAAATGCATCTCTGGGTTATTTGTGGGGCATAGGAATTAGTTCATTTTTTTTCTTTTCAAAATATAGTCCATTCCCCCCCCCCCAAGGTCTGAGGGACAGTGGACTGGCCCCCTGCTGAAAAAGTTTGCTGACCCCTGATCAAGAAGCTTCTAAGACAGTGAAAAAATACTGTTGTTTCGACTGACAAATTTCCGACATTTTCCCAGTCAAGCATCCGCCTCTGAACATCCATTTAAAATGATATCTCCAGTCCAAAAGGAATGTCATTTTGATGTTTCAGAACTTAAGAGGCGGCCGTTTTAACTTACGGTACAGCAATCTAAGGTCAATCTTGACAGCTCCTGCAGCCTCGCTGCTTGCTACATTATACACCAAGGCAACTTGTTTTTAATAAGTATATGCTTGTCCTGCTACAGACCGTGAGTGACTTGAAACGTAAATGTTTTTATGCAGACATGAATTTAGCATTTGGAGAAAATGTGTGTAGCTGTTTGTAAAGTGCAGCCTGCATTCATTTTGCTACAAATAAGCAGCCAGAGATAAACACGTTTGTTGCGCTTCACAAGTGACAGTTGTGTATACTTTTTTATGCCCTCGCCCCTCATTTGAAGGCTACCTTTGTAATAAGAAAAACAGTGTATATTCAAACTGTTTAAACTTCCTACATGGATTGGGTATTAATCTCTGGGCTATAATTCAGTTTAGATTTTAGATTTTGTTCCACGAACTCAGTGGGAATTTAATTGTTCAAAGTTTATGGGAAATAGAATAAGATGCAATATGTCCATATAGGGAAATCGGGCCCAAATCTTCATGCATCTTTTGTTGCCAGCTTACAGCTTGAATTGGGGCTTTCTCACCATTCTCTTTGAACTGGGTGTGGCTGTGCAGGTGCTAAACCAGCGCTTGGAGACAGTAATGGGCTGGATGAGAGCCATTAAACTGTGATTGAATCCCTACAAAATGAAGGCACAGTTACGGGCAGTTCCCATGTCTGGGAAGTGGGGAGATATCGTGAATCCAGTACAGCACCCCATTTATGGAACTCCTTACCTCTGGAGATATGATAAGTGTCAACAGTTGATCAGTTTCAGTGCCCTCTTAAAACACACCTGTTTCCCAGATCCTTTAAGACACCCTGAAACCCTTTCACCCAATAATTTCTATTTTTTACGCTTACATGGTGTTTGACTTGTTTTCTCCTAGGCTATATTTTGTATTCTGCTGACAGTTGTGTATTATGTGGGTTTTAATTACAATTGTTAAATTGCTTTTACTGTATGTTTTGCTGTGTAAAACACTCTAGGGATTTTATGAAAAGCAGTATATAAATGAAAAAAAATATATTTATAAATTACCTCACCTGATCGTTTCCAGGCTAAGAAGAGAGAAAGCATTGCAATCTAAAGTTACTGAATAATAAGGCTGTCCATGTAAATGAGTATAAAGTATATGTAACCTACTGTTGGCCTTAACTTTTAGTTTTAAACTGTTTACTTGCAATTATAACAGCAGCGATTTTAAAAAATATTTATATATTTAAAAAGGAAAGTAAGATTTTGCTAGTATTCTCAGAGCAATCTAAAGCCTGTCATGTTTTCATTTTCCCCCTCACAGAATCAATCTAAAGCCTGTCATGTTTTCATTTCCCCCCTCACAGAATTCTGATAGTGCCCCAGATCCAACAGCTTCTAAACAGAAAGTTGTAGAGGTGGCGATTCCTGATGTAGGGACTTATGTGATTGAGTCAGAGGAGGGAGGTTATGACGATGAGGTACCACCTTCACCGTAATCACATATTTCTGCACCTTTCATGTGCTGCAGACAGCTGCCTGATGAGTGGTCTTTGGCATGCTTGCACATGGTTGCACTTACCTAAACACTTACCCAAGTCCCAGCTGATTTTACTGCAATTTGTCAAATCATGAAGAACTGATAGGTGCTGCTTCTCTCTTGTTTTTGCACGGTGTGAAATAGATAAATTTGATGAAGATTGTTTGTTCTGAGCATTTTCAAGCATCATGTTTAGATTCTAGTAACTGAAGACTAAGCAAGTAATTTTGGTGGCAGACCTGTGGCCCTCCAGATGTCACCAGACTACATCTCTCATCCCCGATCATGGACCATGCTGGCTGGGGATGATGGGAGTTGGAGTACAGCCACATCCAGTGGGCCACAGGTTAGCCATCACTCTTTTGATTTTTATAAAAATCCTGATTGGAAGTGCCCTGTGAGTTTGAGCTGCTCTTAGTATGAATAATCTATTGGGAATTTACTTAGCGCTGTGCACATGTTAAAAACAATGCAGTTGCTGCTTGCGGGCCTACAATCTAAAAGACATGGCACAAAGGAAAGGTAGATTGGGAGGAAAGCAAGTGCATTCAGGTCCCATTTCTTAAATGTTATGCAGTATTTTTAATGAGCAGCTTAAATGGAAAGAGTTCAGGGAGAGAAACTAAACTAGGAGCTGGTCTCGGCAGAGCTGATGGAGTAGCCCTGCAGTTCCCATTGAAAGGCCTAGAAACCAGTCCTCACTGTTTTATATGCCACAGTTTAAATGATGGGGATATTTAGTGACAGCTTCAGCTAACATGCCCCAGTGCATCCACAGAAGCACCAGGCAAGAACAGGCCCTGGCAGGCCCACATTCTGGGCCACCGTCACCTGGGTTTTTTTTTTTTTTTTTTTTGGCCTTTTGGATCCATAGGGCTACTAGTCAAGAGGGTGGCAAGTAGTCCTTTTAGATCCAAAGATTACAGCGGAAGTTCTCTGATGTGCCCACATGGGTATGTGTTTTCACAGTGCAGTCTTCCCTTTAATATAACTGGGCCCAGGTAGAGTGTGTGGGTTCAAATGTGGATCCCTATACACATTGACTATGTGAACTGCATTATTTGCAGAAGAATATCTGAATGCATGTTCCATTAAAAACTATGTAGTGTAGTCTCAAATCCACATTTGGATCCACATCCCTGTCTAAAAAATTGGCAAGCCTACACTTGCCTATGTTTGAGTGATCAGCATTCTTAAATAAAGTCTCAATGGGAGCAATGTATATGTATATATTATACATACATACACACACACACACAGGGAGAAACAATGGGGTAGATGGGTGCCTTTATGTCTTACTAGTGGACTCGTGGACTTCCTGGAAATAACTGGCTTCCTTGTGTTGGAGACTAGATTCTGAACTAGGTAGCTCTGATCCCAGGGGATTTTTGCTGTGTTTTTATGATAGACTTTCGCCCAGTTAAAAAAACTTAGTTGATGAGTCACATGGATTTTAATTCATCAATCATAAATTAGAACATGAATAAACAAATGGAAAAAGCACCCATTATTTTTAAGACAGCATGTGTTACAGCAGGTTGCAACATCATTTAATGTTCAGATATTGCAACCTGAGAACATGGAGCTGAAACTTGGTATTATTGTGAATATATATTTGGACAAAGTTGTATGTGATTTCTACCATATAATTGCCAATAATAAAAATTAATATGTGAAATATCAATAGTCCTTGACATAGAAATAACAGTGGGGAAGAGAGCAGTATTAAACATATATATGTGCTTTTAGTCTACTGCTTTAGCATAGGGCCTGAAGTCTCTTTAGAAAAGGCCTCCAAGTGCCTTTTCATACAGACCCCTTCCAAATCCACATGCCTCACTGAAATGATTGCAATACTGGTTTGACTTGAAAAAAATAACTTGTGACATACAGTGATCTTTGCATGAAATACGTGTGCTCATGCCTTGGAAGCGCGAATAGGTGGGTCACTTGATAAATCTGTAACAAAGGACAGTGTTTTCTTTCCATTCATCTGTGAAAACGTGGATTTGCAAAAATAGCGTCTTCTTCCCCCTTCCCCTTTTGACTGCAAGCCTCTGCTGTTGCAGTCCCTTTCATGAACAGAAAGAAACCCTGCTGTTGGCATTATGTATTCCCAGTTTGAAAATGTGAATGATTTTAGAGGGATTTCCCATTTTGCTTCTATCCGATTCTTCTAATAGCCATGTTCTGACTTTGCCTTTAGTTCTATAATGGAAGGCATGCATATTAAAAAATCTATCTGCACAAATAAGAATTAATTTTATATTAATTTTACAGCAAAAGAATCCCTCCCTCAGCAACTACGATGCAACACAGACTATAGCCATGTCCTATAATGCATCAAAAATTAGAGAGACTCTAGATTATCATATACAATAAAAGAAAAATAGCACAATATCATAAATCAAACCATCCAAAAGATTTTATGTGCTGTAGGAAGTCTGCTGTTCATATGCGTGATAAAACAGTATAATTCCGCCATAAATTTGTCTGTGGCATTTTTCTTTTCTTTTTTACCCCTTGCCATTTTAGCTTATCTGTAAGTTTTTCATTTAAAGCAATCTGCCACACCTTTTGGTATCATGCTGTCAGAATTGCCACTTCCAAAATCTTGCAATTCCCAACCTGGCCACTACCAGTAAATACCCAATTGATGGTTTTCACCTTGAAATAAGTTCAAATTCAGGGCTGGCTCACTTGTCTTTTTTAGGCATTGGATGCTAATTTCACAGTTCTCCGCAAAGATGGAATGCCAAAATACAGAGACTATGTTGCATTCCCACCTTAGGAAAGCGCCCTTAACTTTGTGTCCCTTCCAGTACCATATAGAAGAATTATGTCATTATGTTTAACTGAAAATAGACTGCTTTGTACCTTACTGGAGAAGCTATAATCTCTTACATTAACTCAGTCTGTTAAAGCTTATCATCTTCAAGAGACTAAGTCTGCATGTACATGAAGCTTTGAACTCTTTTTTCCTCTTAAATGCCTTAAGTATTTCTTATTAATCTAGTGTTACTAGTTATATATTTACTACCTTGGAAATGGACAAGAATGTTGTGAATGCCACAAATTCAACGCTGAAATGCTTGCCATTGCAATGGGTGCATGCAGTTGCATGAGTATGTAAAGGCACATACTGAGTTGCGTTGTTGACACTTTTCTTCATTCAAAATATAAATGTTAAATCTCCTATAACAGGTCATGCTGACCCCGAACATGCAAGGTATTATCATGGCTATAGGTAAAGCCACGAATGTTTATGACAGGTGTGGGCCAGAAGCAGGGTTCTTTAAGGTACACCTAACACTTTCAACTTTCCTTTTTTCTTACTGTCTTTGTACTTGAATTCTAATTAAAAGTTGTCCTTTTCCTGGAGTTTTCATTTATTTCTACATTTAACTGTGTTCTCTCGAAAGAAAAAGCTAAGAATTAACACAGCACCATCCAATATTTTTGAAGGAATTCTTAATAATTTAATCAATAAAGCTCGTAAAGTGTAACATACCAGTGCTACAGTGGGCAGCACCTACTTAAGGAATACATTCAGTAGACTTTGCTCCAGTTTTGTGCACATATTAAGATTTATTACTTAAGTGCTGTTTATTTCAGTTGGTATTTTAAAAGTAAAAGTAGGCTTCGTGGTTGCCATACTAGTCTAGTAACCTCTTTGCAAAGAATAATGCATAGTTAGCACATCAATGCCTTAACCATGTGAAACAATTACGGCAACTAAGTTACACTGTTCCTAACAGGGCATGGCCATAAGTCATGCTCCCTACCTAGCTGCTTCCTCCTCCCTTTTGAAGAAGACATACTGATATAAATATTGTTCCCTGACCCTCATATTTTCTTTCTAGACAACACCATGCTTTACTGACAAATGGGTCAAGGATCTAAACTTTATTGCTTGGAGGCAGGTCATGATTTTATTGTCATATATTGGTAGATTGCCACCTTTCCTGATATCAGGGGAAAGTAATGATCTGTATTTTGTTACTTAAGACATGCAGTAATTAAAGGGGAAGGACAACTAACTAATAGAAGTTGGCCATATCATTGCAAAATCAGTATTTTTGTCCTTTATAACTTGTCAGAATTTAAATTGCATTTGTTTTTTTAAGGAACCAAGATCTCAGGAATTATCTTAAGTACATTCCAAGATAAGTTAACTTAAGGAAGTTGTTCATAAATGGAAAGCTTCCTGACTGATGCCTCTGAACTCAAAAAGCTTCTTTGGAAGGTTTGAGTAGGACTCTGGAACAGTGTGAAATCAGACATGGAGAGCTGCTAGAAGAGAGGAGAAACTTTTCTTCTACAACCTTGCAAAATTTAACACCCTAGAATCCAATCCATGCACTTTGTTTTAGAGATGCTCCACCATAGAAGCTAGGGACGTGAGTGGCGCTGTGGTCTAAACCACTGAGTCTAGGGCTCGCTGATCAGAAGGTCGGTGGTTTGAATCCCCACAACGGGGTGAGCTCCCGTTGCTCGGTCCCTGCTCCTGCCAACCTAGCAGTTTGAAAGCACATCAAAGTGCAAGTAGATAAATAGGTACCACTCCGGTGGGAAGGTAAACGGCGTTTCCGTGCTGCTCTGGTTCGCCGGAAGCGGCTTAGTCATGCTGGCCACATGACCCGGAAGGTCTCTGCAGCAAACAGCAGCTCCCTTGGCCAGTAAAGTGAGATGAGCGCCTCAACCCCAGAGTCCTCTGCGACTGGACTTAACTGTCAGGGGTCCCTTTACCTTCACCTTTACCATAGAAGCTACAAAGTAGAGCAGACTTCCCAAACCTTGTGCTCACCATATGTTTTGGGCTACAAGTCTGATCAGCTGTGGTAGTTGTAGTACAAAACTATCTGGGCGCACTGCATTGGAGAAGGCTAAGAAGTCAGTGAACAGCCTCAATTTAAATTGCTTTCTCTTTTGTATGTATCCTATATTTTTACTAAGTTCTGGCTCACATTTGACCTAAAGTATATTAAAGGAGATGCACTAAACATTGCACACTTGCTGTTGAAATACAGCTGTAAGATGGAAATATAGCTTAGAGGAGGATAGTATTTTTCCATATTGCCTTTTCCCTGCTGTGTTTTCAGTAAGATGTTGCCAACCTTGCTTGGATTCCAAGTCTCTGATTATCTGCAGGCCTAATAGATGTGTGTACATATTTTGTGTTTATACTTTCAAAAATCATGTTATATATAGGTATCTCAAAGCTACGTATAACGTTCCACTCACTTTTGAAATCTTTTAAAGGCGAGATCTAATACTTGTTTTGACAGTGTGCTTTTAGTACAGGAAATAAATTGCATGTGGATTTCATTAGTTACTTTATTTCATTAATAAGGACTTTCACTTGCGGTCGTATCTGTTTGGTTCTCCCATGTGGTAGCTTGTGAAAGAGATATTTTTAGATGGAGCAGTGTGGTGAGTAAACAGCGTCAGTCAGATAAACTGCATACTCTGTTATTGCAGTAGCATTCTGAGTTCTATGGATCACATGTCTAAGAAAATACAGAAATTGTGATATGTCCTGTTTATAAGCAGTAGTCTTCTTCAAAAGAATTATTTTGAAGGATTTAATATATTTTAAAATATTGCAAATATTTGGGACGCAGGTGGCACTGTGAGTTAAACCACAGAGCCTAGGACTTGCCAATCAGAAGGTCGGCGGTTCGAATCCCTGGGATTGGGTGAGCTCCCATTGTTCGGTCCCAGCTCCTGCCAACCTAGCAGTTCGAAAGCACATCAAAGTGCAAATAGATAAATAGGTACCGCACCGGCAGGAAGGTAAACGGCGTTTCCATGCGCTGCTCTGGTTCACCAGAAGTGGCTTAGTCATGCTGGCCACATGACCTGGAAGCTGTCTGTGGACAAAAGCCGACTCCCTCGGCCAGTAAAGCGAGATGAGCGCCGCAACCCCAGAGTCGGTCACGACTGGACCTAATGGTCAGGGGTCCCTTTACCCTTTACCTTTATGACATTATTATCAAAGTGCTCTTGAATACTTTCTGCCCAGAGTTAATGCTGTCATTGCCCATTCTCACACTGAGAGTTGGGATTTGTTAAATACCATTAAAATGGAGCCTTGTGCTAATGTATAACTAGAGAGTGAGTTTTGTTGTTGATGGTTAATACAAGGAGGGTGGGGAAATAGCATGTATCCTAAGCCAGGCTTATTAATTTTGAATGGGTCTACTCCAAGTAGCATTAAGTTTGATAGAGCCCTTTCATTTGATGGCTTGCTGCTTAAAATATTTTCTGTTTTCCTTTAGAAGCTGAACGTTTGCTTTATACTTACTACTGCAGCACTTTTGCCATATTGCTGAAATGATGTTTTAAGGTTTTATTTCTGTCTTCATCCAGGATAGTTTAAAGTGTCATTGGAAAAGAGAATCATGGCTTTGGAATTAAATATTCCTGTTTCTTATTAGTGATGCTGATATTTAAATTGTATAGAGCTTTTAACGTAGTTTACATTTTTCATTTAAAAAATCCTGTCCTGTTAAAAATGGCTGTCCTTTTTTTTAAAAAAAATGTTTAGGCAATAAAATTGGAATATGCACGATTACTCAAACTTGCCCAACAAGAGACGTCGCCTGAGTGTGATTACCGTTTGCATCATGCAATTGTATACTTCATCCAAAACCAGGCTCCAAACAAAATAATTGAGAGAACGTTGCTGGAACAGTTTGCAGATCACAATTTGAGTTTTGATGAAAGGTAATGTATGCATGTGTGTCTGGTCCAACATACTTCAAGCAAAGCTTCTGTAGAATGTTAGTTAGTTAGTTTGTTTGTTTTTTTAAAGGAAATAAGGTATAAATTATTTAGCTTTCCTTCTGCAAATGCAGTTAAGCAGAATGAGAGTTTTTCAAAAAGAAACCTCCCGGTTCTATGAGAAAACACTAGATATGTAGCAAAAGTGTTATAGCTCCATCTTGTGACACTTAAAGATAGTTGCTGGCCTACACTTGAGCGAAACACGTCTGCACCGTAATCAACAGAAGAAACCAGAGAAAAGTACATGCTGTATATGTGATAATTTAAATGCATTCTAAGGCTGGCTTTGTCTAGTACAGCAAGTAACACTGCACCATGAAGGCTCCTAAAATGAGAGATTAATAACAAACTGAAGAATTAAAAAAGTGCCCAAAAAATGAAACCAAAGATGAGTCCCCCTGTGACTCTGCCATTTTTGTAGCAGTACTTTCAGGCAATGCATTAGACTACAGTGGTACCTCGGGTTACATACGCTTCAGGTTACAGACTCCGCTAACCCTGAAATAGTACCTTGGGTTAATAACTTTGCTTCAGGATGAGAACAGAAATCGTGCTCCAGCGGCACGGCGGCAGCAGGAGGCCCCATTAGCTAAAGTGGTGCTTCAGGTTAAGCACAGTTTCAGGTTAAGAACAGACCTCCAGAACAAATTAAGTACTTAACCCGAGGTACCACTGTAGTCCATAAAGCCAAGCCATCTAAAATAAATCAGCCAGTCCTAATTGAAGTCACAGAAATAATATCTAGTCATTCAGTAGGTCTCAAACCTGAGAAGACATGCAAGATCCAGGTTAAGATACTATCTTCCAAGAAGGAAGAGGAGTGCTATGCCTTTTTAATTTTTTAAAAAATGGCAGTCTTACCAAACCTCCCATCTTCCTGCCCAATCTGCACGAACACAGGAACAGTCCCAATTCACTTTGCAACTGATACAAGGGGATGTTTTGCAACACATACTCACATGTACCCTAACCCTGAGAGGGCAGGCCCTCGTGAAGTAGGTGTCTGGAGAGCGGCAGCTTCCTCTTTTTGTCTAGAACAGGGGTCAGCAACCCGCGGCTCCGGAGCCGCATGTGGCTCTTTTACACCTTTGCCGCGGCTCCGGGGCGGATACTAGCGAGGGGAGGAAGCGCATTGTGTGCCCCGACACTCCCCACTGTTTTAAATGTCGCAATGGTTTTTTTCCTTCGGTCCAAGTGGCTCTTTTTGACTTAAAGGTTGCAGACCACTGGTCTAGAACAAAAGGTCACATTCCTGCTCTGAAATGGCTGCAAAGAAGGATTTAGAAAGTCAGTAACAACCTTTTCCTTTTTAAAGGTGCCGTAACATAATGAAAGTGGCCCGAGCCAAAATTGAAATGATAAAGCCAGATGAAGTAAAAATGGAAGATTATGAGGTCAGTATTGTCAGAAACATTTCCTCTTACTCATCCTAAGGTAAAATGAATTTGTGTGTGTGTGTGTGTGTGTGTTAATGTAAGTCCTGAAAAAGTCCTGAAAAAGGTGATAAGTATTGAGCTCAAAAGCTGAGAATTTTCAGGGAAGTGTGGCCTTCACGTTTGGATTTTAAATGGACTTGCAAGCAGTTTGCATGTAATAGGCAGTGACTGTGCGGAAATGGTGGGGGGTGGGGAGTCAGAAAATTAGTCAGCAGACAGAGTGCATTGTTCTTAATGACATGTTGAATCTCCCTATCCAGAGTTACTCAAGATTTTCTCATTGGCATGGCCATCTAAAGGAGGCAAAAAAGCATTTTGAACTCATAGTTTGACAGGACTGAAATTGGATGTTTAGTATTTCATCATAAAAAAACTTACGTACACATTTATTTATTTTTACATGCAGTGGTGGCACCAAGAGTACAGAAACTTCAGAGATACAACTGTGTACCTCATGGTGGGATTGGAATGTTTCCAGAACAAGAAGTAAGGGAATCTGCCTCTTAAAATCTACAAAGTATTGCAGTGCATTTGCAATCAAATGGTTATATAGGCCCCATATGCGATAAATGATACAAATGTGTAAGGATGACTGGGCATGGAAATTCTTTTGTGGGTTGTGCAATCTGTACAATCTGCCCCCCTCGCAAAAATATTGTTACTGACATTAAAGTATCTATCTGTAACCCTTAAGGTCCTTAAGGTATTGTGGTCCTGAGCCTTTAAGGCTTTATAGGTCAAAACCAGCATTTTGAATTGGGCCCAGAAGTGCAGCCAGGCCAGGATTGGTGTTATATATACTTGCTCCACTGAGCAACCAGGTCTGCACTAGATTTGAATTTTGATTTTTATTTGAGACTCTATTTTTAAGCTGCTTTAAGAGCCTCTTGGCTCTCACATAAAGCAAGATATAAATATTATAAATGCATATGCATTCCACAATTAGCAGAATTGTCTTCATGCAGGCATTTCCATAACAGGAATAAATTGTTTCTATATTAAGCTGGTTTATCCGTGCCGTAGCTGCTACTGCCTTAACAGAACCATAGGATTGGGCTGGCCCCACTAAATATTTTCTTGCATTGTAGACAATCTAAATATTTGGTGTTTGAGACAGGATTTGATACAGTATGTTTTTGAATTTAGATACAGTGGTACCTCAGGTTACATACGCTTCAGGTTACAAACGCTTCAGGTTACAGACTCCGCTAACCCAGAAATAGTGCTTCAGGTAAATAAGTTTGCTTCAGGATGAGAACAGAAATCGTGCTCTGGCAGCAGCAGGAGGCCCCATTAGCTAAAGTGGTGCTTCAGGTTAAGAACAGTTTCAGGTTAAGTACGGACCCCCGGAATGAATTAAGTACTTAACCCGAGGTACCACTGTACAATATTGTATGCCATTAAGAGACCATTTCAAGAATCTCATTAAAATGCCTTTCTAGTACTTTTTTTTTTTAAAAAAATAATAATTCATTTTTATTGTAGTTTTAAGAATGCCTTGCTGTACCTTCTCTGTGCTTACCATAAGAACAAAGAACTTTTAGCAAAAGGCTCAAACAGAGGTCATGATGAAGAACTGATATCCCATTATAGAAGAGAATGTTTACTAGTAAGTGGAATCCAATTGTACAATGTTTTATTTTTTGAGGAAAAACTGCAGATTTCTTTTTTAAACATGTAGTCCTAATCAGTATCATAATTATATTTAGTTTCAGGTCTGTGGCTAAGGACTGTTCTCTGCTTTTAGTTATTCTTATGCATCATACTTTATGCATCATACTTTAGCATACATTAATGTGTGTCCTGTGCAGCTTGTTCATAGGACAAGTGGGTGACATTTGCAGTGGTGAGCAACCTTGGTAGCATATGGCTTAGCAAAACCAGTTGTATCATGGAACGGATGTAAATGGGTTATTTTGTGATTCTGGAAAAAGACTGCCAGAATGCAAATTGAAGTACCAAGGATTTAAAAGAACTCTGTTCTAGGAGCTGTTGCAGTAAATGATATGTGATAGGAATTGCATATGGTTCCCATGAATATATTTGATGGAATGAAACTGCACAAACATTATTGTTAGCTTATATAAAAACATTGTTTCACATTTTCTAACACATAGGTAACCTCACTTGGCATAAGTAGACTAACAGAAAAATACCACTGCATAAATCAGCAGTTACATGACATTTTAGAGATTGCACCATGCAAAAGTATTTGATTATATAGGTTGCCCCTGGTTCTCAAATGCTTGGACTAGTAACTTGAACCTGTTACACAATATTAAACAATATGAACACTAACAGTTTGATTTTTCTCTTTATGTTATACATAGAAATTAAATGAGTGTGCTGCAGCACAGTTTGAATCTGGAGATGATCGAGAAGTGAATAAAGGACTGGAAATTATGAATGATCTTATTGTTCCATGTTTACCATTGTTACTGGTGGATGAAACAGAGGAAAAGGATATTGTTGCTGTAGAAGATATGAGAAATCGATGGTGTTCATACCTTGGACAAGAAATGGAGCGTATGTTATTTACAATTGTACTTTTATACATATACAGTAATAAGATGTGTTCCTGGGAACTCTGAGTAAGTTTGTTTCCGCATATCAGTTATAATCTAAGTAAGGTGCATCTCAACTTTAGATTGGTATGGTATGCCTGTATTGCTAAAGTTGGAAGAATGATATTGGAAGAGTAAACAAAATAAAAAAAGTTGGATGAAAGGAGAGAGAAGTTCAGCTGTTAGATTGTGATCAGTTTATTAATCTTTAAGCACATTTTGAGATGCATAGTTCAGAAATGTGCAAGATAGTGCCTTATTTACTATAAAAGCAATGCACACTCTTCATAGATTTTAATCCTAAAGTTACAGTGAGCTGTTTTTGTTGCTGCTGTTTAAGAGTAAATGTGGTTAAGAGAACAGCTAATGGCTAAGAGAGTGCAGGCTTCCTTTTCTCAAGTGGGACCATGAGAAGGAAAGGAAACCTTTACATAATAAAAATTTCCACGCAAAGATAACTCACAGTTTAAGTTACTGGCCAGTTACAAACAGATAAATAAAAATATATGCATCTTCTTTACAGCCAACTTGCAAGAAAAGCTGACAGACTTCCTGCCAAAATTGCTAGATTGTTCTACAGAAATTAAAGGTTTCAACGACCCACCAAAGTTACCTTCATATTCCACCCATGAACTGTGCGAACGATTTGCCCGAATCATGTCATCACTCAGTCGAACTCCAGCTGACGGAAGATAAACTCTGAAGACCTTCCTTAAGCACACTGTATAAACTGTTTTTAGTTATTTAACCCTTGCCTTCCTGTCACAGGGTTTGCTTGTTGCTGCTATAGTTTTTAACTTTTCCATTTTAATAAATCGCAAGGAAAGAAAGAGGACTGTACAGACATTAGCCAGACTGCAGGCAATAAAGCTGAGAATCGCATGACACTCAGTTTTTGTTATCAGCCAGAACTCATGCAACATTACAAGTCTGATTTATTACGGCAAATCTGCTTTTTGCCACCTACCTGTTACAGTATTACTTTGCTTATGTCTTACGATCCTTCACGTCATCAACAACAGCTTTCTGTTCAGTCTGGGCCATTCTGTGACTGCATCAATTTTAAAGTGACCATTGTAAAATACATGGTACCTGGTAGCTTGTAAATTACATCAAAGAATAAAAAAGTTTTATTTATGGCTATTTTGGTTGCAAATGAACTGTATGTTTGTGAATCATAGAGGTCTATTTTACATGAACAGTAAGGCTTAGTGAACTACTGTGGAGGGAGGAGAGTAAGTATTGGCATGTTTTCATGCATAGTTTGGGGACTTGGAGTATGTCAGCATGCTGAAAGCTTCCCTGGGCTCTTGTGCTTCTTCGTTTCTTACTTGTAGTGTTTATCGGCTCCTGCAATTTTCTGACATCATACATGCCATTTGGCAATTATTGCTGTAGAATGAAGCACCTGATGTTTATTTTGAGACTACATATATGACCCATATAGACAATACAGCAACTATGCAGACTAATAGACTAGGATAATGCTAATTGACCGGGAAGAGTGCTCTGATCTATAGATATTTCTGAAGTCTATGCTTCTTTGCTCAGTTTTTGACAAATATCTTTTGCATCCTGGCCCTCAGTTGGCACTTTAGGGCAAAGCACAGGCAGGTCCTAGGGAGAAGTGAACGCTAGTGAATGTGGCTGGAGGAATATAATAACAGGTTTCTTTCTCTTGGGACAATGGGGGACAATTGCTTACTTTTATGTATTTTATTATGGAAAGCAGTGTCTGATACAAGTCAGACATTTAAGGTGACATTTCCAACGATTCCATTTTGTAATGGTGCTGGATTGTGTGCTGCCTAGACACAAGGTACTGTGCTAGATAAGCCACTGGTTTCAGAGTGGCAATTCTACTTAAACACTAGGAAGCAGCTCACTGCGTAAATGAGGCTGCAGCTAAATGACGAATTGATGAGGACAATTTCAGTGCCACTTAAAAACAGCAAGATTAGTAAGAAACTAATTTCCATTGACTGTTTTCAGTCCCAGCAATATCAAATTGACCAAAACCTGCTAATCGTATTAGACAATAAACTTGTGATGTCCTAACGTGGGTAGGTAATCATGTGGAAACAGTATTACACACAGTACTAGATCTTCAAACCTTACTTTGTTTTAGGAATTGTGCTTGATAGCCTACAGTTCGCTGCACTCGGTCAGAAATTACACAATGAAATCACGTGGCTTCCCCAGCAAATGCTAAATATGTATTTAGAAAAATGCTTGACACTAATAATAATAAGAGCTCCACAAAACCATCTCCCTTACTAGCCAGAGTATCTGGTTGTATCTGCTCTTTTTGCACTTTCTCTGATATGATGGGACCCCATTCTTTGTATAGGACTTAGACTCTCCCCTCTACAAATGTGTGCTCCCAGCAAGGAAGAAGGCCCCACAGCCAATGTCCTGACAGCCTAGATTTCTGATGCTCCTGCAGCTGGTCCCTTTAAAAAGTATTTATGTTGGGTAAGTAAAATAGTTAGCAGTGCTTTGCCACAGGAATTTATTCTGGGTATGCCTCATGTTAAAATGTTGCCATTTCTCCTTCTTTCCCCTTTTGCCTTGCCTTTTGCGAGTGATGGCAGAAGGCTGGCGAGAACTCGGTTCTGGCACCACCAGTATGACTGACTGGCAATTGGACTTGGAGGAGCAAAGAGATGCCCAATGGAACTCTTTCCCCTCCAAGGCAGCAAGAGGAACCGTTCATAGTACTCCTTTTTAATAGGATCTGCTGGCAGTCGTAGACTAGCGAGCTGGCAAAGGGTGGTTATACAGATAGCATGGTGGAATTTGGTGGGAGTGGGCAGGGTTCACATCCTTGATCAACCATGTGGCATGACTGCAGTTATAGGAGTAAGCTCCATAAAATGCAGTGTTGTGTACTCATGACTGCATAGGTTTAGCTTGTAAAACACATTGAGCTTTAACAAACAATCTTCAGAAAGCTGAAATGCAACATTCTCCAGTGGTTCCAGGTTTTGGAAGTCTTTACTTATGAAATCCTGGAAAGATTTCCTGGAAGAATTACCCCTTAGCAGCCTATATGGTTAACAGGCTTCTAGCACGGCTTGTTTCTGATCTGTTGCCACACTGTTTGAATTCAATTTCAACAGCCTATTTCACTTGCAAGAGGGAGCAACACGCTTTCAGGATGGGGCTTGGTGTGTCCAGGCCCCAAAGTCTGAAGGAAAGGATGTTTCTGAGGAGAGGCTGCTTTCCACTCCTGATGGAGCTTCATGGGGCTTGACAGAATCGTAACACAGCCTGTGTATCAAAGCAAAAGAAGCTAGTTAGCAGCATTATTTGGATACATGTACTGTATTCCCTCACTACAGTTGTTTCTTCACAGGATGAGTTCTTTGCTTTTGGGTTTGGGAGGGATCAGGAGAGAAATGGGGTCCACCCAAGGTTCAGCACCTCTCAGCTGCCTAAACTCACAAGTGTGTTCAAAGTTTCCATGTGGCACAGAGAACAGAGTTTACACTCCATCCCTGGTCCATTGTCTTGCAGCAGTCATAAAACATCATCATGCAGCAACAACTAGAGCCCACAAATGCCAAGAAAGACTGTGCTGGGGCTGGACACTGAAAAGTGTTCTCTGAGGCCTCTCCTGTTTTTCCACCCCTTTTTACCTCAGTAATATTAGCAGCAGTGTGCTCAGGCCTGCCTTTTCCTTTCAGTGCCTCACAGAGGCAGAGCAGGCACACAGGGGAAGGATAGTTCATCTAGGCCTTGCTCCTCCTGAAGCAAGAAGGTCCCAGTTCCATCTATGTGCATGAGACAAGTTGAATAGCACCAGGCCTTTTTTTCCCCAGCCGGAACTTGCTGGAACTCAGTTCTAGCACTTCTCAGGTGGGCGCCATTGCTGTTATAAGAGAACAAGTGATTTCCGGCACCTCTTTTTCTAGAAAAATAGCACTGAATAGCATTAATGAGGACTATTGTTTTTTGAGAAGAATAAGCAAGCAATATTGCTGATCAGAGTTAATATTTCAGGGGGGACCCTCTGCGTACTAGTGAAGTATGGGGAAAGGTCACAGAATTCTGGGATTAAGTGTAAGAATACATTTGGGCCTCAATAGTTCAACAGCCAGAATAGTTCCAACAACTAGCTATCTTCCTAAAAAGCTGGTGTCTCTCTTCTTTGGTAGCATCTAGAGACCCTCTAAAATTTCATTGCTGTGTTACATGAAGATAAATGGCAGTAGCCTCCCCTTTTTTTCCTTATGAGGTACAAGGTTGAAGGGCAAAAGGGCTAGTTCTCAAGATATAAGAACAAAATGGAGATGGAGGGAGCCATCTTCTCTCAGCAAGGTTATTCCCCACTCTCCCGCAAAGCAAGCCCATTGCTGCCGAGAAACTGAAGCTTAAAGAAACCCACACCTAAACTAAAACCTCAACATTTCTCTGAGGTTTCATCTGGCATTTGATGGTGAGACATTATGTGGTAACAGTTGGAGAAAGGAAGACAAGACTGCAGCACCACTTTATTGCTATCAGCTGATTCTAATTCTCAGCTGGCAACAAAACATTTTCCGGAAACGTTTACCCTAAACATGCATACAAGCAACACAAATAATTACATACAGTATATATATTGTTTTATTTTACTCTTTTCTTTGAATTATGCACAGCTAATTTCTTCCTATATTGTGATGCCCCCCAGAGACCACAGCATTAGAGATTTGATAATAAAATTGAATTAGCCCTTTGTGTGGCAGTATTGATTTGAGAGATGTTACTCTCCAATCTAAAGAGAGCCCATGCTTCAAAAACTGAGGAGACATTTTCAGAAGTCATATCTTAAGAAACAATTTACTCCCCAAAATTAGCAAATGCACTTAAGAAGTCTGGATAATCAAATTATGATGAGCCTCACCAGCTAAAAATGACATGGTAGGAGACTGCTCTATATCCCTTTTAAATGGGAGGCTAAAACATGTAGCGAGAAGCAGAGCATTTACAATTAGTCTTTAAATTCTGGGCTGATCAGTGTCTTGGGCTGGTCTCCCAACAAGTGAGCTGGAACCCAGTTGAAATTGGAATGCACCAGCAATATCTCCACCTTTTAAGCATTTCGAGAGAAGGAAGTGGAAGATAAGGGGGAAAGAGGTGAAATGAAAGAAGGATCGACATACAGTTATAAAAAAGGAAAAGTGGATCCCAAGTTGCAGGATGCAGCTAAAGATGAATCCTACATTTGAAAAGTTTGATGACTGTCCTGGATGATGTTCAACTTTTATTGTTTTCCTTGCCATCAAAGGAAAACAAAAGTAAAATCTATTTTTTCTTCAAGGCATTTGAAAATTAAGCCTAGACTGGATTATCACTTCAAAGTTATAGGCTGAAGCCTTTATACATACATGCATCATTTTATTTGTATAAAATTAAAATAAAAAATAAAGCACACAACCAAACCGAACAATTTCCACATAAATGATAATAAACATACAAAATAAGCATACAAAAATACCAAAAACAGCAACAAGCCACTCACCCCCCCCAACAACAACACCCCCCAGCAATACCCCAGGCCAAGTGTCTGTTTAGCAGACTCAACTTTTATAGTCAGGGCCCAGCCTTCCTAGGCCAGGTGGACAAAGGCCTGCAAGGCAGGGAGAAGATCTTCCAGAACTCACAGCCAAGATGGTTTCTCTTTTATAAGTGGTTTTTAAACCGTTCCAAGTGTTTTAGAACAGTCAGTTTTAAAATAAAACCACCAAGAGGACATTTATTTATACAATCATAATTGTAAAATATAATAAGGCGTGAAAAATTCTTGCTTGCCCTTCCCCAGTTTAGACAATTTTTGAGATCTGTTCAGATCCTGCTTTACAAGAAGGAGAGTCAGTCTGTGACTCTGGGGGTTGTGCTGTGTTGAGGACAATCCACCACCACTGGATGCTTTAGCTGAGATTCCTGCATTGCAGGGGGTTGGACTAGATGACCCTTGGGGACTATTCGAACTCTACAATTCTATGATTCTATGAGTTCATAAATAAGTTAACCCATGTGACGTCATGGGTGGAGATGCACATTTGAATGAACTTTAATCAAACCATGTTAACTGTGGATAGACTATCCTCATACATTAATTTGGATCTCATCTCATTTATCTTAATGGTTGCTATCTACCAAGTATGTGAGCTTCTGAATTTGGAACTGCTAAGATTGGGGAGTGACTGTCTATTTACCTCACTGTGGTGGGGGAGAAAGCTTAAAAAAAAATGGACTGTGGAACAAGAGTGACATCCAGTGGCCACTAAGACAACTTCAAAAATTAGGATTTATCTGTAAGGAAAACACGGGGGCCTAATTTGATTAGTAGAATGTCTGTCATCTGGTGGGCGGGGATTTTATGTTGTGCTCTGGAATTGGCCCCTCTCTTCAGGTGTTCAGTTAAGTTCAGTTAGAGAGACCAACTGTCATTCTTGTCTCATGCTGTTGTAGTTTCTCTCAGACACTATATTATTGTGTTACAATTTTCTTTGACATAACGGGAGATGCTTACTTTGCTGAAAGAAAAGAAACTCTGCTGAAGAACGTTGGAATATCTTAAACTGGGTGAGTGAGGGGATAGTCCCAGTCAGGAGGATTTTATTAATATTACCCCCACCCTCCACAACAATAGGGTTACAGGCCTAGTCTGACAAGAAAGAAAAAAATAATGGCAGCATATATAAAAGCTGTGAAAGCCCTAGAGCTTGCTGTGCAAAATTTAGAATGGAAATTTAGAATGGAAAATGAGCTCATGAAACAGACTTGTATGAAACAATGGAAAAATGCACCAAAAGAAGAGGCAGCGAAAGTAAAGTGGAAAAAGCTAAGACAACTTCAAAAATTAGGATTTCTCCACAGTTGTTGTTAATAATAATAATACCCCACCCATCTGGCTGGGTTTCCCCAGACACTTAGCTTACAACATATATAAAAAAGTAAAATATCAAACATTTAAAACTTCCCGATACAGGGCTGCCTTCAGATGTATTTGTGTCCGTGCAGTACGATGGGGGTGGAGACGCTCCTTCAGGTATACTGGGCTGAGGCCGTTTAGGGCTTTAAAGGTCAGCACCAACACTTTGAATTGTGCTTGGAAAGGTACTGGGAGCTACTGAAAATCCTTTAGGACCGGTGTTATATGGTCCCGGCAGCCGCTCCTAGTCACCAGCCTACTCTCCACAGTACACATAAAGGTGATATATTGTTGTTCTTGTGAAATCTAGATCAATGTTCCTCTAGGCCACATTTTGCTGCTTAACTAAGCTGGATGCATTGGGAGCACTTAGTATGTTACAATGAAGAGAGGCTGTGCAAGATGCCAAAGGGACCATTTCATCCTCATCCACAGCTAGGCTACCCAGGAGTGACTGGCCAGTAAGCTGTATGAGCATCCAATAAGCTTAATTGTGTTTGCTGCCCCCCTGTAACTTATGAAGCACACGTAGGAAGGCATTTCCTTCTTTTGACTTTGCTTACAGGGTGAAATGAGCAGTTTGCAAAGTGCTGCACCTGTGAGATCCATCTACCCACCATCATAAACTTAATTCTATCCCCCCCCCAAAAAAGGAGAAGGGGCTAACTTGTAAAACAGCAGAAAACAATACACAACCATCACCTGACCCACTTTTCCTATGGGCCATTGACATCTGAACTTCAGCAGAAATATGTTCACTCTGACTCCCACAGTATCTCATGCCCATTATTTATAAAGCGATGCCCGTTCAGTAAAAGAGGGAGGGAAATCAATGGTGTGATATATACAGGAGAAGGCAAAAAGCTTTAGAAGACTGTCAATATGTTTTAAGCATTACCACATGGCAGTGGTTTGCAGTGTATTACTTTGAGGTGCTGTCTCAGACTGCGAAGGCTTAATAGAATATTGCTCCATGTCCTTCGATGTGTGTGCATGTGGTTTTCCCCAAAGAGCTCTCTCAGACATCAGGTTTGTTTGTTCTTTTATTCTTTATCATTACTATGCTTAAAGTTCTAATCGGAACCATAAATTTAAATTTTAATTATAAGATAGGTTAAATGCTTAGTCAGTATGTTGATAAAATCCTGTAATACATATTGTATGTATAGCTGAAAATAGTAATATTAGTTAAATTAGTTTTCGAGGGTCTTTTTATATGAAAGAAATTGTGCCAAAATTCAGCTGTTTTTATTCAGCTACCAATTATGTCATTTGTTCAAAATGTTCTGGGTGTGTTTGTTTTAATAATTATTTATATTGGCTGCAACCAATGCCCAGTCTGCATATGGGCAAATCCCTTTTAGCATGAAAATTACAGAATCATGTCACTGCATTGGGGGTTCTGGTGCAGTGTGTGGTATGCAATCATGTTAACAAATTCCTAGAGTCTTTATTCTTAGAGTGTAAAAAACTTAGGTAAATTTTACCCATTGCTCAAAGATTTTCTAATTTCACTGGTATGTTTGGAGCTTTTGAAACTCCAAAGCACTGTAAGAGCTAGGTAAGCATTAAACAGATAAGCATTAATCTAGCTTCTACAACTTAAAAGAAGGAAATGATTTACTGCAACATACTTTAATTCAAAAATATCTTTATTACATGACTCTACCCACAGTTTAATGGATATGCCCATTTTAATAACTGTTTGCAGTCTCACTGCCAATGTTTTATTGCTCTGTAATACATTTAAATATTGATTTTCTTTAGAAATGAGCACTTATGAAAGTGGAGGTGAAGTTTCATATGTCTTGTTAAATATTGACATTTTAAAGTCTCCACAGATTTGCCTTTAAGAGTGTGTGGGATTTTATCAAGTTTGATATGGAAATATTTTGCTGCATATGCAGTCTTTTCTTTGTCAGTTTATAATTTGGTGATTTTTATTATTTTGAGAAATGTTGCATTCATTGCCGCCTGAAACATGGATATAGAACCAAGCCGTTTTCTACCAACCTGTGCACTTGCACTCTAGGGAAAGAGTAGGGGACCTTTGTAACCATGAAAGCCCCATTTCCGAGGGCTGCACACAGTTGGTGGATGGGACTACTCTTGAATGGACTTATTTCCCTATTCCGCATTTGCATTCTTCCCTATGTAAAGGGCCTTTTATGCTAAGTAAGCTTCTTTTCATCCTTTGATGAAAGGGATTGTGACCCTGTAAAGAACAGATATCCCTTCACACCAGGTAATATCTTTTTGCCAACAGTTTGCCATGTCAGGATTTAGCTTTGATGTATTCTTCATACTGCGCCCCTAATTGTGTGTAGATACTTGTTAGAATTCCTGCTCCGTGATTGCAGTCATGGGATTGTTGTCTATCACATGACGGTATATGTTTTGACTCCACCAAGTGGGAAGTGACGGAGACAGGATGTTTGTGTTACTGTGTTCCGTGAAGTGGTACTGTTGTCCTTTGTCCTTTTTCTCTTTGCTGTCTGATGCTAGAGAGAGAGGGAGCCATGTTGCAGTGCTTTGTGTGTGTTTATATGTAAATAAAGTAGATTAGGCAAAATGCTGAGTTGCTGAGGTCTGTTACGCATGATGCACAAACTCTGCAGATCCCTAAGTGTGCCGATGTCTGTTGGCATCGGTCGCTGTGATGTTTGGGCTGAAGAAGGCTTTTGAAGCTCCTGAACGATCGACCAGGAGGGAGAGAACATGCCATTTGGGCATGTGTCTCTACCAGGGTCCTACTCGAGTGTAGGCTGAGCTCCTCTGACTACTGACACTCAGGGATTGGCACCAAACCACAGTCACATTACAAAGCAAAACAAAGCTGGATGCCACCAGCATACTGATGACATCATCTTTGTGTCATCTAGATAGTGTCACTAGGACATTATCTGAGGGAACATGGCGCAATATCTTTGCTGAAGCTAAGAAGTGCTGGGTCTTGTCAATGGCTGGATGGGAAATCACCTGATGCCTTCTTGATTTCTAAGATAGGTGAAAGGTGGAATAAATAAATGAAAATAATAAATACATGGTCATGCAGTCTTCTTCCGGGGAAAAGACTGAATTCTTGTTATATTCTACAAGTTGATTCCTGTGTGGCTGAGCAGTATCCATACCACCTGAATCCAGTCACAAAGTAATGTCCTCCACTACCAACCGTCCTGTAAAAATCAGATGGTCAGTTGTATCAAAGGCTACTGAGAGATTCAGAAGAATTATCAAGGTCATGCTCCTATTCCACATCTTCTAGACACAGGTTGTTGACAAGGGCCACTTAAGTAGGGTCTGACCCAAGACCGAGTCTGAATGCTTGATTGGTTTTGTTGCTTCCATGGATCTTTTCCTAGTGATTTAAAAGGCTACTGTCTGATACCGCATGCATGGGACCTGAGTAAAATGCTGAACCTTTCAGTTTCAATGAGCTTTAACTTCATTATTGGAGTCTGGAGTAATTAGTTGAAAACTGGAATTCAATTTAATCTAAAGGATGGCTATTATAATGCTTTACCTCACCTATAGCTTTCCAAGGCTTTTAGCCTCTTGACAAGCAATCTGTCAAGGAGGAATGTTGAGTGCATTCATTTTTGACTTCCATTCTTCTCTTGCAGCAGCTCAAGTGACTCCAGTCAAACTCTGGCATTTATCACAGACAAAATTAGGTCAGCAGAGAACATAGAGGTACTGAACTGAAAGGGGAATAAATTTGTCCTAAAAAGGGAAATGGGAAGAGGCTCTCACATTGTTGTTTAAATCAGCTGCTGCTCACAGGTAAGAGTTCTCTGAGGGAATTTTCAAGTGGAGTTGTAATATGTGCTCTTTAAGTGTAGTTTAAAAGGTTTTATAAAGAGAATTCAGCCGGCTATGCAACAAACTTTCTAATCTGAGGTACCTTAAAATATAGCCTGGTCACTGCATGTACCGTATCTTGTGAATATGTGTAATTGTTGAGATAATTTAAATTATCTCTTCAGTGAAAGTACTGCACTTTCTTTTTGTTTAAGTGGCAATAAGCAATTGGGGAAGGTGACAATATACTATTAAATAGGAGAGCATAAGGTTTGTTTTTCAAATTATATGTATATCTGTCCTTTATTAAGCATTTAACTATTCTTGTCTGGTGCTTTTTGTCTATTTTCCAATTTCTGTTTGAGCAGATAATATTGATGCTTATGCTTTATATGGAACATATTACCTAACAAACTGGAGAAGTGGAAAGTTGGGATAGTTTCAGTTTCTATCCAGGAGCTGGTCAGTTTATTATCTGAATTACACTGAATAAATTCTTAAGTAGTTTGAAACCAAACTACTTTTCATTTGTAACCTCATTGTGAACACCATTTAAATGTGTAGATGTTTTGCAGAAGTTGTACTTAGTTGATAGTGCCCATTTTTATTATGGAATCTGGTGCCTTTCCTACAACTCTGCCCTCATAAGTAGACTTTCATATAAACATGAGTGCAACAATATGCATTAGTAGCTTCGGTATAAACGGTAGAGAGAGGGAGGTAAATACGAGACACAAATATGGGTACAACTTTTAATGGTTGTGTGTAAAACATAGATCTTCAAAGAGTGTCTACTTCACTGAGTAAATATTTCAATGTTGTTTTGCTTTAATCTCACCAGTGGCAGTTTTAAAGTTATTTATGTTGTGGGACAGGATGTGATCTGAATTGTTGGTGACACCTTTGAAGGAAAACAGGAGGCCAATCTTTAGGCATATGCATGTGTTTATGTGCAAAATATTAGGGGGAAATGTAGGCCCTTCTCCTTGATCCCTAGTTTCTATGTGCTAAGAGAGTTCATGTGTGTATGTGTAAGTATACACACCTATAAATACACATGTACATATACTTAGGGATGGGTGAATCAGTGTATTTCTAGTGTCGGTTTCAGATGTGTTCAAATCAGGTGTGGTTTATGTCAGCTTCTGCAGTTTTGGTACAAAATGATACAAATGTCTCCCCTAAAAATAAAAATAAAATTAAAAAATTGTGCCACGCAATTCAAGAAGTGTAAGTATGACTTAACTGGATATCACTCTAGGTCAGTTTGCTAAAAATGTGAACCAGACAAAATTCTACTCCATCCCTAACAGAAAGCCTGAGTGCATTGAATCAAGTGGCCCCATATGCAGTTTAATAGGCCAGGAACACCAGCCCTTTGTTTTTTGTGTGAAATTGGCATGTGGGGAGCTTTCCTGAAGCTCCAAGCTTTCCTGAATCTTTGCAGCATAATTTGGAGTTCTGTGCTGCAGCAGAATGGGAATTTTGGTAGAGCAAAATAAGTCCACCCAGTCTTGTGACCTGTAAGCTGTATTCCTTAAACTGGATGGACTATTCTGGAAATGTAATTTTAAAATTTGGGCATTTTAAAAATACACTTGAACTCATGAAACAGGCCCTTCAAAATGTTAGAAGGGGTCATCATAATGTGAGTTACGGTTCAGTGGAATAGCTGCTTCTGTGCTCCAGAACTGAGCCAACTGCTAATATACATCTTATTTTAAAATGTTACTATTAGGAGGACAAATGTTAGTGGTACAAGGTTTGCAAGCGGCAGTCATCTCAGGCAGGAATAATTGAGATTTATTCTTATGAAATGAGAAATAGTTTTGAAAGGATCTTTCAGTGCTATGTAAAGTTCAAAGTCTTTCATTTGAGAAATTCAGCATGCTCTCAGCTTCTTAGGAAGACAGTGAACAGTAATGAGAAGAATTCCTGGTTAACTCTAGCCAAACCTTTAACTCGAAGAGAGGAGGAACTGTAGCCTAATGGAAGACCACAAGCTTTGCATGCCAAAGATCCCGGGTTCAGTCCCTAGCATCTCCTGTTAAAATGATCATGTAGCGGCTGATATGAAGACCTCTGTTTGATATTTCAGGGAGCTACTACCTGTCAGAATAGTTAGACAATATCTGGCTTGATAATTGCTGCTTTACTCTTCCTTCCCTTCCTCTCTGCAATAACCTCCCAGTCACCTTTTGCAACTTCATGCAGCATGCACAAACCTGAGGATCTTGTCTCCATGAAAAGCATCTGCAGGTGACAAGAGGAAAAATAGGTGGGGAAAGGGTTAATCACACATCTCCACCTGCACATGGATTCCCTGAGATATGAGGCAAAATGTGCAGCCACTATTCAGCTCATTTGTTTTGCTACAGACTAGCCTTTTCCTGACTTTCAGTGTTTTTTTACTCAGTGTATGAAGTCATAGCAATGACTGACACTTAGGAAAGCAGATCTAGTCCATCAGAGACAGAGCAGGCCAAAGTGAAACATCCATTGCCTATAAAATGTCTTGGTTCATTTTTAAGGCTTTTATACTGATCTTCTGTGGTAGAAGAGTGATTGCTGCTTCAGAGAAAACAATTCATGTATCCAGGGTTTTATTGTAGCTGTGATTGGCCAAAAGACACCCTAAAATGAAAATTAGCAGCAAAAATTGGAGTTTGTGATCTTTTTTAACTAGAGTCTTGTTTCATAGCAAAAAAAAGTGATTGATTCCTCTGCCCTGAGTTTGTAAAAGTTTCCCTGCTATTGCCAATACAGATAAATTCCATCATCAGGCATACCTAGGAGATATTGTGGGTTCGGTTCCAGACCACCAACAATGAAACAAATATCGCAATAAAGCGAGTCACAGAATCTTTTTGGTTTTCCAGTGCATATAAAAGTTATTTTTACACCATACTGTAGCCCTGTAGCCTATAAAGCTAGTGCCCCATGGCTGCAGAGGCAGGAAGGGAAAAAACAAGTTGCAGCTCTAGTTAGCTCCACTACTCTCTCTCTCTCTCTCTCTCTCTCTCTCTCTCTCTCTCTGTGTGTGTGTGTGTGTGTGGCCGGGTTGCCTGCAGCTGTACTCATGTCCTTGTAAGGAGCAATATCTGTGAAGCACAATAAACTGAAGCACAATAAAATGAGGTATGCCTGTATTATATCTGCATCACAGGGAGGAGGGCTGTGCATGGGTCACACCAGTCCTCCAAAGTAACCCAGTATTGTCATACCCATTTTGAAACAGGGAGCAGAGAACTAGAGTATGGCAGGTTGGCCAGTGCTGTTTATCCTGGGTCCCCCCCCCCCACATCCCGCTTTTGGATCGGGAGATGCAGTGTTTTGATGTAAAGCTGATTGTTGTAGTACTACATGATGGAGGAAGCCAGGGAAAGAACTGAAGGGCATAATTAGGACAGCAGGTCTATCTGTGGTTGAAGAACCAGACTATCCATTGAAAAATAAGGGAGGTGGAAACTTATAATACTAGCTATTCTGAGGCCTGATCTACCCAGGCCTCATTGTCAATCTGTCACAAATACCAGATCGACACCAAATGGTATAGCAGTTGTCTGTTGTTGTTGTTTAGTCGTTTAGTCATGTCCGACTCTTCGTGACCCCATGGACCAGAGCATGCCAGGCACTCCTGTCTTCCACTGCCTCCCACAGTTTGGTCAAACTCATGCTGGTAGCTTCGAGAACAGTGTCCAACCATCTCGTTATCTGTCATCCCCTTCTCTTTGTGCCCTCCATCTTTCCCAACATCAGGGTCTTTTCCAGGGAGTCTTCTCTTCTCATGAGGTGGCCAAAGTATTGGAGCCTCAGCTTCAGGATCTGTCCTTCCAGTGAGCCCTCAGGGCTGATTTCCTTCAGAATGGATAGGTTTGATCTTCTTGCAGTCCATGGGACTCTCAAGAGTCTCCTCCAGCACCATAATTCAAAAGCATCAATTCTTCGGCGATCAGCCTTCTTTATGGTCCATCTCTCATGCTAGTTACGTATATTTGTTGACATAATTCAAATATTTACTTTGGCTCTCTGTCTCCCAGGAAAAATTTCTGTGGGTGCCCATGCCTGTATCTTGTCCTGTGCTAATTGTCCCTTCACCCATCTTTCAGTGAAGGAGCAGAAGCTTTCAAAATTTGCATATGCTGCTAAGAGTGTAGATTATCCTAAAAGTTTATGTTAAATTTATGAGAACTGAATAGTTTAAAATAGCTCTATGTATACAGTTTCTTATATATTTGAGGAATGTGCACAGACTGGTGGTGCAACATGATGTCAACAGGCTCCATCCCAACATGTGCTCAGTTGTCCATCAGAGAACTCTTTACAAATGTTCTGAAGAAAACACACAGGCAGAGAGTGGAGCCTGCCACCTCTATGTCATCCCCATTACCCTTTTTTGTTGTTTTTGTAAATATGCCTGATGCATTTTGGCATGCTTGCCTTTATCAAGGGCTTATATTAAAAATACATTAATGCAACACTTGATCAAGAAACCTCTGCTACAAAAGAACTCATTTAATGTGTGCATAATATGTGTATAGGGCTTTTGCACTCACCTTTCTACTCATTGGCCTGAATCAATTTTGATGGGCTTAAGCATGGCTAATCTGTGTTAAATTTAGGCATTGATAATTATTGATATTAACATTAGCTCTGGAATTTTAGCAGGTGTGGATTATATTGAGTTTTAGATTATATTATGTTTTATATATTCTGTAAGCCACCCAGAGTGGATGGGGAAATCCAGCCAGATGGGTGGGGTATAGAAAATGAAATTATTATTATTATTATTACTGCTACTACTCTACAGTGTGAAATGTATTATTATAAATTACTTTGTGTTTCAATTGTGTCAACTGTTTAGGGAGGCTTTTTGATCCATCCTAACTGGCTGTAACTATGGTTTATGTAATATGACTTTTCCTATGGTTTATGGCTCACAGTTTGTCCATGAGAGTTAAACCAGGATCCCAGGTTTGGATGGCATGGTAAGCAACATACAGAACAGGAGGTAGAGCAAAATTGTTGATATCTCCTTTCCTAGAGCTTGCACAGTTGTGCTAACTCATATTTTGGCTTGGTGTGGTGTGCAAATCAAGCAACTGAAAACAGAGAATAACAAATAGCATGTTGTTAAGAAAAGCATTCATTTTTCTGCCCCAAAGTCATTAAACATGACAGTTATCATGGTTCTGTTCATCAAAGTAATTCTAAAGGCCTCTTCACATATAGGCTTTCCTTTGTAAGAGTAGACAGTGGGGCAGGGAGGAAAAGTCTCATGTGCACCCTCATGTGTGAAAATTCTGCACATGTGTTGATTGTGTGTATACTCTGAGCTGGAGGAAGTCCCAAACCAGTTTATGTGGGGTAAAGCTGATCTATGCAATAATCACTAATGATAATGTACAAATGTGGGGGTGTTTTCCTTTATTTTACCTTTGCAGGAAAAATATAATCATCAGTGAAGTGATCCTAACTTGTGCAGTGCTTATCAGTGACAAGCCATTATTGTTCATCAGCTTGCTGTCTTTTATTATTTTGTGCCTCCCCCTCAAGAATAATTGAACAATGTCAGTCTGTGGCCTCTTCTTGAACTCTCTAAAATGGTGGCACTTCTTTGAACTCCCTGCTTTCAGTTGCTCTGACCTTGTTGCTCGTTTATAACTCATGTGCCATTTATCACTCCCAGACTTACAAATATTGTTGGGTGGGGGGAAGAGACCTGAGTGCAATCATTCATACTATAGCCTCTTTGTATTTGAGCTTCATGGCTTCCATATCATGTAACCGATAGGGAGAGATTAGTTAGAAAGCTGTAATTCTTCTGAGGGATTGTGATGATACTGTACCATAAACTGTGAAATGATGCTCAAGAGGTTTGAGATCATCAAAGCCATGAGATTATATTACAGCGTCGACAATCCGTCTCTGTCAATATCCATTTTATAATAGTTTTCCTGTAACCTAGGTGTGAAATATTGGTCATTCTATAGGCTATGAAACTCCCAGTTGTATCAAACCTTTCATTGCTATGCTTGTCACCTAGGCTATGACGGAAACCAGGTGTGACATAAATGTGGATGGATGTGTGCTCAGTAATGTTGTATGGAAATCTTCTGTTCTTTCAACACATCCAAGCACATTGTCATAGGCTGCTTGTGGAATGGCACTATTTAAAACATGAACCCTAGCTGAGGCATACATGACAATAATGTACAAGAGCCAGTCTAATAAGGGAACATAATAGTACAGCATTTCCTAGAGTTTTAATATCTGAGGCACAAGGTGGTGTTTTTCTTTCTAGATAGATTTTCAGGAGGCACACTTCACTTAGGTTCAAAAAGATTCATATCAATATAGTCAGTCATCACTCAGAACAATGGACAGGTGCCTTCCTTGCAAACAGTGTAGAAACACTGCCTCCGGTGATCCACCTACTCTTTCCCCTTCTCAGCTCAACATCATGTGTGGTGTCATGCTTTCCAGGCAATGGCGATGCTTCTCGGATTCCCCTGTACTTCTCAACTATATTGTGGGCTACATCACGAAATGCAAGTGCATTCTTATTTAATCATTCAAAATGATCTTGTCATCCATATATTGGCAGAGATGCAAGGAGAGTAGAAAAGGTCACTTTTGGAACTTCTTAGTGCTCAATATGACTTCACTCCGGGTTTATCCACACTTACGGTTTGCCCCGCTTTTTCCATACACAGGCCTGCACTTTAAAGGTAAAGGGACCCCAGACCATTAGGTCCAGTCGTGGCCAACTCTGGGGTTGCGGCGCTCATCTCGCTTTACTGGCCGAGGGAACCAGCATACAGCTTCCGGGTCATGTGGCCAGCATGACTAAGCCGCTTCTGGTGAACCAGAGCAGCGCACAGAAATGCCGTTTACCTTCCCGCTGGAGCGGTACCTATTTATCTACTTGCACTTTGACATGCTTTTGAACTGCTAGGTTGGCAGGAGCAGGGACCGAGCAACGGGAGCTCACCCCGTCACGGGGATTCGAACCGCTGACCTTCTGATCGCAAGTCCTAGGCACTCTGGTTTGACCCACAGCGCCACCCACGTCCCTATCTGCACTTCGAAGCTCTGTGCAGTTCGGGTTTTCCACAGATTGTCGTTTGCTCCAATTCAGCTTTAAAGTATGGGTTATCATGGGGAAAGCTCTAAAGTAAAAACAAAACAGAACAAAGGGGGGGGGGAGCTAAGCCAGTCCTGTGATATTTGGAAGTGGGGCGTCCCACTCATTCTGTAACTCCCACATTGTCAAGAGAAATAGCATCCATGATCTTTTCTCCTGTGCCACTTGTAAGAACACCTGCTTAGAATGACTTGTGAAGGAGAGCTTCTAAGAAGCTTCTTCCAACCACACATGGCTTTTACTTCTCTTCAGTCCTGCTGTTGAAGCTGCATATAACTTCATTCCCTATCACTCTTTCTGGGGAAAGGTAGCAGAAGGAATATACACACAAGCAAAAGAAGAGGCTGTGGCTTGGTGGCATAGCCCATCACTCTCTGCATGTAGAAGGCCCCAAGTTCAAACCTTGGCATCTCCAGGTAAGATTGTCTTGAAAACCTGGAAAGCCACTACCAGTCAGCATAGGCAATACTGCTGACCAAGCTAGGTGGATGAATGGTTCAGCCTGGTGTAACACAGCTGTCTATTTTCTTAAGACTGGGGGCAGTAAATTATCAGTCTTGAAATAAGATGTTGCATCTCTGGTCATTTGATTAGATCACTGCTGATTTTTTGTTAGTCAAGAGCAAGGAGCAGAAGTGGCATATTCTGAAGTTGTCATTTCTGTTTGTTTTGCTATGAAGCTTATTTTCTTCCTATACGGCATATGATAGGCAAACTAAGGCCCAGGGGCAGGATCCGGCCCAATCGCCTTCTAAATCCGGCCTGCAGACAGTCCAGGAAGCAGCCTGTTTTTACATGAGTAGAATGTGTCCTTTTATTTAAAATATATCTCTGGGTTATTTGTGGGGCCTGCTTGGTGCTTTTACATGAGTAGAATGTGTGCTTTTATTTAAAATGCATCTCTGGGTTATTTACGGGGAATAGGAATTCGTCCCCCTTCAAAATATAGTCCGGCCCCCCACAAGGTCTGAGGGACAGTGGACCAGCCCCCTGCTGAAAAAAATTGCTGACCCCTGCTATACAGTATAGATTATAGCTTTTTGAATAATTTAATTCCTTCTCATCAGTTCCTAACATCTGGGGCCCTTTTGAGGAAATGAACATGATATTTAATTACAGCTGATATGGCACGGAGTTGTCATGCTGTTTACAGACAGAGCAAGAGGTGGGGGAGAGTGCCTGAAATGAAATGTCTCCAGTGACAGCATTGTCTCATGCAGTCCAATACCTTTAATTTAGCATCACACATTGCTAGGTTGGAGAAAGTAGTGTCAGTTGTATTATTGGCACTTCAAATTCAGCAGCAGAAACTTCCACCGTGTGCAGAGCTAAGACCCAAAGTCAGGGCAAGTTTAAATAATGAAAGGCAAGGGCGTACAACACAATAATGAGCAGGTCTTGAGCTCCATGAGCAGTGAAGTAGTGCAAATGTTTCTGCAGCATGGCTTGGTTAAAAGTAGAGCCCAGTAAGCAAGGGTTTCTTACCCCATTTCTATTTGGTTGGCAGTCCGCATAAAGCTACACTCACCCACGTAAAATTCGCCTAAAGCTGCAATCATGTATGTAAAATCCACATAGATTGTGGTGTTTTTGTACATATAAAGATGATCTATAAACATACACACTTAAGCTTTATTTGACCTGTAAGAATTTTAACATAGTTTTAAAACCAGGTCTTATAGTACTGTTTAAGGTCTACCATTTTTCAGCTAGTCATTTTGGATACTAATTTTTAGCCTCGATATCAATAAATTCACTGCTTTTTGCAGATTCTTTACTTTTTTTGCAAGTCCACATAGTGGCCAGCAGAGGGCAGAGCAGTATCGGAGCATGAACAAAATTATGGCAAGTAGATGGGAAAACCTTCAACGTTTTCCATTAGAGCTGCATGCAAAACATCTGAGCCTTTTCTTAAAAACACAGCCAAACCATTGTATAATTCTTGTCCCTGTCAGGTTTTATCAGCTGCTTTGTAAAGTCTGATGACAGAGCTGTCAGGTTTCTTACTTGAGAATTTGTGTGATGTCTGCAAATAAGGGGAAAGGGTGACCCTGAAGAAAATAGCAGTGCCCTGGATTGGTATGTCTCTTGTATAGTTCAATATGTCACAGCTGCATACTTGCATCTCTACATTTCAAGGGGCTCACGAAGCTATTTGGTTTTTGAACACTTACATTTTCACTTGCAGAGGAATTACTGATGTTACCGAGGTGAGTGAAATGTTGGAGAGCTGTGGATGTGGTGTATATATCGGTGGCCCCTTGCACTTGAAAAGGCAGGCACAGTAAAGCTAAACACCTTTCAGAGCCATTGATTTCAATATTAAGAGTTCCTTAATTACCTCTCTCCTGCTTTTTAAAAATGTAATTTATAGTTCAGTCCATATTATTTGCCATTGCCCTAGCCATGGCCATGCTATTCCAAACTGTAATTCTGCTGTACTTTCTGGTTTTTGTACATTAATTTGTATATTGCATATGAAAGGCAGTGCAGAAATATTTGAATCAATACATGTTTTCTCAGAATTGGGCCCTACTGAGTTCAGTAGGGTCTATTTCTTAGCAAGAGTGGTTAGGATTTCAGCTTAAACTCTGGGCTACTCTGTTAATGGAACTGAAAATACAATCACATGACACCGCTGTTGATGGTTACAAGGACAGTCATTGCCAGGATTTCACAGGTGGCACCTGCAACAAAATGTTGCAGTATGGAATGCCCCTGTTCTAGATCCAGGTCATGCCCTTGTCCAGGAAATTCCATATTATGCCTCCCCTCCCCCCATGATATTTTGTCCTCTCCCCCCCCGCAAAAATCCCAACAACAACAAAACTTTTCAGCATTCTCTGCCCACTGAGCATGATCAGTCTCAATTTGGTGTTGTTATTTTTAAATAATTCCCATAGGCTTTTGTTAATGTACTTCTGCAAACCTTGGTGTTCCTCCATGCCTTCTGATGGTCCTTCCTAGTGGGTGGGTGGTGCTGGTTTGGCAACAGAAGAATTCATGCTAAGAAAATGAGTTCACTCTTGGTTTGTGCCGGGGTGGGGAACTGGTGGCCTTCCAGATGTTGTCAGACTCCAGGCCCCTCAGTTTGGATTTATAGGATTGTACACAGAATGAAAGGGGCAAAAGTGTTAAATGTATGGGAGCAGTGCTGCAAAGAACAATGGAAACACTACATTGATTCATAATCTAATCTGCCTCCAAATGCCTGAAGTTTATATTATATTATATTATGTTAAAGGGTTAAGTGCAAGGAACAACTAGAGGAGATATCAAGAAATTTGTGACTGGGTCTCTTTTGTGTGTCATTTTTTAATATTTAAAGCCACGTGGTGTGGAGGGGGTTGGATCAGGACCACAGAGGTGCCATTTTTCCCATGAGGCACAGCATTCACCCTTAGTGCTCTTTCTATCCTACCCATAGCTGCATTTGTCATTTTTAAAAAGTGGCACTCCTGATATAGTCTAGATTGGACCTGCAACTATTTCTAGTTTGAATTTCTTGGGGTGGGGGGAAGCATGGACATTGAAAGTGGTATGATACTGCTTTAAATGTGTGCTGCAGGCGAGGCCCTGACTTAATTTTAACATGGACAAGTGACTTTCATGTAACAGTCAAACCTGAGTAGAGGAGATAGGAAATTCATGCGCAAGATTGAGATGCAGAGAAAGAGAGGGTGCAATGGTGTAGTCCAGCACTGATTCCTATGTGCTGGTTAAGTATTCGTTGTGGACCAGGTCTCAGTACTTAGAGAGACACCTTCTTCTTTTTGCATTTGTTTGCACAGGTTTCAGTGTGAATGACTTTGTTAGCTTGTTGCACAGCTAATTTATTCATTTTAAATTTTGTTCGTTATTGACTATGCTAAGTTTTTGCTAATGCCAGTTTATCTCCACTGTGTATCATTAATACATTACATAAATTAGAATTTTTTCCCCAGCAATTATATAATTAAAATTTAGTTTAAATGAGGCAGATTAGCAGTAATTACACATTTTATATTCGTGAGAAATACAATTAACTTGCTCATTATCTAACACAAAAGTTAAATATTTTAGTTTTGCACTTTAATAAGTGGATGGGTACTCTTCATTGTAACTAATGTGTGAGGAATTTTGTGTGGCTATAGATTTGTCAGTCAATAAATACATAAGCTCATATTTGAACGTCACTGAAAATATTTGCTGTTGTTGTTTGGCCAGTAAATGTGTAGGGCTGCAATCAAACAGTGTAATGTGAGTAGCTTGACCCTGCAACAGTTTTATGTTCTGCTATATTAATTAGCTAACAATTTATAACAAAATATCAGCTTGTGAAAGTTGCAAAATAAATACGGCAAGTGATTAGACTATGAGAAATCTATTATGCATTTTCAGCTGCCATCTTTTCAGAGGCTACTTTAATAACCTGTTAGATATTACTGCTCTGCTTACTAAATGGTTTAATAATATGACCTAAGAAGTGCCATCAGAAAAACTAATTTCAGTAGGAAGAATGGTCAAAGGCATTCCTTACTATCTTCTTTTGGCTACTTTGGAAAGTAGCTTAAGGAGGCCAGAATTTTTTTTAAAAAGTCTGCATTTCAGTTCTGACCGTAAAATATTGGAGATGATGGGGTTACATTGCATCCCATACAAAACATATTGACTATTTTACTGTAAAACTTTTAAATTAATCACATACATAAAGGCTTCTGCTTTGTGAACAGATCAGCCATAATTAGTCATAGATAACCTCTCCGTGAAATATTGGTAAATACATACTGATATTGCTGTGTGCTCCCATTATTACCACTTGCAGGAAATCCAGAATGACCTGGCTATTGAGAAAGCTTGTGTGGAGGTTATGCAATGTCCACTCTTTATTTAGCATTCTTTCTGATTCGATTGTAGGGTGGTTATGATCTTTATTCAAGGAACTGTTGCAACAGGACTTCCAACTACCACATGGAAGAAGCAGAAAGGAGCCCAGACCAAAGGATAGCTCCTTTTTTATATAAGTTTCCCTTTTTACCCACAGCACCCTTAGTGAAGCATAATACGTACATCATATATACATCACAGCTATGTCATAATCTGGGAGGGGTCTTCTGGAAGAAACCTGAGCATCAGGTTTGTCCCCATCCCTCCCTTGACCTCCACCTCACACCCATTAAGTAAAACAAAAGGTGAGTATGTACATGTTTTTTTTCTCCCAGTCCAGTTAATCACACCCCTTTGTCTTGATCAAGATCCTAAACAATTGAGGTTGGGTTTACTATTATCTCTGGAATGGCTACCTGTCTGGCACTCAGGGCCAGGATGCCAGCAATTATCTCCCATGCAAGAGGCTGCTGAGTATGTGGTCTCAGGCTTCAGGGATTATGGCTGCCCCTGTCCACATCCCAGGCTCTCTCCTTGGTAACCATTTCCTTCCTGATCAGAACAAAGTTGGAATGGCGCAAATCTGATACTGGGGTGATTTCATATGACTTTCTAAAGTTTTCCGATTGAGCCAGTATATAGATGCATTTGGTAATGTGCAACGGACGTCCTTTGAAAAGAGATAGGAAAAAACTGTGTGATGGAGTGTTTTGTGGGGACATTTGCAGGAGTGATTGTGTTGGTTTTGGTAGTTGGGAGGGGTGTATGGTGTCCGCTGGAGGGGCAACCCCCCCAACCTTTCCATAAATTCTGGTAACGGTGGCAAAGGTCACCCTTTGAAGCCTGACTAGCTGAATATCAGTAGGTTGTGTTACAGTCAGGCCAGTCCCTATACACATTTAAAATGTTAACCTAACCTGTCTTTAGATATTGCCACCCACACTTAGGGCTTATCAAGTTGACAAGGAGCAGGGTCATGTTATTTTGACACTACCCCTGACACTGCTCATACCTTCTCCCTCACCTCTAGATATCCACATTTTGAGTGCAGCTCTGTAAGGTCAAAATATGCGTACTGTTAGGAACTCTGTGCTAGTGTTGCATTCAATACATGGTAAGGGTAAGTGATGTGGAGAACAGAGCCAGGCAGTGCTGTCATGCCGCCCTGCATATTAGCTATATGTGTGGAGGGAACATCCAAAGAGAGCTGTAGTTTCTGAGCAATTGGTGGGAGTTTCAACAACAGTTAACAGGTTAATGTTAAAGAACTTTTGAGGACACTTCTATGAAGCAGCTGGTTCTGAGGGCTTGGCCTGCGCACAGACAGCTGTTTTCTAGGCACATGCTCAGACGTTCTTCACTGTTGACTGCTTTCATCTAGGGTAACTAAATGCTGACAATGTAAGATGAGTTGATAATTTCAATCTGAGGAAGAATTGTAGAGAGAAAAGGTCAGTTTAGTAATACAGCCAAGCATTATGAGTTGGACAAATTCATATACTAAACCGATATCATGCATTTTGAGTCCATCATGCTATTAAAGATGCAGTAAAATTGAAGCACCAGTGGGAATTCTGGTGAGACTAACTTTGATTTGGTTTCATTTGAATATGTAACAAATGATAGCTGGAATAAAAAGGAAATGGAACTTTGGAAGCTTTGCGGCTATTTCTGCTGGCTGGGATGGAGGAGGGTATTTTTTTAAAAAAAGAGTTTAAGATGCTTTGGCATATGTTTAGGAAATACATTCAAGGCTGTCTGCAGTTTTCACATGTAGCTTTACATAATTATGTTTTAAATTATGCAATAGGTTGGATGAGGTAATGACTGGATTATAGCCAATAAACTGAAGCTCAGTCCAGATAAGATAGATGGATTGTTAGCTGGTGGGTTTTCTGCCTAGCTAAGTTGTTTGTTCAGCCTCTTCTAAAGGAGATTGCTCCCCTGAAAGTTCATGCTTGTAGTCAGGAGGGTGCTCATTAACCCACTTTTGTTACTGGAGACACAAGTGGCCTCCATGACCTTGAACGCCTTTTGCCAGTTTTTTCTGGGATGTCATTTCCCCTGGACAGGCATAGTCCTGCTTCAGTTACTCATGCCCTGGTAGCCTTCTGTTTGAGCTGTGACAAAATGTCCTACATGGTGCTGCCTTTGAAAAGTCTTTGAAAACTTCAGCTAGCTCAAAGTATGACTTTGGGACTGGGTGATGCAAGGACATCACACCAGTGCGTCACCAGATTCAACTGACTCCCAGTAAGAGTCCAGGTCCAATTCAAGGTGCTGGTTTTGGCCTTAAAGGTTCTTCATGCCTTGGGACCAGGGTACCTTTAGGACCACTTCTTTCCAAAACCAACTATGTAGTCTTTGATATCTTGGGAAGGCATTCTAAGAGTGTCCCCACCAAGTGAAGTGTTGTGGGTGGCTAAGGGAGAAAGGATGAGTTTGACCAAACTGCGGGAGGCAGTGGAAGACAGAAGTGCCTAGCGTGCTCTGGTCCATGGGGTCACGAAGAGTCGGACACGACTAAACGACTAAACAACAACAACAACAACAAGGGAGAAAGGACCTTTTCATTGGTAGCACCCCAGCTGTGGAATATCAACCCCAGATAGGCTCACTAGGCATGTCATTTCACCACCCTTCAGGTTTTTCCAATTGTTTTAATCTGTTTTAGCGTTCAGTTGTTTTTACTCTCTGCCATAGTTTTTATGCTGTTTTCATCCCTTTTTTTCTTACTTCTTCCCAACACCAGTCAACGAAGAGTACAAATACTGTATTTGCTGCTTTCTCCCTTCCCAGCTCCAGGTAGAGCTTGGTGCATGAGTGTCCATTGCCTGCCAGTGGCACATTCCCACCTCCAGGATTTATTTGCGTACATGTGCCTCTCTGTGTGGGAATTGTACAGTGGGCAGTGGGACAGAGCTTAGCATTTCAGTACCTGGTTGCCCAAGATACATTTTAATTCCTGGCTTGATCCATCAACTAAGCATTTAAATAATAGCAGGCAAATATAAAAATCAATGTTGTATTTTTAAATAAATGTCATGATTATTCACTGCATTGTGGATCCATTGTGGGTGGAAAACAGGGTATGTTTAAATAAGACCCTTTGAACTGTTCAGTTATTGACTGGCTATTGTGGGCAACACAGTAGATGTATAATCAAGCTTAACACTGCACACTAAATCTGTAGCTTTTCGCAGTGTTTGCATTAACAGGGCTATGACTTCTTATACTGTTCTATGCACAGTTTAGCATGGTGGTAGGAAGTGCTGGTATACAAACCTTGCGTGGCTTCAGTCAGTGGAAGGCTGGGTTGAAACTTGCAGATACAGTGAGGAGAAATACACATTGGGGTTTCCCAGCAAGCACCTAAGCTCTTCCCCTTCCTCGTGTTTGCTCTTCTGTCTTCCCTCTTCTGCTGCATGAGGCAGCCATGAAAACCTCCTCTCATTATGTTAACTGAGAATCCAAAGCCATGCTTGTGAATTTGAAGTAACTGTAAGTAAAGGAACATTTTCTCTCTCTTTACCAGCGGGACTCCTATGTATTTAACGTTACTCTTTTTTTAAAGCAATGCTAGGGATATCTGTATGAGACAGATGATGGGTGGTAGGTTAAACTCCAGCTTCAAGTTATTTTTACTCTGCTAAATATATATTAACTGCAAGCCAGCCAATATTATTTTTAAAAGCTTATTAGAAAGAAGCTCTCCCAGCTGGCTCTAGCTACTGATACAGTGAAGGTATTCAGACTCTTAGGCTGCAATTCTAAGCCCATTTACCCAGGAATAAGCCCCATTGAATCCAGCAGGGCTAACTTCTAAGTACACATAGTTAGGAGTGCACTGTAACTTAGCATAAGGCTGAATCAGGTTCCATATGGTGTCATCAGTGACCAACAATATGCAGTGAATAGTTTAAAGCCAAATTCAGACACTGCAGGCCTCCATTATGTTCTCAGGCTCAGCTGGTTTAAGTTACTTCCGCTTATGTAAGAGAAAAACCATTCCAGCTATTAAAACTGTTTGTGGTGTTTATTAGAAATATAATCTTAATACTGCCACAAAATAACATCTGATTGTATTTCAGGCAATGCGGGATTTTCTGTTTCAGTTCTGAAGCCAATGCTGGCTTTAATGCATCTTTCTTCGCGATGCACATTCTCTGTTTAGTGCTAATGCATATTAAGCAGAGGTGGAAAACGTGGGCACTTGCAATGCATTCCACACTTGAGAGGATCCCAGAAAGCACCCTCATGGGATGTCCAGTATTTCTTCTGGCAACATAAATTTTGGCAGAAAGTACTGAAGAAGTGATTTGAAAAAATGTGCCATTTCTCTAGTCTTGTTCATGTCTTCCTTCAATCAACTGCTCTCCCATTAAAGTAGGTCAAGTGAAACCTCACCCCCTTTGTTTCAGAATCATAGAATTGTAAGAGTTGGAAGGTATCCCGAGGGTCATCTAGTCCAACCTCCTGCAACACAGGAATCTCAACTAAAGCATCTATGACAGATGGCCATCCAACCTCTTCTTTAAAACATCCAGTGAAAGAGAGCCCACCACCTCATTCCACTGTTGAACAGCTGGTGTTTAGTCAGAATCTCCTTTCTTGTAAGTTGAATCCATTGGTTCAGGTCCTACGTGGACCATGAGACAGTGCTCCAGACATCCCCCTCAAACTCTCCACTAAGTGCTCTTGCAAATGCCCCTGCTTACGAGTCCAGTACACGAGCTCCCATAAACTGCAATCATCTAAGTAGAGCTGCTGCTGGCTGCTAACTCATCCCCAATTCTCTTTTAAAATACGGTAATACATTTTGCTATGAGTTTGCTGTTTATATGACCTTAGAAAATCACACCGCCACCACATCAGATTCACTGGGAGAAAGCCTTTGACCAATGATGGCGGAATTTTTTTTAAAAAAAGTTTTTTGCCTGATGTTCCAGCTGCCACTTATAATTGCAGTGTAAGGTAGATCTTCTCTGCTGCATAAACCTTGGCCTCTGGATATGTTGTATTTATATAGGAATGTTTCATAATTGTTGCTTGTTACTAATATGGTAGCATTTGGAAAGCATAATGAGCCTATCATGCAATAATATTTTTAGGATTTTCTTTGCATTCATGCAAACTACTAATGTTCTTTATTTGACATTTATTCTAACAAATATAAATGTTACAATTGAGTTTTATTCGGAAGCCTTTCAAGAACCCTCTTGCATAATGACTATAAGGCCAAACGTTATGCACATTTTCCAGAAATAAGCAAACTAAAATGCTGGCCTTCAGTGCAACTACATTTAAGAACCATCAAAACTATTGCTTGAGTAACTTGTTTGCTCAGAAATGCTGCGACATGCTGTTATTTCCATTTAAACAAATGCAGTTGATTAAGGCTGGTCAAGGTATGATAGAATAGATGTAAAGTAATTGTATCTAACTTTCAAATAGACTAGAGCATAGGTGAATAATCAACAGAATGGATGCCACAGGTTGAACAGGAAGGCTTAGGACCTGGCAATGGCATTGAATAAGAGTGCCATACCTGCTTGTCTCTCTAGTGTTGTTAAGGTTTCCCTGCAAACACAACAGCTCATATTATTCCTTCTTCTGTAGACCCTCCTCATGTCCTCTTTATAGCACTCCTTTCTGGGTTTTCCTCTGAATTCCATCAGTTAACCCTTTTCCACCACAACTTTCTGTATTGCCATCTGATCACCATCCCTTTTCACTCTGCACCTCCTAGTGATCTCTCTTTGCACCACTTCAGGTTAGAAGGTCAGCACTGCCACATCGTTAACTGAAAAATTTTCAGTGCTTTTCGCCCCCCACGTCTCTCGGCATTTATATCTCTGATCATCTGTTTTCTCTCTCTCCACTTTCTCCGTTGCCTCTGTTTCCTCATCCCATGCATTTCTGCACCTTCAGGTTTTCCTTCAGTTTCTTTTTTTGGCAATAGCAACCAAGGGAACAGCACACAAGGCTTTCAGTTCACACACTGAAGGTAACTCAGATGTGGGTGACCAACTATGTTTTTGTTTCATCCTTGGAATTTAATTTACGCATGGGGAAGGCTCTGTCTTAGTCATGAGATTTCTGAAGGACCATTCGTTGTGAAGAGCATCCTGCATAGTTTTTTGGGGTTTTTTTTTTAAGCCATGGAGGATTTGAATGCTCATGTTCAGACATGCACAAGAGCTGCATAGAAAATTATTTACTTGGAGCAACTGAGGAACTCTCTTATAATACTCCTTAACTTGTTTAAACCAAACCACAGAGATTCTTGCAATAGTCTGTTTTGAATAGCTAACATCAGAGCATCATTTGCTATCAGATGCATGGCAATAACTTGAGTCAGTCAAGAAGGTTGAGGACTGGCTGTGACAGGCTGCTTGTGCCTTTATCCTGGAGACCTAGACTAGCATGCTTTTCTTTCAACTTCTTATTAACCTTACATGTGCCCTGGGTGAAAGCGTAGGTAGAATATCAAATGTATTGTGTCTTACCATCAACAGTAAGGTGTACATTGCTAAGCAGCTAAATCTTTTAGCATCCCCTGCTGGTTCTTAGGGGCATCACGCAGCTAAATCCTTGTGTGTGATTTTCAATGTGCATTCATTAGGATTGCCCCTCTCCTGCCTTCTTCCAGCATGAGAGGTGAGCTGGGAAACGAGTAAGAGGAATCCAAGCACGAAACTTGTAATTATACAACCAGGGTTGCCCCTAAGTGGCTATAGTTTCCAGTTAATGAGGTGGTGTTGCAATATATAATGCTACTAATTTAGCGGATAAGACAGTGATATCGTACATTAAGTGTGGCTGTTCTGTAAGGAGAAGCAGACATGCTAAGGTTGCCTTGGAAGGGTCAATAATATCTTTTTTCCACTGAGCAAACTTTAGCTGGATGTTCACTTTTACATTATGTCACTCTCACTTATCTAATGCATTTTCACAGGCTGGCAGCATTTTAAGGGCAAGTCATGTACTGGGATTTTGGATTCTTAGCTAATGTGGGTCAGTCATTTCCTAGTCCTGTGACACAGTCCAGCACCCAATTGGTCTGCATACTTGGAGGGCTGGTCCTTACTGAACGTTGTAGACGCATAATCATGGCTTTAGTCAATGTGTCCAGAATTTGAAGTTTATGAAGGAGACTAATTAGTGGAGGGATTAGTGAATCTAAATTCAGGCTATAAAAACTTCACAGATAATTTATTTGGATAGGGAATTTAAGTGTGTGCACGTTGTGTGTTTTTCTGTAACTGGGAAGTTGCCTGTCCTCCAATAATGTTAACTATTTGCTGTTTTTTTAAAAATAATTTGCTTAATGCTGGATGAACTGGATTATTCGACTGATATCTTAATAAAAGTTACTAATGTAGTAATAAGTTGTTTATTAAAGTTAGTAAGTTTCTGTAGGTCCTCCTTGGACATCACCAGAGGAATCATTTATTACTTTTCCTCTAAACAGTGAGCCAAGAGTTTATTGGTTTTCTTGCTTTTGTCAGTAAATGCTTTACTTGCCTCAATTATATTTATTAAATCTAGCTGTCTTCTGTTTATATTTAAATATTGTTCAATCTTGTGGTTGTTTATGTTGTGTTTCTTTTTTCTTTGCAAAAGTTTCTATTTTTCTTTCTATTTTGGGTCTTTATTTACGATCCCTAGTTTTCCTTTAAACAGTGTTGTACTATAAACATTTTCAGGGCCCTTCTGTTCAACAATTCCACATGTGCAGGCCAAGGGCAATTTATCAACACACATTTCTTTAAAGTCACTTTCCCAAAACATGCTTTGGTATACAGCTCAATTATTCTGTTCTCTGTGCTTTTTTAACTTTTTATTTTTCAGTTTCAAAAAATACAAATAACAAACAATCCCCATATACTGATACCCAGCAAGAAACATTCAATGCATATACAGAGTAAATGATACAGTCAAACAGTAAGGGTCTTCTGCTCTCTTCCTTAACAGATTGTCCCAGAGTGAGCTATGGATAGCTGCTGGTGAGGGGACAACGTTGGGCTTTTCAGCATACTGAATAAACATGTACCGTATCATTTCAAAATCATCTTTGGCCTTTGTGTTCCTGAGTGCTCTTATGATCATAATGACTATATTTCATATTCTATCCCACCATGCCTCTAGCAGAGTTAAGAATAGCTGTTTTCTGGATTGTGTAATTACTTATATTTCTAGCTGCAGACATGAAAAAGGTCCTTAAAAAATAAATTATTATGGTCATCCATAAACAGATTTAATAAAGCTAGCCTTGGATGAACCTGTCCTGCAATACAAGAAACTTCTTAGAATCATAGAATCACAGAGTTGGAAGAGACCACAAGGGCCATCGAGTCCAACCCCCTGCCAAGCAGGAAACACCATCAGAACACTCCTGACATATGGTTGTCAAGCCTCTGCTTAAAGACGTCCAAAGAAGGAGACTCTACCACACTCCTTGGCAGCAAATTCCACTGTCGAACAGCTCTTACTGTCAGGAAGTTCTTCCTAATGCTTAGGTGGAATCTTCTTTCTTGTAGTTTGGATCCATTGCTCCGTGTCCGCTTCTCTGGAGCAGCAGAAAACTACCTTTCTCCCTCCTCTATGTGACATCCTTTTATATATTTGAACATGGCTATCATATCACCCCTTAACCTCCTCTTCTCCAGGCTAAACATGCCCAGCTCCCTTAGCCGTTCCTCATAAGGCATCGTTTCCAGGCCTTTGACCATTTTGGTTGCCCTCCTCTGGACACGTTCCAGTTTGTCAGTGTCCTTCTTGAACTGTGGTGCCCAGAACTGGACACAGTACTCCAGGTGAGGTCTGACCAGAGCAGAATACAGTGGCACTATTACTTCCCTTGATCTAGATGCTATACTCCTATTGATGCAGCCCAGAATTGCATTGGCTTTTTTAGCTGCCGCGTCACACTGTTGGCTCATGTCAATTTGTGGTCAACCAAGACTCCTAGATCCTTTTCACATGTACTGCTCTCAAGCCAGGTGTCACCCATCTTGTATTTGTGCCTCTCATTTTTTTTGCCCAAGTGCAATACTTTACATTTCTCCCTGTTAAAATTCATTTTGTTTGTTTTGGCCCAGTTCTCTAATCTGTCAAGGTCGTTTTGAAGTGTGATCCTGTCCTCTGGGGTGTTAGCCACCCCTCCCAGTTTGGTGTCATCTGCAAATTTGATCAGGATGCCCTTGAGTCCATCATCCAAGTCGTTGATAAAGATGTTGAATAAGACCAGGCCCAAGACAGAACCCTGTGGCACCCCACTAGTCACTCTTCTCCAGGATGAAGAGGAACCATTGATGAGCACCCTTTGGGTTCGGTCAGTCAGCCAGTTACAAATCCACTGAGTGGTAGCATAGTCAAGACCGCATTTTACCAGCTTCTTTACAAGAATATCATGGGGCACCTTGTCAAATGCCTTGCTGAAATCAAGGTAGGCTACATCCACTGCGTTCCCTTCATCTACCAGGCTTGTAATTCTGTCAAAAAATGAGATCAGGTTAGTCTGACATGACTTATTTTTCAGAAATCCATGCTGACTATTGGTGATCACAGCATTCCTTTATAGGTGCTCACAGACTGTTTGCTTAATGATCTGCTCCAGAATCTTCCCTGGTATTGATGTCAGACTGACTGGGCGGTAATTATTTGGGTCCTCTCTTTTCCCCTTTTTGAAAATTGGGACAACATTTGCCCTCCTCCAGTCTGCCGGGACTTCGCCTGTTCTCCAGGAATTCTCAAAGATGACTGCCAGTGGTTCTGAAATCACATCTGCCAGTTCTTTTAATACTCTTGGATGCAGTTCATCTGGCCCTGGAGACTTGAATACATCTAGACTAGCCAAGTATTCTTGTACTATCTCCTTAGTTATTCTGGGCTGTGTTTCCTCTGCTGAATCATTTGCTCCAAATTCTTCAGGTCGGGCATTGTTTTCTTTATCGGAGAAGACTGAGGCAAAGAAGGCATTGAGGAGTTCAGCCCTTTCTGTGTCCCCTGTTTGCATTTCACCATCTTCTCCTCTGAGTGACCCCACTGTTTCTTTGTTCTTCATATTCTTCAAATATGAATTTCCAAAATAGTTGTACAGGCCTGCATTTCCACCACATATGGCTATATGAACCTAACTGCTGACATCCTCTCCGACATAAGTGACTTGAATAAGAGCTAAACCTGTTCTCTGTGCTTGACATCAGGTGGAATCCCTTGTTTCTCTATTGGAAGAATATACTCACTAGTTGGCTGCTAGGCAGGTTGAGAGGCTAGCGCTGACTGGATAATTGCTACGCTGCACAACCAAGCAGGAAAGAAAGTTGGACCTCTCTTCAGTTGAAGCCTTTCCCTTCCTCATTCCTCCTGGGCAGTGATACTGACCAAGACAGAATTTTGGGACAGAAGTCCAAAACTCCCCTCAACAGAATGAGCAGTTGGACCCACAAACATAGCATTCCTGGTTAAAGAACCCCCTCAAAATCTAGCATTGCCAAGCTGCACTGGTGCTCCTGGGTCTCAAGACTTAAAGAAGCCCTCCAGAGTAGGTGGGACAAAGAGTGCTAAAGATCCAACAGCTGATTTATTTGCAGGGCTCCTAGTCTGCTAAGAGGTCTACCCCGTGGCCTATACTGTGCCAACGCACCAGGAACAGCTGCAGGATTTTGACTGGGCTCTCCATATAGTGTTCCCATTCTATATAGCTGTGACTTAACAAGAAACGGAAACTTCTTATTGTAGGATGGACATAGCTTTCAAGGGTGGTTCAGAACATAAGTGAGACACATGCTTCTGGTGACAGTTCTAATAATGAACACCTCCACTCACAATAGCTTGCCTTGTATAATGCAGGGCAGGAAATTAATCCTTGGGCTATTGCAGATGTGAAGGTAAGAAGGATTTGTAGTCTTACCACTGCTAGGTTTGAAGCCAGCACTCTCAGCCTGGTGGAAATGGTAGCAGATGGTGCATGGGTAAGCCTGGCTGGGGTGCTAGTGTGGTTTGGAAGACACAAAACCCTATACTCTAAAGAACTGGGAGCTAGGGGCAAGCTCTGAATCAAGTTTCTACTACAGTGTGCCGTAGGGAGGGGTGCCCTTATCTGAGTAAGGAACGGATGAACTAGAGATGAGACTTCTGTATTCAGATTGTTTTCCTGTGCAGCAGGTAGGATTTGCTCTTCTTTCCTAACATAACCTTGATATACAGGTGTGTGCCTGTATAGGTGCACACAAAAAAAAGGCTGAGAAAAATGATATACAGTCATACCTCGTTACGTTTGCTTGAGGTTACGTCTTTTCAGGTTGCGTCCCGCGGCGACCCAGAAGTACCGGAAAGGGTTACTTCTGGGTTTCGCCGCTCATGCATGCGTAGACACACAAAATGATGTCACGTGCATGCGCAGAAGCGGCAAATCGCGACCCGTGCATGCACAGATGCGGGTTGCGTTCCTTTTAGGTTGCGAACTGGGCTCCGGAACGGATCCAGTTCACAACCAGACGTACCACTGTAGTCAGGTCAGGACTCTGAACTGCGGCTGCTCCAGGAAAAGTGGAACAGTTGGAGTGCAAATGAGTGTTCTAATCATACATAAAACGAACAGAAGCTACAGATAGTGTAACTTGCGCTGTGAATGAAGATGTGAGCAGGAGGCAGATGTTGTCTAAGCGTGCAGTAGGAAGTTTTAATAACCCATTGAGGAAATACATTAGCAGGCTCAAGATGACTTGCCTCTTTCCATTTCCTCTTTGAGTTAAAGTTGCAACATTTGGGGCTTTTTAGAGGACAGAAGAGTGAGCAAGAGGGGAAGTGACAGGTGTATAAAATTATGCATGGTTGGAGAATGCAGATACGGAGAGGAAATTCTCTCCCTCTCATAGCACTAGAACTGGGGACATCCAAGAAACCTGAATATTGGAAGGTGCAGGGCTGACAAAAGAAAGTTCTGCTTCGCAGATTAGACAAATTCATGGAGGATAATATTATATTCACCTTCCACTGTTGTAGGCAGTATACCAGTGGCTGGGAATCACAGGTGGGAAGAGTGGTGAGGAGAGTATTGTTCTGCTCATGTTCTGCTTGTTTGTGTTTGGAGAAGAACAAACCACCAGTGTGCGAATTTACCTATCAGATGAGGCCAGCCTCTGGTTTGTTTGCATTTCTCTGACATGGCAGCAGCAGGAGTGGGGAAGGAGCAAAATGAGGACCTTTGAGCAGCATGACCCTGCACTCTGCTCATTCACATTAAGCCATGGTTTATTTTTAACTATTGTTTATTTTTAACCATGATTTAATGTGATGCATGAACCTTTTTAATTTGAGCACTCTTAATTGTATAAATTAGAAGACCTGAAAACGCATCTGACTTGTGGAAACTGAATTATAACCATAACTGCTAGTCTTTATTATGCTACATTATGTATGAGATAATTCAATTATTTTTTTCAGTGTTATCTACCATATAGAATCTAATGAGGGTGATCTAGATAGAGTTAGGCATCTATAAGCCCCACTGATTTCAAGTGATCACTCCACACCTGGGCTGGATCTTGCCCTACTATAGATGTCTGATTAAATCATTGGCTACCAGCAGGTCGATAACACACTTCCCTGCTGTTCTGTGTTTGTGACACACTATAATCCGGAAAATGTGGCTTAATATATAGGGGTATATAGGGTGAAGAGTATCTGCTTTTGGTCATTGGTTGATCTAGAGACCTGCAGTGCCAGCTGGTTACATGATTCTATTTAGGGCTAAATATAACAAGTTGCTTTCCCAGAAAGTTATCTGCACATGCTTTTCTATCCATGTTGTATGTCAGGCTGATTTTTAAGGGAATTAAAATTAGTTCACTGCTTAGTTAGCTTTTCCTCCAGATTTCGTCTATATTATTTATTTTCATATTTGATTGTACAGTGGTACCTCAGGTTAAGTACTTAATTTGTTCCGGAGGTCCGTTCTTAACCTGAAACTGTGCTTAACCTGAAGCACCACTTTAGCTAATGGGGCCTCCTGCTGCTGCCGCGCCGCCGGAGCACAATTTCTGTTCTCATCCTGAAGCAAAGTTCTTAACCCGAGGTACTATTTCTGGGTTAGCGGAGTCTGTAACCTGAAGCGTATGTAACCTGAAGCGTATGTAACCTGAGGTACCACTGTAATTTGTTTAAAGTAAGACTGCTAATGGAGCAGTGATCAGTAATTAGTTGGCAGTCATACTATGGCAAGAATATAAAAATGGAAAGATTAAAAAAAAGTGGGCGACCTTCAGATAGACCCTTTCAGGTTATTCATCTAACACAAGGGTAGGCAACCTAAGGCCCATGGGCCAGATCTGGCCCAATCACCTTCTAAATCCGGCCCGCGAATCAGCGTGTTTTTACATGAGTAGAATGTGTCCTTTTATTTAAAATGCATCTCTGGGTTATTTGTGGGGCCTGCCTGGTGTTTTTACATGAGTAGAATATGTGCTTTTATTTAAAATGCATCTCTGGGTTATTTGTGGGGCATAGGAATTCGTTCATTTCCCCCCTCAAAATATAGTCCAGCCCACCACATGGTCAGAGGGATGGTGGACCGGCCCAAGGCTGAAAAAGGTTGCTGACCTCTGATTTAACACCTGCATTTGCAGAGAGAGGAAATGTGGATTCTTAGTAGCAATGCAGGAAACTATCAATTTTGATTTCAATTAGTTTCCTATTTTTCCAGACTTGGGTTAATTTGTCACATTTCTACAAGCATTTGTGATTTTTTAAAAGAAGTTTTCAAGGGAATTCATCCGTTTTATATTGTGTATATCTCCAAATGTGCATATTTTTGCAATTTCCCTTATGATGCATTTTTACTAATGTGTTTTTATGCACATTTTGCACACTTTCCCCAGATATATGCATTTTGTACACACTTTTTGTTGAAGAACTGCACAACAAAAATTGAAGACATGCAAATTTTGAAGGATAGCTGTGTTTCTGTTTGCATATTATTTCGGGAAGTGCAAAGTTTGAACTTTCACTTGAAAATGAGTACTAAACTGTCCCCCCCCCCAGTACTTAGTTGAGTTTATGACAATCCATGCTATGGAACGAATTCATGTATGTATGTATGTATGTATGTATGTATGTATGAATAAATAAATAAATCTTAATCGCAATATACAATTCCCTGTACAAACCAGATCTAAAAATGGTTAATTTAACCAAGGGTGGGGTGGGACGCGACACGGAGAAGCGTTCCTCTGTTGTAAGCATTTTATGCATCTTTAATAAAATGCCATCTAACAATCCATATTTGTATGTGTGTGTAATTTATAACAATGAACATGTGGAGCAAACGGGTCTAAGCAGTATTCTTTTCCTCCTGCTATCAGACAAAGGTAATTAATAATATAAATGCACCTTATGCCTATATTCAGAGGTTCGTAAACCATAGAAATCTTGAGGTTTGAATAAAAGCCAGACAGCTTCCTCTTCTTGTTGCCATATGCTACATCATTTACCTTCTTGGTGTGTGTGTGTGTGTGTGTGTGTGTGTGTGTGTGTATACAAGCAATCTGTATTCTGAAGAATTGTGCTCTTTCTTTTCATTCTGCTCTGTCGGTGGTCATCACAGCTATTCTCTTCATGAATATGTAAATCCCATGCATAAAACCACAAAAATTAGCATGGCAGCTCTTCGCCCACCCCACCCCACCCGCCCCGAACGTGACCAATTATATTGAACTAATACATGAAAAGTGATGATTTAATCTTTTGGCCAGATGAATAGTTTCCGGGACGGCTACAAGGGAGTCTATTAATTATCAAACTGTTGGATACGTACATATATAGCCACCCTATGCATCTAACGATCATCACACTTCTGTGGGTCTGTGATGGTGCAGATGCAGATATATTTCCCAGGATCTGGTTAGGGGTAATACTTTGGCTTTGCCCTATCTATTTGCGCATTTGCCGACTTGAAAGCATATTTGTCTTTTCAGTTTCTTAGCAGAAGGCTACAATGAAAAATGGGAAAGGAAAGGTTAAATAAATAAATAAATAAATAAATGGAGGAAGGAAAGAAGGTTTGAAAGCAGATCCTGCATTTTCCCCATGTGCTCTCAATTCATTTAGTTAAAGGATGGAAGCACCGATGGATGGTGTGGGTGGGGGTGAGAAGCATAAGCAATTGATGCATTTTATTATTTAAATCACCAGCCGTGTTCATGCACATTTATATCAGGTGACGTCAATGCGACCTTTTTTTTTTTTTTTTTTTTTTGGAACGGTGGTACTGCAGCTCATACACAGTAATTAGGCTGATGTAATTATAGTTAAAAGAAAGGAGGATGCCGCTGCTGATGGCTTTTTTTAAAAAAATTGAAATATTAAAGGCGGACACATTTTCCAGCACACGGTAAATGAACCTGAACTGCTGTCAGGGGCTAGGAGGACAGTGTGGCCAGTTGCACCTATTGTGTCATTGCTGTAGAAAGGAGCTTACTGATTGGCCACTGTCTGCAGCACATAATACTGACTGGTTATAAAAGACATGTCTGGGGGGGAAAGCCTGTAGGTACTCCATTGTCTGGCAAAGTTGATATCACTGCATTTTCCCCCCTTCTCCTTCCCAGAGAGTCAGACAGCTGAACTGTAAAAGCTGCACAGATTTCCCCCCCCTCCTTTCTCTTACAATACAGATTTTTTTTGTGTTTCGTTTCGTTTGGTATCATGGCCCCGCTTCAGTTTGCATACTTAAACAGAATACTAATTAAGATCCCTTGTCTTAAATAGAAAAATTACACGGATGCAAATAGGAAAAAAACCCCAGCGCTTTAGCTCTTTTTTTCTTTAAAAAAAAATATCAAAAGGGTTGGGTCTGTGCCAAGAAATCGGTCACAGTCCTTAGAGTGAAATGAAGAATTTTGTAATCAAGGTAAACAAAGAAGCGTCTTGCTTGCTTTTTCTTCCTGCCTTTATTTCTCAGAGAGCCAACGTTACTCTCATTTGCTATAGGTCACCTCCTGTATTTTAGAAAGTTTCTGAGCGACATAATTTCAAACTATACAAACCAGCTGCAATCGGGGGTTATTAATCCTTCTTAGGATGCAATTTGGTGAAAGAACTGCTTTTTTAAAAAATGTCTTTTCTGTATTATAGACGGATCTAACAACGTAGTCTGGGCTCCGTGCCAAAGGCTGGTATTTCACAGCAGCGACCGCCTTACAGATGAGCTGTGGGAAGCAAGAGGGAGAATCTCTTAGGGTGCCACTACTATGGAGACACAGCTGGGCTGAACATGATTTGCTTCATACGACAACAAGAGAGGCAGAAAAGTGTCTGGTTCAAGCGCTGCCCAAGCAGGCAGTAACCAGAAGAGCTAGCAGCCAATCCGGCCAAGCTGCACTGTTCGAAACCAGCTCCACATCTCAGCCAATCAGTGACATCATTGGTGAGAAACTCATTTACATCATGCAGTAATGAACTTTATTTAATGTATCCTTTTTCTCCCCCCCTCCCTGAGATTAGGTCGCTCAATTAATTATTTTGCCAGCATAATTTGAATCACTATGCAAAATGGTGGCTGCATTTTCCCAGATGCTGTGAGGTGTGTGTGTGTGTGTGCGTGCTTTAACTCTCTGTTGTCTCAGGAGGAGGGAGGTGTTGATAACCATGGGCACTATTTCACTTGTGTTGGGTTTTTTTTGGCCTTATGTAGCTTTTAAAACAGCTTTACTTCTCTAATAATAGGGATCTATTGCTTCATATTGTGTGCATCAAAAACCTTTCCTCCATTACAACATTCTTTCAAGACTTGGGAAGGTAACATGGGGTAAAGAGGTTGCTGCAGCATAAGATCGCTCTGCACTTAAGCATTTCTCTGAATGCTTCCAGACTTATTATGCTGCAAAATCTCTTCACATTCTATTCTCTTTTCTTGCAAGTATATGTCACATCTGAACCATGTTCGTGCTGCATTTAATTTTCTGCCACTTTTCTGCCTAGATGTGATTTTATTAATGAAAAGGATTGAGGTCATTTCTGAACAAATTTCATTCCCACTCCTCTCGCCCCCTGCACAAAGCACCTGATTAGCATCCCTTTTGCCAGAATAACTGAATACAAGAGTGTGTGAAAAGAAGTTAAGATGAGAGCTGGCTTGAGGCTATTTTGAGCAAAGCAATATATAGACTCCGTCACTGGTTATAGTTTTTTTGTGTTTAACACTTGCATATTAATCCCCCAAATAATAGCTCTTTCGCTGGATGAGACTTTTTCTGCAAGCAAACAATGGTGCTAAATACCTCCCTTCTTTCTGCTCCCTTCCTTTTTTATGCATTGTTTCATGAACAGTGCTTCTTTATAAAAGGAAAACGCTTGGCAAGCAAATAATGTGTCAAACATGTGGGTTTAGTTCTTTGTGGGTAAAGTAATTTGTTGTGCAAGTGACTTAAAAACAGCCCAGAATACTGTGGAACGCAGAGATTTCAGACCACATAACCGAATGAAACAAGTTTTGTTCTACAGTATCCTAATCGCTGGAACAGGATCAGATAGGAGACGAATTTAATATTGTCTTATTGAATTATAGCTCGTGGGCTTCAAGTACTCAGTAAGAAGCACAGCTTTATTTCAAAATAAAAATACTGCAGGAACTCGTCTTTGATGTATTTTTTTTTAAGAAACACAAATAGGCATGATTAGTTTATTACGTTCATCTGTGTAATCATCAGTATAGTCACTTTGAAAAGAATACAGAGGATTTAAATGCTAAAACGATGCTTCTTTCAATGCATGATGGATTCCATCATGCCATCATCAGTATTCCGTGTGTGCTTGTCCTTATTCAGCCACTAGCTCCCCTGCTGCAGATCCTGTAATTTGAATCATGCGTAATAATATATTATCCTACTGGGGGCCTTCTTTCAGTAGGAGAGTAGTTTTATACATTCAGCTATGAGAGAACTCTTGGCACTATGCCAGCTCTGAGCCATTATTCACACAGGCAATCAAGATAGACTTCCTTAAGGAATAACATCTGCACAACTGCATGTGCCAGAAATCTGCAACCTCCTCCATGTTATAAATTAGGCTTTCTTGGAACCTTGAATACTTGCAAATATGAAAAGGATAAGGAATTCGTCAAAAGTGGATTGGGTGTGCCACGTGATGAAAGCCAGGAAACAGAATGGATAATGGTGGTGGAGGGATTGAAAACAAAAACTGAGGGTTGCTCTTAACATTTCATCCTTAAGCTGTGCGTATGCCAAATATTTATATATTTTAAAGTGAAAATTGTTTTCTGCTGACAGAGAGATTTTCCAGATAATATGACTGTGTTGTCCGTTGGGATCTTGGGGGTAAATTTCAGAAGTTTGTAAGCGCCAATGGCTAACTCGAGGTATTCAGTGTGATACCCAGCACAATGAAGTAGGAAGGAAAACCAAGGAACAAAAGACAGAATATATTAGAAAACTCAACTTGAAAAAGACAAATTGCATTTAACTGGGATCCTTAACTATTAAGGAAATGTAGATTTCTGTTACAATCCATTGGAAGCATATTTCATCACCAAAAAAAAAAAAAAAAAAAGAGGATGAGGATTGGCGTAATTTATCATTTATTTATTTAAAATATTTCTAGTTCCTTTCCATTCAAAAAAGAATTTCAAGGCCGGTTAAAATCACAATACATGATATGTATCAAAATCCAACAAAGCTAAAAGACTAGTAAAATATTTAAATATTGCAATAAACTCAGTGATTACCAGTTCACCCAGAGGAGTGGGAAAATAAGTAGGTACAGTCGACTTGTGACTTTTCCTGTGGTTAGGTTCTGGGGATTGTAAAAAGGTAAAGGTAAAGGTACCCCTGCCCGTACGGGCCAGTCTTGCCAGACTCTAGGGTTGTGCACTCATCTCACTCTATAGGCCGGGAGCCAGCGCTGTCCGCAGACACTTCCGGGTCACGTGGCCAGCGTGACAAGCTGCATCTGGCAAGCCAGCACAGCACACGGAACGCCGTTTACCTTCCCGCTGGTAAGCGGTCCCTATTTATCTACTTGCACCCGGAGGTGCTTTCGAACTGCTAGGTTGGCAGGCGCTGGGACCGAAAGATGGGAGCGCACCCCGCCGCGGGGATTCGAACTGCCGACCATGTGATCGGCAAGTCCTAGGCGCTGAGGTTTTACCCACAGCGCCACCCGCGTCCCACATCTGGGGATTGTACCCAAAGCTAAAATTGCATGCAGCCAGAATAACCCCAGGTTGCAGCTTGACACAGCTATCCCTCTCTTTCTGGAGCCAGCATGCCAACTGGAGCTCTTAAGCTATCCACCTTGCTTACTGGGTTCTGGGAGCTCTCACACCAGCTCTGGGAGGGTCCTGTGAGATTCCAGAGCTGGTGTGAAGCCTTCCCAGAGCCTGGTAAGCAAGGCACAGAACTCAAAACTCTTTCCATGGCAGGAAGACACTCTGTGCAAATGGCTCTTCATTTAACCTGCAGGATTTCAACCAGCTGACCTTCAACTGCATATAGTTAAATGTGCATAAGACATGGCCATACTGTACTGCAATGTTCTCTGTGTAGAACTGTCTTTGAAGAGAAAGTGTGGAAGGTTCAACTGATCCAAACTTCTACCAGAAGGCTTGTAGGAACTTGGTGGATTGATCATATCATAACACTTTTCCATTAGTTACATTGGTTATCCATTTGTTTCCAGGCTCCGTTTGAAGTGCTGTTGTTAAACTTTTGAAGTGCTTAATGGTTTGGATGGAGGGCTACCTATACCCATATGAACCTGTCCAGTCTCTGAGTTCTGCCTCAGAAATCCTGAACTTGAGCCACCCGCTAAAGTTGATCAGGTTGACTGCTGCCAGGGACAGGGAGTTTTTATTGGTGCCCACACTCTTGTGAGGTTCCTGCTCCTGAGAAATCTGTTTGGCCCTTTCTCTCACAGGTTTTAAGTAGCCCTAAAGATTAAATACTTCTCTGTCCCACCAAGCTTCTTACTGGTTTTTCATTTTTTGCTTGCCTCTGGTATATGATTTCATCTGAGGCTATTTTATTATATTATAAATTTTGTCAGTTGATTTGTTTCTCTTGTAAGCTGCCTTGTGAAGGTGTGCCCTGTGTAGCGGTGCAAAATATATTAAATAATCAAACAATGCATTTGGCAATATGCATTTTTATTGATTCAGGCAGTATAAAGAGAGATGGCATCTCTAAAATATTGTGTGTGTGTGTCATTTTCCCTTGGGACAAGTCGTGAACTTTCATCCACTCTGCTCATTGATGTGAGACTCATGTGGTTAGAGCCCAAATCTCAATAGTTGCAATCTGAAGATAAACTCAATACTCTCATCACACTGCCTGCTGGTAAGCTACTGTTAGCGGAGGACAATTTGAGGTCATCAATGGTGCCATAGTTGCTCATGTTCAGATGATATTCCTTATTGCTTTTGACTTGCCAACCTGCCTGATATGAAGAATACATCACTCTGAGCCTTTCCACTTGGTTTTTACTTTCCATTCCATTGCCCAAGGAAGTCATGATCCTGCATCTGTCCTAATGCTTTTAAAATAATACCTGTTTCCAGCTCTGCATTTTTACTCTTTGGGTACAATTTGATTTACTTTTCTTTTATACACTTTGTTTCCGTAACTGTATTAGGTGTAACCCATTGCTATTAATGTGGAGTCAGGCTCCCTTTGTTAATCAGAACCTGAGTCCCTAGCTTTATTTTACAGTTGTACTAAACAGATCTATAAAGCTGCTAGCCTTTTTTTTTTTTTTAGCTTCCATAGAAAAACGTTTCCAAAAGACTTGGTTAAATATCTCCGATTTTCTGGACTGTTTGTGGGATTCTGGACACTGATTGAAAGGACCCTAGGGTCAATAATCACTCTTGAGAAAAAGACAGAAAAAAGCTGGCATTTCAGGTTGGTGAACTGTGCTTCAAAGTTAAGTGAAACAGAAATAACAGTAGTTTACAAAAGGCATCTTAAGTTCAGAGCCAGGCCGAGAGTCCGGGGCTGAGATTTGGAGTCTGGGGATTGGGAAGAGCCGACAGCCGGTGCTGAGCGGAGCAGAGCCCTTTGGAGCACCACAGCTCTTCTGCTGCGGGCAAGCGAGGCACTGAGGCAGCTGGCTGGCTCCATCCTCCTGCACGCCTGTGATTGACGGGCTGTTGAGAGGCCCGCCCAGTGCACACTGCTCACACGGGGCGCCTGGTTTCGCTCAGTTGCCGTCACCTCCGCCTCCGCCTTAGGCTTGACTGTTGTTGTGCTGGGCTCTGCTTGCCCCCCCGGCACCTAGTGCCGGCCTTGTTCTGCTCCTGCCGCCTCTGCCTCCGCCTCAGGCTCCTCTTCCATGCGCTCCTTGCTGGCCCATCCTAAAAAAGGACAACAATTTTGGGGTTCCCCCCCTTAAAAAAAAGGTTGACAACTCTGGGCAACCGGGGCAGGGCGCTGGGTGGATCTTTGCACCCCGGCACCACATATGCTTAAGACGGTCCTGCTTAAGTTGCTCAGTTTTGGAGGGGAGTGTTTTGTTTTTGAAAGTATAACTAACAGCTAGTGGGTATTGAAATGCCACCTTATAGGCTACAGCTCCCTTAGAGCTCTATTGAAGGCTTGTATCCTTTTAACACTATATTATGAATATATACTTAAAAGAGTATTGCAGTGTTTAGTGACACTCCCTGTAAAAAGGTAAAGGTACCCCCTGACTGTTAGGTCCAGTCATGGACGACTCTGGGGTTGCGTGCTCATCTTGCTTTATAGGCTGAGGGAGCAGGTGTTTGTCCGCAGACAGCTTCCAGGTCATGCGGCCAGCATGACTAAGCCACTTCTGGCAAACCAGAGCAGCGCACGGAAACGCCGTTTACCTTCTCACTGGAGCAGTACCTATTTATCTACTTGCACTTGACGTGCTTTCAAACTGTTAGGTGGGCAGGAGCTGGGACTGAACAACGGGAGCTCACCCCGTCATGGGGATTCGAACTGCCGACCTTCTGATTGGCAAGCCCTAAGCTCTGTGGTTTAGACCACAGCGCCACCTGCGTCTGACACTCCCTGTAAGTGTACAATATATTGCAGTTTCTGTCTTATACAGTAAAGTAATTTTATGCAAGTCAATTTTAAAATAATTTAAGGCACTTTCATAACAATTTGTACACTCTTGAACATTATTTTGACTAGTTTGGAATGTTCTGTTTAACTGATAAATATCCTAATGACAGTGTGTTAAGCTGTACATTTAACATTTATATTGACAATGGCATCTAAGTCCGTGTTAATGTTAGAAATAAAATTTCATGACTTTGGCAATCTGTTGCTGTTTAGTAATAGAATTTATTTCCATATGTAGAGTCACATGGCCTATCAATCAGTTCTATGCTTCCCCATAAAGCACTCTCTTTATATTTGTGATGCTGTCAGTTATTATCAGACTGTTGTTCTGGAAAAAAAATCTTATTTATGAGTAATATTAAAAGTGGATCTCATTTTAAAATCAGGACAATCTGTTGTGAACAGATTAGTAACCCAATCTACATCCAGCTTGCCTAGCCGGATGTGCAAAATGAAATTTGATAGCCAAATATCATTTATATACATTGGTACCATTAGGGCTGGATTATAGGACCTAGGTATTCTTCTTCTTTGGTGACTGCTTGTAGCCGGGTAAGATTGTCTTTCATGAAGATGGTTTTAACAGGGAGTCTGTAAGTGACTGTGGAGGCCAGTTCTGGATCCACACATCCTTCCACAGTGGAGACATAGGTTTCCAGGTGGGAGGTGATCCTGGTGAGGGTTTGCCAAGCGTGCCTTCTTTTTAGCATATTTCTCCCTTTCGTCCTGAGTTTGAGCTTCAAACTTTGTGACACCTTTCGTAAAAGCTTTTATCCAATTGGAGCACTCGCAGGCCAGTGTTTCCCAATTGTCAGTGTTTATACTACATTTCTAAAAATTTGATTTGAGAGAGTCTTTAAACCTCTTTTGTTGACCACCAGCATCACACTTTCCATTTTTAAGTTTGGAATAGTTGCTTTGGAAGATGATAATCAGGCATCCAAACAACATGACCAGTCCAACAAAGTTGATGTTGAAGAATCATTGCTTTAACACTGGTAATCTTTGCTTCTTCCAGTACACATTAGTTTGCTTGTCTTCCCAATTGATGTGTAAATTTTTTCAGAGACACCATTGATGGAATCTTTCGAGAAGTTGGAGATGGTGTTTATAAGTGGTCCATGCTTCACAATCATACAGTAAGGTTGGTAGTACAATAGCTTTGTAAACAAGCATTTTGGCTTCCCTGCGAATGTCCTGGTCCTCAAACACTCTGCACTTCAATCAGGAGAAAGCTGCACTCACAAAGTTCAGGCGATGCTGGATTTCAACATTAAAGTCGGCCCTTGTGGAAAGATAACTGCCCAGGTAGGAAAAATGAACAACACCTCCCAATGTTACACAATTGAGTTGGATTTGTGGTGCTGCATAGGGGTTGTTTTGTGCTTGGTGCAGCACTTGGTTTTTGGGATGTTGAGCAATAGGCCAAGCTTTTCGAAAGCTTCTGCGAAGATATTTAGGATGGTTTGGAGATCATCCTCTGAGCATGCACACACTATGTTGTCATCAGAATACTGAAGCTCTATGACGGAAGGTATGGTAGCCTTACTCTTTGCTTTCAGCCTACACAGATTAAAGAGCTTTCCATCTGTTTGGTATATGATTTCTACTCCGGTGGGGAGTTTCCCTTCAACAAAGTGTAAGATCATGGCAATGAAAATAATGAATAGAGCTGGAGTGATAACATTTATAAATGAATATCATTTATATACATTGGTACCATTAGGGCTGGATTATGGTACCTAAGTATGCAGTCTGGGAGGCTCCCACACAACTCCAGAGAGGCTGCTGCAGCAACAGCATAGAAAGCCATGGTGTAGCGGCAACACCTGTTTGTGCTGCCCACCACTGCCATTTTTCTTTACATCTCCCCCAAAGCTACAAGAGTGGATGTAAGCTGAGCTTGCCAGATGTCCCCTTGGTGGTTATGGATCCAGTGAGGGCACTGGGCCATCAAGAGCTAGAACTGCTAAGGAGTTAACTTTTCACCACAAAAGCATAGTAACAGAAGGAGTAGGGTGCAGCTGCTGGGATTCTGTGTAAAAAACAAAAACCAGGCAGTGTGGCGTAATGGTTAGAGTGTTGGACTAGGACCTGGGAGCACAGGGTTCCAGTACCCACTCAGCCATGAAGCTCACTGGGTGACCTTGGGCCAGTCACCATCACTTAGCCTACCTCACAGGGTTGTTGTGAGAATGAAATAGGGAAGAGAAGAACCATGTACACCACCTGGATATCCTTGGAAGATAAAGGTGGAATAATAATATGTAAGGTAAAGGTAAAGGACCCCTGGACGGTTGAGTCCAATCAAAGGCAACTATGGGGTGCAGCGCTCATCTCGCTTTACAGGCCAGGGAGCCAGCGTTTGTCCACAGACAGCTTTCTGGGGCATGTGGCCAGCATGACCAAACCACTACTGGAGCACGGAAGACCGTCCAAGTCAGACCAGGTCCCACACAAAGCCTCATGTCACCCTGTTGCTCTATTTCTGTGCTTTTCTGTGTCACATAGCTCAGCTCTGTGCCTAGATATCTCTGTTTCTCTAGGTCTCTGAAATGTGCAACAAGTGAGACTGTCCAAAATGTTGTCTGCAGAGTTCTGAATTTATTTATTTTAAGCACAATAGCAGATAGCAGAGGATTAAAAAAAATGAATTAAGTTTCTTTAAAATCCTACATTGCTATGATTTTAAAAACCCCAACAAACAAAACCAGAACTTCTCAGGCAGCATTCTAGATAGCCTCCTGTTCTAAGACCTATTGAGAGACCTGTAAAGGCTTATGGGAGGACACAGACAACCATCAGAAAGAAAAGCTGGTGTGAAGCTGCAAAGTTTTAAAATTAAAAGCAAGAATATGTACCTCTCAGCCACTTCTTAATTATTTGAAAGTAAGGAAGACACGCACATACATCCAATAGGAAAGGAAAATGAATCCCTTTTACTTCCCCTGAAAACAATTCCTGGAACTATTTGTCTCAAATTTTGCAGGCTTAATCCACTCTGGAGAGGCTCCTATGCCTGTAAATGTCACCCATTTTGGCCAAAAGGGGGAAGATATTACAGCTGTTTTTAGATTTCCCATTACAGTAACTGGGAGACCACAGACCTTTGTTTTATAGAGTTGCTTGTAACCCAAAACACAGATAAAAACAGAGACCTCAGAGCAGCACAGAATTTTTTTTTAATGCACACAGAATATATATAAAATGAATCTTGGGACCCATGCACATCCCTACATTTGCTCTATAAGCTGGAGTTTTCCTTGTTATAGCAGGCACAAAAGAGGTGAATAATGTTGACCATAGGGGGAGCAGGTGGGAGAAGCGTAGTCTTGCTGGTACATCACAGGAGTTAAAGATACAGATAGTTTATGGCCTAGCAGCAGCAACCCTACTTCAGGATAGGGAATACTGCATACTAAACACATTGGACTTTGGAATCTTCCACAGTCTGTATCTTTGCTAGGAGTTCCACAGAGATGTGGCTTTGAGTTTGAATTTGAGTCCCTGTCTTAATTATTACAGGGTTTACTTGTTTGTTGTTACATTTATGTTATGATTAAAATGAAGGGGGATATAGAGAAGTTTAAATAAACGATCAGCTTTTGCATGAACATTAATTTACACAATATTTCTAGGCCTGAATGTTTTTCGTTTTTCCTCAGTCTGTAGATCTTGTTCCTTCTGTGAAATATCACACTGTTGTTACTACTACTACTACTATAGAATTGTAGAGTTGGACGGGAACATGAGGGTCATCTAGTCCAACCCCCTCGATGCAGAAACCTTTGTGCCCAGTGTGGGGTTCGAACCCACAACTATGAGATTAAGAGTCTCATGCTCTACTGACTGAGCTATCCATTGCTACTTAACAATTTTTAAGGCCACCATTCATCTCAGAAGAATTACGGAGCAGTTTCCAAATCATATAAAATTAAACAATATACAAAACAATATACAAAACACAACCATAAAATACAACTAAAATTATAAAACAGGTATAAAACTAGTAAATGTTTTACCAGTTTTATTATTATTTTTTAAATATCCCTATTAACTTGCTTAAATTCCAGCATGTATATATAGCCTGACAAAGAGCTGTTATTCTGAAATACTTTCATGATAGCATCATGTTGCCTTGTGACTGAAAGATGGTATCCCCTCAGAAATAATTCTGTAGCTTTTTCTGTAGGGCAAGGTGACAGGTGCAGCCATCCAGGGCGTAATTCTTGGTGGGAATGGTTGGCATTGTAGAGGCTGAGGAAGAAAAGTTGTTTGTGCTTTTGACTGAGTGTGAGGCAAAATGGTCATGCTATTTACTGCTTGGCAGGGATTAGACACTGCCTGCTTTCTGTCTTAAAAGTTCATACGAAGGTCAGAACAAAAATGCAGTGTGCTAGAATTGTAGAATTGCAATTGACATTTTTAATTTTTCTCAAAAAATTGAAGGGTGGGGATGTGGAGACGTCAAAGGTAGTTAAGCAAGCCCAAGGCATAACAATGACCAGTTGCAATCCTGTTTCTTCATTTTGCTAGTTTTCTCTCTTTGCATATATCATTGTGAGGAAACTAATATCTTTTCTGCTGTGAACAGCTAGAATGCTGAAGGTGCACTAGTTTTATTTCTGAGATGTTTTGCAAAGGCGTAGCTGACAGCTTCCAATAAATTAATAATTATAAGTGTGGCAGCCATGCTGGCGTTCATTATAGTTGAGCTGGCAAAGCAATCCTCTCCTTTTATCTGTCACAAAGTGGGTTTCTTAAATTATATGTGATTTTCTTTTATGCCTGTGGAAGCATTCTGACCTGCCACTTACCTGTGGGCATGCAAATAAGCACACATGGACATGCATGCGCGCGCACACACACACACACTGAGTATGGTTTTATATCCTTCTTGCTGGTCAAGCGTACTGCTGTCTCTTTCCTAATCAAAGGGCAGGTGGAGGCAACACTTCTTGGCACTCTGGAATAATATGTCGATTATTTTGCAGTCTCCCTCTTAAAGGGCTAAGCCTGGTGAAAGGAATAAAGTCCCAGGTCATGCATTACATTAACTTTCTATTTTAAAGTGGCTTATGCCATATTAATGAATTATTGCTGGAGGTCACAGCCATCAGTGTATATGAGGAATGGTTTTAAAAAACATACAAATCCAATTTGTTTATAGGTTATATGTTAAATCACCCACGTAAATCATTTAGTTGTTTGACTACATAACAGTTCATAATAAGACTCCATATATACAGTGGTACCTCAGGTTACATACGCGTCAGGTTACAGACTCCGCTAACCCAGAAATAGTACCTCGGGTTAAGAACTTTGCTTCAGGATGAGAACAGAAATCGTGCAGCAGCGGCAGCAGGAGGCCCCATTAGCTAAAGTGGTGCTTCAGGTTAAGAACAGTTTCAGGTTAAGAACGGACCTACAGAACGAATTAAGTACTTAACTCAAGGTACCACTGTATACAGAATATATGAGAGTTACAAAGTAAATGGGAATGAAAACATTAAAGATGATGTCCAGTTGTGGTGTTCCACTTGCATGATAGGCCTTTGCATGTGAAACACCCCCCTCCACATGCCTCTCAATCTATGCTGGCGGGTGGGAGACCCTTGGAGCTGAATTGTGTTGAGGAACCACGGGAGGAGGAGAGAGAGCCAAAATGGCTACTTTTGCAATTAAATGTTGCCTGAACCTTGGCAAAATAGACTATTATAGAATGAGTTCATTTTCATAGAACAAGATAATAATTTCTTCTTACTTACTCATGATAACAACTGTGTCATCAGTTTTAAAAAATGTTGGAAGCCTTAGGGAATATGGGCTTTTTAATAGTATTATAATTAGTGGGCCTGAGTCTTGTATATTCACCTTAATATTGAATAGCCATACCGTTGTTGGAATATGGGTGGTGGTGTATAAGAGTAAAGATGCCATTACTTCAAGTCCCCCCCCCCAAAAAAAACTGTTGTCATCAGTTTAATCAAGAGAATGAGAGACACGAGAAATGCAGTGGATATGGAAGGTTTGGGGCCTGAAAGAAGATATAGATTCATGAATCTCCAAATCTTTCCGTGTGCTTGTTGAATTTCCCTGTGCTAGTTTCCTCTCTTTGTTCTACAGCGCTGGAAAAGAGGGTGAGTGGAAATTGTGCAGTGCTTCTTGTTTCTCAAATGACAACACCCTGTACCTTTTTCTCATTCCTCCACCATCATTCCATATTACTGGGAGAAGGAAGTATGTATGGTGCAATACCATTCAGTGTATGGTTGCTATAACAATTTTGTCAGGGCAAATGTGTTTTTCATATATTTAGCAACATTTATATACTGCTTGATTATAAGAAGAGCTCTAAGCTGTTTAAACTTTATATACTAATAGTAACCCCTTGAACTTGGCCTGATATTAGATAAAGGACTGGGATCTTCCTGAGTCATTTCTCAAAGACTTGGCCTGAAGCTTATACAGCGGAACCTTGGTTGTCGAACGTAATCCGTTCCAGAAGACTGTTTGACTTCTGAAATGTTTGACTATTGAGGCTCAATTGCCGGTTGACAAATTCCTTTTAAAAAATGGAGAAACGTGGCTCGGAAGCCGTTCAACTTCTGAGGCTCGTTCAGAAATGGAAGCATTCACTTCCAGGTTTTCGGTGTTCAGGTTCTGAATTGTTTGGCTTCTGAAGCATTTGACAACTGAGGTTCCACTGTGTAGTATTAGGCATGATGAGATAGTCAGCCTCCAGACTCTTACAAACTAGACCAATCTGGTTTCTAACCAGGCTACATATTACCTGTTGTGGGAAAACGACCATTTTCGTATGGGGCTGAAGCATTTTAGAGACATTATGGGTGGTATTCAATTCTCCATGATGACAAGGTAGCCTGCAGAAGGAGCATTACAGAATCCTCTTCACTGCAGTCCCCCATGCCCCTTTCCCTCAATAGGGCCTTCAGGAAAGGCCTGGGATGCGGGTGAGGGCACCAAGTGGTGTGTGGCAGGATAGGGAATTGCCCTTCAATAAGCAGCCTTGCTCTTGCACAGGATTGGATACAACTCTAGGTTTTCAGTAACCATTGTTGGAACCTGAAGTAGTCATAGACATCTAAACGGTAGAAATACACAGTATTCTAAATACAGAATTTCAAGGAAGATGAAATACTTCCATTTAATTTCCCCACCCCTTTAAGAACTCATACCTCTGAAACTTTAAGTAATAGCATGTGTCTATATTTAAACACCAACTTACTTTCTGGGAAGTAGGGCGTCTACAGGTTGACATAAGCATTTGCTATACAAGCAAGCAATGCCATTGTTGTGTGTAGCAAAGGGGCTTGTCTTGTAGTTTCAGAATAACTTTCACTCATAAGGAACAAGACAGGCTTTCTGCTGGAATGGTCTGAAAAAAGCAGGCATTGTCATCTTGCATTGACGACCCTTCACAGAACTTGCCATAACCACAAAAGCAGCTTTCTGGGTAGTGAAAACAAATTGTGTTCTGTGCAGTGAAGAGAACAACTGAAGGTCAGAAGGCAAATTCAGCTTCATGTGACAAGTGTTGTTGATATGCTCGTTGCTCAAGATGCAAGCAAGTGCTTTTCACGTTGGATGGGTGCTGAAGCAAAAGGAGGTGATTGCCAGCAGAAATGCATTCATGAAATATTGTGCCAAGTCTTTTACTTCGCATGACATTTATGCCTGTGCCTTTTGAAATCACAAAATGTTACTTATTGAAGGATAAAAACACAGAAAAACAATTGAGGTGGAGTGACTTTCATGAACTTGACAATGAACAGCAAATTGTAAAGGGGTATAGTCAGAATTTCGCTTCCTGAAATTCTCTAGGATTTTCTCCAGCTGGAAATGGAAAATATTAAAACATCATGAAAAAGTTGCAGTTGGATTTGAAAGCATTGCAGTCAAAGCTGCTTCTGCTTTGTGTATACTCCTAATTTCATCTAATGCTATTGTCTTCTGTACTTTAATGAACAGATCAATCATCAGGAGCTGGGAAGCATGTACACACAATGCAACATTTATTAATATGTATCATTAATGGTCTCCTTCTAGAGAGAGATTATAAGATACATAACAGAGGTCACCAATCTTTGGTAGCCTGTGGGCAGATTTGTAAACCAGACAAAATGTTGTGGGCACCACACACAAACAGCCTTGCAACCAAGCACACACCACAACCTATTTTATTGGTCACAAACCCTTCAGATTAGCCCCTCTGCTTGGATTAGGAGAAACGGCTGCAGGCTTCTGTTCTTTTGAGCCCTGCCATGGAGCAACATATGAGCATCATAAAAATCCTGTTAACACCATCAGTACCTGCATGGATCCTGAATTGAACCATAAATCAGTGCCAGCAAAGTTTTGTTTCAGGGGCCAGCCGACAAATGACCATATGAGCCTCCTTCATTCCCACATGCAAGGACTTCTATAGCCTCAGAACTGCTGCCTCAAAAGCTGGAATGCTGCAGATTTCTTAGAGTAACATTAGATACAGTAGAAGCCATTGTAGTAGGTAGAGAAAATTGGAGATGTTTCAAAAACGGAAAAACTTTCCGACAGTAAGAGCTGTTCAACAGTGGAACAATCTCCTTCGGGAGGTTGTGGACTCCTTCCCTGGAGATGTTTTAAGCAGAGGCTGGATGGCCATCTGTCATGGATGCCTTAGCTGAGATTCCCGCATTGCAGGGTGTTGGTCTAGATGACTCTTGGATCCCTTCCAACTCTACGATTCTATGATTTTATGAATATGTGGGTCCAATGTTCTAATTACTACTCCTACTACTACTCCTGCTATTAAAATCTGGTTCCTTATCATGCTTAGGTTGTTGGAGAAGGTTTTAATAATTGTGTGATTGCTTGTAGTGATCCAGTTGACTATCTAATATTTTATAATTTTTATATGTAACCCACTGTTATTGGAGTGTATTGTGTAAGTTTTATTGTGTAGATTTCCTTGAGAAAACTGGTGTAAGGCAATGAGTAAGTAAAATAGCCAGGTGTTGTGGCCTGGCTACTGGACCACTGTTATGTGGCTTATCGTCATGATGTACCAAAATAATGGAGCCCTGATTTATTGGAAGCTGCTAGGAAAGGATAATTGCATATGCTTTTGTATGATCATTGATGGGCTTCCATAATACATCTTATACACTGTTGCCATTGAAGAGCTGCCTATCTTTTATTAGTTGATAAGTCGTCCTGTTTTGTATCCATGACATTGCCTTCCTCCTTGCTGCTGAACACAATTTCAGTTGCTGGTCATTATTACCTGTATGACCTTTATGACCTTGGGCTAGTGTAGTGAGAGAAGCCATTGCTCCCAAATCAACTAACTTGTTGTGAAATAATATAGTGAAATTCTGATTTTGATGTCATGAAATAAGATCAAGTTAAAGCATGGGGCCCTCTAGAACAGGGCGCCACTTATAAATCCCCCTTCCCTCAGAGAGGCTCTACCTTATCAGTTTTAAAAGTTAGTGCTTGCTTGCTTCTTTAAGCAGCCTTTTCTGCTGATTCTAAGGTTGATTTTTAAGCAACTTAGACTGTATTTTTCGAAAGAGAAAAAAGCGAATCTTGATATTTTTGACATGTTAGATTTGAAGTTGAGTTTGGAAAGAGGTGGGGTGGAAAGTTTGGAAATGCATTTGAATTTATTATAGAGAAACTTCTTCCACCAGGCGCACTCACACACACTGTATTCATTGGTTACTTTCTACAAATTTCTTTGTCCAGATTTTTTTTTCATGCCTGAAGGCAGACATGTCTTTTCATTTAGTAGAAGAGCCTCATGCCTGTGGAATCCATTTAGACCGTAACTGAGTGCCTGAAAGCTTTTATTGCTAACAGTGGCTATTTAGAAACTTGATGGACTGGTAATCAGAGCTGGACAGGTAGACTTCCACTTGCACTCAAGGCAAGTTGAGATTCTCTGGTGCTTCCTTGTGTTTCAGTATGCAGCTTAGCTTTTTTCAAATTCTGCCAGTTCTTTTCAGTGCTCTTTAGTTTCTTTTAAAAGACACTTTAATTGAATCCCCTTTTTCATAGTTGGCTTAGTTCTCCTTAGTACCTTTTTTTTCTTTTTTCTTACTTATTAGAGATTTAAATATTTGGAACAGGCAATGCTGCCATTCTCACTGCAGTGCCATTATGAATTGCGACTGTAGTGGAAAGAATATTGAAAGAGCTTGTTGTTCAGATTTGAGGGTGATGTAAACAACTTCTATTTGAGTTTGGGTAATGAAGCACATAGTGGCTTTGATAGACTTTTCCAACCCTGCTTTAATTAACTCATCTTTTGCAGCATCTGGTCCTGTCTAGGATATTATTACCTGAACTAGAAAGATTGGTCTTAATGCAGCAAGACTATTTTTTCTGTCTTAAGAAATGAAACAAAAAAGTGATGGGTGGGGCAGGGCAATATTTAAACTTACATACAAAGTGACCAAAAAGTATATGAAGCATTTTTATCATACCTATGTCCATATTCAAAACCTAAAGAAATGCCAACTCTATAATTTTCAGGGGTTTTTTGCATGAATATTATTTTCTCAGAAAGTGTTGGTATTTATATAGCAATTCAGGCATTTGAAATATGCCACAATATCTATAATTAGAATTGGAGGGCATTGTTGACAGTACAAGCATAAGCATGTTCTTTACTCTGTTTGCAAGACAAACAAATTGGCAACTTTGTTTAGCAAAATATATGCTAAAGATAGAAAGTAAATAGTTAAATTGTAACTGAGTGTTGGTTGAGAATACAGTACAGTGGTATCTCGGGTTAAGTACTTAATTTGTTCTGGAGGTCAGTTCTTAACCTGAAACTGTTCTTAACCTGAGGTACCACTTTAGCTAATGGGGCCTCCCGCTGCTGACATGCCGCCGGAGCACGATTTCTGTTCTCATCCTGAAGCAAAGTTCTTAACCTGAGGTACTATTTCTGGGTTAGCGGAGTCTGTAACCTGAAGCATATGTAACCTGAAGGGTATGTAATCCGAGGTACCACTGTACTAATTTTTTTTGACAGGATTTAGCACAAGGTTTTTTGCTATGAGTTTTTTAAGATACGACTTTTGAGAACTCTGAAATATGCAAAGCAAAAATTTGTCTGGGGGTGAGAGTTGGAACTGACACTAAACAAATTAGTTACATTGATGATTGCCTTAGTATCTTACATGGGATTTGATACTGGGCTGATGCCTTATAATTACAGATAGCTGATGGAGTCTAACATTTATAGGTGTGCAGTGCGCTCAGGCAAAATGAACATTTCTGAACTCACCCATTAAGCTTAGATCAACTGACTGTTTGAAACAAGTTTCAGGAGCCCAGAGCCAGCCCATCCATTAAGCTGGGTGAAGCAGTTACCTCAGGCGGTGGAAGCCCCAAGGCCGCATCCTTGTGAGTACCGCACTGACCCTGCTTCTGGTTGAGAAGCATCATTGTCATTGGTGCTCATTTTCTGCAAGATCTTGCTGAATCTCACAAGGTTGCATGGATCACAAGAGATTTTGCCAGAAATTGGTGACAATGGCAGTGCCGCTTCTCTGCCACAAAAGTGGATGCAATGGTGGCACCAAAGAGGTGGGTTCTGCAGTGGCAGCGGAGGCACCAGGGGTGAGCAGAATGGGGCAGCACTTTCCATTTCAGGCAGTAAAATGGGACATGCCACCCCTCCATGAGTCCAAGTTGTGAACATTGTTTTAAAAAGTTTGTAATATGGAATGAAACAGCTGTTCAAAGAGAAGAGTCAGACATTTTATTTAGCTAATACAAGCATGTTGTGGGCCTAAGCATCATCATAATTCTAATTAGACTCATCATCGTATATTTTTGGAAAGTTGTTTACTTGTTTGTTATGCATTAGGACATCTTCTGAGATACTGTAACCAATTTTGCATGATAGTTCCTGATATCAAGGAGCAGGTTTTCTGTTAGGAACGTCATTATCCAGTACAAATATGGGAGGATAATCAAGCAGTAATCTCTTTGGTAGATTCTGAGCAGTTTAAAGGTAAATCAAAACATATAGAGATTAAAAATCAAAATGTAAGAGAAAATATTAAACAAAACTTCAAAATGTTGAAATACTGTGAGAGCAAGCAAAATGTGTCAGATATATTTATGAAAGCCCTAACATTTGAGAAACATGCACAACTGGTGACAAAATTAGGAGTTGTGTTGCATGATGTATAAATATGTTTTGTATATATTTATGGCATTGTATTGTTTCTGTTTGAATGAAAGGGGGTGTTAGGAAGTCATTCTGTAAAGAAACAGAAAAAGGTGCTTGTAGCTTTAAAGAACTTTTCTTTAATAGTTAGGAGTGACACTCTAGGCTGATTGGTTACAGCTGGGGATGAAAATAAAAAAGACTAAACCTTTCAAAACTCCACTGATTTGAACCAATTTTGCATGTTGGTTCCTGAACACGTTTTTGTTTATGTTTGGGTAGGATTAGATGCCATTTTTAGTAAAGATGGCAGACCTTTTAAAAATGAACCTTTTAAAACTGCACTGATTTTATCCACTAATTTCAAAACTGCATGGCTTTTTTGGTTTTTTAGAATTCCCAAGCAACACCAGGTATGTGGCTACTGGTCACCTAGATATCAAATTTCCAGAGCTTTAGTTACAGTATATTTGTGGTCCTTTTAGCAGACCTATAAGGTAGGATAGTGTTTTTATATCCATGTTGTGGATCAGACAGAGAGAATATTGTTTTGCATCATATTTTTATGACCCATTATAAAGAGTGAACTTTTCTTAATACAGCATTCACTTTTTAAAAAACAACAACATTTTTTATCTCTTTCTTGTTTATGAGAAGCTCTGTGAATTCTAGTGTTTGTGTTTCTTTCTTAGGTCTTCAGGTTATTTTTAATTAATGTGTAAAGACTTCAATTATCTTAAGTAGTTATACATATATATGCACATGCAGAAGGCTGACAGGAGGCTTTGGAGCAACTGTGCACGATCTTGTGAATTTTAGGCTGAGAATGTCTCTCAGGAGTCCTGCTTTCTATCATTTAAAAAGCTTTTATAATCACTTAGTCCGAAACAGTGATGTAGGCCAGAGTTTGAATCCTTGGCATATTGCTTATAATGCTGCATTAGCTTAATCCTTCATTTTCTTGTCAATTAAAGACTTATCTTTATTCACAGATTTGCTTATCTCATATTCTTAGTGTATTTTAATGCTTGTAGTTAAAATCCCTTTGTTTATGGCAATAAGGCACTATTCAGTTTGTGAACTTTATAAAACCAACCTCTGCCAATTTCACTGTTTGAGAAGAGCTGTAAAGAAGTGTTCCCACAGTAATTACTTATTCCAGAGATGTTCACAAAAGAATGAAGTAAGGGGAAAGTGTATAAAACAATTGCACGCTAGCTGAGGCAACCTTTGCGCAGCACCTTCCCAGCATTTATTTCGAAGAAGAAATCTTTGGAAAATGGTTCACAGAAATCTGTGCAGTTCCATATTGTGACTTTACAGATATTGGTAATTAATGAATGTATTCACATTTAAATCATAGCCTATCCCTCAGGTTTGTGAAACAGCAATGAATACTTTAGAATATGGGCCCTAGATGCCCATCGTTACCTGCTGTGAATAGCATAGGTCATGATGACTAGTGTCATTCATTTCATATACCCTCTTGGGCCATTGAAGAAGGAGCAGCATGGTGAAAGGAAGGCAGGGGAAACGTAAGAAAGTGAACATTTGATAAAGTCCAGGGTGGTTGTCACTTCATTATATATCTAAATTTTTGCAGTTTCTTTAACTATTTAACTATATTCCTATCATAGCTATGAACTGAAAGGTGGGCCTCTGGTGCCAATTGGGAATAATTCTATTTATTCCAAGCATTAGATTGTCAAAGGATCCTTACGGTACTACACCATCTTGTTTATTTTCCTCTGTGGGGGTACTGGGGGAATGTTTGTGAATATTTTGAATGATGTATCATTAATATGATGACTGATAATGAGCTAAATTTATCCTTTCATCTAGTTCAGATCCTGTAGTCCCAGTGTTTCCTTAGTGCTCACTGCCCAGCAATCATGAGGATCTAGAATGGAGTAAGCTAGTTCACGTAAAACCGAAGTAATATCTGAAAGTATTGTTATAATGGTTGAGCTCCTCTTGTCAATCAGGTTTGCAGACTGCCTCTAGTGTAGACATAAACACAGAATCATAGAGTTGGAAAGGGACCCTGAGGATCATCTAGTCCAACCCCCTGCAATGCAGGAATATGTAGCTTTGTTTTTCAGGGATTGAACCTGCAACCTTGGCATTATCAGCACTATGCTCTAACCAAGTGTGCTATCCATGTAAAATGGGAACTGATGTCTTCATGGGGTCAGTGACACAAAAAGTGTCTGTCCGCTGGCATGTACATACTAGCAGCTAAAATTATTGTTACTAGTATAGATTTATTTATACCCCACCATTTCCCTTGAAGGGATTCAAGGCAGCTTACAGATAAAAACAGATATTGATAAAAACATAGAAAATTCAATCAATCAAAAACAGTTAAACATTGATTGAATTAAAGCGCTCTCTCTCTGTCTCTCTCTGTCTCTCTCTCTCTGTGTGTGTGTATGTGAACACACCAGTAATTACAATAAAAGCAGCACAGCACCAGTTCTGTGACTAAAAAGTAATCAATTCCCCAAAGCCTGTTGGAACAAGAAAGTCTTCACCTGCCGATGGAAGGAAGGACAGCAAGGAGGGAGCCAGTCTAGCTGCTCTAGGGAGGGAGTTCCAAAGTCTGGGACCAGCTTCCAAGAAGAAAACAATATATACCTATTCTCTTATCTTTATGCTGTTAAAATAGTACTGTGAATATTTCCTGAACAGCCAACTTTTATAGTCCCTTGGTTTCCCTATAGGTAATTAAACAAAGCACAGTGTATATGTTGCAGCCAATAGCATTGCTTTTAAAAGCAGCCCCTGTAATTGTAAAGCACATTCGAAGGCATTTTGTAATACTTTTTTTTTTTTACAGCATCCCCTTTCAAAGCAGTATCACATATTAAACAGTATGACTCCTTGTGGTGTGTCAAAATATTTTGATAATAGAATGATCACATGATTACAGTCTTTAGCACTATCTTCCCAAGCTACTGATTTTTGCGTGCCAAGATGTATCTTGAGGTCGCTTTTGCTTAGCTGTCACTAAGTTTACAAATATTTCCAATTGTGTGAATGTCCAGAGTATTGCATTGCTGTGAGAAGAGAATATATTTTTCATTAGACTTGTGATCAACCATTTCTGTCATAATGAAATATGGAGACTCATTTTGTGTTGCAAAAGATATCAGTGACATTTTTAATCAGCAGGAAATCACAGAGACAATGCGTAACTGCCGCTTCCAGCTCTCTTGCTTGCTAGCCTATGAACCGCACGTTTACTTTCCTGCTTGAACCTCTGCTTCCTGACCTGCATTATTGGAAAGTGACATTTTCCTTCCAGAAACATTGCTGAATTAGAATTCTACGTAATCTGCAGAGATAAATGGAAGTGCTTCATGTAATTTCAAAAATTAGTCCTCTTTTCCTTTGGTGGGAGAAAAAAATGAACCCTGGTTTCTCACAAATTTCTATTATGATTTCCATTCTAATCAACTTTTGAATTTTTTTTTATCAGGTCACATCTCAAATCTTGACCATTAAGAACCTTGGATCCAGTTTTGAAAACAAAAAGCTGAGCATCCAGCCAGATGAATGCATTAGAACATCCCATTTATTTACTACTGGAGTTGCCCCAGACAAACCCATTTGTGTTCTGTCATAGTCTTCCAGAAAATATGACATATAGAATACATGCTATCTAATGAGCAAAATCAAGATCACCTGGGATATCTGTTATCAGACGTCCTGATCACTACTGTTGTTTCTAACATTTAAAACAATGGCAGAGGTGCCTAAATTTTATCAGTACTGGGGGACTTTTTAAAACCTTTTCTCTATGCCATTTTCTCTATCTAAATATTCTCTCCAAATCTAATGTGGGGAATGGAGGAATCTGGTTACTTGTTTCAGATTCCTGTTTCTATTTGATTTCTCCAATAGGCTATGTAGTGTTGGGGAAGTGATTTAGAGTGGCAATATGATGTGGAACAGAAAGTTTAAACCAGAGGTGGCCTAACCGATGGCCCCCAAGATGTTTCTGGGCTACTATTATCCATGATTACTTGTCAAGTGGCTGCTGGAAAGCGGAGTCTAACAACATCTGGAGGGCCATACACTGCCCACCTCTGGGTTAAACATCCCTGCTCCACAGCAACATAGCCGTAGTCAACATGGGAGCTATCACATCATCACTGGCTTCTGGATCTGAAGTACTCCAGGGTTGGAATGTGTGGTTGTGCTTGAGTGCGCACACATCACAATGCACATAGAACTCATTTTAGACTTTGTAATGAACACACAAAGGTTTAACCTTTCTTCTGGAGCCACACCTTCAGACTGAAGGTCTGAAAAGGTTTTTTAAAAAACAAAAAACAAAAAAAACCTATGTTCATGTTAGCACACTATTGACTCCTACATTTTACATAGGTCTTTTCAGTTGTATATTATGCTTAGTCTGCAGAGAAAAACAGAAGCTATTCCTCTGCTGAAAGACCAGTTTTGCCTTTGGCCCTCCCTCAACTATCATCTAGTGGCAGCCACTCCATCAGGCTACCTGAACCGCTTCCATTCCAGTGGGTTGTTATAGAAACAGTAACTTGGTTTTCTGAGACTGCTTTATTTCTCCTTCCCCCTCCATTTTTCCTTGCATGCCGTGCCTTTTAGATTGAAAGCCTGAAGCCAGGGACTGTCTTACTACTCTGGGATCTTTTTCAGGTAAAGGCTAAAATGCCTTAAATAAGCAAATAAATATGTAAACATGACCACAAGAAACATGACCTCTGCTACATGATGAGGAAGCAAACACTATGCATTGAAGTTGCCTAGTGGAAAAGCCTACCAAAATACACACACAGCCTTCATTTAACTGTTCTTTAACCTCACACTCCTCAGATTCAGTATTAGTGTGCATTTCATTCTAAATATATAAATGTGCAGTATAGGTGTTATATAGCTTGGAAACCATTTGTGCAGTTATATTTCTACATTGTCAGTTATATGGTAACCAATAGTTGTCAGTTATCCTAGTTGGTAAAATTACAAAGTGAAATGTACGATTCACAAATTATACCCTGTAAGTAAAAAGGCAGCCCTTTGGGAGGATGTTTTAATATTTTAAATATTTGGCATGTTAATATAATGACATCACTGATCAGACTGACTGATTTTATGAAGATATCTTTTCCAACTGAAATCCGACATAGCTATATTCATCAGACTTCCAGAAGCCCATGGGCTCTCTGCCTATTTGTAAAGTAAGAGACTATGTCACTGTGCTATAAGAAAACAATTTTACTTTGTTAGATACTGGATAAAAAATTTTTACAGATACAATTTGCTTTCTTATAGCACAGTGATGTTGGAGGGAGTTTTACATTAAGAAATAGAAGTGTTGGCGAATGGAGAAATAAGGTGAGCCCATGCAATTAAACACATTGTTTTAATACATGGCCACAAGGGGGCAGAATAGACAAACTCAGGCTTTTTTTAATATTTCAAAGCGAAGGTTGTATTTGCATTTCTGAACAGACAGACAGCTACATTCACATTTAGATCACAGAATGAGAAATAGACGTTCTGGACAGAATACTCTATGAAAGCCTATGGTCGCTCCTCTAACACCAAGGTAGTTGATGTCACACTAAATGGAAACGTGTCCCTATTTATTTATTTTCCAAGTATCTGTTTAGCACAACTGGATCTCACTCCTTTTTGGCTGCTCAGACATCTAGTTTCTCATGGTATAGTCTGAAGGCACACAAAGCCACCACCTTGCTGACACCTAAGCAGATCTGGGTCTGGTTTGACGTGCCTGGAGGGAAAACCTCCTGGGAATCATCCATATGCCACCTTGGGCCTCATGATAGAAGGCAGGCAGGGCACAAAATAAATTCTTTCATATCCACATCTTTTCTGGAAATGAAGTTTCGCTATCACCAAGGCTTTTCAGTCAACTTCTCTGACTAGAGGGCCTTAACAACAATACAGTGGTACCTCGGGTTACATATACTTCAGGTTACATACGCTTCAGGTTACAGACTCCGCTAACCCAGAAATAGTACCTCTGGTTAAGAACTTTGCTTCAGGATGAGAACAGAAATTGTGCTCCGGCGGCACGGCAGCAGCAGGAGACCCCATTAGCTAAAGTGGTGCTTCAGGTTAAGAACAGTATCAGGTTAAGTACGGACCTCCAGAACGAATTAAGTACTTAACTCGAGGTACCACTGTAGCACATTACTTGTTTGTTGAGGAACTCAGGCCATCCTTCAGTTGCCAGGCTCAGGCCCTAAATGTTTACACTTCCAAGAGTAGGAGAGTCACCTCCATCTCATGGGACTAAAGATGTGTTAGGCAAGGAATTTGAAGTTTCAAAAGCAGCAAGCAAAAGGTCAGGACGATGAGGAGTAGAGAGCATAATCCAATGCAGGCAGGAGGCAGGAGCTCAGCCTGTCAAGATTTACTTTGTTAGTTGGTGGTTACCAAGTTATTTCAGGCTCTTGATTAATGTGGGTTCCTTGGTCCCAGTCATTAGCTTGCAGCATTAAATTTTCCTCAAACTTTGACTGGGTGTTGGTGACTTCTGGCTTCAGCTGGCTTGTAAATGGATATGAAAATCCCTTGGACTCGCAAAGACAAATTTGACCAAGCAAGACTCTCTACATTGTTCCTTTGTTCACCAAGCTGGTACTTAGTTGTATCCCCTTTGAGAATCACATTGTTTTGGCTAATATATGTGACAAATGAGCAAAGACTTTAGGTATGAGCCACAGAATCATTCAGATATGAGAGTGGCACTTAGCGTTCAGGAGGACAGTATTCCTGATTCTCAGATAGCAACAGAAGTTAAACAAGGGGAGCAAAACCTTCTGAAGAGAGGGACTGCCTCTAACACAAATAAAAAGCATAAAGTGAAAGGCATAAAAGCGGCTGGAGTAACAAGAAACAGAACATTAGATAGAGGCACCAGATGTTGTTCAGTCGTAATGTCTTTGCCAATAGTCTTTTCTTAATTTCTTTTATATGATAATTGTCACTTATGGTAGATGATAATACTCCTTTTTCCTGTCTGGATTTAAATAAAACAATCTAACTTTTATCACAGCATCTGGCTAAAAATACAATTGTTCACACATTCTCTTTCATAACCTCAATTCAGCGATGACAAGTTGCATACAAGGTTGTTAGGAATGTTCACGTTACAAAAAACTGCAGCTCAGAAGTGCTGGGCTGTCTTAGGCTGTGTACACACTATGCCTTCAAAGCACATTTGAAGCACTTGCTTTCTCTCAAAGAATTCTGGGCTTGGCAGTTTCCCCTCTCAGAGGGGGGAATTCAACATAGTGCTAAGGAGTTTGTGGAAACATTTCCGCTTGCCTTACAGAGAGATCTCCCTTTTCCTCCCCTACATGCTGTTCTAGTAGATCTGCTAACCCTCCAGAGTAGATTTGGAGCCTTGTTGCACTAGAGGCAATCGCATAGAGGAGGGTGCATGCTTGTTTTTTCCTGTTCCGGAGGGTAGGACTCAAACCAATGGCTTCAAGTTGCAGGAAAGGAGATTCCAACTAAATATTTGGGAAAACTTTCTGACAGTAAGAGCTGTTCAGCAGTGGAACAGACTCCCACGAGAGGTGGTGGACTCTCCTTCCTTAGAGGTTTTTAAACAGAGGTTAGATGGCCATCTGTCATGGAAGCTTTAGCTGAGATTCTGGTATTGCAGGGGGTTGGACTAGATGACCTTTGGGTCTCTTCCAACTCTAAGATTCTATGATTCTATCACTCTGTATGTGCTCCTTTTTAGGTGTCTTTGCCAGGGCAGGCCCAAGGGACATCAGCTTGGCAACTGAAAGCAGCACCTGAGGAATTGGTTATTCATGAATTCCAAAATGAACTGATCTGATTCACCTTCCCTGGTCTAAGATGCAGATCAGAACACATTTATCATTTACATTTTAGTACTTCTTTGAATTTTGTAATGCAGTTTTCAGGTTAAACAAATACCAAAAGTTCTCAGGAAATGCATATTTTTGCAACCAAATCCATTTAGAAATGCATACCTTAAGGGTAAATACGTTTAGAAGTGCATGTTCTGTGATAAAATTTGTTCAAAAATATGTACTTAAATACAATTTTAGTGTGGATTCTTTAAAAAAACAACACACCTCACTGATTAATTAGAAAGCAGAATGGAATGGATTTGTGAATGAAGGCATGTGAAACTGACATGGAAACTGACTAGATATATACTCACTTGTCCATCACTAGCAGCTGAACAGGAAATCAATAGTGCTTCAGCCTGTGAACAGCCCTAATCAGTTAAGGGTACTGCTAACTCCCTACAGTCTACAGGATGCACTCTCCATGCAACTCCAGTTGACGATGGGACACTGACTGAATAGCTAGCTAGAATCTGTGCACTGTAGTCTAAACTCAAACTAATTCACCCTGTATGGGACAGCTGCATGTTCCTGCCTTGCAGGTGATTGGATAGATGATCCACAGGGTCCTTTCCAACTCTACACTTCTATGCTTCTATGAACATGTGGTGAGGCAAGCCACAGTCCCCTCCTTCCCCACCCACATAGGATAGCAGAGCATAGTGAGACTGAGTGGTATTAAACTAAGTTTAATTCAGAGTTTAATTTGTTGAAATAATTGAAAAAAATGGAAAATAACTAAGGTCCATATTGCAGAATACACTGGTAAAAAAAATCAATCTGGAGATGCTCACAGATAGTTAAACCACTCCTCTCACATTGACATGAGGTGTTTACTCTCATATCGAACATGTAGAAACTTTCTTCATCATCTTTGAGAGAGCAGCTGGTGATTTATTGATACCTAATGGACATATGATATATCTATGAGTTCAGATCAGTAGGGGATTCTCCCTAAGAACACAGATTCGCCCCAAGAATTTCGTTAAAAGTTTTAGGTGACCTCCTTCTCCTAAGCCTGGGGCTAGGGTCCAGACAAAGTACAAAGGATGGGATAGTACATGGGAGGTGAGGCTCCATGGCGAATTGCATGCCCAGCTATTTATTGGAAATGACTTGTAAATGGAAGCTGAAGAGTCCAGTTGAGGCCTACATTTTGCCCCTTGGCAGGGCAGATGAACAAGTCCTAGAACACACTGATGTAGCTAATTTGCCTGAAGCTGTTCAGTGGAAGCCAGAGTGATGCATGGTTGAGAATGATTGACTAGCCATGAGTACTACATGGTGGATAGTAATACTTTGCAGAAACCAGCCATTTTGCTCAAAATCAAGAGACTCTTAAATGACGCACAGGAATGTCAGAATGTCTGCTCAACAAATGTACGGTGGTACCTCAGGTTACAGACGCTTCAGGTTACAGACACTTCAGGTTACAGACTCCGTTAACCCAGAAATAGTACCTCGGGTTACGAACTTTGCTTCAGGATGATAACAGAAATCGCATGGCAGCAGCAATGGGAGGCCCCATTAGCTAAAGTGGTGTCTCAGGTGAAGAACAGTTTCAGGTTAAGAATGAACCTCCAGAACAAATTAAGTTCTTAACCTGAGGTGCCACTGTAATGATCAGTTGAAGTTGCTAACTGAGATACACAAAGAGCTGGAAGCTGGTCAGGATCAGAAAGCAACCATCCAAAATCAGCTCCCTAGAGAAAAGGAAGAATTGGAAGCAGAGAAAGGAAATTTGGGGTACCGCTGGATAGTTTGAGGGATTCGTGTGCATAGTTGTATCATTTTTACTGTTGTTAGCCGCTCTGAGCCTGGCTTCGGCTGGGGAGAGCGGGATATAAATAAAATATGATGATGATGATGATGATTAGTGGAACTTTATGTTTGTGGATTAATGGGCTCTGCTGTCCTCACACAACAAATCCACTTTAAAAATATCTGACATTTTGCAGTTTGGAAAGAGATGGGAAAATGATGAACAAATGACGAAGAGGAAGATGTATAAAAGTCCTGAAGGAAATCAGGATGAATGCTCATGGTTGTATAACCACCCCACAAACAAATCAGAAAGAATGCTAAATAAAGTCCGGATACAGTCTAACTGAAGTGTATGTGGGTTCCCACGAGGCAAGACACAATGAGAAAAGCAAGAACCTTTATTGAACTACATAACTGGGGAAAAGAGGCAAAGCAAATATTTATATACATTACTGAAAGCCTGGGCCACTCCCACTCCCAACGTGATTGGCTATCTACACTTCCAAACTGCGAATCACAACTCAGAATTCAAGGGCCAATGGCAGAGGTCAAAATCCTGAAACGTTCTGTAATTGGACAACATATATTGAATCAGAATACAGGAGCTTAGATTCCATAGTCCAGACTCAAGCTCGGGCAAACACAGACCACTGAATACATGACACTAACCTCCATGTAAGCTTTTTGTAAGTAAATCAGGATCAATGCCAAATAAACAGCTTGTCTCGAGGTCCCTTTGGCCTGACAAGTCAAAGAAGAGCTGAACAACTTGAGCACCAAAATGAACTGAAGGACTTAAAGGAGTCACAGTTAAAGCAGGATAAGCTTCAGAGATCAGTAAAGTATCATGACCAAAAGTGGAATCAAGAAAAGAATTGTTAGAGAATTGGAAAATTTGGTTGAATTCAGAACTGAAGGCACAATAAGGTGAACTTCTGTTTCTTGCTCTGGGAAAGAAAGTAAAATCTTGGAGCAAACACAATCTAATTAAATTCTGCAGAAATGTGGCAGTTCATTTAGTGGGAGTGAAGGCGCACCCCCCCACACACCAAATGGCAGCAAGCTAGTATGGAAGAGAGATTTCACAATGACCTAAATGCCCATATCAAGTTATCAAATTTCCAAAAGAGCACTGCTAATGAATTGGAGACACAAAGCAAGGAGTTTTAACGCAAGCTGTAGAGGGGCTACATAAAGTTCTGAAAGAGGCAAGTGAAGCTAACAAAGAAACAAAGGATCATATAGCTGAGATGAAACAATCAAAGGATGCTGTGGAAAATGAATTGAAGGAAAAGATTAGGAAGCTGGAAAGAGTTGGATACTACAAATGATTTGGTTTGGGCCACCAAGTGTAAAGGGGCTATCTTTCCACAGGGGAAGGCTGTGTTTATTTCATTTCTTACAGGCGTTTGCAGACATATTTAATTCAGAGACTGTGAATAGTGACCTTGTTCTTGTGAAGCAGAGAAAGGCCTTTGCCACTAAAAGCTCTACATCTAACATAGTTAATCCCTGGAGAAACAGCTGTGAAGGTAAACCCAAACCCTGTTGTAAGTCTGAATAATTGCCAATCCAGCCAAGGTGAAAGATTGTGAAACTCTTGTTTCTATTTGTGACAAAGTGCTCTGTATTACTTTAAAGTCTGCAACCTGCTAGGATGAAGGGAACATAGAATCCATTCAACTGAATGTGGATGCAAATGGACACTTGTAATTACACCTGGAGATGCAGGCGAATATTTAGCTACCATTTCTGTTGGGCATGAGACAGTTAACCTTGGGATTAAATGTAGACCTTATTCCTGTTTCAGAAGAAACACCTACTTGGAAGGCCTTGGGAAGAATTGTCAGTGGTGGTCCTGCAAGTAGGGGGAAATATGATTGCCTCAGATTCCTTAAAAGAAATTATGAACTTTGTACAGTGACAGTAATTCAGTTCAGCATTTTTTGTAATATCCCTGGCTGCATTCATATAACATTTTGTTGCATTTCCACATTATACTTGAGCTTTCACACGATGTAAAAACCATTTTCAGAACTATAGTGGAATAACACAGAAACGAGCCCCACATATGCACTAGATTCCACGCTAGTTCCAGAAGTGGCTTTCATGCCATGTGAAAGCTCAGGTATAACGTGGAACTTCACAGTTAGGGAAAAGTCATGTGAATGCACCCTAAATTGTATATATTTTGATGTTGTTGTTGTAAGTCGCTTGGAGACCTTCAGGTGACAAGTGACTAATAAGTCTAATAATGAAAATGAAATGAAATGAATCTGAAGATTGCATTAGATCTAGGAAGAGGAGAAGAATTGTTCAAAAGAAGTGCTGCTAACAGAATATGAACCTGTGGGACTCATTGCTAGTAATCATTGTTGTTTTTCTTACATTGCTCCATTAGTTGAGTATATTTGTTTGGGGGTTGTCACAACTGCAATTCTCATGTTTCTGGCAAAAACGTTCTCTGTCTGTTCTCGTGGAACATCAGATTTGGATGACTGTTTGAAACTGGGACGGGTGTGGATGTGAGTAGGAGAAGAGTGAGTAGACAGCAAGGAAGCATGATGGAATGCTGGGTGGCGAATGTCTGCTGAGAATGACAGTTGAATAGTTGCTGGAGAAGACAGCAGCTAAGAGGAAATGAGTTGTGAGGGAGAAGAGAAGCATGGGGTAAAGAGTCAGGATATTAGGACTCCTAGTTTAGTATTCTGCACAATTGCTTTCCTCTTTGCAGCTACTGATAGAACAGGTTTGCTCCAATATGTTTGCTCCATTATGTGTCATTGGATGGGAAAACAGAGATTCAGGGTAGACAGGAATATGGGCTCTGTGGTCTCCTCTTAAATACATACCCACACAGTTCTCTAGGCTTTCTTTAAAGTATAGGGGAAGCACAATGGTGGAAGGGATTGGGTCAACTGAACAGATGGTAAATGTGTGTGGGAGAATATGTATTTATTTGTATGTGTGTGAAAGAGGGAGGGAGAAAGAAAAAAAGAATGGGATGTATTTTGTCTGGAACACCTATTAGCTCAGGCAGACACGGACAGATCTATAATTATTTCCAGCATATGAGCTTTATTTTATATTAAAAGCATTCTCTAAATCTATAGCTGGCTGCATAGTATATTTTCCACAATATTGTTTCCACCAGTTGGAAGACTTCAGTGTGCAACTTGTTATTCATTCTGTGTAGTGTTGGAAAATGCAAGATCAAAGACAGTTCATCAAAATTAGGGTGCCCAGAAAACAGCAATGGGAAAAAAGTGTTTTTTGAAGCAAACACTTGTAAAGAAGGGAGGGAAAAAATTGTCATTGGTTTCTTTTTTTTTAAAAAGAAATATTTATTAAAGTTTTACAAAAAACAGAGGTTTACAGAATAAAAAGAAAGCATAAAAAGAAAGAAATAAGGAAAAATACAAAAAATACAAAAATACATAAAAAAGAAAAAAAAATACAAGATACAAAAAGCGAATAGGTAAGAAAAAATTAAAAACAAATCCATTTTTTGATATCTTTAAGCTCATTTGCTTGTTTCCTTGACCTCCTCACACCTCCCCTTTTTGTATTCCCAATTACATAATCAATTCAGCAAATCCTTACCCTCTTTCATTTATCTTAACTCTATATCTTAACATATCATAGCTATATATTTTCATCCATTTATCTATCCATTTTTGCATATTCTTATTAACTTTGTTGCTAATGCCACTTATTTTCAATCCAGCATCATTTTAACATTCATTAATTTTACAATATTTCTGCAAATAGTCTTTAAATTTCTTCCTTTTTTTCCATTTTTTATTGGTTTTAATTCATTTTGCTACATCCAACATTAAAACAAGTGAAGAAGTAAACATACATAACACATACATACAAAAAAGGAGTACATAAATAAAAGAAATAATAATAATAAAAAGAACAAAAGAAAAAACATCACCTAACATAAAACACCAACTAACTAACTTACATTAACTAAATAACTAAATAACACACAACATTAATTGACTTCCCTTCATCTCGGTTTCAGAATATATTATATGATTTTTTATCTGCAGTTTCTTTTCCTCAAAAAACTCTTTACGTCACAAGTGTTACGTCACACCTACTGTGTGAAAGAATGTACCTTCATTTTCTTTACATTTCCAACATTTGTTATCGGGCAGATGATATATTTTCCCATGCTTGACTGGTGTCATGTCCCACCTGTATATCATTTTCATAATATTCTCTCTTAAGGCATTACATGTCGTAAATTTCATACCAGTGGTCCACAACTGTTCCCAGTCAGCAAACATAATGTTATGTCCAACATCTTGTGCCCATTTTATCATAGCAGATTTAACCATTTCAAAATTGTCATTGGTTTCTGCCTCTTGCCAGTTAAGTACCAACTAATTTATTTACTCATGAATGGCATTTGTTTCTTGTCCATCTCATTCTATGAATTCGGAATTAATAGTGTCTGTGTGTGTGTTAAAAAAGCACCACCCATGAAATAACACCAGCTCATCACCCATGAGGGTCAAAATATGTATTGCTGTTATTAACACAGGATATCTTCCATAAGAGATGGGAATTAAAAAGCATACTGTTACATGTCACCCCAATCTCTGAGTGGTACGAGATTCCAGGGATTCCAAGCACTTACTCAGGGTTTGGCTTCCTTCAGAATGGTGTCTTTAGGATATATGGTTTAGTTACACATATATACAACCTGAGCCTACGATGGAGAGACTCACTGCATCAACACTCCAAGAGGGTCTTGCTTCTCCCACAGCCACAGCTTTGGATTCCAGCATAAATCAGGCATGGCTCTGTCACCACCTGCCCAGCCTGCAGCCTTGCATCTAGTTCACACACATAACTCCCAACTCTGGCCTTTGTCTTTCTAACTACTAGAGAGTTGAGGCAGGGGTTCCCACCCATTTGCTGTCTGGCACAGAACCACTTCCTTTGCTACCTTAATGGCCCATACTCAGAGAACCATTACCTCACCAGGAAGCTAGCCTGACTATTCCAGGAATTGAATCCCAAGTAGGATCCAATAATTAGAAGGGGATTTGGGCATACAGCCTACCCTCACAACTCATAACAATACTTTCCCTACTTTATTAGTTAAAAATAGCACTTGGGTGTAGGAAAGCCTAGTATGATAAGTAAACAAAGATAGACACATCTGTTTCACTGTGACTTCAAAACATGCACACATACAGTACATCATAGGTAGATTCAGTGAGTGATATGTTTGCTGATCACCACGCATGGCATTTTACCCATGCCCAATCCAAAGGAATGCACATGAACAGCTGGGCCTGTGGACTGAGAACCCTTTCAAAAAAAGTTTTAAATCCTGCTAATCGTCTCTTTGGTGGGAAAGGAAAAGGGGGAGGGCTTAATGAAACCTTCTGCTTTCCTCACCAGAGCAGATCAGCTACAGACCTTTAACCCTTTTGCAAGGGCTCTGTGTGCCTGAGCCATTTGATTACAGTGTGTTGTTTTTCTTCCATTCTTCTTGTACAGTATGCCTAGCTGGATTGGGGCAATGATTTCCAACATTTTTCTACATGAACATGGTTTCTGATTAGGAAACAGGGCTGTAAGCCATTCGGGAGAAACCTACAGCAGCGTAGTTCCTGCCTATGCACTGAGCTTAGCATCTGGCCTTGCAATCTTCTCTAGTATAGATAGTGGAAGGCCTGCACAGGATGTGAAGAGAAGGCCAGTAACCGCTGCAACTTCTAAGAGCTGGAAGGAACAATAATTTCCCCAATCTTGGATTGTGGCATCTGGCATTCAAAACTGTAGTGGTAGGGTGTAATGAATTTTCCAACTTTCAATTTCCAAAAATGAGGAATGCTAAAAAGTTGTAACATGACTTGGGACATCCAAAGATATTATGTTTAAACTAATATAAGTAAAATGTGTGTAAAATTGCATAGAAATAATTAAAATGATTGTTATGTACATGCAGTTATATTTTGTTGTTGTTGTTTAGCATTACCTTACGTTTTCAGAAGATAAAATTAAAATATTTTGGTTTTCTGAGAGCAGTTTAGCTCCAATATCATTATATGTCACTGGCTGTGAAAACAGAGATTCAGGGTAGAAAGGAATATGGGCTCTGTAATGAGAAACTTTCCTGTCTCAGAACTTCCTTAACATTTAGGAGGATGTAAGCCATAGAAGCTAATAGTCTATAGGCACTAAGCATTACATTTTGGGGCCCTGAATCCCCCTTCATCCCACCTCATATATGGAAGCTGATTGCATTGTTCAGAAGACCTGGGATAGGTTAACCACCACATGATGACTTGGAATTGTAATGATGACACATGCAGTTGCTAAATTGTTTTGCCATGAGGTGAACCATTTCTGAATTAATGGATATATAATTAATACATTGATTGAAGCCTTCACTTTTTGTGAAATCAATTCGGGGTGGGCTAGAGATGACTCTAGAATAAATGGTCTGAGGTGGTATATTATTGATTTATTTTTGTGAAGGCACCAGACTGACTTCTTCCTGCTGCTACCACAGCAGGAGCTGTGTTCCAACATTGGAAGCTTTGATAATCATACAAACATTCTTGGCTGGGCTCCTGGGAAGATGGGAAGCCTGTTTATTTAATTGTCCTGTTTCAATTCCTAATTGTACCTGCTTGCCTGAGTCCCATTCATGTCAATGGAGTAGTGAAGTCAACTCTATCAGATGGCAAGTTCAGGTCCAGTCAGTTTCCAGTAAGACTGCATTCACTCATTTTGATTTTGAATACAAAGCTAGTGGTTTTAGTAGCAGAAATTTTCCCCTAAAGGACATTAACCTTTTCCCACAAGCTGTTTGTTGGCAGGTTGTTCTAAGGTCAGCAACTACTTCTGTACCTTTTTCTCTTTTGCTAAGAACTGCAGCTTCTCCTTGTTAACATTGACCCCTGACAACCAGGGATCATGTGTTCAGCATGATGGAATAATGACATAACAATTCAGATATCATAATGTGACAGTGTATTGAATGCTTTCTGAATGTGCAAATGCTTCTACGCTATTGGGAAGCCTCCATTCCACTTTTCATGATAATTGACCCCCCCCCACTGCCGCTGCCTACTAGCCTTGACCTTGTTTCAAACCTGAGGACAACTCGGAAAATATGCTCCGTGGTAGGGCATTGCTGAGAGTGGAGTTGCAACATAATTCTATGGATGTTTACTTAGAAGGAAATCTCAGTTGTCCTTAATTGTGCTTATTCTCTAGTAAGTGTGTTCAATATTATAGCCCTAGTCTCACTCCCTGCCCCTCCCCTCTGCAGATTGATGTAGGACCATCAATGTTTTCATACTTGAATTGTTAAAATAAAATGAAAATTGCCCTGAGAATGAAGGAGCATATTAGTCAGCATGGGGTTATCCAATAGCCAAGGCTTGCCCAACTTTTTAGGGCTGTGGGCACAGAGGCAAACTGGAGAAACCATAACAGGCACCATAAATGCACAGACAGTGGAACCAAGCACACACTGCAACATACTCCATCCATTGGCTACAACAGAACGCTTTTAAGCCTACTTTTGGTTGGGAGAAGCAGCCTTGTAGCTAACTCTGTGGGTGCCCATTGACAGGTCCTGTAACAGGCACATAGGAAGACCAGTTTTTTAATATCTAATAATTTTTATTAAGTTTTCAATTTCACATTTCCGAATAAACATTTTACAAACTTTAAAATATCCAATGGCATCCCTTCTTTCTCTTCCATGGTTCTTTATACATTTCACACATTCCTGCATATTTTACTATAACCATTCAGATCAGTTTTTCACTTTTACATCAATCAAAAATTCTTTACTGTTGAATTTATCTTAATGCTGCCAGCATTTTCAGCTGTGTACCCTTATTTTCCATATATTCAATAAATGGTTTCCACTCTTCTTTAAATATATGTTCTTCTTGCTCTCTTATTCTATGGGTTAAATATGCAAGTTCTGCATATTCTGTCAACTTAAGTTGCCAATCCTCTTTGGTTGGGACCTCACTCACTTTCTATTTTGGGGCTAACAAAACATGGGCCGCATTTGTTGCATACATAAATAATATTTTCTGACACTTACGAATTTCTGTTTGGGTTATTCCCAATGAAAAGGACTCTGGGTTTTTTTGGAAAAGTAATTTTAAACATTTTTTTCAACTCATTATAAATCATTTCCCAATATACTTTCACCTTTTTCTCTCTACTTCTTTACACTTTCAGCATGTATCTGATTGTGTTTTATAGATATGAAGACCATTTAAGACTTGTTCAACTTTAAGAACTAAATGAACATATGATATCAGTTGGACCTAAGGATGGGTGGATCTGTAAGTTTGGGTTTCTCTCACTTTCTCATTTTTCCAATCCTAAATTCAGTTCTTTACATGTACACAACAGGGTTTTTTTAAGCCTTCATGGAAACCCACAAATATTTTAGTGTGAATGTCTCCAAATACATTTGCATGCAATTTTGCCTGATATACACACTTTTGCAAAGCAATCTTCCCTGATATAATGCACTTTTGTATGTTCTTTTTGTGATTATATTTATTTTTACACACACTTTACAATATGCACTTTTTGTGCGTTCCACTTGACTGGAGAACTGCATTGCAAAATTCAGAGAAGTGTGAATTTCAATGAATGGCTGTGTTTTGGTTTGTGTGTTGTTTTGGAAAGAGCAAATTAGATAGGTTTGTCTGAATCAAATTTCTCTCCCAACCCTAGATACACCAGCCTTTACCAACCTAGCGCCATCCTGATGCTTTGGATGGGCTTATTGGAAGTTACAGCCCAAAATATCTGGAGAGGAGCAAGTGTGTGAAGGCTCTGTTAGATCAACAAGAGTGATGAGGTATACATATATGTACTATAGGCAATACATGATCTACAAATCTTAGATAATTAGGCAGATGGAGGATCTGCACCAAATAGTGGGAAAGTCTTAGCAGCATGTTTTGCCCTGGTTCTGCTGAAATGCTAAATAAGGTTATATGTTTTTAACCCCTCAGCAGAAGGGTTACCTTTGTGCTTTACATTTGTGTTGCCACTGTATGTTTTCTACGTTCATGTTGCCAGCCTCTTGCATCTGTGTATCTTTTACACTGGAAAGGTTTTTTTTTCTGAATTTTTATCTTAATTTGGAACGAGTCTTGATTAGTTGAACTGGAAGTTCATCTGGGGACTGAGATAAAAGCACATCGCCCCCATGGTGCATTGATCTTGTCTGCCCCTGCAAAAGGAGTCATGGATCTGCTTTTGAAATCAGGGAGCTCTCATGCTTTTTCCAGGGCAACGTACCCTTGTCACTGGACTAGCAGGATATGAAGTTGAATCTCTTTTTGAAGTCATCTTTTCACACCAAGGGGTGTATATTTGAAGTGTGGGAACTTCTGTAAGCAACATCCACTCATCCCATATATTAAGCAGATAAAGTGCCCCACCTTAGCTCAAGTGTTGGTGGAGAGTTTGCATTTCTTGTCGTAGTGATTGTGGTGGCGTTCTGGAATGAACTGCTGGATTCTTGGGATGGTGGAATTTTAGCCTAAACAATGTAAGCTGGTGAATAAAATAGGAGTATTAATTAATATAGTCTCTGCAAAAACAGGCACAAATTAAAAACAATTTAAAGATGTGCATAGTTTTCCTCTTCTAATTGCAACAGTTGCTTGATTGCCAAGTAAACACGGAATTGGGCTCACTTGTAAAATAAAGAAAACATACTCAAATAATATTTTTACAGCATCGCTTGGATTTGGGATAGCAGAAAGTATTTAGCTTTTCTCCAAGCCAAATTGTGTGTGCTTCCTGTGGAATTGCAGTATTGGGAAATCACCTCCCCCCTCCAGCTTGTAAGTTGTATTTTATTTTCTTTTTTAGAACACTTTGGGTTATGTAAGTTTTAATAAGCAGCTTTGGTCCTCCTCAAGGCACACCCCACACACTTATGCTGTGTGACCCTGGGTCACAAGTAATGGTTGCAAGCTAATTGATTGAGAAAGGTTTGTCTGACTGGGCCTCTTTGAGTCCTCCCTTTACATTCCTAACTTCTATGAAGGAGCAGTGGCAGCTTAGCTGAGCTGGGGTTGGGGGAGGAGGGAAGAAGGGAGGAAGTTCTCCAAGTTCTGATTATGCGCAGTTTCCTTGTTCTGAACTGCGTTCTCTCCACCCACTACTTGCTAAAGAACTTTTAAACTAGCATGCTAACATCTTTAAGCTTTTATCCCTGCAATGGAAAAGCAAAATAAGTATTTAAGGAGCTTGCCGAGAGACAGCTCCGTACTCCGGGAAACTGCAGAAGTTTGTGGAAAGGATACTAAGATTTCAGCAAAGTGCACTGCTGCACAGTGCAGAAACTGGGATTCAGGCTGACAGGCAAATAAGCCATCTCACTGAAGGGGCCTCTATGTGGCAGCTTTGAGCTATTAAGCTCCGGACAGCCTTTGGGGAAATGTGCAATGGAGCAGGGCAGAAAGTACCCAGTAACTCCAGGCAACTTTTGCTTTCTGACGGTGAGTCAATATTTGAAAACTTGGTTTTTAAATGTACCCAATTTTCTGAGTGTGCATGATTTTTTTTGAAGGGTGGATGAAGAGTTGATCTTGCTGAAAGATTTGTTTCTGAACTGTACAATGTCTGCCTTCATTCTTGCACATTACTGAACATACACACACACACACACACACACACACGGGGAGAATACGATTCCTAAATTATCAGCATGCAGTTTCTTGTTCAGAACCAAATGAGGTGTGTTTGTGTGTGTGTGTGTGTGTGTGTGTGTGTTGCAGGGTGGGGGGTGGGAGTAGATGCATAAACACTCCCAGGTGTACATCAACATCTGCTGAGAAAAGAAACAACAATCTAGACTGAGCAGCAGTTTACATAGTCTCTGCTTTGTGCAGTCCTCTGCTAGGACTTATTTTGCCGCCTTATCTTGAGAATGTATAGGACAGTCACTATGAAAAGAGCTTTGTGTTTGAATTCCTGGTGAGTCAAAGGGTCAGGGCCTGCAAGTTATCTGCCTGCCAGTAAGGCTCATTTCTGAGCCCTTTATTTTTCAAGAAGAAACAAGGAGGAGTGAGCACCCTTCCTCTCCCTCCTGTTCCAAACTGTCTCTGAATCCAAGTTCTACACTTTTTGTTACCCATGTGGCTTGTACCATTGACAGTTGGTTTTTAGTTTTCTTTTGTCCTTCTTGCCTTTAAGAACTTAAGTGTAATCACAACTTTTTGAGTTCCTTTGTTCCAAGATGCACAATCAAAACCACTTCATTTTTTTGCTAAGATTCTGCTTAGAGGGAATACTTAGCACATGTGATTCTGCATATCTTGCTGTATTTTGTTTATGATAGCACTCAAGCAACTTTTTTGGGGGTGGTGTGGGGAGGAAAAGGTCTTAAAGCTTTCAGTATAAATCTATTTGACAGATGTGGAAGAGGTCCTGCCCTAAATATTTGTTAATGTTGCCACTTAATACATTGGTAATAAATACAATCTAATATTAGCGTAAGAGAGGATCTGGTCTGAAAAAAGCAGGTTTATTAAAAAGACAACTGCATTAAATGTTACAAGATGACAGGGAGCTAAGAAATATGTATGCAAAAACTGCTGAGTGGTAAAATGTAGAGTAATAAATCATCCGTGCATGCCAAAATTACTGTGTGTGTAATATTAATTTAAAATCCTTTCTATTTTAAAAGCAAACAAACTCAAAGTGCTTAACCAACTTAACTGCAACTCCCTTTAATTTAAATTTATAGGCTTTTACTCCTCTGTGATGGAGAATGTAAAAAAGTGCTAAAGAAATATTAAAGCTATAAAATATTTCCAGCTTTGTTAGAGGGAAACAAATAAGTACAGCAATATTGCCATAGAATTAAAGCAGTTGGCTGGATGCCTTATTACTAAAGGAAATATTATAGGTTTGCAATATATTGTGAGGAATATTCTTTTTGTTTCAGAATATACCTATATACCAGAGATAAAAGTGTTTATGCTGGTCATTGTTGTTTTGCAAAACAGCCATTAGCAGAAGCCCTCTAAACGTTCAGGTCTCTTGTTGTTCACCTGCTGGAGCTATTCTCAAGCTTCTTGTTTTAACTTAAAGGTTTCCAATATGTCCACCAGTCGAGATAGTATATAGGGTGGGGGAGGGGCACTGATTGCTTTAAATGATTCCAGTCTGGGGAAAGACTCCAAGGAGTTGTTGAACACTATAGCAAATTTCTGACCAAGCTTTATGCCTTATGTTCCCATCATTAGTGGGATTACCGTCTTCCTTTGTGGGCTGAGACCTAAGCAGACTCTTCTGCTAGACAGAGGGAAAGCAGAGCTTGAATTCCAGCACAATGTCCTTTATCGGTTATTTTCCTTTTAGTGTTTTCAGAGCACGTTTTGAATCAGAGATTGAGAGGGGAAATGTGAAGCAAAGAATACCAGCAGCCATTTCAGGTACTTACGCTGAACATAAGTTTCCTCCCACTTCATTGTGACAAAGTGGGGAGAAAACAATTTCTGAAGTGCTCCTCCAACCTCAAAAGTCTCATTTAAAGAGCCTGGTAGGGAGTGTAAATAAATAAATAAAAATAGCCACCAAAACTTCTTGGGACCCACTATAAAGAAGAGTGATCTGTAGTTAAAGTAGTTTAGGACTGAGAATGAAGAGCAGCTGAGAACCTATGAATGCTAATTATACTCCTCATATTGGGGCCAAGAGATTCATTTTTCAAATTTCCTGAATAAATTTGAGTATCATTGCCTTTGGACCCACATTCTCCCAGCAACCTCAAAGCTGCTTCCACGAGATGCAATCCCACAGTGAATACGTGTGTGAACAAGGTGACAATGTGGGCATCACATGGATCTTTCTGGTGGAATTATCAGCTTACTTGGGAATCCGGATGCCTGTTATATTTGGGAGAGAAACTGGGAGGACATTTCATGGAATTTTCACTAGTCGGAGTAGGAATTCTTGAACAGTTTATTGTGGAAGGGGCTATTAGCAGTGACAGTAGCATACCTCTTTGCTTTTTTCATTAAGGTTTTTTTTAAAAAATAAATAAATGATTGCACCACATGCAAGAAGTTCCCAGAATGGTGGGGCAGCATGGAAGGGGTACCTAAAACTGGTGCAAATCTGCAGGTACTTTTAATGCCAACTGTGTGCTAATGTACAACCAAAATACAGAATTTGCAAACCACCACTTTCGCATGTCATACTGTCACTGCTCAAGCATTTGCCTTGTCCAAAGGGCACCTCCCTGGAGTCATTCAACTTGTTCCTCGGTAAGTGCAGCTCTGATTGGTACAAAAACTGTCTAAACTTTCTCCAGATTTATGATGAACCTTGCTGCAATCATGTGGTAACTGCGTTTATCATTTGATTAAATGACTGTGCAAAATGTCTGCCATGAAAGGGTCTATCACACCATCAGCCACCTGGAAGTTCCTAAATTCATCATTACCTCACAGACTCTTAATATCTGTACTGTAACCTGATGGTGTCATGAAAGGAATTATGTTTTGCTCTTCAGGGCTATGGCATTGTGTTTCTGTAATGCTTTGCTACATATCGTTGTTACTCATTTTTTTACTCGGACCCCTTTAGCTGCCCTCAGAAAAGCATAAAGATCTTGATAAGCTATAGCAGACAAGGTACTCTCTCACATATGCACAGTACAATTTTGTTATGAAAGTCATGGGATGTGACTGTCTTTACCACATTCATTTAAATGTGTGGTTTCTAGATAATATGTATTACAAAGGACTGAGATGGATTTCTGAACTTGTAGGAAACCCTTAAGTCAGAATGGCAGGTAGCCAAAAGACTATAGGTTTCAATATATAGCGATTATTGTTTCCCCAACACATACTGGCTCAAACTTCCTCCAAGATAATCTATGTCTAAATTAAGTCATTTGGATGGGTACCCCACCTACCCCACCATTCAGAAACACGAGAAACAATGCCAAAACTAATGCTTTGATTCAGATATGAAAATGAAATACTAGCATAAAGTGCCCTTGTTAAACATTAATAATGGTACCTTTTTGTTAGCTATCAGTCCTCAAGTAAGCACTTACGTCCTAAAGACTAGGCCAGGGAAAGGGAAAATTTTGGCCCTCCTGATGTTACTGAACTGTAACAAAGACCAGGGATGATGGGAGTTGTAGTTCAGCAACATCAGAAGGGCCAAAGGTTTCCCACACCCAGTATAGGTGCTTGGGTGGCAGTCTTAACTAAAAGTAAGCACACCTGCACTCAGGGGAGGGGGCTTCTGGGTAGATTTGTGTGGCATTATGCTGTTGGGAAAAACCCAACTTTTTACCCAATTAACAGTTCTTGAGGGTATGGCTACTGCCTCTCCTTCTGGAGGAACCTAATGTTGAGAGACAAGAGGTTGGATGATTAGGAAATGGAGTTCCATAACACTGTTGAATGTAACTTATTGGGCAAAATTTACGCTAAAGAGAAAAGATGCCCGAAACACCTCTCCTCTAAGTGACAGCAAGAGTTTTCTGAGGTGGCAACTCAAACTTTGGAATGTCCTCCCTAAGAAGGCATGTCTGTTTTTTTGACACCAGCTGAAGACCTTCCTATTTGCCCCACAATTTTGTAGATTATTGTAGTCTGTATAATATTGGGACAGTTTTGGGTTTAGCTTTTGGGTTTTTAGTTTTGCCTTCTTTTTTATGCTTATTCGTTGGTTTTAATCTATATGTTCTGTGAATTATTTTAATTTACACTGCCCAGGAATCTTTTGATGAAGAGCATTTGAAATATTTTAAAATACATAAAAATGTATATTCCTTTAATCAAAAACTTATTTATAATCTATCAGTTTTACTTTCAACAGGCCTCATAAGAGTTAGGCATAGCAACCAGGCTTTGGGCCCTGGGAAGCCAGATTAGTAAGAATTAGCAACTTTAACAGCCACCCAACTTTGTTACTGTAACAGTAAATAGTGTGTTGTGCTGGCACAGCATAACGCAGGCTTCCTCAAACTCGGCCCTCCAGATGTTTTTGGTCTACAACTCCCATCATCCCTAGCTAGCAGGACCAGTGGTCAGGGATGATGGGAATTGTAGTCTCAAAACATCTGGAGGGCCGAGTTTGAGGAAGCCTGGCATACTGCATCCTTTCCTAACTGCAGCAAAGTTTTTAACATGATTCTGTCTATACCAGGTTACCGATTGCCCTCTATTTTTTGATTCTCATAAATGGAATGTGTCGGTAAGTCGTGCCCAGCTCTGCTGTTTAGGTGACTTTTTCTCCAATTTTGTTGGGATTCTCTTTTCTGTCACTATTATCTCCTGAAATAGCTCTTCTACTATTTATTGAATGTCTACAAATATAGGGGGAAAGCAAGATACACACACTGAGTGAAGACAAGGCACACTTTCCTTGTTTTGAATGCTAACTCGTTTGAGGGATATTGAAGGAATAGAGCTTCCTCAAACACATGTGTCCAGCTGTAGCCATGAGGAATCTGTATTCACCAGCACACAAAGGCAGGAAAAGTTATTAAACACTATAAAACAAAAGAGGTGTTTAAAAGCATCTGTGTGTACTAAATCACGTAAACAGGTCCCACGTTATGTTTTAACACATTAAAATGTATAACAAATACAGATAATTAATGTAACCTATAGGATATACAGTTACAGATATTTCTAAATCTTTCATATGTGTGTGTTACAGAACACGCTAAATGCTGATAAATGTGACTATGTTACACTTGTCTCCTAAACTCACTAAAATTTGAGATGCTAATTTTTCTGTTTAAAAAAGGTGCCTAACTTGACTTCACTTGCACTTCTGAAGAGATGCCATTAGCATTCACTTAAACAGCCAGAACAGCACTTATTTAATGTCACAAATAAATACTTACAGGCAGGTAAACATTTTCAAAATTATTTCACAAAAGTACCATTAAATCCTCTGGGATAAGAGAACCCACAATTTCAAAATTAAATGCCAGAAGTATTGTACTTTTTCACAGGTACACACCATAAATGGAAATAAGTACTTTTCTGATTGCACCCTTTCTAGCACCACCTGTTTAAGTCCATTTGGAGTTTATATTTGTCTAAATGATGTTAGATATCATCAGCGAATAACTTTGAATGGCAGGTCTCTAAAATTTAGGCAAAGGCACCAACATATAATTTGTTTCATGTGTATGGACTGCAGATCTTTTTTCTTTCTCTCAAGCAAACTGCACGTGCTTCCATTTCCTGTATATAAACATATTTATCAACATTATTGGATCCATCTGCTTGAGAATGAATAAGAAAGATTTGGGAGGTATTTTTCCCAATACATTAGGTATTTGTTTTGTTGCTTGTGTTCGGTAACATTTAAACTTGATTTGTTGTTCTCATCGTTATTCTTTTTCTATGTACTCCACTTTTCTTTTGAAAGCAGCCAGAAAAAGTAGGGGGAAGGCTTAAGGGGGAAAACCCCAAGTAAAAGTTAAAGTGGGAGAAAACTAAACTGAAAAGTAACAAAACTGCAGCACTTTAAATGGTATATCGGCTAAAAGCAGAACAGAATGTTTTCGGAAGCTCATTGAAACGAAGAACACAAGGGTAGCCTGCTAGATCAGGCCAGCGCCCATCTAGTCCAGCATCCTGTTCTCACTGCAGCCAACCAGATGCCCATGCGAAACCTGAAAGGAGGGCTTGCATGGTGCGGCACTCTTCTGGCAAACTGCCTCCAATAGTGAAGGCAGAACATAGCCATCATGGCTACTAATCATTGATAACGTTATCCTCCATGATTTTTTCTAATCCTCTTTTAAAGCCATCGGAGTTAGTGGCCATCACTACTTCAAGACAACTGGAAGAGTGCACAGTAGGAACCCAGTGGATCTCTGGGGTCTGAACACTCATCCCCTAACACCACTTTCTGGACACGGCCCAGGAGGAAGGAGTGGAACCACTGTATAACAGTGCCCCCAGCTCCCAGCCCCTCTAGCCGGTCCAGAAGGATGTTATGGTCAATGGTATCAAAGGATGCTGAGAGATCTAGCAGAACTAGGAAACAGCTCTCACCTTTGTCCCTAGCCCGCCGGAGATCATCAACCAGTGCGACCAAGGCAGTTTCAGTCCCGTGATGAGGCCTGAATCCCTACTGGAAGGGATCCAAATGGTCCGCATCCTCCAGGCATGCCTGGAGTTGTTCAGCAACCACGCGCTCAATCACCTTGCCCAAGAATGGAAGATTTGAGACTGGGCGATAGCTGGCCATATTGGCCAGGTCTAAACATTTTTTTAAAGAAGCAGTTTAATGACCGCCTCTTTCAGTGGGTCTGGGAAGGCTCCCTCGCAGGGAGGGATTCCCTCGCAGGCAGGGATTCACCATCCCGCAGAGCCCATCACCCAGCCCTTCCTGGCTCGCTTTTATTAGCCAGGATGGGCAAGGATCAAGGAGACAGGTGGTTGGTTTCACTTGTCCAAGCAGCCTGTCCACATCCTCGGTCTTGATCCACATCCAGTCTTGATCACACACCCATTGTGCAATATAATGTGAACAATACATTCACACATTTCATATATTGTTAAATTTGGTCTTCAGAAACCATTTGTTTTATATTGTAAACCGCCTTGTGGGCTTCAGATGAAGAGTGGTATAGAAATTTAATAAATAAAAACAATTTGTCAGGCTGAACAAGAAATCAGAAAGTGTCATATTTGATTCTCCCCTCTGCCATTAAACCACTAGTTTGTCTTAGACAAGAGGCCCTCTCAGTCTTAGCTATGGTGTGGAGATAACAATACTTGATTCACAAGGTTGTTTTAGGGATCACAAGATAATGATTATGAAGGCCTTTGGGCACTCAGAAATATTACAAATACTGAACAGTATTAGTGGCTATTAAGTTTACTTTAATTCTCAGCCCAAGTAAAGAAATCATTTAGCAGTTCAGTGTGATGGCACTATCAAGTCAGAAGACACTAGAGGTATTTTCAAGACAGAACAGTGCACTGTAAAAATTCAGATTTTTTAGTTGTTACACGATCAGTGCAGAGACAGAACTCGCTGCTTATGGCTGAAAGGCACTGTATGCTCAAGAAAATACTTGCCCTTTCTTCTGTATCCAATTACAAATGCTGTGCTTTAAAATTCATTTGTTTTAGGAAGCCAACTTCAGTTATCTTCTATTTCAGTTCTGTGTATCTACCTCTCCAGACAGTTCCATTATTTGATTGTGGAACAGGATATTTTTCCTTGAAATTGTGTTTGCAGACTGTAAGCCATTCAGAGGAGATCATGTCTTGTCTCATATACTGTACAGCATCAGATAACATAGTTGATGAATACTTGATACTAATAGGTGCTGTTTTCTCCAGGACCTACCCTACCTTCCCACTTCTGGGGTACTAAAGCATGGCTTTTCCTCTTTCAGTAGCTCCATCCTGGCAGCTAAAATTCAGGACTAAATTTTCAGAACAATTGTGGGCCGGGTAGGGTACTGCCTTGTAGTATTTAATGGTTTAGGAACATGCCTCTTGAATAATTAAACCTTTCCACAAGTCGCTTCTGTCTCACAGCGGGGGCGTGTTGCGCTCTGGCCTCCTGGGCACACTTCCGCCAACCTCGGCGTGAGCGGGACAACGTCCTGCATTACGGCGAAGTGTCCTGGCCACGTCACAGCACCGAGCGCCCAATCAGGAGGCTTGAGGGCATGGCCAGGATGATTTAAACCCCGGCGCAACGCCATTTTGTTCCCTTTTGCCGACCTATCTATTACCTTCCCCAAAGCTACCATTTTATGGTCACAGCTCCTTGAAAGGTGTATATGGCAGGATAGTCATTGCCCAGCTGCCACAAATAAGGCTAGGGAAAAAATGGATCAGGCTGTGACACGGAAAGTGTTGGCCTTTGGTGGCCAGGCGATTTGCCACCCAGAAATTGTGCACAGCAATGAGGCCTTATATCGAACAGATGGCGTTCATCTTACCAATGGCATGATTGACATTTGGTTGGCTGATATCACTAAGGGCATAAAGTGTTGGTTGCAGGTGCGAGGGTAATGGCGGCGAGCTTAGGGTTCAATTGGCAGTTAGGCATTGGAATAGGGATGTGGGGGGAGGTGAGGTGTGGCCATCACCTGCCCCTCCATCCTCTAAGGTATTCTGTTAAAGGAATCTGGGGTCTGGATCTTGTCTGAAGCCCACGGAGGGGCTAGGGCCATGCCACGACCCTAGTGAACCCAGGGAATGCTCGAGTCGGTTCACGCCGGCAGGGCTCCCCCTTTGGGGTTTACCCTTAGCAGACTTCCAGTAAAGCGGGCCGGAAGTCAGATATAGTCTTGTTTGCCAATGCGTAAGCCAATACATTCTGTAATCAATAAAGTTGTGGCCTAAATTACGCCCATTAACATTAATCTTATTACTGTGTCATCTTGCCTTTATTCTGGGGAGTGGTTTTGGGGAGCCTTGAGGCGCAAAGGAATATTCTTAAGAAATGATAACCAAGTGTTGAATAAATGCTTGGAGAAGGGTAATTGCATACCCTAGGGCTGTTCTATTCTATAATAATAAAAATAACAACAATAATTTTACTATTTATACCCTGCCCATCTGACTGGGTTGCCCCAGCCACTCTAGACAGCTTCCAACATGTATAAAAACATAATAAAACATTTAACATTACAAAACTTCCCCATACAGGGCTGCCTTCAGATGTCTTCTAAAGGTTGTATAGTTACTTATCTCCATACCCTGCCACATTTCTCTGATGAAAATGGAGACATCCTAAGAAAAGGCGGGACATTCCAGGATCAAATCAGAAGCTGGGACAGCTTCTATAAATCTGGAAAAAGGGATACTTAGATGGTCTGGAACTGGCCTCTCCATGTTTGTTCTTACCAGTGCACAAAGTCCGTGCACAGGGAAAATTGTATGTGTGTGATATCTGTCTGCATAATTCAATGTCTTTGAAAATTGTAGAGTGTAGATTGCATTGTTGTTGTTGTTGTTTAGTCGTTTAGTCATGTCTGACTCTTTGTGACCCCATGGACCAGAGCACGCCAGGCATTCCTGTCTTCCACTGCCTCCCGTTGATTGCATAGACAGTCTAAATGCATAAGTTTGGTTGAACTTCTCAAGGTTGGGGGCTAGTGAGTGCAAGCCTGACACTTGTGTTCTGTCTGGTTGTCATCTGATTAATTTAGTTTGATTGTCATCTGAAAAGGGCTATGACATCTTATGTATAAAGGGTATACAGGCTTGTAGCTTACAAATCTGTATAGAGAGTAAATAGTGGATGGTCAAGCTGCTGACTAATCTCAATAAATAATTAAAGATAATTAAAGATTTTGTCTTAGCACCTAGTTTATTACATTATATTTTGACATACTCAAATTTTCACTGCAAATCAAATTTAGGGTTTCCTAAATTCTTTTAAAATTCAGAGTCTCAAAATTAGGTTGGGCAATAAGATGCATAATTCTGTAGCTGTGAACATTATTAATATTATTAATATTATTGTCTGAGGACAAACGCTGGCTCCCTCATCCTGAAAGCGAGATGAGCGCTGCAACCCCATAGTCACCTTTGACGGGACTTAACTGTCCAGCGGTCCTTTACCTTACCTTTACCTTATTAATATTATGCTATAATTATTACTATTTTTTGTACTCAAAGTCAAAAGCCCCTAGGTGACTTTGGAAACAGCAGTGCATCAGTTTCTTAAGTTTTTCACTTAGTGGTATAGTGTGCGTGTTCCAGAGTAAACAAAGGTATACATGGAAAATGATTATTCAGGATTCCAGTGTGAATCATTAGCAGCACATACCACATTTGTCAGTGGATTTTATTTTTATTTTTAAATTTAAAGCCCCTCCCCCTTTCCTACAAGGAACTAAGGGTAGCAAACATGGTTCTTCCTCATTTTGTCCTCATAACAACCCTATCAGATGGGTCAGTGCCTTATAGTCACATGTAAGGCACTTTGTCATCTCTTGTGCTTTACTTGGGGTGATCAGATGCTCCTCTCAGCATACTGTGAACTTGTTATCCAATCCATCAAGCAGTTTCTTCTCTAGAAGAGAATTAAGTGCATCGAGAAATCTGTATGAAAGGGACTCCCAGAAGCAGTGGCTTTTTAGTTTTCAAATTCAAAGTATATTTCTCAGTAAACATGATGCTCTAAGCATGCTGGTTACCTTGTAGAAAAGTTAGCAGCATACCAGGTAACAGCAGATAGTGCCAATGAGACAAATAAAACTTTGGCTTTACGGAGATGCTGCTTCCAACTAGATAGGCCATTTCACTGTTCTGCAAGTTTATTTGACCTTTTATGAACTTGTGTTCTGCTTCTGATATCTGGACAAGAATGCCTGAAAATATTAGTTTTTCAAATTCCAGATTCCCTGCAGTCATTTTCATCGACAGGGAGTTGTCTGTGCAAGAGGTTACTTTCTTTTATGTGTGTGTATTTTTAAATACCAACAACATATTTAAAGGTACTTAAATATTAGAAAAATGAGCTCAGTTAAAAAGCAAAACAGTCCTGGAATAGGGTGCGTCATTGTGTTATCCAATATTCCTTATTATACAAATTTACTCTTTGTTCTGGTTGCTTTTGACTGAGCATTAGAATAGTATTGTGTTTATCTTGTTATCCTAATGTTTTGGCTGTGGTCTGAACCAACAAAGAAAGTTTACAATAAGTTTCAAAACTAGGGGAAAGGGAAAGGGGTCTAAAGGGCTAGTCTAGTTAGCTCCTTCAACTTCCTGAATCCGCTTCCTCCTGAGAAAACTGATCAAACAAATTGCTTGGTTGCCCACTTTCCAGCCCTCCTTGTGGCTCTGTGTTAAAAGTAGGAAACTGAGATGATTTTGCTATGGGTGGATATTAGGATTGCTTTTTCAAAAAGCTGCTATAGAAAGTACTTTCCTTTTGGGTTATTGACACTGTATTCTTAAACTTGAAAATGTTTTTGTCTGCTTGAGGACTTAGATTGTTTTGAATTCCTAAACGAAATGACCTGATCCTAAAATTCTTTGATTAATGTTTGGATCAACGTTTAGCTGTTTATTGGATTTTGCTCTTCTTCAATTACTGGGGTTACCTAGCCAGATGGGTGGGATGATCCTCATCATTATAGCACTCATCTTGGCAGTGTTAACATATTTATTCCTCCAGTGCAGGAGATTGGACTGGATGGCCCTCAGGGTCCCTTTCAGCTCTACAGTTCTATGATTCCATTTCAAATTTCAGATTTAAGTGCATTGGGAAAGAAAATATGGACAGTATTGAGAGTATTTTTTTAAAAAATACACATTTATGTCTGATTAGAATAGAATTACAGGTAAAAACATGCAGAACATGACTCAGATAAGAAACAGATTTGCTCCTTAATGTAATGTGTCCTTGCTGGGATTATCTTCATACCAAGTGCTGAACCCATATAAAACAGCAAGAGCATTTTATTACCTAGCTTGGATAAATAGAAAGAAATGTAAATCACTCTTAAATTGCAAGGAGCTGTTTTTAAGTAAGCCAATCAAATCTAATTAAGAGAAAACTTAAGAAGCATAATTAAGCAGTAGAATTTCTTAAATTATATTTATCCTAATTTTTAATTTAATTTCACAACGTTAGAAAAGTTACTGCATCTCTTTTTAAAAAAAATGCACATAAAGTATTTTGTCCCTAAAGATCTTAAAGGTGATCACAAACAGGACATATAGGAATATTTTGTTACTTGTTTCCCCTGAATAGTTAAAATAGGGGTGGTAGTGTGAGTACCCATAATACTTCTTGTTTGGGTTTGGGTTAGTCTGCTTCCTTTCTTTTCTGTATTGTTGCACACCAGCCCAATCTCCAAGCAGTGTGAGATTCCAGGGTTTCCAGGGTTCAGTTTCCTCAGAATGTGAGACAGCGAAGACTGTGGTGTCCTTAGGATATATGGTTTATTAATACATATCAACACCCCAAGAGGGCCTTCCTTCTCCCATAGCCACAGTCTTTGATTCAAGCAGAAATCAAGCTTCTAGCTCACACATCTCAACTCTGGCCTTTCTCTTTCTAACCACCAACCAGGTTGGCAGGGGCACAAACTATAGGGAGATCTGGGAGCCTGAGCACCCACAAAAGAATTGCCACCATAAGTTGGGTTCCGAAACCTTGCGAGGCCTCAGAAAGCATCTCCGAGGCCTTGCAAGACCTCTGAGTTCCCATGAGATCTCGGAACCTGACTTCCGATGTCATGACATCACACACACTGGGCAGCCATAAACGGGGGCCCAAGTTGGCTCCCCTGCAGGTGAGGGAGGGGGGCCATGCACTTGTCCTCTGACACAGAGCCACTTTAGTTCCTTTGTTACCTTAATGATCCATACTTTGGGGGCCATTATCAAGAAACTTGTCTGCCTCTTGCAGCAATTGAGTCCTGTTGAATCCAGGAATTGGAAGAGACTCAGGCATACAGCCTCCCCCCCCAAAAAATAGCATTTCTCTTTGTTTCAGTTTCTAGTCCTTGTGTGTGTACATAGGTCAAATCTGTAACAATAATAATTAAAATACGTAATGTGAAAATAAAACAAAAGCAGTAAAATTAATAAATCTAATAAATATAGTAAATAGGCAGTGAATACAGTAAAATGGGCATCAGATCCCATAGAAATTTAAAAGTATAATAGAATTACAGTAAACAAAACAGAAACACCATCATAGATTTCAGCAGACCAGTTAAAATCATAAAAAATAAAAAGTGAACAAATAGGTTTTCACATCCTGTTTAAAGGCTTGAATACGGAGAGGTAGTCTATCACCTTTGCTACTGAGTTCCAGAAACATTGTTAAAAGTTATTAAAATAAATGGAATATAAGAGTGGGGAAAGGGGGATATAACAAAAAGAGATTGGAAGGAGTAGTAAATATAAAAAATGAAATGATGTAAGTATGACTGGGGCAGGAATGTGAAGAAATAATAATTACTTTGACCATAATTTAGGTAACAGTGAAATCTGTTCTGCATATGTAAGAATTGTGAGACTTGTGTTTTTTGAACCACACACCCAAACCCAGTACGTGGGAAATCACTTTTGAAAACAAAGAGCATTTTAAGAAGGGTTTGTGATAATGGCATTGGAATCAGAACAAACAAGCCAAAATGTTACACTGGGTGTGTATCAGATGTAAGAAGACCTTAATGTAACTATTTAGCTCTCACCCTATGCCCAGGATACAATAACCAAAGTTATTTTGACTTGGGAACCAGCATTATAACTTAAATTTTAATTTCCTTCTAGTATTTACAATATAATGCTTTAAGCTTTTCCATTTGTGCCTTTCATGAAAGGTAAAGTTTTTAATGTTTGGTAGAAGTGTAACAAGAAGAGAATATTTATGTGGTTTTTCTCATTTGATTTTTAAAAAATCTGTGACCTATTTTTGAATGGGTGAAACAGCTGGATGACAGTAAGAGAAAGTTGGCTGGGAATTTCGACTCCTTTAGAAACAGTACAAGCAAGAATTTGGTCCTGATTTCACAGAATATTAAGCTCTGAAAAACTAGGACCTTGGATTTTTGCCTGCATTTATTTGTATGTGCTTAAATCTTGCATGATGGGGCTTGTATGTATATCCTAGGGTTGCCATATTTCAAAAAGTAGAAATCCGTTTTTTGACTTACTTTGAGCAATTTTGTTAGGAAAATCAGCAAAACCGACACTACTGACCTGGCTTTCCATTTGTCTGGATTTTCCCGGACAATTTTTTTTGGCCGATTTTTGCCCAGACGCTGCTTCCACCTGCAGTATACTGGATATGTCAGGGAAATTCCAGACGTATGGCAATCCTATTTTAGGTATACTGTTTGTGCTGTGGAATTATTTCTCACATTTCTATGAGGAACTAAGCTTAAGTTTTGGTATTAAGGGCTATTTGTCAGTTCATTATCGCCATTTATCATGTTTCTCTTTTTCTGTGTTGTCAGGACCTAAGTACACATCATCTTAATTTTGTGATCAACAATCACATTGTGATATACACACACCAGGCCTTGGCGGGGGAAGGTTGTCCTTGAATATGCTGGGAGTGGGGGGTGGTTTGCTGTTCTCAGGGGGGAGAGGTTTAAGTTTTCCCTCCATTGTCGTGAAATTGGTGACCCCCCCCCCTCGATGTGGCAGTTAGCATTGGGAGAAACCTTCCATTGGCATCAGTGGAGGTGACTGCCTTAGGAAGTGGTGAGTTCTTGTTTGCTGGAGGTCTTCAAACTGAGCTTGGACAGAAAGCTGCATTGAGCAGGCAGCAGAACTTAGAAGATGTTGCAGCCAATATCAATATTCAGATCTGAAAACTATATCAGCTGGAATGATGATAAACCAGTGGTTTACAACACCAAACTAGCATCTAGGAACCCCAGACATATTTTTGTACTAATAAGGAGATTGGATATTAACCTCTGTGAACAGAACTGGTTCAGAAGCACCTTTTTGTGGGTAAATCTAAAACACAAGGCTATTGTTCGCATCCTTCCTGTTAGTGCCTTAAAGAGTCTACCTTGGAATGAATTGAATAGTAGGGCTCATTCTTCAATGCTCGAACTTTTGTATCTCATCAGTGTGATGTGCCATTTGGGACTGCTGGGTTTATACCCATTTTGCAGGTACATGATGCTGATTCTTCCAGAAAAAATAACAAAAGGCCAAATGAATGGACTGGTAGTTTATGTCACCAGCACTAACCACTAATCCTTGAAGTATATGACCTTTCAAGTACCTTCCAGTTGTATGAATTATGATGACCAGTTATTGCTTTTCAATCAATTTAATATCAGGCTTAGTTAATCAGTTCTCCTCTCTCCACATCTGACCTCAGTATAGTTGAAAGTAATTTATCACCAGCAATACCACACCATTTATTCTTCTTCCCCTCAACCTTGTGATTTGTTCATTTAGCCCTTTCAAAAAATTCTTCTTTTTAATCAAAATCATTAACAGAATCTGTTTACCATCTTGGATCCATTTTTCTGCCTCTTGGCTTATTTGGAAGTTATACAACTGAACTGTTTTTCCAAGTTGTTTTCTTTAAAGAGAATCTGGTCTTCAAATTTAGCCAAAGTGTTGTAAAAGCTATTGACAATGCAAGAAATTAAAAGGTGTATTTTTTTTATATTCAGTGCCATGTATAAATGCAGTACAGTCTATATTATAATATTTGCACTATCTTGATTCTCGAACTGAATCTGTTCCAGGAGTCTGTTTGACTCCCGAAACCATTAAAAGGCCAAGGCGTGGCTTCCTATTGGCTGTAAGAGCTTCCTGCACTCAGGAACACTTACTTCTGGGTTTGCTGCGTTTGGGAGCTGATTTGTTGGGGAGCCAAGCCATTCAAGTACCAAGGTACCACTGTATGTGTATGTTTTAAGCAGTGACAGCATATGAAAAATATTTTATAAATTTAAAACTCTTATTTATATTACTTTCTCAAGGCTTACTGTTTGACTTCTGCACTACATCCGGAGGATAGGGCCTCCTTAATGCTGGGAATTTCATCCTTGGTGTATGGTCTTTCTGTTGTGAATATGGAGAGAACTGGTTTCTCTATATACCTGTTGTACCTCATCCCATAGCTTGTGTAAGGAAATGCATGGCTGTAATTATGCACAGAATTATAGCTGCTACTAATCATACTAACAGCATTTTCTGTTCTCTGGGTGTCTATCTTTATGTAGCCACAGTGGCACCATCCATACACCAAAGGAAAGTATTGGCAGGCCGAGGTAGAAACTCAAGGTTTGTAGAGGTGGATAGCTCAGTCGGTAAGACTGCGGTGTTGAAAATGCCAAGGTTGCAGGTTTGATCCCCATAAGGGACAGCTGCATATTCCTGTATTGCAGGGGGTTGGACTAGATGATCCTCGATGAATCTATGAGAAGCAACAACAACAAAAAAGAAAGAAAGAAAAGAAAAGAAAAGAAAAGAAAAGAAAAGAAAAGAAAAGAAAAGAAGAGAAGATGGACCTAAGGCTAGGTGTCTGAAAACCCGATACAGCCCAGTGAAGACAGAGCATGATAAATGACCATGGGATGCTGAATAATTGTTGGGGAGAGGGAACCAGGAAGCCTGGTGGGTGAACATCATCTGAGATTCCACTTGTATTAATATGAAGTTTTCAAAAGTTAAGCATTTTCCCGTATTAGTGAAATTGCATGATAAAATAACATCAGACTGGCTCCTACCATTTTTAAATATATATTTTGGTAATCTCACAACCATATCTTTTGGAGATTTGTAGCAGCATGGAGGAAAGTGGCTGGTAGTATCCATGTGAAATGCTGTGCACACTAATGGGTTGCCCCGCAGGACAATAGCTTTGTAGATACAATTTCCAACAGACCCGTGAAGCAGGTCTTAGTTGATATGCTTGCAAATTCCCTTGAGGTATCAAGCCTCTCAACATGTGCAAACAGAACCAGTCATTGGAAGAGAAGTGTATCAATCACTTCAGAAAAGCCTGACTATGCCTTTTAGTATCGGTGGGAATTCAAAAAGGTCAATAGGCTCAAGGCCAGAATGTCATGGCACACATACAAAAAGAAAATAGATATTCCCCATATTAGTTAAGAACATTGGGTGAGGGGGGAGGGAGTAGAGAAGGTGTATATTATGAAAGAAAACGCTGGATTTGATCCGCACTTAATGTGTTCAGCCTTCTACATCAAGTGGTGAAAACAATTGCATAGCTTTACTCACATCTGCTGTTTAAAACCACCATTTTCTTTTCAGTTTCCTCCTTCCCCGCTTTACACAAATTTCTGTTTTCATAAACCACTGCTTTTCACCTGTCCATGTCTCCCCTTTCTTGCTCCTATGCCATGACCACATTGGATATGTAGCTGTCCTTTTCTTTTGCTCTTTTTCCCTACCCCTTCCCGACTTCATGGAAATTCAAGATTGTGATGAGGCACTACAAATCCTCCACTGGGAGCTGTGCTATAACAACCTTGCATTTTCCTCTATATATGGGAAGACAGAGATGGGAGAACTTTTAGCTCACCCGGCTTTGTTGGACTCCAACTCCCGTCAGCCCCAGCCAGAACAGCAAGAGAGCTTATGGGAGTAGCAGTCTATCTGAAGGGCTCAGAGTTCCCCGTCCTTGATTTAATAAATATCATGTTATCTTGGTTATCCCATACCCTCCAACATTTTTCCGATGAAAATAGGAGCATCTTAAGGAAAAGCGGGACATTCTGGGATCAAATCAGAAACCAGGACTGCATCTGTAAATCCGGGACTGTCCCTGGAAAATGGGGACACTTGGATGGTCTGTATCCTATTCTTTTAGGATTGTAAATGACTAGCATAAATTTCAAAAATGCAATGTAAATGAACTTAGGCTGATGATACATTGCTTCTTTATTTTTTTTATTTTTTTTGTATTTAAACATTAATTTTGTAAATACAGGGATGGCTTCTAGTCCTTCTGTGGCATTACATGCTTCTCTTTAGGAGCAAGTAGATGACTGATTCATGGATGTGTCATGTAGCATCTAATGGCATTCTGATGGGTCCCTTCCCCCTCCCCCTGCCTACTGATGTTTGCTTTAAGAAAAGAACGGTTCTTAAGAACAGTTTTGAATTGCCAACAAGTTTATGGACTTGCTTTTTTGTTTTGGAAATTAACTACTTTAATTACCTGCCTTGTCTGCTAGACTATTACTTGCCTTGTCTGCTGTGTTTATGGCCTTGCCATTTTCCTTCTATGGGCCACTTTAATTATCTTTGTTTGCTCAAGAATGAGAATAAGATTTACAATGAAGGATCTGTGCCTGTTTCCATTGTGGTGGGATCCTGTGAAAGGGCCTCCCAGTCAAAATCATGCTGTGGTTTAATTGAAGACAAAAGCATATCTCTGGACTTTCATTAAAAGCTGTGTATCAGTTACAGGGAGACTGTGAGTTAGAGATACCGCAGTATGTTTATTTTAGGATACTGTATAATCTCACCTTCCCCCAACCCCATTTTGTTGCTGTTATTTCCCGCCCCTTTTATCCTGAAGAGGCCAGCGTAAGAGTTTAACAAAGCACTTTATTGACAGGATAAGTAAAATGAAGAATCAAAGAGGCACCCTTAATGACCTTTTGTGGATATAAATCATTAATGCTATGTGTTGTTGCTAACATCCTGCATGGGTCATAAAAAAAAACCTGGTTGGCCCTGCACAATGCAAGCAGAGGTGTTGGTTCTGAATAAAAATTTCCATTGCAAGCAGAAATGTTTTCCCACCTTTGATTTTTCTTCCTCTTTGGATTTTTGTATGCCCCCTCTGCCAAATTTCCCATTGAGTGTGAACCAAAACAAACAAGCCAAGTATTTTGTTTTCAAAGTCCCCTTAAAAACAAATGATCATGAATTACATTGCTTATTTTGATTTCTGCATGTCTTTTCAAGGCTTTCTTTTATTTTAATTTTTAGGGAAAGACATTGTTAGGTATGTTTTTATCTCATGAAAAGCTGTAATTTGAGAGATTCAGTAAATCAAGGGCAGACAGTTTAATGTCTGTAGAGCATGTCTAGCCTGCCAGCCATTTCTTCATACCTCACACGACCTCTCTTTGGCAAATCAAATCTGGTAGACATTAGGAGACCCATGAATCTAACATGGCTGACCCCTATTCTGAATATGTTACACAGTGTGGCAATACTCAGAGCACAGCAAGGTGCTTCATAGTAGAGATCAATTTAACCATCGTAAGAAGAACACTCCTGGATGAAACCAATGGTTCATCCAGTCCAGAATTCTAAGCAGCGTCCAAACAGATGCCTCCATAAACTGCAACCGCAAACCTCAAAGGAACCCACAGCTATTTGCCACCACAGTTATGTATTCAGTGGACCATAGTTTCTTAACGCGGAACTTCCACTCTGGTCCAAACTACATGTAACAATGAACGTACCACTTGTAGTTGGTTGAAATAAATCTGGTCCTCCCTTAAAGAGGGCACGTATTGCAGTGAGACCTGGAAACCGACACGCTGTGTTGTGGGTGGGTACGATTGGTCAGCCACAACATCCGATTGGTAGGTCCCTTGTAGCTGGGTGCAATCTGGCCAATGGGACGCAGTCCAAATGGTTTGAGGGACCTATATATACCTATGCATGTGACCCAGAGCTTCCTCTTTCGGCGCGTGCATTCGGAACACCCACCCACCTCTCCCTATTTTTAGGGCTTTGCACTTGACCTTACTATGCTGTCGTGTGTCGTCTGTCGTTGGGACAGGGGCATGGCAGGAATTTTCCCCACTTGGCTGATTGGCTGGTGCCATTTGGGTTTTGCCTGCTGCGTAGCAAATTGTCACAACTTGTAAGGTTACAGATAGGCTCTGGTTCAGGTGATAGGGATGGGAGAACGCTCTTGCCATCCCTATGTGAAGGGTATTCCGTTAAAGGAATCCAGGGATTCGATGGTTTGGTCAACCCCTGAGAGGGGGTTGTGCCTGTGCCTGAGTCCAGGGGGACATTTGGGTAGCGGAGATAGCCTGTTCCAGCTTTCCGCCTATCTGGGTGTTCAACCTCGGCTGACCTATGCTGGAACCTGGGGTTAGTGCTACCTGCATAGCAGGGAGATAGTCGAACCAGAGCCTATGCAACCATTCACTTTCTGTAATCAATAAACTTGTGGCCTAAATCTGCCAAAAACCAAAACCAAAATTTGAGTCAAGTGTGAATTTATTTAGGGGGGAGCTTTCTGGGTCTGAACACGCAAAAATCGGTAGATTAGCAGGCGTGGGGAAAGCCATCAGGATTGGGTTAATGGCATGCAGGAAGGGCAGAGCTAGCTGTTTCCCAGCCCACTCACAGTTACTACCTTGGCTGCATTAAGTCTCAGGATACATGCTCCTGTTGGTGCTAGTAGGAGCCATATTTGTCTAACCCTTAAGTAGGTTGGTGGTTACCACAGCATCTTGTGGTAATGAATATAAAAACATGTTATATTCTGTCATTGAATTCCACTTTTGGCAATATGGATATAATTATTGTTTGCATAAGACCATTTGAATGCTTGCAGCTATGAATATAAGAACATATTTCAAATAATATCCCATCACTTTGGAGTCATATTCCAAATTCAGAATTATGCATATCATGATTGCTAGTTTCCATGAGATAATTTGAATGCTTAGTTTTTATTTCTGTAAATTGCAGGGGGTGGGGCATGCGTTATCTACATTTTGTTTTTGTGTATCAGATCAGGATATTTTTTTATAATGGCCAAATGAGAAAATTGGTGTAGTGACTTTAGAATTATCTCTGATCCTATGTTGTTTGAGCATAGAAATAATAACTGTTTACTGTGAATAATCTTTGCTCAGAAGAGAGGCCCAAGAATAGGCTAACGTGAGGAATGAATTACTCTTTCTTTCTACACAGCATGATCAGGTCAGGGTTGAGGGCAGAGAGGTTGGAGGGTGGTTGTGAATGCAAAACTTGGCATATGAACAAATAAAGGACTTAATGTTTCATGGCCCTAAGTATGTTGGCTTTTACAGGCGTGGTATCACTGATATTTCTAATGGAAGTAATCGCTTGAGCTTTAAAGCCAGCCTTTTATTGAAGTCTTGAAAATAGATATCCAAACAAAAATCCAATAAAATTAGCAACCTTTGAATCAAGCTTAGAAACGTGTGTGGATTTTTAACTGGTTTTTATTACCTTCATTTTCTAGGTCTTCAGGGATTTTCACCATGTAGCTGGCAACACAGAGTTCTTATTTAACCATCAGGCGTACTGCACAAATGGTAAGTTGTTTTGGCACAGCACGGTTATTACTGTGTAACTCAGTGAATATTTGCAGTACTTGCATTCATTGTCCAATGTTTTTCTGACAAATATGTAGAAAATTACAAAGTTCCTTATTTGAATTATTTACTTACCTATTATATATTTGTGTGTGTGTGTGTGTGTGTGTGTGTGTGTGTGTGTACTAGCCCTTTAAGGAGCTCCTAGTGATACGCACTTGAATTATCCCATTTTATCCTCACAGCAATCCTGTGAAGTAAGTTAGATTGGTGTGTGGGGTTGGCCCTACTTTTAGGCAAAGTGAGGTTTCCCTCTTAGGCAGCGGCTTTTGGATATCATGAGATGGAAGAAAATCAATTTATTATTGTGGCATATTTGTTCCCAGCAAGGTATTCTGGAAAGTTTTTTTTGCCTCAGGGTCCAAAATAACTTGGCCAGCCTTGGGTCCTGTGCACTTTGACTGGGATTTATTTGTATGTCAATTGCTGTCCTGCCTCAAGCAGAAAATATATGACTTGCCCAAAGTCGCACAGTGAGCATCCCTGAGAATTGAGGTTTAAGCCCATGCCTCTCTGTTCCAAATCCAGCATTCTAACCACTGTGAAACCCTGCCTCTTTCCAGGCTATCATTGCTGTTGAGGTTTATTTTGTGATGAAAAATCTTATTTGGAGCAGAATTTCTAGGCCTTGGGTATTTTAGGCACTCACTTAGGCTTTTATATGCTGGTTCACTCCCAGGTATGTTGACTTGATTCTTTTTTTCTGTATTGATCATGCACCCTGACCCATTAGCATGCTGGCCTTGCCCTATTCAAAACTGCCAGGCTTCCCCCATCTGTTGAAAACATACTTGTTGTGACCCCATACCAGTCCGAACCTCATTAACTGAGACCATCACTGGCTGGGCAATTTAAAATCACTACATCACAAGCCAGTTGTTAACCTATGAAGAAAATCACCTAATCATCACAAACCAATACTAATGAATAATCAGAGATTCTTTTAGTTTGAATATCTTCCTGATGGAATGCCAGATATGTTGAACATGAGGGCTTGACATTAGAAGTATATGAGGAGTAACATAAAAGATGCGTGATGCAACCAGTCTTAAATCTTACAGACCAGTTTCTTCCCCCAAACCCTTAATGTTCATAGTGTATACACACACTTCTGATTTTACAACTTGTCTGGGTTTCCCAGATGTTTTCACATTGTCATGAAATGGCTTTGTTGATGTCCAACATTTCCACTTGAAACTTTACAATCAAGTGGGAAATGCTCTTCTTCAGGTCCTGTGTTACACGCTCGAATGTTTGCTGATGTAGGAAGGGGGAAATCCAGCTCATAGAAAATGAGCATATAAGGGAGATGGCAAGGCTGAATGCTTCCTCCTGGCGTGCTAGCTTTGGATATGTAGGAAATATTTATAAATGGACGAACATTGAGGCATGTTACTTCTCCCACTTGAATTGGCACAGTCTAGGAGGAACTGTTTTCTTACTAGATTCATGTATACTACTCGAACATATAAACTATCCACAATCTTCTAGGCTGCATTAGTATCTTTGTTTCAGACTCTGCAAAGCCATGTTCACCTGAACATGGGAAGGTTTTATCCATAAATGAGGGTAGGGGTACACATGTAGTCTCTGCCCCCCACATCACAGGGTGTACAGGCTCCTCTTTGGCTCTTTGTGTGTGTAGCACGAAGGCCTGAAAAGAGTGTCAAAAGTGTCCTTTTGAACTTGCTTAGAAATATCCCCACATCTTAATCAGGTTTCAATGGACCATACTTGGAAACGTTCTTCAGACCGCCATGTAAAACATACAAGGTCTGGAGAGGAGCATCCAGGCACATGGGTATTGTGGGAAAGGCTTTTGTCTGTATCCCAGTGGTCTTACACATGGACAATACCTTCCTGTGTTCACTTGAACACGGCTTTTCTTGCTCTTCTTTTAGAAACATTCCTCTTTTTAAATTATTGCCTCACTTTACATTCTCTATAAACTTCTGAAAATGCTACTCACTGAGAGACTGTCTATTCCAACCTATGATGCTGATATTTTCTATTAATTGGTTTTGAACATTTTGACACTCTGCAGGCTCTCTAATTTTAAGCAATGGTTTATTTTTTCTTTAAAGACTAATTTCATATTAGTGCAGCGTTCTTATGCATTCAGAGTGATAAAATATGCTTCAAACTCTACATCTACATTTAACTGTAAGCTTATTTTGCACTCCTGTTTTTGTGTCGTCTTCTGCTTTCTGAGAGTTCTGAAAATACATTACATTTTAAAAGATCTTTTAAGTTTCCACTGACTATCTCAGGGAATTCTTATGGATATCTCAGCCTGAGCTTCACAATCATCTTTGTTTATAGCAGCCCTGCTGTTGCGGCAAAGATAAGACTGCAGGAAGTACCTCTCCAGTGTCAAAAGTCCTCAGCTTTCATTCTTGTACATTTGTGTGCCCAACACTCAACATAATAATTTCTTACTGTCAACTTTAGGCTGATGTAATTTTAGTCGAGTAATTTTTTGCTATTCATTATCATCATGAGTGCTCTTAAGGGAGTCTGGTTTCCCTACACTTGTGGAGAAGATCAATTGAGATAATTTTGGCTTAATCCCATTGCACTCTGGTTTTGTTTATTGCTTCCTTTGTTGTGAAATTTACACAAATTGCAAGAAAGACATAAGGCAGTGTGGTTATTGTTTCCGAAATACATGCAACAAAAGGGGCCTCTGAATCTGAAGACTGAATCTTAAGTACAGCATCTTGAAAATCTATTTATAGCAATTCAAATAACTAACTTTTGTAACTAAAATCCATAAGGAGCTCAGTGATGTTGGAGTCTCTATTTCTGTCGCATATGCAATCTATTTCTGAAAGGCTAGCATAGGATTACCATACATCAAACAGTGAAAATCTGGACAGAAAAATTGTTAAGCTTTTTTGGGCAAAGTTGGTCGAGTTTTGTTTTGTTGGCCCCAAAAATTGCAGTTTTTGAGCTATTTTTATGAAAAAAACCCGCACTGCCGAAATGGGCTGACATATGTCTGGGTTTTACCAGACATTTGACTGATTTCCAGATACAGTGGTACCTCGGGTTACAGACGCTTCGGGTTACAGACGCTTCAGGTTACAGACTCCACTAACCCAGAAATTCTACCCCGGGTTAAGAACTTTGCTTCAGGATGAGAACAGAAATCGTGTGATGGCGGCGCGGCAGCAGCGAGAGGTCCCATTAGCTAAAGTGGTACCTCAGGTTAAGAACAGTTTCAGGTTAAGAACAGACCTCACCTCCAGAACGAATTAAGTTCTTAACCCAAGGTACCACTGTACTGCTGCTGACTGTGGTATTCCCTGTATGTCCAGGAAAATCAGGAAGTATAGTGAGCCTAGCTGGCATATGTGCACTGATTTTAATTACCTATATGCTTCTCATTCAATACATTACACATGGTGGCATAATTTGAAAGATATTGTAAAAAAGAAAAAAATAGAACTGACCTTTTAAGAATTTGGGGAAACCACCAAATTCGCTTTCTACATTATGCTTCCTACTATTTTAATAGCATGAGAGAATCACTGTCATGTCTAGATATGAGCAAAAATGGCCTTGTCACTGACTGTCAGTACCTTTATTAGAATATCTGTGCACTTCTATTCCCCACCCCCTTGTCCTTAGTATCTCACAGAAGCCTTTTAAACGCATGACTTTCATTCCTGGTTTCCCCCACAGCCCTGATTCTGTAGGCTGCTTGCCTGCCCTCTTCCCACAGCCGTGCAGTTTTGGATCTCCAGGAGATAACTCCCCCCCAGCACTTTCAGCAGGAGGGCATGTGTTTCCTTGTTGTGGAACCTGCATAACATTTGTTCTTCCCTGTTTACAACACAAGGAGGTTGGCTTAATTTTCCACCCCCCCAAAAAAACCCCCCTCCTACCTGCTTTCTTGGCTTTCCTTTAGCACACAGGGGGGCTGCAAAATCAGCAATGATCTTAATTAAATGTTTTCTCTGCAGAAACAACAGGGCCTTTCTGAGGTTGAAATGCAGGCAGCAGACCTTATCACAAAAGACAAAGGCAAATATTTATCAAGGAACAAAAGAGTCTGGCTGCTTACATCTTGTTTGATTACCTTCCCCCTCCCTGCCCTTAGGGGAGATGTTTATCAGGGCCTGGTTGAGATTCTGATTGGCCATATTATCTACCAATATGCCAGTTTTGTGTGAAGGATAGAATGATATATATTGCTTTTAAAATAAATAAAAATCATACCCTGGTTGTTGATATTTGGTCACTTTGTATTTGGAGAAGATGTACTGGAGAAGTAGTGAAATTGCTGCTTGCGAGGTGGTGTGTTGTTCGATAAGCACACATAGTGCAACGAGACTGAGTGTTTGCGGGGTGGCGGGGAGGGAGGCTCGTTTAATTTCATTGTGCACAGGTTGTACAATGACAATAAAGGTATTATTATTATTATTATTATTATTATTATTATTATTATTATTTGCCTTCAGATGGATTTAATACTGATTTGGAGTATGCAGCTGGAGTATGCTATAAATGTGATTTTTATTGTAAACATGATCAGACATCTTTTAAAAAACTTAACCCACCTATTCAGTATAGATTTTAACTATTTGCTTTTTTAAAAAAGGTAGGCAGTTAATAATAAAACATTGCAGGATGATCTAGCCTTGTTGGTCACAATATGAACTATGGATGGTGATCCCAAAATTGGGATGGTCTAAGCAATCCATGTTCCATGAGCATCAACATTTCTGCACACAATCATATCTATTTATCTATGAATAGATGGTGCTGGGGGGCCTAACTTACAGTGTCAGTCGGGCTATTAGCTGCATCTTATTTGTTGCATTGTGATTTTACTATTCTATTCTTTTAATATGTGCATGGACTTGAGACAGATTGTAATACAAACAGCTCTGTAAAGAAAATAATACAAGAGAGTGGTAGCAGTTTCTCCTCTTAAAAATTGCTTTTGAGGCATATAAAATACATGTATATAAAGATGTTTTCTGCACTGAACCATCAGTTCATTTGTATATGCTATAAGTAACAAATACTATTAAAATATGCATGCTTTCTTAATGAACAAAAGTAGTTTGACAAAACATTTAATGAAACATATTTTTTGATTATGACATTAATGTGAAAAGCACTTAACATTGTATCATTTATAATTGTAACTACTTTGCAAATTGTTACTGTTAAACATCAGAATGCATTGCTGTGATTAGACAGCTCCATTAGGTGGCATACTTATGTGTGCCTGTTGCAACAGAGTGAAATATATTGCTTTGGAAAGTTCAAAGTATGTTGTTAGGATTTGTCTTAATTTTGCTGTATTAAAAAGTTTAAAACTCTATGGATACTATTCATCTAAACAGTTCTGGCTGTAAAGCAAAACTTCCTCTCCCTCCTTTCTTCTTGCTGCCCGCCCCCTAAGTTCTGGGAATTGCCCCGATCAACTGGAAAACATTTAGAGGAGTGTGTGGTGGGCACATAGAGAGAAGAAATTCAGTTGCATAAACAAAAGTGCTACCATTTCATTGAATATCTCTCTATAGCAATGCAGCTTATAAGGATGCAGGTGTGTTTTTAGGTTAGGACAGAAAACATGATACTGTGTTATCTACTGTACACGTTTAACATCTTCAGACAATGCAAACAAGAAAAGTTGTATTCAGTGAATGGGTCTAGTTCTCATAGAGGTAATAAATCTATGTCAGGACTGTACCACTTTAGAATGCAGATTGAATTCATAGGATGGATTGCAAATGCATGCAAACAAACAAACAAACAAACAAACAAAACACTGTACATGGAAAATTAGATGGCAAGAAGAAAAAAAGAAGGGTTTTAGCTTAGTATTTTTATGACGTGCTTGCCATCTATGTGCAGGGATGATTTTTCATAAAGATTTCACTCCAACTAGTCACCTGCTACAGTTTGATGCACCAACTCTATGAAAAGGAGGCATAATTCGACCATTTTGCTTTGGCGTTTTCTATTAAATGTTGCAAATGAGAATAAATTGGGTGTTTTTTTGAAGTAACCTGGACATTCTTGACATTTACTGAAAATATTGGTTAATATTGTGTCAAACATTTTGTTCTGAAGATTTATTAATGTCAGTATTCACTTGGAAATTAGATTAAATTTGGGAATTGAGAAGGGTACTTGACAGTTCTTGAGATTTGCTTGTAATTGTCAGTAGGCATGATAAAATTGCCAGTAAAACATTCACTGTGGTTCTGACAATCAGCATAAATATACTTTTAGCCATTCATTTTTTCAACAATTCTTTCAACATTGCATTTGATTCCAAAAATAATCTATGCCCTTATTTATTATTGAAGAATTATATATACTCTTCTGTTTCAGCTACATCCTAAGTTAACATGACACCATGCATATGTTTGTGTCATGCCGTATCAGTGTTCTGTATATGTTGTCTAACAGATCATTTTAGTTAGGGCTTTTAGCCATAATGGTGATAAGGATTGTGTGCAATGCTGTTTTTTTGCATCTGTTTTTTAACAGAGCTGAAAGCTTATCTAGGCTATCTTAGTTCAAACTGCTATCTTCTGTTGAGGCCTTGTGACAGGAAGCAGCCATCCCCCATCACTGTACAAAAAGGAGAGTTATTGTTTAGAAAGTTCAAGTTTGTTTTACTAAAATGTGGGTTTAAACTGCTGTTCGCCTTTGACCTTTAAAGAAAACACATAGACACAATTATAGTTTACTAAGCTGCCTTGGAAAGAAGCATCATGATTGCATGCTATTTAAAAGTTATAGTGCTCACGTCTTAATGCTCTGTAGTAATCAGTGCAAATGGCTAAAAACTAACATAAAACTGGTATTGGTGATATTACATGTAAGTTTGTAAGAATACAAATATGTACACAAACACACACACACACTACTACTACTAATACTACTACTACTACCAAAGAGTAAAAGGTTTGCTACTGGGGCTATGTAACTACTGTATAACCAGATATGAAAGTGGGTTGATGTACAATGGTTGGGAAGAACAACCAGTCCACACACAATAGCGAATATGTGATATTTCACTTTCCACACACTTTCTGCTGGAAGCCAGAAGCCTGTGAAGATAATAAATCATCTGGAAGACCAATTTCATGCATTCAGTCAAGTAATAACCAGATCTATGATGCATCAAGTGAATAACTCAACCTAAATAAAAGTGTTTCAGTAATAAAGAGGGGTGGAACATTTTATACTAAACTAGAATTTTCAGTGTTTGCTTCATGATGCAGTTAGATTTTGAGGGTTTTTTTTAAAAAATTGAAGTAATGGAAACATTCTGATGAACACGACTGCTTTGGCACTCTTCCCATATTTAACAGCATGTAATGTTTATGTCATAATGTTTATTTGGCAAAGATATCTGCAGCACAACATGCCTTTTGATAGTTGTGGCAAGTACTATAAAATATATGTTGGAATGATCTTAGAACAAAATGTGAATGTTTTGAAACTCTTGCCTTTAATCTCCACATCTTTTCTTTTGTATTTTTATACCCCTGTCTGCTTATTTATCTTTAAACTTAAAGGTGTGGTTTGACATACATCAATCTTCCTTCATTTTTGTGGTCCAGCACATTTTCTAATAATATGGTTACTGTGTAGGGGGAGGGTTGCCAGAAACTACAGTACAACCAATAGAAGAGTACAGGGAAAGGAGAATCTTTGTTAGTAGTAAGTAACTGGTGCAATACAGGTTTGTGTTTGCACCTTGTCAACAAGAAATTTGTCACTCAAAGACACTACAGTATGCCATATGTTCAGTGTTTTATGCAATATGCTCAGCACAGTAGCATTACAGAAGAAGTAGCATTGGGAGAAGAGCAATAACTCAGTGATAAAGCACATGCTTTGCACCCAAAATATTCCAGTTCCAGTCCATGGCATCTTCCGGCAGGGCTGGGAAAGACTGGATCCAGATCGCATCCACCTGAGAATTTGCAAAGAACTCACATGTAAAATCCCTAATCTTCTAACAAGAATGTGTAACTTGTTCTTCAGATAGCCTCCATACCTAAGGATGGGAAAATAGCCAATTTAACACAATTTTTAAAAACAATTGTGGGGAGAGCCTAGAAAATACTGAGCCAGCATGACTTCTGCACAGGCAAGCACTGTCTCACAAACCTATCATTTATCATTTATTTATTAAATTTGTATATCACCCTTTATTCGAAGAGCACAGGGTGGGTCACAACATACAAAATGAGAACACAGAATACATAATAAATGATCCCACTTTCACAAACACAATAAAAAGGCCATAGGTTGCTTAATCAGCAGCCAAAGGCCTGGTTGTAAAGAAATGTTTCCACCAAACTATATGTAACAAAGGCACCAGGCGAGCCTCACTGGGGAGAGCATTCCACCATAGACACCAGACTATGCGGCACCCTGGGTCCCCACAAATTATAAAGGAAGGGGTGCCCCCCCCAGATTCCACTTGGTGGCATGCACACGCCACGGGACATGTGTGTGTCACATTGGCATGCCCCTGCATCATGCATCAGTTACATCAGCATTCTGCGGGTGTACTGACATCACACACACATGCTTGCACGCCTCGGGCACCTGCTGTGGGGGGGGGGGCAAAGTGGCATCCCTGCAATCCACAAATGGGGAGTCACTTTAGAATAGGCCCGCTCTCATGTTGTCACCCGTCAGACCTCTCGTGGAAGGGAGTACACAAAGAAGGGCCTCAGATTATGATTGCAGAGTCTGGGTCAGTTCATATGGGGAAAGGCAGTCCTTGAGGTACCCCCAAGATATTGTGATAGCGGTTTCATAATTTTTGACCTGGCAATGTATCATGAATCATGATGTGTGTGAGTGGGGGGAAGGGTGCATGCTATGGAAAAATCACTATTCAGGGAAAACCGTGAAGCCAGCCAATGCCTCTACATAGCTCCATCCTTATTTCAGACATTGTGATATATTGGTATATCACGATGTTTAGCTGGTGATATATCACAGTATTCAAAATCAGATATCACCCAGCCCTAAACTTGGTTTGTAGTAGATAGCTCAAACTTTCCTCTGGTGGTCCACAAGCTTCAGGCTGTCTGTGGAAAGGGTGCAGATAATGATGAGAATACAAGGGATGGATTTAAGACACTGCCTTAGGATTTTCTTAATTTTAATAGTGGTGCAGGCACCAAAGAAAGGCGTTTATGTGTTTTAAAACCCCAGCAATTTTTGAGTGGTCAGTCCAAAAAAAGTTAAAATCCAAGTACATAAAATAACCCAGAAACAGGAGTTAGAGGGTTTCTTGTGCTGCTGTGTTGCTCCAGAACAGTGGATGAGTTAGCACACTTTTTAAAAACTGGTGTAGAAAATTTGGTTATAATAAATATATATTTCTAGGGCCTCTTCATATTTTTTTGCTTGACTAAATTACTTAGGTATTCGTTCATATTTCTTAATATTAAATTCCCATTGTTTACCATTTGTAGGCTTATTTTTATATTAAATTCCAACGGTTGTCTTCTAATCAAAAGGCTTGTGAAGACTATAGCTCCATCTTCCTTTGTTTTAACAGTTGTGGGTTTTGTGGCACCTACTAAAATATCCTCGAACAACTCCTAGTGTGTGTTAACAATAACTCTATTGAAGTTTCTTTCCCAGGTCACTGTGGCAGCCATTGCTTTTAAGCAAAGGAAAACCTCTTTTAAAGCCTGAGTATACAGATTATTGGCTCTTGACAAAAAGGAAATGAAGCAAGATCAGGATTTATGTTGTGCTAGGAAATAACCATTTAGTTGCAGGTTCCATATTTTATTATGGATTATTGTGTTTAAAATTTGTGTACTGTTTTCGAGAATTCTAGGCTAGTTTTGCTACTGGCTTTGGTTTCTACAAACAGCTTTTACGCTGAAGTCACCCATATTTAAGCTTTCACTTGCACAGATGTTTAACATGCTGTGGAGGGAACCTAGCAGCAGTAGACAACCATCAGGAGGGAGAAGCATTGGATGTCATGCACTTGACCTGATTCCTTGACCAAAGGGGCACAGGGTCAGCTATTGGGAACAATCCCAGAGAAGCATTATAAAAAAAACCACACACAAAAACACGAAACAAAAGGATGTAGGACATGAGTAAGTGAAACGCTAAGAAGCGAAAATAAAGTATGTTGTTAGACCAGTAAGAAGGGGGGGGGGGAGCAATAAATAAATTATGCAACATTTATATGTAAGAACTTGGTGATCTGTTACTTTCTAGTGAATATGTTCTGTATAAAAAATAAATGGTGGCTATAAATGATGGGCTGCATCATTTGAATATATAATCAAAATCTATTTGCTTAGTATCTTTTTTGAGATACTTGAATATATAATCAAAATCTATTTGCTTAGTATCTTTTTTGAGATACATTTATTATATTTCTCAGTATCTTTTTTGATTTTTTTAATTATCAGTGGTTGTCTTTTACAAAGCACCCTAGGTAAAGGTACCCCTGACCATTAGGTCCAGCCGCAAACGACTCTGGGGTTGCGCGCTCATTTCACGCTATAGGCCAAGGGAGCCGGTATACATGTGGCCAGCATGACTAAGCCGCTTCTGGAGCAACAGAACACCGAAACCAGAGCAACGCATGGAAACGCCGTTTACCTTTCCGCTGGAGCAGTACCTATTTATCTACTTGCACTTTGATGTGCTTTCAAACTGCTAGGTGAGCAGGAGCTGGGACCGAACAATGGGAGCTCGCCCCGTTGCGGAGATTCGAACTGCCAACATTCTGATCGGCGAGTCCTAGGCTCTGTCGTTGAGACCACAGCGCCAACTGCGTCCCTACAAAGTACCCCATATAATTCTAGTGTGGTGGGTTTTTTTTGTTTTTTAGGTAGCATAGCCTACTGTATTTGCACATCTGGTGGAGTGGCTGTGATTGTGCCGTAGAAAGTTCCCTTGCTCAAAGGTCACATTGGCAACAAATTTACTAGGATGTTGTATTCTAATCAATATTCAGTATTTTATCCCTTCTCCTTAGCCCAGAATTTGGTTATGATAATACTCTCCTACCTGGCATGGTCATTGCAAATGTTGCTGCTGCAATGCATGTGAAGCTCTTTAAACACTTGAAGTGAGCTGTAAATAGGCTATATAAATTCTAAGTGTTTTTATTTGATGGCCATTGAACCATTTTGTGTTTCAACAGTTGTGGTAAACATCAGTATAAATTATAAAAGGAAAAGTCACATTTTCAATACTTTTATGAATCCCAAGCTGTTGGGGAGATTTGGCCTGATTTTTCCTTTCCAGATTGTTGTTGATGTCACAAGCTAAATTAGAAACCTTTGATGAGAAAGAGGGAGAGGAAGAATATATATAAACTAAGAGCCTTTGAAAAATTCATAAAGTGGGATATAAAAGGGAATAAAATGAAATTATAAATAATAGTTTGTGTGGCTTTTTGAAATGAAAGTTGCTGGCCAGGGGGTGTTGTAACTTGAATGTCTCACTAGAGACCTTTTCCAGATGACCTTGTACTCTCTAAGTTTGACAAAGCAACACATGATGTCACAGTGCACAAGAGAAGGAGATATTTTGGGTTTGTAGACAATGAGGCATCCAGCTTTAGAGATTTTATTAGTCTGGTGTCATTTCAGGACTAAGTGGAGGTGAAGAAGATGAAACTGAATCATATCAAGATGGAGGTACTGTTAGGAGCTCTGGGTGAGGATGTTTGTGCTCCATTTAGTGTTACAGGGTGTATGCCTCTGAATGTCAAAAGCTCAACAACTTTGGTCAATCCAATGGTTAGATCACTGCCAGTTTTTTTTTAGTGGGAGTAGATCGCAGTCTCTTGGGAGTTGGACATGACTGTTCTAGTAGGTGCAATGAGTTTCCTGCACAGAAAAATTAACTAGTTTCTTCTGTGAGAGAAAAAAAATACTCACACAACCCCACCCTTAAATGCAGGTAATTTTTGCAGTCAGTGTGCATGAGATCCAGATTGAGAGGCTACCATGGGAGCAAGGGGTTTTGAACCCTGTGTTCCCCATGGTGGCCTCGTCTTGAGCACACCCTCACTTGCAATTTAGTTTGCCAACTCAGAATTCCTAAGTATGTGATGATGCTTCAACTAGAGCACTATTGCCCTTTGTTTCTGATAAAGCTTAAGCTGATCCATAAGCCCATGGTGTAAGCATGAGAATCACTTATTTATTTATTGTAAAAATGATCTCATTGGTTATTATTACATGTTGTCGACATCTTATGCCGTAGACTAAAAGTTACTATTGAATAGTATCTGACTCCCCTCCACCCACTCCATGTCCTTTCTTGCTGCCCTTTCTCATCACTTACATTCCCTAGTTCTGGCTACAGACCGCATTCATGCTATCCTGAATTACGGTCTCATCTAGCATTTCTGCCAGTAGTCTATTTGTTGATCAATTACATTGATTTTCAGGTTTAAGGGCAAGGTCTAATTGCATAACTCCACACATGATCTACACTGCTGCTGCTGTCTTTGAATATCAGTACTGTATCTTGGGAGGGTCATTCGTGCTCCTGGAGCATCAGCTGAACAGGTCAACATTTTAAAATATTTGTTTTGTTAATTTGAGAACTTTTCAGTTGTCGCAATTGCGAATTAATTCTGAACCAAACTTAGCTGAGCATTAGCATTGCATTTCGTGCACAATAATTGTACTTATCATGCAACAATCACAGTAGTTAGAAAGCTTTCTGTCACGGAAAGAGGACTTCCTTTCCTGTAAATAGAGGAGCTGTCAAGAGGAGAGAAACTTCTTACCTGATCACTATCTTTTGAACTGATCAGGTAGAGTAATTCATTAATAGCCCTTTATGCTTTCACTACAGCTTCTGCATCAACTTGAATTTGCTCTTATTCCTTTCTTGTAAAGGGTCATGATTGGGTCAGGCCAATTCTCCTAAGTTCTACAGTACTGGCTATTCTTTCTTGCTCTTTTCAACCAAAATCTGATAAGCAAATATACTATTAATTAGGAGTATTTGCTTCTATAACTCTTCCTTCCAGTTTCTATTTAATTCATCATTTGGCTTATTTGATGTTAGGTCAAAATTTTGAATTATTACTTTAAATTTACTTTAATAGTGAATTATTATTATTTTGCTTTGTTTCTGTGTTTATCAGAAGGCACTGCTATTCCCATTGCTATACACCACTTTTAAAGGAAAGAAACACACAGCCCCCTGAGTTTAGCAGTGGGCATAGAAAGATGTGAAGGACGTGTTTGCAACCAGAGGCCCCACGACTACCAACAGATATGTTTTATAAAAAATGCCAGTGGTGACCTTTTGTTTGGTGGTGTGCACCAGGCAAAAAAACTTTTCACATGCAATGCTTGCTGAGGCCACATTTTGGTGCTTGGCAACAAATTTTGAAGGTGATGCCTGTGCATGATTACCTTTGATGCATTAGTTGTAAAACAGGAAATGGAAAGGAAAGGAAGAAAAAAGTAGGATATTAACTAAAGCATGCTACTGTATAGTATTTTATAACATTATTGTGCAAATGAATTAGTTTGATTGAAAAATTATACTTTGACAGCCTTTATACTGTATTTCTAATGGTGTTCAGTCCTAGTGATTTCTGAGGTCAGATTATTTAGTCGCTTTTCTGAATCTAAACAAATCTGGGTCTAGTTGGAGCCTGGATGAGAGATCACCTGGGAATCCCATTCACTTTGTCTTGCCTTCTTTGAAGAAAGTTGGGATATAAAAGCACTAAATAAATTCTGTTCAAGAACTCTCAGCTTCATTTGCTGGTATTTGAGTGCCTTGAGAAGCTGAAATCCTACCTTTGCCAATTTTAGCTGAATAACCTTCTGATCTATGGTTTGAAGGGTAGGTGGAGTCAAAGCAGCTTCTGAAGTGTCTGGTAACCAGGCTGATCTCTCTCCGAGACTGCCTGTTCTGAATAACAATATTTATTAGCCAGAAATTCAGGTTGAGGGCTGCTGCAAAGGAGACCACACTCATTCATTTTATAGTTGGCACAGATCAGTGAAGTATATAACTTGCCCAGGATGCAACTAATTTTAAACTATTTTGTCTAAGGGATATATATACAAGTTGACCTTTTTTTTTTTTTTTTACAAATTCCACAATGTGTAATAATAATGTTTAATAGGAAAAGGAGGACAGTGTGTGATAGGCCCCGTTTTCTGATTGATAACTAGGATACTGTGTTCATTTTTAATTAAACATTTTATCTTCATGTAGTCTATTATTGACATTCTTCATAATAAAGCTGATAAGATCTTGACCCAGACATCAGTAAAGAATATATAGCTCAATATGCAGGTCCCTTCAGAATTAAGAACAAGATTTTCTAATTTAATTTTAAAACCATGTGTAGTTTCATTCCAATATATTTGGTTTCCGTTCAGTTGTTGTACCTTGAGATGTCATAAAATCCTTCCTAACATTAGCTCAATATGTATGGTGGAATGGCTGATAGGGTGGCAAGAGCTTGATTAATGTGGTTACAATTAGGTTAAATGATGAATATGAATAATTTGGATGAATAAGTGGAAAGGAAATTCTGGGATATTCTTCTCAGGACATTCAGGGATGTCAAACAATTGTATTATTTTCATGTGATCATCCAAATTATATATATGAATAATTTGGATAATCACATGAAAAGAATACACTTGAAAACGCTTTTTAGGCTGTTATTAGCTGCCTTGTCTGCTTAATAAACTCTTAACTCAGAATGCAAGCATTTATATTAATCTCTGTGTCTGTTTATAGAAATATTTCAGAATCCATTAAGCTTAACATTATTTTGGGACGCCGGTGGTGCTATGGTCTAAACCACTGAGCTTCTTAGGCTTGCCGATCAGAAGGTCGGCTGTTCGAATCCCAGCGACGTGGTGAGCTCCCGTTGCTTGGTCCCAGCTCCTGCCAACCTAGCAGTTCGAAAGCACATCAAAGTGCAAGTAGATAAATAGGTATCACTCTGGCGGGAAGGTAAATGGTGTTTCCATGCGCTGTTCTGGTCCGCCAGAAGTGGCTTTGTCATGCTGGCCACATGACCTGGAAGCTGTACGCCGGCTCCCTCGGCCAGTAAGGTGTTATGTACTAAGCTTGGATCCTAGAACAATAGGCAAGTAGGATCCTAGAATGCAACAACTGATTGGCTTGCAGGAAAAGACCAATCAGGCTCCAAGAGTCAGTTAATCAGCCTATTAGGCTGGTAGGATCCTAGAATGCAACAACTGATTGGCCTGCAGGAAAAGACCAATCAGGCTCCAGGAGGGAAGCAGAATCAGCCAATCAGACGGGACTCATTGTTTAAATAATGTATATAAAAGCCTGAGGTTTGGGGGGCAATTATATCACTGTTTTACAAGCTGCAATAAAGAGCATGAAATCACTACAGGACTCTGAGTATATTTCAAAAGCAAGATGAGAGTCGTTCGCGACTGGACTTAACTGTCAGGGGTCCTTTACCTTTAACATTATTTTAATTCCCCCCCCCCCCTTGATATTTTTCCTCTTTCACTCTTACTTAGATCACTTAAATCTATTTTTTAAATGGTGCTTAGCAATGCCGATCAAAGAAAATTAGCTTTATTACCAGGAGCCAAGCTACACCAACCTGGGGGCGCCACCTCACCTTCAGGATTGTGTGTGCCCGCTGCTACAAAACAGATTTGCGACATCACACGCACACGCCTGCATGCAGTACGTGTGACGTCACATATACGACATGCGATGTTACATTGCATTTGGGAAGGGGGGCTCCTCCAAAAATGCAAAGCAATAATAATAATAATAATAATAATTTATTATTTGTACCCCGCCCATCTGGCTGGGTTTCCCCAGCCACTCTGGGTGGCTTCCATAGAAACCAAAAATACACTAAAATATCACAGATTAAAAACTTCCCTGAACAGGGCTGCCTTAAGATGTCTTCTGAATGTCAGGTAGTTATTTATCGCTTTGACATCTGATGGGAGGGCGTTCCACAGGGCAGGCGCCACTACCGAGAAGGCCCTCTGCCTGGTTCCCTGTAGCTTTGCTTCTCGTAATGAGGGAACCGCCAGAAGGCCCTCGGCACTGGACCTCAGCATCCGGGCAGAACGATGGGGGTGGAGACGCTCCTTCAGGTATACTGGGCCGAGGCCATTTAGGGCTTTAAAGGTCAACACCAGCAACATTGTGCATGGAGTTTGTGACATTGCACATCTGCGTTGCAGCAGAGTGGCTCCTCTCCCTCCTCTCTGCAGCCAGTGAGCAAGGCACCCTTTTCTGCGGGGAGGGGCTCAGATGCAGAGGCAGAGAGATTCTGCCTCTGCATCTGAGGCTCCCCCCCCAAAGGGTGCCTTGCTCACTGGCTGCAGAGGGTGGAGCTGAACTGCTTCTCTCTCAGAGGCAGCACCACTGCCGCCTACTGCCTTTTCTCGTTGACCTTGTGGGTGCCCAGCCCCCATGATTATATTATTGTGGGTGCCCAAGTACCCACAGCTTCCCAGGATTGGCTCCTATGACAGCAACAGCAATATCACAAGCTGCTGGAACGCTCCACATCAGATTGCCAGTGGGCTGGAAGTGGGGTGGGATCAGCTGCTTAAATGTTAAAAACGAACACCCTCTTCACATAATATATTAGGTAGAAGCATCCTAGGCCAGCTCAAGTGGTGCAGTCCTGGACCACCGGCTTTGAACGTGTTGTCTTGTGTACGTTCTGTGATATTAAGTGGAAAGTAGTATTGTGTAGGCCCAGGTCTTTTGTCTGCTTTGTTTGCTGTGGCAGGCATTGCTTCACGTATAATTTCAGGCTTTTCTTAAGGCCAGTTCACAATTGATTGCCTCTCACTGATACATACTGTGCTCATGTAATAAGAAAATGTCATCCATAATAACTGGCCTGTAATAGCAGTTTTTAGAGCTAAGTTATTACTCATTAGTTTCAGCAATAAAAGGAAAAAACAGGGTTGTGTGCCTGGAGCCTTATTTCAGCATTAGCAAGACAGGGAATGCTTTGCTTTTTCCCACTCACTATTTTGTCCTATTAGGATACATTTGTTTTTAATTACTTTTTAAACTAGCAGACACCCAAGTCATTTCACCTTAAAGAAATATTTCTAAGTTTTTAGCAGCAACAGCTGCATTGTGACTTATTATTCCCTAATAACAAAATCATATTCACACAATCAAGGATATCCAGGGTAGTTTTAGAAGTTGTTGATTCTAAGTAATGAAAACTAGGCACTCTTGTTTACAGATATTTTTTTATCATATATCTGATTCATATTATCTTGGATCATTCTTAGATCATTCTTAGATAAAAGGAAAGTGAATCAAGATCCTTTAATTATTTATAGGCTCTTTCTTCACTTTCAACTCTCCCTCTTAATTTCTATAAATAAACCAAAGGTCTAAGTGAGTTAAGGAGTTGCAATGTCAAGGTAACCAAATGTGTGAACAATGCCTTGATTTTTGTCATTCACGCTGTTCTTTACCATTTTCCTGAAATGAAAGAGAAGGAAGTCAAAAGTGTCCCTAACTATCCATGATCTGTACTGTCTTTCAGTTTTCCTCTGAATCACTTCTTGATTTCCAGAAATTGGTTGGAAAGTGAAATAAGTGAAAGTGCAGGAATTTCAGAGCTGCCAGTAGGACAAAAAATAATATCTATTTTATCTGTTTATAAGGAACAAATAGCATATGACCTTTTGCTTCTCTTTACCCACTTTTTATTTTGAAATAGTATAGAGATTTTAAATGTGGTGAGATCTTTTGAACAGGCTACCACATCTTTACCTACCATGGTAAGCAAACTGCTTCTATCGGGCGAGTTCAGTTATCTGAGACTTTGTTCTAGCCTTGGAACTGTAGCGTTGGGTGTGTATTAACCCTTCTCAGATGCAAAGCTGGACAGATGCTTGAGATTGGGAGGTGGTCTGTTTATTGGTTTAATTGTCATATGGCCAAGGAGCTCCAGGGGTAAGCAGCCAAAGACTCCCTTTCATTCCATTAAAAACTGATGCATGAAGGCTGCCCATATGACTGCCATTGGCAGAAGCGTTCTGGGCTCCTAAGCAGATGAAGGGCCAAAGAAGCCCCCTTACCTCTTTTTCCTGTCCCAGAGCAGCAAAGAGTGGTAGATGAGGCATTCAGCAATGCAGGGAGTGAAACCATTCCTGAGAAGAGACAGGGGACTTTCTTGATTCTGGCCCCACTGAGTTTCCCAGGTGCCTGGACCAGGTAGGAACCAGATAGTCAAAAGAAGTGGGGGACATGTTTCCTCCTACTTGGCTGACACACCCAACTTAGCAAGGGAACAGACAGGGCCAAAGTGCCTACAGTTTTTGGAGTGGGTCCATAGTCAGCCGAAAGTTATAGACGTTCAGTTAGAAAGTTATTCAAAGCAACTGAATTTCTACAAATAATAATTACCCAACATATTTATTAGCAGGCTACCAGCTCCCCAAGTTATGATCCATTAGACCAAATGCAGTCTATGAGTCAGGTGTGGTGGTCTGCTAGATGTTTGACAACCCATCTTTCTTTGCAATTACAGGCAAAACCCCTTTATTGAGCTCTTGTTAGACCACCATACATCACTGATGAGTTACTTTTGGCTTGGTGGTTTAAGCTATTATTATTATTATTAGAATTTGTATACCACCCTATACATGCTGAAGAATTATCCCAGTCCCATCTTTCTGCATCTTACATTGTTTACAGAAACCCTTCTGGTCTAATCTCCAGTGTCTATTAGGACTTAACATGTCCCAGGGCATGTTCTAAAGGCACATTAGGCGACCACCTTGCGGAAGCTAAGCAGAATTGGATCTGGTCATTGCATAGATGTGTGTGGCTACTTGAGAATCACATGTCCATCACCTTGAACATGGTAGATGGTATATAAATGTAAGAGACTAAATAATTAAAATAATAAACGTTAGCTAGGCTTCCTGAAACCTTTCCCAATATTCTTTGTCCGACTTTATAGGCCCTTAATGTTTCATAAAGCAGTTCAAGATCTAAGACTGTTTTGGAAGTAAGGCAACCTTCATGGTTAGGAATTACTTGCAGATAAGGTACTAAGAGTAGATCTGAAATAATTTTCATATGAGTGCCTAATGCAACCAGATTTGAGCATTTAATATGGAAACATATATGAAAACATAGCCTATCATGTGTGTACTTCATTCATGGCTGGAATGTTCCATGAAGACTATTTCATAATTCGAAGGAAACCTAGTGGCTGTCATGCATATTTTATGCAGTAGTTACTTGAGTTACATTTTCTCCTTAAACTGAGAGCTATTTTAAGATGGAGATGGAGAATGCAATTTAGAGAGCCAGGCTCAAAGTATATTGTTTAGAATCTTCAGTCACTCTCCTTTTGTTCTACAATTGATCACTGGCACCCCCTTTAACCCTTATTAAGGGGTAAGAGGGAATTCATGTTTTCGTTCATCAGCCCATCCCTCTGAAAAGCGTTCAATATATTCAAACAGTTTGCAAGGAGCAAAGCCAGAAGAAACAAGAGGCCCAGTTAGTTCGTGGCAAGGTTAGGAAGAAGCATGTCCGTTATGTAAAGCAAAGAATGGCTCTTGTTCCTGCACAGTATTTGCACCAGGCAACCAAGTTAATTGTGCGATGGCCCTTTTCTTTGCTTTATACGTGACCTTGCATTATCTTTGTGGATCCATAGTTTTTGACACCTAGTGTCAGAAAGCAATGGGAATTTCTTCCATGCAGTTTTATCAGCTGTTGAGAATTCATGTAAAAATGTGAAAAGTGTTTTCTGTTTGCCGAATGATGTCCACAGCAGTAACGTCTGAGAAAGGTGAAGTGTTTGCTATTCTAGTTTCTTTGTTGCTCTCTAAATGCTTTCTTTTGTGTTTGCTGTTTTCTTCGTCTAGTTGTTGTTTTTAAAGGCGAACTCCTCACCGGCTATCAGGTGGTATGATGATGGGGTTGGGTATGCTAAGGAGTAGGAAAGGTTAGATGGCATAATTTCCATGAATGCGGGAGAGGGATGCCTAAAAAGAGAGAGAGAGAAAGATAAAGAAATTTTGTTTTTCTGAGCTGGAGGATTCTCTGCATGACTTCTCCACTGATGGGATCATGTGCTTTTCAGGCTGAGATTTTATTAACAATTCAAATGGAAATTGAGGGCACAGGAGGAGCAGATTCTCACATAAACTTGATCTGTCCATGAATGCTGCTCTCTGTTTGCACTGACCCTGCCTGGCTTAAGACACTGCCTGTGAGGCCTGAGAGCCAGACACAAAGAAAGAAATGAAAAGCAAGCACATTCCAGTAGTCTGCACAAAGGCAATGGAGCAGTTTTGAGGCACTCTCCCCAGAGAGAGATCTTATCTCCTTGTGGCTAAAAGCCTTTAGAATGTTTATTTGTGCTTCAGGCATTCAAAGTTTATAATTTGATATGGAAATTTCAAAGTTGCTGCCGTGGTAGGCTTTGGCAGAGCTCTTCAAATATTTTCTCAGTCAAGTAGGTTTTATTAATAGGCCTTCGTGCCATTATGAAAACACAAGCCATGCAAATAGCCGATATGGATTGCTATAATATGTTTTTGTTTAAATCAAAATGTGATTGAATCTGCTTAATGAGACAAATGTCTGGCTGAAGGCAAGGATGCTGAACCTGGTACAAAGGTGGACGTGTGTGGCAGGCTTGTGGAAGCGCTCTGCCGATTGTGTGCTTTACTCCTGTGGTTTTGGGGATGAGGAGGAGGCTGGCACTTGTGTGAGGGTTTGCTGCTGAGTAGCTGTGCCAATTAAAATGTTGAGTAAGCTTGAATGACCCTGTGCTACTAAGCCAGAAACCGGCAAAGCCGGGGCAGAAAGAGTGCATGAGGCAATGCCGTTGTGGAGACATCTGAGTTGACGTTGCTTTCCACCCCTGACAGTTAGTGATATTGCATTTAATCAGGGTGAGGAAAACCGTCCGGGATCAGAACAAGAATTGGAGGAAGAAGTATTCATCCCCCTCCCAAATGACCAAGTAAATAAGTAAAAAAAAGAGAATGGGATGGATGTACGTTTTATATCCCTAATCGGGATTCATGGCTTTGATGTTCAGCAAATTTTGAACAAATTGTGCATAGATCTTTTCCCACAATAATTTCATCACCCAGAATTTCCCCATAGGTTATGTAATGAATGGTATGGCTTTGATCCTTCTGCAGTAGGTACAGCTTTCCCCATATTCATTTCTTTTTCATGTAACATTTTGCTTCTTAAAAAAACACAACTTGACTCAAAATGTGATATGCATTTGTTTCATGCAAATCCAATCAGCAGAATTTTCCAGTTATCTTCGAGGAAATATGGCTTTAACATTTCACAAACTGGTAGAATCTGGAAAGTAAGAGATGGCAAAGGGTGTTAATTAATCAGTTCCCACAATTAATTTGAAAGTAGTTGCTTCTAAAAATGAAAATAGAAGCAACTTCCCCAAAATTAATTGCAGTATTTGTGTCATTAGCAACAAAATAAATACTGATACTAATAATTGGAAACCTTTTAAGTATGTCCCTTTTAAAATAGTATACTTGAAAACAAGTAATCAAAATGATGGCATTATTCATTTGGGAATTTTAAACTAAGTAACACTACTTAACAGACAAAGAAGAATAGATTTGCAATGATTTTTTTTCTTTGTACCCTAGTGAAAGTTTGTTTTGTTTTTACTTCTTGGTGCAGATTACTGACAAATACCATGCAATCTTATTCTGAATCAGGTGACCAACCTATGGTACAGATTATCTACTTTTACACATCATATCACTGAATTTCTTTGGCACTACCAGTTGTTTACCCTGAGGAGACTTCAATAGCAAAAAATCGTTATCTAATATTTGCTTGGCCTTTACGAGCTGCCTCCTGCCCTTCTATGTTTTCCCCGTTCAGACTTACTAATTTTGCATATAAGTTTGTAGGGTGGATTTTCCACTCCAACTTTATTATAGATGACAATCCCCATTTACTTTTAGAATTTATAGTTCTTATACAGGCTTTTATTTGTTTTATAGGAACACAGGAAGCAGCCTTATGCCACATCAGGTCAAAATAGCTCAGCTTTGTTGACACTGACTGGCAGCAGCAATCCAGGGTTTCAGAGTGAAGTCTTTTCCTAGCCCTACCAGGAGAAGTCAGGAATTGAACATGGGGTGTTTTGCATGTAAAGTTGATGCTCTGCATGGGACACAGTTCCTCTGCTGTTCTTGCTTCTTTTCCTCCTGACACTGGATGGGGGAATTTGACTCTAATTCAGGCTTGGCACTTCCGAACTGCACAGGTGACATTATGCATTGTCTGCCCATTTTAAAAGTTCTTGAGGACTATAACAGGAGAACTGATGCATATAAACATACACCCATCACCAACACTGCATCAATGACACATAACTCATGTGACTCAAGTGCACATTGATATGAATATTGACCATTATAGCTGAACAAAAGTACTATGTTCAGAGGTAGCCTATGCCTCCCACCATTATCATGATGCCCTTGTGGATGGATCTCCCAAATGGAGCTGGCTGGTCCTGGTTTGGGGTGGGGTGGGGTGGGGGTGGAAATCTGCCATATTAGATACGTGTTTGATTTGATCCAACCTAATACTGTTTTCCAACTGTTTTGTTAAAGTCTGTATTTTATTGCTAGGCTTAAAGGAAAAAGTTCTGTATTATTAATAATATTTTCCAACATGAAAACATCTATTGTCAAAAACTGATTAATTTAAGTGACAATACTCTGTGACGCAGATGAGAAGACAATCACTTAAGTCATCTTACTTTCTCATTGTTGTCAACATATTATTCTGGTACTGGGAAAAAAACTTAACAGAGAAAAGTATCGTGCATGCAACTGTGACAATTCTTCTAGCTGTTTATAAATTAGAAAACTGGAAAAGTTGATAGCTAATTCATTTTTCTGTACTTTGTTAAGAAGAAAGGATCTGATTGAGCTGGTAAAAGGTCATTTACAACTTCAACTTCATATTGCCCCTGGGAAATAACTAGCTCCCACTAATCAACACCTAATCTCCATATTTGTGGAACTCTGCCTATCAAAGTGCATCCTTACCTTTATAAATGCAAAGTGATGGAAGGGAGAAATGTCATAGTAACCCAACTGTCATTCCTGGCAATGGTATCCCAAATGAGTGTTGAACAAAGGTGCTAGAAGCACATCACTTTTTGATCTGCTTCCCCCTGCAGGTGCTGTTTGCAGCTGTCGGACAAGACTCGGTTGGAAAGCAGTGTGAAGTGGAAAGGGTTAAACCTCCTTCACCCCTAACCTTCCCTGTGCTGTGCCCAGTCTTGACTAGTGCCCGCTTTGATTGCTTTTGCTGGAAAAGGGCAGTGGCGAGGTGTAAGCACACTTAATATAGTGTGCAGTTTAACTCCTACTTGATCACTTGTGCTAATAACCATCTCCATGTTACTTCGGTAGCAAAATATTTGTATGTCAGAAGAAATCTTACTTGCTGTTCACATACTAAACATTTTTTCTTAAGTATGTTTGAGCTGGTTGGCTAGCCATCGATTTATGTACACTTATCTGAAAATCTGAAATATATAATTGGGGTAATAGTTAAAGGCAGCATAATATTTTTATATTTATATAAATATATAGTTTAGGAGTGAATAATTCCTGCGTACACAGTGAGATTAATAAAAATATGGCCACAGTGGAAAAATGCAAAATAATGTTGAAAAGGATAGGAGAGGGGGAACCAGCATATCATATTGACCAGATGAAAAAAAACTACGAGTGCAATTGACCAAAATGTCTACTTTTAGTTGTCTTCTCTCCTTTTTGTTGTTGTTGATTCGCTTGGTAACGCTAAAGCTTTTCAAGAAAAGGCTGGATTATAACTGTGTCAGCCTTTGCATTTTGCACATTGATGAGGTTATCAATAATGCATTGGAGAGCTTAGGAACCTTGTATACAAGGAAATCACAGCTGGTCTGGGTTTATTGTGAAACTTGCAGAATTGAGCAGAGAGGTCATATCAGCGACTTGTCACACAGTCAGACACAGCTGGAAAGGAATTGGGAAAGGGAGGTAGGAATGGGTGGAGTTACTCTGGAAGCAACAGAATTTGTGGGTTCTCTCTTTTGTCAGTAACATAACCCTTCAGAATGGGCATGGCTAATGTTGTTTGCATTGACTTCTTGGCCTCTTCTAATGTAAAAGTGTTATTGTTTTCCTGACAATTTTATTCATATACTAACAGCTTGCGTGCTTGGCAACAGTGTTCAAATGCCATGCTTAGTGTTTCTGGTCACGATGATGGCTGGGAGTAATAGAGAAGGGAGAATAAGTGAGTGTGGAAATGCAAAGTTGTCTCATGTTTCATTTTATCGATCTAATTCTGGTGTCATTCAATTAAGAGAAAAAGTGATGGATAGGCTGCATAGATTCCCACTTTGCTCACCAACCACTCCAGATAAAGCAGTTTTGAACTGATGAGTGTTGGGAGGGGATGAAGGAGGAAGACAAATCAAAGATACTATGTGATCTGAATGAGAGATTAAAGATGTTTAAAAACAATTCTGAATAGCAATATCTGCTGAGTTGGCATTTGTCTTTGTCTTACCCATGCCTATCAACAGCAAACACAGCATGTTCAATGCAAGTTCAATTAAACGGGCTACCTGTCCAGCCATATAGACAAGCGCCTTTGGCTAGAAGATGTAAGATTATTTTAAAAATAAGAAAGGGGAAAGATAGAGGGAGGGAGAAGGGGAGAGAGAGAGGGAGAATAATGCATCTGAAGATATCATTTGTCTAATGATATCCATTCAGATATTGTCAGCAGTTTTAAAGGTGTTATAAATAGAAAGCTAACTAATTGAAACATCTGTAATTTCAGTGAAGCTGTTCTTTTTTTGTTAAGTTGGCTAATATAGCTTGCAGAGATACTCATCAATAGCTATCTATAGACTTTTAAAAACTGTTTTTCTAGTAATGGATTACTGCAAGGTTCATCATATTTCATTTCTTCACAATAATGAAGCTATTCAAGTCTACTGACAGCTTGACTACCTAGAGATAGTAACTCTTTTCAGACACAAGTAGAATGTACATGTGGATAAGGATGAATGTTAATTCACCGCAGGTCCCATTTCTGCCACCTGCCCCACCTGTCAACTTCTTCAAGCTCAACCCAAACATTTGTAAAGGGATACCTATTAGAGATTGAAGAATCATTTTGTTACTTTCATGGGTTCATTTTATCCCCATTTTATAGTGAAAGACATTCCTATCACCTACATGGTGGCTCGCGTGGGGGGAGCTGTCATCGCGCTACTCCTTGGTGTGTGGAGTACCGCATGGCACAATTCTCTCCCTGATGCTTTTCAACATCTTTATGCGCCCCCTCGCCCAGCTTGTCCAGAATTTTGGTTTGGGTTGCCATCAATATGCTGATGACACCCAATTCTTTCTGTTGATGGATGGCCATCCCGGCTCGGGTCCAGACACACTGATCAGATGTTTGGAAGCTGTGGCTGAATGGCTACGTGGGAGCTGGTTGAAGTTAAATCCTTCGAAGACAGAGGTCCTTTGGTTGGTCAGGACAATATGGGGTTAGAGGGCCAACTCCCATCCCTTGTTGGGGAATAATTAGTGCCAGCGCCTTCTGTCAAGAGTTTGGGTGTAATATTTGACGCTTCCCTTTCTTTGGAGGTGCAGGTTACAGCTACAACAAAGGCGGCATTATTTCATCTCCACCAAGCTAAGCAGTTGGTCCTCTCTCACCCTGACCTCGCCACTGTGATCCATGCGACGGTCACCTCCAGGCTTGATTACTGTAACTCACTCTATGTGGGGCTGCCCTTGAAACTGACCCAGAAACTCCAGCGGGTGCAGAATGCCGCGGCGAAGACCCCTTATGGGGTCCTCGCCACGGGATCACATTCATCCAGTGCTATACCAGCTGCACTGGCTCCCGGTGGAGTACAGGATCAGGTTTAAGGTGCTGGTTTTAACCTTTAAAGCCCTATACGGCCTAGGACCCTCGTACCTACGGGACTGCCTCTCCTTGTATGCCCCACGGAGGACCTTGCCGTCTGCAAATAACAACATCCTAAAGATTCCGGGCCCCAGAGAGATCAGACTGGCCTCGACCAGAGCCAGGGCCTTTTCGGCCGTGGCGCTGGCCTGGTGGAACGCTCTCTCACAACAGACAAGGGCCCTGTGGGATTTGACATCTTTCCACAGGGCCTGCAAGATGGAGCTGTTCTGCCAGGCCTTTGGGCAGGATGCAGTTTGACTTACTTTCCTTTGTATAAAACAAGCCCGTAGGAGGCCCACAACCCGCTCACAGGTCCTTGTATGATCAGTGGAAACAGTTGGTCCTGGCAAGTATTAACCACTCTCAATTCCAACCTGATAATTGCCACCTGCCCAGATTTTAACTTGTCTGAATTAATTTTAAGATGTATTTTAATTAATTGATGTATGTTTTTATGCATATTGTGTTGTTTTTATGATGTTAGCCGCTCTGAGCCTAGTCTTGGAAGGCGGGATACAAATACATTATTATTATTATTACTACTACTACTACTACTACTACTACATTTTCGCAGCTAAATGTACATAGGTGCTCCACACAACTGGCCCTTATGATGTGGAACATCTATGTGTATTCAACTGCTTTTGTTTGGATGTTCCTTTACAGATGTTTTCGTGTATCACTGATGTGCAAATGGCCCTGCTTTCCTTTTTGCAGATGGAAAATATGGGAAGAGAACTAGGGTTTTTCTGTTGGTAGATATTCATCAGTATCTTGCAGTATCTTGCAGTTTGAGATAGCTTGCAGTTTGAGATAGTCATATCCCTTTCAACTATCAATGGTCATGCTGCTCAATCAAGAGGCCTGATTGAGCCCTTTCAGTGGGCTTGTAAGGAACAGCAAACTTGCATCTGGAACCATGAATGGGAATGGTGGATATGGAGAGTTGCAAGGGGAAAGTAGTTAGCTGGGGTTAAGCAGAGTTTATTTTACTTTTAGCGTCTATCCTTCAATTCTCGCAATTCACCTCTGAAAAGAATTCATGGCAGCCAGGATTTCTAAGCCAGAGTTAGTTGCAGGACAAGTAGCCCAACTTGACTCCTGATTGGAGCTTAAGTTTGCTAAATTTGCTTACCAGTAAATTTCATAATCAGTTTTATTTTCAATACGTATACTTAGAATTCATATTCTTATTATTGTTTTTGACAAATTATTCCCAATTGCACTTTATCTTTAACCCCTATGAATCAGCATATCTCATCCTGGTAGAGCGTTCCTTCCATACTTAGATTTCTTCTTGTCACTATTAATGAACTCCTAAGCTCTTACTTCTTTTTATAGGCTGAATGCTCTCCAGGTTCAGCTTCTAACCCTCTCCTGCAATTTTAATGGAAGGCCTGCTTCAACCTGCATCTTAATCAAAGCTAGCAGTCTTTGACTTCCATGTGTTCATGCTGTCACTTGCCAGAGAAATTCTTGTTTACACCAAATTTTCCCATTGACAGGTAAAACAGATTAAGCTGCTTTTTCTACCATGTTTTCCTTTTCAGTTTATTTCATCCACTGGGAAAGATATGTGCAAAAGGGTCATTAAAAATTACAATATAGAAAGCAAGAACTCTGTGTAGTACAAAGTTTCTTATTATGGTCAGAGGATATGTAAAAACCGTCTTTGCTTGAGTGTTTTTCAGCAAGGATGGGGATCTTGTGACCTTCCAGATGTTGTTGGACTCCAACATCCATCATACTTAACCACTGACCATGCTTGCTGGGGATGATGGGTTTGAAGTCCAACCACTTCTGAAAAGCCACAGGTTTCCCATCCATGGTTTTTGGTGATGTGTTTATCGTGAAATAGGAAGTCAGTGAGAGTATTTGCTATGAACATGAAAAATAAGTAATGTTCTGTCTTATGAGTATGCAAGTAGGGACCCAGAATGGATGGGCCTGGATACTTCAAGTAGATGTAGCATTGGTACTATTCCCTTGCAGTCCAATACAGCGCAAAAAAGTTGGGTGTGGGGCGGGTGGTAGAGAACATGAAGAGACTGAAGGAAGGCAAACCTAATAAGTAGCCACACCCTTGTGTACTTCTTGAGCTAGATAATATGACTTTCTTAAGGAGGTAGAGGGAAAACTGAATCAGAAATACAGAAATATGGAAAGGCTGTAGTTTAGGAGTAGAGCACCTGCTTTTCATGGAAAAATTCCTACATTCAGTCCCTAGCATCTTCAGTTCAGGGACGCGGGTGGCGCTGTGGGTAAAACTTCAGTGCCTAGGGCTTGCTGATCGCATGGTCGGCGGTTCGAATCCCCGTGGCGGGGTGAGCTCCCGTCTTTCGGTCCCAGCTCCTGCCCACCTAGCAGTTCAAAAGCACCCCTAAGTGCAAGTAGATAAATAGGTACCGCTTTATAGCGGGAAGGTAAACGGCGTTTCTGTGTGCTGTGCTGGTGCCGGCTTGCCACAGCAGCTTCGTCACGCTGGCCACGTGACCCGGAAGTGTCTCCGGACAGCGCTGGCCCTCGGCCTCTTAAGTGAGATGGGCGCACAACCCTAGAGTCGGACACGACTGGCCCGTACGGGCAGGGGTACCTTTACCTTTTTTACCTATCTTCAGTTAGGATGAGGAATTCTCCTGTCTGAAACCCTGAGAGCTGTTTCTACGTGGTATAATACTGAGCAAGACAGACCAAAGGTCTGACTCTGTGTAAGGCAGCTTCCTATTTTGAGAAAACGTGCTTTCTTATTCAGACCATAGGAATTGGTACTACAGTACTATGGGCTTTCCTCAGGTATACACACTCCAGAGGTTAGTCTGCATACCATAGTTCTATGTAGCTATGTAGTTTTCATTTCAATACAACTATTTTGCAACTGTTTCAGATGCAAGGTTTTTATTTTTAATTTGGGCTGCCGAAACATCTGAGGCTTGAGGGAGACCTTTGCTCCCCCAGTGCCTCTTGCATTTGCTTTCAGATCCAGAAGCTGTGGGAGAGAGCGCCAGCCCAGTAGGAAAGCTAAGGGCTATGAGGGACCAATATCTGGTGGCTTGGACAGCTATTTCCAGGCCAAGAAGGATAGGGCGGGGAATTGCATACAACTTTTCCCGCCATAGTAGCAGAAATATTGTTACAATATATTGTAAGCTGTCTTGAGAACTCTGGTAAGCAAGTAGGATATAGATACGCAAAATAAATATTCTCAGAGGTGCAAATGGCAGCGGAAGTTCCAAGTTGACTCTTACGGAGTATTGCAGTGACACAGCGATGAACAGCCACATTTATTTACTTACTGTCAGGGTTTTCAACTGTTCTGCTCTCTCCTGGTCCAGAAGCTATAAAATCTGGCAGGGGCTATCACCTGATATCCAGGCACTGCAAAAATCAGCACACACAGCTGTTCTTCTGATTTAATTGCATGCTTTTTCTAATGTGAAGAAGTTCGGTGGGGAACCCAGTCAGGATTGGGACCATCACAATCAGGATGAAAATCCCCCCAGCTACTATAAACTCCAAAATGAAAACTGTTTAGCCTATTTGGGGGTTGTGCAACCGCCACCGCAACAGTTTATGTTAGAAATAAAACATGCCCAGTTAATGTTTCCATGAAACATCATATTTTGTTTGGACCAAAGCATCAGGAATGAAACAAAGTATATTGCATCAGTTGTGTCACTACCATTACTAACTGCCTGATTAGTTTTTAAGGTAAGTTTGTGGATACTTTTCTAGACTACTGGGTTCAGATGTGTATCAAATATTTCTCATTGAATAAACTGAAAATGTTTGAAAGCGGCATGACAGACAGCATACCTGTAAATACCAGAGCAATGAGAGAATGAATAATTTTGGTGGAATAATGCAAGAGATGGACCAAGGTGAAACAGCAGAAGACCAGAGAGGAGAAGACAACATTATTTAGTTTTTGATTAGGATGATCAAGGCACACTCTTTTAGGTACACAATTTTGCTTTTTGGAGTGCTTGGAAAGTATCACGACTCTGTAATGAAAGCACCTCATATGGGATGTTTTTGATAATAGGGAACAAATGTGTGTATATTATGCAAAAACGTTTGTGAGAAAAAGTCCCTAAACTCTGTTAGTAGAGTCAGAGATGCCTATCCCCCACGTCATATTATGCATATTGAAATAAATTAATTAAATGCAACCAAACTGTGACTGCTTGTGAATGCATATTAAGAAACCATAACCTTTAAAAGATGTTATAAGAAGTCTGGACTTTCTGTAACAACCTATCATCCCATCAATGGAATGTACTTAAAAATCCTGCATTACTGGAAGGCATGGCAAGCTATTCTAGCTATTTATATATAACAAAAGTGTTAAGAGATTTGTTTTCCTTTACCATTCTCTAATAACCCCTGAAATTAAACTTTCATAATCTTTATTCAAATAAGGCCAAGACAACAATAGTAAACCTCATAAAAGGGATTTATGAATTAAGGAAAGATCTCTTCAAACCTTTAAGGTTCTTACATTACATTCAGCTAAATGTCTGAAGAGAATGTGTGTCAAAGTTTTTGAGCAAACTCTTATCTTCCTGGTCTAACCATTTTCACCTTTTATGAATATTTTTACCCTCCTTTAAATTGTTACACCATGGGAATTTGTGAGCTTTTTGCTGTTAGACTAGGGAAATTATGTTATTTTGCGTCCCTCTATTTACATTGGCTGCTAGGAAATTAAGAGCTAGATGTCTTTTATCTTTGTTATGGCTCATAATTAAACTAATAAAATTGCTGCTGCTACTACTACTATCCTCCTTCAATTCACAGTTTAGAACATAACTCTAGCCATACAATGTAAGAATATGTAATTATTTCCCCCACAACCTGAAATATATAGGATCCAATTTACTATTTTGTAGTAGTCTTCTCAAGTGGGAGAAGCATTTATAACATTTCTTGTGCAATGTTCCCTCCTTGCTTGCTGAAATGTTTTCCTCATAAAACACAATATTAAACCTCTACTTAGTATTCTGTGAAAGTGAAGGGATATGATACTGTACAAGGAACTGGAATGGACCATATGATGAATCATTCTGAGGGCTGGAGCTCAGTGGCATAGCAAATGTTTTGCATGCAGAAGGTCACAATTTCAGTCTAGCATCTGCAGGTAAAGATAGGAAGGATTCCTTTCTGATATCCAAGATACCTGGTGCCAGTCAGGACAGATTGTAAGGAGCTAGATGGACCAAGGGTTTGACACAGTATAAGACAACCTACTATCTTCCTCTCGTTTTGATGTTGTAGGGGAAATTCTGTATATTTGAACCCAGCAAGAAACAGTATTGGTAGTGAGCGGATGAGTTTAAGATTTGACGATGAAATAAATATTTAAAAATAAAACTCAGGAGAGCTTAGCTCTTGGAAATTCTGTAGGCAATTATGAACTCATGCCACAGATAAAGGTTTCTGACTGTATTCAAAGACAGTGTCTCTTTCCTGGTGGATTTTATTTAGCGGCCACATCCGCAGGTCCAAATTCAAGTTTCAGCTTTAATAAAATTGACAATACCTCTGTAGCATCATAGATGTGAAGTTATTCACTGTGGTGAGAGCTTTCATAGGTAGCATTAGATTCACAAAGTAGACTAAGACAGTGGTAGACAAAATGTATACCAGTGATACTGTTGGAGGCCAAGTGTTTGGTCTAGCCACTCAACAGGACAATACTAATTGGCTGTGTCTTGACTAATGTGTGGTAATCAGTTAATTAGAACAATTACCCAATAGGAACAATTACCCAAAATGAATATCCTCCCCAGTCTGAGGGCAGAGGGATTCAGGATCTTTGCCTCCAATCAAATGCAGAGACTTTTCAACCTGTTTTAAAGATGGCATAATATTCAATCACATACTGCTGATCTCACCTGTGTTTCAGCCCCGATTGTGACTTTTCATTATAGAATTGAAAATTCCTTATTTTTGAATATTTTTTATTTCTTGAATATTTAATCTAGCGTGCATCCATATAAAAATGCATTAAGTACTTGCAATGACAAAAGGGCAGAAGTAACAACTGCTTTTGTACCCTCAACTCAGGAAAGAAATCTTAGCATTATTGTGTAGATGGCTTCCTAAATGCATTGATGTGAACAGAATTTCTATCGATTATTAGGAACTGTCTAAACTATAACATAGAAACCTTCATAATTACAGTATGTAACTCAATGTTGCAACCAGACCTTGAGGCGGACTAACTACATGATTCTCAACATTCTGCCTTAAGAAGGAAACAAGACAACTACAAAATCTTGCAACAATTATACTGCAGGTCTGGAATGTCTTCCGCATAGAAGATGGGGAAAGTATAAGGATTCGTATTAGAAAGACTGAGGATGTTATGTGATGTACAAAACTGAACTGGGAATCATATTTTATATAACACTAGAATGTTAGAACATTTTAATGAAGTCAATGTGCAACAGATCAGGCACAGACACACAAAGTATTTTCTACACACACAGCTCAAACCAGACCTGATTGCCTTCCTCTCACCATGGCCCTTAAAAGTGGGTGCTTGGTTGGCAACATATGCCAACAATCATTAGGTGATCATTGCTGCTCCTTGTTTAGAATCCAAAGGCTTGTGATGCAGTTGGCACCAGTTTTTCTTCTTTTCGGCATTAACCCCACCACCACCTTTTCGTACCTGTTTGTGTTAAGTAGTTGTGTGACATGACAGTCAAATAGTTGTGTGTTTTTATCAGAGTGAGCGAGGAGTTGAGAGATAAGGGGTGAAGGACAGTGCCGGATTGAACCCTGTGGAGGCCCCTAGGCAGTTGAAATCTTGTGGGGGGACCTCACAGATAATCTAATACGTTTATGATTTTGCCAACCAACATTTTTAATAAACAATTTTATTTCAAGTTTAAATCAATATTATTTTGATCCGTTATCATGGGCCCCCTAAAAGGTGTGGGGCCCATGGCCTACTCCGCCTGTTTGGTAATCTGACACTAGTGAAAGAGGAGAGGAATGATGACTGAAGAAATAAAAAGTGGGGAGAGGAAGATGGTGGAGTACAAAGAGATGTGCATGATGGGGAAGGAGAGAATATAGCTAATATTGAAGAGTCACAGAGAAAACTATAATGGTGCAAAGGGCCAAAGAAAAGAGAAAAGATGAACAGAGAAGCAACACATGAGGAGACACAGAGGGCACAAGCAGCCTGTGGAAGTTCAGACAAAAATAGCAGGGGTACAAGATTCAGAGATGGGGGTCCAGAGAGACCTGGGGTGGGGAAGGGGGGTAACTGATAAAAGAGAGTGCAAACGTGTGGTGGCCCCCCCAAAAAAACAGTGCTTGTGCCACGGTGTATAAAGAGAGAAGGATGTGGGGGAGGGGCTGAAGTGTGTGAGTTTCAGATGTGCAGGGACATTAGACAGTGTTATGGTGCAACAAGAGTTAATGGATAATGGTTCAAAAAGAACTAAAATCATGTTTAAAACCCTAGCAAAAATACTCAATAAAAATGTTCGTAACATGAGCAATTTGAGTTGTGTTCTGCTCAGGACTGACCACTGGAATTCAAAACTGCAAATCGGACGATGGTCAGGTCCAAATAGCCAGGTCCAGTAAAGAATTACAGTATCATTTGCTCTACTACAGGAAGCCAGGCTGCAGTCCTCTTTGCTAAATCTGCTACTTGGGCTGCAATCCTATTAACACTTACTTGGGAGTAAGGTTCGTTGATCTTAGTGGGGCTTATTCTGAATAGACATGCAAAGTATTATGCTGTTACTGTGTGCCTGAACCCACATTCCTCCTGGATGAACAAAATGTGCTTCTTTGCAGTGCAGACACTGACCAGCTCAATCACACTTATTAGCAATACATAATGGCCAGATTACTGAGACTGTTTTCAGACTTATTCAGTCCCCCTTCCCAGTTTTTGGTGGAAATCATATTTCCATGTGAACGCACACATGTCTACATCTAAAACAATGGAAAACTATGAAATATTATGGGATGTACTGAGTGTTTGCTTTGGACAGACTCTGTTATATACAGTATGAAAGAGTTATTAATGTTAAAGTGAGCTTTAAAATTCCTTTTTCAATAGTTTCTCTTGTTGATATTCAGCTAGAATTAGCTAAAATCCAATTATATTAGTTTTTAAGCTAGCTGTGAACTAATTAGGAATAATTTTATAATGCACAACAAAGTAATTGTAGAAATAAGTTGGTTTTTTTAAAAGATATGTATTGTCCTTGGGTGTTGTGTTGCATTATACTTTAAATAGAATGGACTGTGTGATGGTAATGTTACTTTAACAGATTGATCTGTATTTGTAAGTTGGGAAGAGAGAAACTTTCACAATGTGATTCTTACAGAATTCTTTATGCAGGATAAAAAGATAATATATTCTGTTGTTTACGTGGAAATTGATAATGACTGTGATATAGAATTCCTAAAACATTTGTAATTTTGATTCGAACATTTATATTACTTTCTAAATTACAGTGAATAGTATCCCACACAAATTAATGCTTACATGAAATTGTGTCTTTGAACTAAGAGACGAGTAGGTTTATGCCATCACTGAAGGTGATTATGAATATCAGTTGTTAAAAAACAGTATATAATTGTCAAAAACTTTATGAGGATTGTTTTTTGAGCATGTTATGAAGATTAATTGTTGCCAAGTAATGAGGAAAAAATTACAAATATTAGTCAAAAGTGAAAATAAATTGACCCACTGGAGTTAAGAAAAAACTGAATTTTATTTTCAATTCAACATCACCCATCATGAAGGAAATGCATAAAGCTAGAAAGGTTTAATGTTTTTCTCCATCTCACAGCAGTTAGCTTAGGAAGAGGTCACAGAGCTTTCTTTCTTTTGGTGGGCAGCACAAGTTATTCTTATATTTTGGAAGGAGAGCTGAGAGGCCCATGCCATGAATTATCTGATTTGTAAATTCCATCACCTTGTTCCGGACTGTGAGAAGATAAAAAGGCACATACCACTGGTTCTTCAGCCAGTCTCAGACTTTTCCCTTTTCTTTTTTTGGTCTTGAATTTAGTTTCTGTTTGGGTAAAACAGTTTGCCGTAATGAAGCAAAACAAAAGAGGCTCTCACACACTTTGGATTGCCAGTGTTTCTCTGTTGTAGCTTCTAAGAGCTGCCTATTCTTCCCGGCCCACTTGATATCCTGCAGGTTGTGGCAGAACAATTCACAGGAAAAGCTTACACATTGAGCTTGCACGCTTCTTGACTCCATTCTAAACCCTTTGTTCACACCAGGGTGGCATTTTTTCACACAGCATGTGGCAGATTTGACTCCTCTCCAGCTTGTCTTATAAAATCAAAGTCTTCTTTAAAAAAAGATGGAGAGTGCGGCTCCTAGCCTCATCGAATCAAAATAGTTTTAATTAAAGATGTTTAAATTGCTTTGCTGAATTTGTAATAACCATACAGCAACAAAGGGTCAAGGGAAATAATGCAAACAGTCTTTAAACAAAAATGTTCACACTTCAAACAATGAACTAAACACTCGTTTCATATTTACTAACATAGCCAATTAATTGCAGAAAATATGCATTCTGAATTGTTATTAGCATGCAGGGCTACTATACAATAATGTAGTATTTAAAATAATATTGTTTTTTAGACTACAGTATTTTTTTTAATGAGATGTTGATCTACAATACTGTTATGCAACCTAGCTAAGATATAGTGGCATCAAATTTTACTATGTAATATGAATTTGTATGGTTAGTATAACATTCTGTTTTGTGAAACACTTTATTCAGATGCAATGATTTGCTACTAAGATAGCAGCTTTTAATGTTTTGTTTCATTAAACATAACTTGATAAAAATGAATAGTGTAGTCACAGTTTTCTAAAAGATACTATCTTAAGATTTAAATTGGAACCTTCTATTTTAGAATCTTCATGGCAGCTAAATATTTAAAGTAAATATTCTAATAAGGGTTCAGTGAAGCATATAATGACTAAAATTCAAAATGAAATAAAAATGGCTGTACTCAGTTCTTTTTCTTTAACACGTACCTCTGAAATTGACACAGATGGACATTTTGTATGAAACAATTGTTTTCAGCTTATTTGTCTTTTGAGTTGACGCCTCTTGCTCTGTACTCACCATGATAAAATAGCTTGCATTTCACTATTTCTTTTCATCCTTGCGTATTCTATGAGAAAGGGCTGCAGAAATGTTGAATTATGCCATGGCTGTTATTAAAAGGAATATAGGCAGTTTGATATTATAGATATTTGAAAGTAGTGCTTGAATATTATCGTATATATTGTTCTGAATAGTTTTTTGTAGTGACAGATTATAGAATGACATTTTTTCTTGGTAATAAAATTAGGGGATGTAACTCAATGGACAGCATCTTCCTTCAGATGTCTGGACTAATATTAATTCAAATGTTAATTTAATCTTCAATAATCTTATATGTGGACAAACAAGTTGCTAAAATGTGTAGCATGCTGTTCAGAACTGAAACTGCGTGGCATGTCATTAAGTATGAAACAAGCAAAGATAGAACTATACTATAAAACATTTATTATTTAAAACATTTCTTATTTCGATTAAGAAACCATTTTTCATCCTTACAGTCATTTAGAAGTATTTTATAATGTATACAACAATGAAGAAAACCTATAACAAGAATCTAATGTGTGCTTTCGCCCTAAACTGTTTTGGGGTATTACCATTCAAGATTCTCTGTATTCCGTTTTAGCTTAAATAATATCTTGCTACATTGTTTTGTGGCAAAACTGCAGCTTGAAGTAACAATGACAAACATATAAAATGCACCTATTTGTTAATCAAGACATATTTGCATCAAAGAAAATGAAAATGTAGAAAAAGCAATGGTTTATTATGTTTACTTGTTAAATAACTATGATCATAATAAGTAATTAATTTCCTCAAAATGTACTTTAAAAAAGAGGGAAGTGAAATAAGCAAAAGAGAATATTAAAATGAATTAGTTAAACAATTTACAGTTTAAACCATTTCCCCCTGAAAATTTCAAAAATGCAAGTAAAATAAATATGTAGTTTTAGGTACATAATGTGTTTTGGTTCTAATACATTTGCCTGTATCTGGTAAAACAATTATTCTAGTAAGTATTTTCTAATTTTAACTTCTCCAGCATCTGATAAAGCAAAGTATAGCAGGAAGATTAACAAATGAAGTTCTATGAAGCCAGATAAGTTTAGTAAGTGTATTAAAATAAGGTACCTACTTTCACAGAACAAATTTACTGAAGAAATAGCGTGATCTCATTTCATTAAGGTTCTGTCAAATGAAGAAGAAATATAAGACAAACATTCATCATTATCCACTCCAGAAAATCCCAGCTCATATTGCTTTGCATTGACTGTTTCTCTTCAGACTTTCTTCAAGTTAGCACTTCTTCCACTACGGAGAAATCCAAAATCTTCAGCAAAATCCTATTTAGGTTTACAGTGCCTTTCCAGTTTGTGGCCTGTCCTTATATTATTGGAATCAAAGTATACTGTCTCTTCTAAAATTCTCCTTGGAGTAATCCTCTTCTATTTAAGTCTGGATGAAAAGAGTATTCATTGTGAATTATGTTTCATCTGTCACAATAACCTTCTTTATTCTTTCGTGCACCTCCCCTTTGCCTTTGGCAATTAGAGAAAATAGGTATGTCTTCCAAGTACAGAGAAACTGATATCTCAAAACATACACAGATACTGATGTCATATATAGACAGTTCTTGCTAAGCAGCAGTCTGAAGAATATATAAGCCCTTTTTGATTCCGAATTTTATTAGACCAGAGTAGAGGCAAGCATACTTTACAATGAACAGATCCTGATAGTTGTCAGGGGGTTAACTTTCCCGTCCTTTTTTTGACAGCCGGTGGTCATAGAGATTTGGTCACAGTATTTGAGGATGAGCAAAACATGATTATCAACAGATTTCAGAATACGTCACTTTATGTGCTTTGGGGACTGAAGATAGTTGGTTTGTTTTCCTTTTTAAATTAAATATATTTGAATGCTTGGTTTGATTTCGAAACATTTATACATAACTTTCACAGGGTTTGTCTTTCTCTCCCCCCCCCCACCTCTTATGAAATATATTCTTTCAAATAAAAAATATGTTTGGTAGGCATTTTACTGAAGAGGGAACATTTCCATTATTTTCAGATCAAAGTTTCATTGACTTTGTGTTGAGAGAGATTAAGCTATAGTTCTCTTTTTTTACACATTTGTGAAAAATGATTTTTTCCCTTCCATTTTAAAAAAGGCAACACTTTTTCTTACTTTGTCTCTCTGAATGTGAGATGTGCTTCATTTATTTCTTCATTGAATTAGCTTTATTACTTGTAGTAGTAATCAAAGCACCAACAGTGTGATTTTAACACACTTTGGGCTGCTCATGATCACTCAGTTTTTACAGCCTTAAATCATCGATATCCAAGTACTGTGCTGAGGAGTGAACCTTAACTATGACTATGTGGAAGAAAATGACTTTAAAAGCTGAGGAGAAGAAAGGTGATGGTTGACGTAGCCTGCGAATAACGATTGTGGTTGTACAGAAGAAGCATAACATCAATATGTAACTGGATAAAATAAATGAGAAACAGATATTGAATGAAGAACACTACTTGGGAGTAAAGGAAACAGTTTGGCCCTTTGCACAGGTTTGGGCTCAAAACTGCTTGCTAAGCTATCTATTTCACACATGCAACGACAGAAGGTTCGATATTCATTCGATCGATGAGTGAAAAGGCACAATGGCAAAATCAGACGGACTTCTTTTCAAATACAGATCTCCAATGTCCCCCCACAGTCTGCAGTTGCACGGCTGGTGGTGTGGCACAGACGGAGCAAGGGTTACATCAAGGCTGTTCTCTGGACCGTGCAAACAGTCTAGACCGATGACCTGCAGCATCATGCCCTTTGAAGAAGAGACAAGTTCGGTCACGACGGAGAAAAATCAAGGCGTACCTCTTTTAACAATAGGGAGCAGCTCGTGGCTGCAAAGAGGTAAGGAGGGGTAAGGCAAAAAAAAAAAAAAGGAAGAAAGAAAGAAAAAGAAAGAAGGAAGAAGCATCTGCTTCCATGGTTACAGGCCAACTATGAGAACCTTGCTTTTAAGAGAGATGGTTCTCATGCTCCCTCACAGCCCATGTCATGCATTATAAGCAAAGGCAGGTTGAGCTGAAATCCGCATAGATATTTCAGAGTAAAATGATACGCGAGCACATGGCTCTTAGCAAAAAAAAAAAAAAAGTCACATGACTTAAGAAGCAGGCTTGTGCTGTTTCAAATAGAGGACTTCTTTTTTTTTCTTACCCAAGAGTAGGTGTAGAAGAGTGTTTGTACAAAACAAACATTCGTATGATATGTAATATTTTCAGTGTTCTTATTCTGTTAACTGAGAAAAGGTCAAGGGTTAAGGGTTTTTTGTGTGTGAAAGGGCCACAAGCCCTTTTGTTAAGAAAGCTTTAGTGAATGCCTAATAAGATTTTGCTTTTCTTTCAATCTAAACTATTATTATAAGTTTGATGAGCATGAAAATACTTAATCTCTACCACTCTGAATGGATTTTCTTCTTAAGATTTTTTTTATTATTCAGAACGGGGGTAGTTTCGTAATGTTTATTGTCCAAAACATCTTCAGTTTATTTACTTATTTTGTCGACCTTGATCTTCCTAAAATGGTTTGCAGAATGGATACAGCATTGTTTTAATTGCTTTCAATCTACAGTTAATGGTTTTTCTTTTTATAAAGAAAATGTAAATGTTGTTTTCTCCAGAATAAGGTATATATTTTTGGACAGCCATGTGTGAGTGATAACAGTATGTTCATTTAAAATATTAATTATTTTTTACCCTTGTGGTATCTGACATATTTAGAGTACTAGAACACCGTTAGCAAAATATTATTTTAATTAAGCATCTAATTATTTCTGGGGTGTCACACAACTGGGAAAATGACTTAGTTACCAAAACCTGTAAGGTCATGTTTATAATACGGAAATATTTGTGTTGGATAGTATATCATATATTGGATAATATAGATTGTATTGAGTATCTGTAAAGTTTGTACAAATATGTTGTTTTTTGTTCATGACAGTGTTTCATGGAATGCATAATTATAGAATTTAAATTAAGGTGATTAATATTTAGTAAAACACTATCATTTCTCAAGATACATTATAAAGTATTATAACTGGGAGCTCCATGGTGTGTGTTTGAAAGTAAGAATGCTTGGATGGCAATACAGTTAGTTGAATAATGATAATGCCATGCTTTTCAAGGAGAGGGGGAGTCTTTTAGTATATCATTTGGAACAGCAGGAAGTAAGAGGACTGGACAAAACAAATATATCCAAACACTTAGGAGAAATCTAAGTGTAACATAAATGTTAACAATTGTCATGTTGTCTTTAAAAATGAACCATTGGTGTTCATCAGATAATTTATGGTATATATATATTAATTATTAAGTTCTCCTTATGATTTCAGGTTCTGCAGATTCAACTTAATTTAATTAGTTTGAGCGAGGTTTTTATTTTTAATGAGACTTAATGATACTGATATACTGTATTATACTAATTATGGGATAATGCTCTATTCCTTATGTAACCAAGAAACAATAAACTTAGATTTTATACTGACTTATGAGATACTTATAATTTTTCATCCCCACAATACAGCACCAAATAACTATATATTTGCAAACATAAAAATATGCTTACTGTCAGTGATGCATGTACCATGCTTACTGTTCAGCTGAAGCTCTCTACGGTTGTATTTATTAGTTCCAAATAAAGAATCTTTAGACGAAAGACTGCACATGAAGTATTTTGCCTGTAGATTTTTTTTTAAAAAATACTAACATGTATGCAGCCAAATGCAAGGTTTATATGATCTGTGTTGTGTTTGCTTTAAGAACAGGGCTTCATTTTCCTTTTTTAAAAAAGACAGAACCTGGTGATGCTATAACGTTGAGAAGTGATGTAGTATTGTAGTATTGTAGTATTTAGTATTGTAGTGCATATACATATTATAACTTTTAGGAAGACTCAAACCATAAATATGACCCCCCCAAAAAAATGATATACATTCTTAAAACTTTTGAGTCATTGGAGGACATGAGGATATTTATGTGTATGGGACTACTTGTGCTGCGTATACTCTTTCAAACCATCCACACTCTTCTGCCATACTATATCCTCCGGATATTGATATCTCTGATCCATAGAGTAGCTTCATTGTTTATATCAATGTATTATAAGGGAAGTTAGATCAACAGTGTCGTAGAATGATCACTAATGTGGGCGCAGTGATCTCCAAGCTTCATAGTAATGAATTGTAATTGGCCAATTAATGTGCCCTAGGGTAGGTGAAGAATGAGGTATATTGCAGTGTACAGATTTAAAATTTTGTCTCAAAATATGTGATCTTAACACATAGCCTAGCTACATATTACACTTTCATGGTTTGATATTAGGTGGAATTTGATGAAGAAGGTGACAAAGGGTAAATTTCATTCAGAGGACCCGTTTGCACTAAACAGTTAAAGCAGTGTCATACCACTTTAAGCAGTTACAGCTTACTCCAAGGAATCCTGGGAACTGTGGTTTGTTTGTGCTGAGCAATGTCAGGAGACCCATATTCCCCTCACAGGTCTACAGTTCCCTTAGAGATTTTACAGTCAATAAATCTTCCCAGGGAACTTTGTGAATTGTAGCTCTGCGGGGGGAATAGAGGCCCCCTTACGACACTCAGCATCCTTAACAAACTACACTTCCTGGGATTTTGTGGGGGGAGGTATGACAGTTTAAAGTGGTATGATACTGCTTTAAATGTGTAGTGCAGAATGGACCAGAAGTCTCAGCTATCAGAACCCGGCTACGTCTCACACTGCTAGTGTATTATAAGGGGGCTCTGTGATGCAGCACATCATCACCTCCCTAACTTGAATGCTCCTGTTCCAGGTTCCAGCTAGCTATGTCCACCTTTACACTACTAAAATGCAAGGGGCTCAAGCAGGGCATTTTACTCTCCTAGCTTGCCCCCCCCCCCCGATTTTCTCAACATTTTATGGTTGCTTAACATGTTCAGTTCCTATTTCACAGTTTTAAGGGGATTTGTTCCTAGAACAATTTTCTTCTTAAAATATTTTTGTAGTTCTGGAAACCTTGGGGTGGAAACCTGCTGATACTTCCCTCTTGTTTCTTTGACACCCTAATTTGGATTCAATCCTTCTGGCACTCACCCCTTAAGTTTGCTGTTAGAAGAGGGATGTACCTGGGCTCTCAGTTTCTGGAAACAATTTGGAAGTGTTAGGGGATCCCTAGCAACCATTGGCATGCTTTCTCTAGTTTTCAGCTCTCAAAAATGGGAACTATTATTATCTCCAGCCAGCAATGAGGAAAAGGTAGGAGAGGTACCCTAGAAGATTACCACATCAAGAAAAGTCTGAAAGGACTTCTACTTTTAAGAGTTGAATATGAACTAACATTCCGTGAACTTCAGACTAGTTGTAGAGAGAAACAAGTGATGAAAACTAGTCTTCAGTGAAAGTCTATAGTAGCCAAAGAGAGAGGAGTTCTTGGCAAGTATGCCTAAGATTTCAACCTTAATCTTTCAGTTTTTGCACTTCTTTTTGTAATGTGAAAACAGTAGCATCACCTTTCTAGTTTGGCCACATTGTTTGGGAAAATGCTTAGGTCTTAAAAGTCCTATGAGTTCTTCCCTGACAACAGAGCTGCCTGCCCTCAAGCCCGTAAAGCAGTTTTCATGGCTGAGTATCCCGCAGCACCACATTTCTTTCTAGAGAACCCACTTGACCTAGTTTCTATCACTATATTATTTACTTTTTTTTGTTAAGCATGCTTAGCAAAATACAGACCTTGTTGTTAGAACCAAGTCAAAAACAACAAGTAGGCACATTAATGGTACAAAGTGTTTATTTATTAAATTGTACTTAGCATCATAGAATCATAGATTTGTAGAGTTGATACCCCAGGGTCATCTAGTTCAACTCTTGGCAATGCAGGAATCTCAACTAGATTATACATGACAGATAGTCATCCAAGCTTTACTTAAAAACCTCCAAGGAAGGTGAATTCACCACCTCTTGTGGACGTCTGTTTCACTACTGAACAGTTCTTACTGTCAGAAAGTTCTTCCTGATGTTTAGTCGGAATCTCCTTTCTTGTAACTTGAAGATCCTAGCCTGTGGAGCAGGAGGAAACAAGCTTGCTCCATCCTTCGTATGACAGCTCTTTAGATATTGGAAGATATCTTTGTGTATGACAGCTGGTAACACTCTATCCTTATGATGATGTATGATTGGACAGTAAGCTAATCAACTATCCTTTGTCATTGGTAGTAGACTGGGAGCAATAGAATACAAATTAGGGAGATCAGAAGGCCTCCATCATATGCCAATATAATAATGTTTTATAAATCTGTGGTATGGCCACACTTGGACTACTAAGTACAGTTCCAGTCAGTTCATCTCAAAAAGGACAGTGTGGAACTGGAAAAGCTTCAGAAAAGGGCAACCAAAATGACTGGAGCAACTCTTTTTATGAGGATTTTTAATTTTTTTTTAAAGGGTGAGCTTGGGGGAAGGAATGATAATGTAGAGAAGTGAATTGAGGAAAGTTTTCCTCCCTCATAATATTGAAACCCAGGACTGTTGAACGTTGGAAGATTTGGGGCACACAAAGGAGGTCCTTCGTACAGTACAAACCATGAAATTTGTTCCCACAAAATGTAGTTATGGCCACCAACTTGGCTGGCTTTAAAAACAGGTTAGACAAATTGATGGAGGGTAAGGCTATCAGAGGCTACATGTCTTGACCAGGATTCCCTTCCCCTATGTCTCTTAGTGAGAGATTTCACAGTAGCTTTGGCGCCAGGTCTTGTGGAACCTGGATGCTGTACTCTTTGCTGAAAATCATCATTTTTTTTTATTTGTTTAAAAATACCTATAGCACACTTCTTTTTGCCAAACCTAAGGCAGCTGTTATTAATGCAAGAGAATTCTGAAAACAAACAAACCAAAAACACAGCCATCAGCAATTTTCCTGCACTAATGATTTGGAAGCAATGATTTCCTGTTTAAATGACAATATTTTAAATTAAACAAACCCTTTTTAGAATATTTGTGTTGTTGGGCAAAAGTTGTCACTGTTCAGAGGGCCTTCTTGGTAGTGGCACCTGCCCTGTGGAACACCCTCCCATCAGATGTGAAGGCAATAAGCAATTATCTTATTTTTAAAAGACACCTGAAGGCAACATTTAGGGAAGTTTTTAATGTTTAATGCAGTATTGTGTTTTTAATATTTGGTTGGGAGCCACCCAGAGTGGGCGGGGTATAATTTTAATTATAATTATTTAAACAAACAAGCAAAAGCTGGAAATGTTGAAAGTGCCTTCCCTGCCTTATTGAGCCAGAACAACACTTTTCAGATAACGCTGCCATCTTATCAGAACTACATGTAAAAAAGTATATTCCCCCCCCCCCGTCAACTTGTTGTCTTTCCTGAACTCATTATTATGAAGTAAGAATGATTTGGAACCTGCTTGGAATCCTACACCCATTAACATTGTGATTCTGACTTTAGGGAGGCTTATTGACAGTCCCTTTCCAGATCTGTGGAACCCATTGATTTAGCTTATTTGCATAGTCCTGCTAACCATGCAGAGTGACTAAGACCTATTGGCTTTGTTCCTGCTAGCCCTGACTGTCATGAAGCAGTTTATTGTATTCTATACTTCCTGAATAGGGACGCAGGTGGTGCTGTGGGTTAAACCACAGAGCCTAGGACTTGCCGATCAGAAGGTCGGCAGTTCGAATCCCCACGACGGGTTGAGCTCTCGTTGTTCGGTCCCTGCTCCTGCCAACCTAGCAGTTTGAAAGCACGTCAAGTGCAAGTAGATAAATAGGTACCGCTCCGGCGGGAAGGTAAACGGCATTTCCATGTGCTGCTCTGGTTCGCCAGAAGCAGCTTAGTCATGCTGGCCACATGACCCGGAAGCTGTCTGCGGACAAATGCCGGCTCCCTAGGCCTATAGAGCGAGATGAGCGCGCAACCCCAGAGTCGGTCACGACTGGACCTAATGGTCAGGGGTCCCTTTACCTTTTCCTTTACCTTTTTATACTTCCTGAATGCTGTTCAAAGTTATGTCTGCCATCCTTAACCTGCCCACACTGGCTTTCTCTGATTAAGTGACTTATTTTTTTAAAAAAATTACAAGTTCTCTTAAACTGTCAAAAGGGAACTTGTGTTATTTCGATGTGGGAAAATCATATTTATGTGACGTCATTATGTCAGTTTAGTGATGCTTATACTTATTTTGAACATGATGTCGTATAGCAGAAGCTGATACTTGTGTCAGCGCAGACTATTTCAAGCTAAAGTTCATTCTGAAATGATAACTGTAGGGCCCATAAAGCAAAATATCATGTTAAAGAATGTCATGTCAGAATACCTCTTGGGCACTTAATCAGGTCAAAAAGTAATATAATAATGTTTTTCGCTCATTTGTCTTTCCCCTCTGAAAGCAAGGACTAGTTGGAGTCTGATCAGAATTCTGAGTCCATTAACATCTTGACAATGACTTTGGCTGATTTTTCCATTAATGCCTTACATACATTTATTACTACTTACTGGTGTACATTTAAATTCCTACTATAATTTGAATTAGGGCTCAGTAAAAATCTAATGTCAATTTTCACAATAAAAAGGGAATGTACCCCTGTTGTCAAGGCAACTAGGCTATTACTCCCCAGTCTTGGCACACAACAAAGTGTAGAGCATACTCCAAAAGAATGACTTGGTTTGCCACATAATCACAACTGATGGACTAAGTAGCATTGTACTTAGTAGTACAATAAGGAGGAATAAATAAATTGGATGCTTGAGGAACTGAATTTCTGATCCTTACCACCTCCTCCTGGATCTCCCAGATAATGTCCACCTGGAACAACATGGGGATTGGAATGTAGTTATTCTTCAGATTTCACAGATCTCCAAATTCTGTGAATTCTTGGCTCAAAAAAATGCCAAGTTGCATTAAAAATATTTTAGGAGAAAATATGTTTTGTATTGTGTAAAGTCAAAACAATATGTGTTTCAATATGTATTTTTAATAAAAGAAAAATATATGTGTATTTACATACTAATTTCATGCAGAAAGCATCAGTACAGAAATGGGATGGAAAACTTAATGAATGAACATATGTGAAATTGATACAGGCAAAAAATAGACTGACAAGGCCATTTCTAATTATCATCATGTAATCAATTGTATGTAAATTTGCTCGGGATTCTTCTAGTTTGATCCACCTCCACATTTTTCAGTAGATATTAATTTTATATTTTTGTTATTAATCTTGACCATTGATTTTCTGTATTGTCTATGAGCTTTAATCATTAGTTTTCACTGCATCATATTAATTCCTTGGCCCATTGTTCTCTGAGTCCCCCAAGTGGAACAGACAGTGGCTGAGAAAGTTCAAGAGCAAGAGGCTGCATTCCTATATTCGCTTGCTTCAGAGTCCCACTGAACTCAATTGGGCTTCCTCCTAAGAAGGCACACAGAGGATTACATTTTGACTGTTGAAAATAGGAGAAAAGAAAATGGAGGAAGCCTAGGAAAAAATATGCATAGCGAGAAAAATAATGACAGGAGGATTTTGATTAAAGATTCAAGAATAGTTTTTATAACTACAAGTCTGACAATTAGCTGTTGAAATCAAATGTTGAAAATCAAATATGTATAATCTACCCCTTCCTCCAGTCTTAGTTTTTGTTTCCCTCTTAGGGTTGTCAGATCACAGGGTCGCAGAGGCAACAGAAGTCTCTCAGTTGGCTGGATTTCCCTTTTATACAGCAGCCATGTCTCTTTCTAGATCTACTAATCCTAGGCTCCTTTGCCTTCTGTCCCTAAGTCCTTCAAACCTCCCTTAGGGTGCAATCCTATCTCCACTTACCTAGGAGGAAGCCTCATTACTCGATGGAATTTACTTGTGAGTCAACATACATAAGAGTACATTATTCATTGATCTTTCCTCTTCCTTCATGTCCATACCAACAATCTGAGGTTTTAGCCCAGTCCTACTTTCTCATCAGCTCCCTTATTTCTTTGTCGCTACCACATTTGTCCCTTCCTCAAGTCTTTACCTTTCCACATTTCATTTAGTCAGCCTCTCAGCTAGCCACCTGATCACTCTTTTAGCTGTCCTCATACCACCTCTCTGACCTTAAGTGCTACAAGGCTTCTTCAGATCTCATTTTTATCCATTTTGTGTCTCCCTTCCTTCTCTTTCGATTATTCTCTCTTCAGGTTCTTGTTTCTCAGCCCATGTCTCACTTGCTCCCATGCTCCATCCTCCTTAGAATTCACACATCCTGGGCTTTCTTTCTAAAGTACAGCCCACTCCTGTCATTTCTTTAGGGCAAGGTTAAATCCTATAGTGCCTGACCTTGGTCATACTTGCTGGAACAAGTATAAGCCCAACAACCACTGAAAGGTCACTGCTTCCCCATCCCTGTAGTAGCAAAACTGATGACTTTATTTTCCTTCACTGAAGCTGAGCTGGGTGGAAACTACACACATATAAAAACCGTTCTGAAAATGTTTTGGTTTTTTTAAGCGTTTTTAAAAATACACTGAATTTTCCATAAGGCTCACCATCGCCATCTAGTGTCAAATTGTATATTGCACTTAAAACATTTTATTTGTGGCTGTATAGCTGAGTCCCTGAACTACAAACATTGTAATAACTTTGGGTCAAACTACGCACTACATTCAGTGCTTTTCTTTTTTGCATTTAACATGATTGTTTGATAGAAAACAAACAAAATAGGTGTAGGGACTTTGGAAGACGGCAAGTGGTTTAACCCTTTCCTTTCTCACCATGACTCCACTGAAAATCCCAATGGGAGCAAATGGCAGGAGAGGGGATTTTTGTTGAGACTGTGGCAAGCAGGGAAGCCAACCTTTCCTGCAACAGTCCCAATCAGGCATGGCTACACCTACTGGTTTGTTGCTGTTAAGATGAATTGCAAAAATACATGTAATGCCAAATGTAGTTATAAACTTCATAAGCATTTCATTCCATCATTGTAGCTCAGCCAGATGGAACTGGAAGGTTCTCTGACACAAGTACAGTACAATATTGAAGCTTAGCCAGTCCATGACAGAGGTGTTGCTATGGCATGGCCAGTGCACTCCAGCCTGTCAGCATCTCCACAGCTCCTTTTCCTGTTAAGGACTTACTTTTCAGCTCCTCCTCACCCCATGTAAAATGATGGATGAAATCAGACTTAAATTTAGTGTTAATTCACCACAGGGCTTACTTGTTTTCAGTTCACATCCTTCTTAGGGTAAAATTTGAAATTCTAAATTGCAAAAAGCATTTGTTTTCCATTGGTATTACTTTCAAGTAATATTTTATCTTAAGAAAGTTCATAGCTGTATACTTCAGCTGTAAGTTTTTGGCTTGTATATCACAAACTGTATACATCTGTGTCTAGCCCTCCTTCCACACATTATCTGCATGTTCATGCTGATCCGAGTAGGAATCACAACACACACAGAGGCAGTCTTTCATGCCATACATACATAACTGGATGAGGAGCCAGATGCATATGTGTTTATTAATGAATTAATTTAAAATACTGGTTAATGCCAATATGACTTCTAAGAAGTTTCCAAAACATGCATGCCAATTGTATGACATTGGTAACAATACAGAATAGTTAAAATGAGAACTTAATTAAAATACATTAAAATAGTCCAATTAAAACATTAAAATGTAAGCATCCATCAAAAAATATGCAATGAAATATTTCCCTTAGAAACAGCACAGAAATTTTAAAAGGAGACTTGGGTCAAGAGGTCAAGGGAAAGTGAGGGGGTTGCCAGTTCAGATGGGTCCTCTCATATTAGCAGGAGGTACTTTCCACAACACTGGTGCCACCAGTAAAAAACGCCTGCTTCCATGTCCCCACAGGCCATTCCCCAACCTTATATTATATTTTTGACCTTCACTCGTGTTTCCACTCTTATGTAACCCAAACAGCAGCATCTACATGCAGCAGATTTGGAGTATATACAAAGTTTGCAAAAGCACATAATAATTTTAAGCAGAACAATCCATAAGCCAGCCACCCATGTCCCAAAGGAGGACTGGCCCTAACTTGCCTTCAGGTGTGCTACTAGCTACCACATAGACTTAAATCATAACAAAGTCTTGATTTCCTATTAACATATCAAAGCACATTAAATAGGTTGTTTTACAATGAAGTGCTGGATTATATTCACAGAAGTTTGCTGAATGAGTTATTTGGTGACTCTGCTTACCTGAATTCATTTCACTTCTTTAGATGTCTGGGTGCCTTGAAGACATTTTTTAAAAGAGCTAGATTTCTGCCATTTCAGAAACTGGAGGTAAGCTCATAATACCTTTATTTTAAAGTATAAATACAATAAAAGTATATGTGGAGTGGTGGCAACTTCACACTATGTTGTCCTCAGACAAGTCACATTCAGTGGGCTTTTTAGACTGCACAGTGAAGGGCCTGCTAATGGGGAAGCCTCTCATGATCTCTGGCCTTCTTGCTAAGCTAGCTAGTTATTGAGATCAACTATTCTGGTATCAGAGTGGAGTCTGGAAGTGAAGCCTGCTGTGCAAGAGAAAGGAGCTAAGAGCAGACCCAGAACTTTTGTTTGTTTGTTTCTTTGTTTGCATTTTTTAATCCCACCTTTCATTCATCTTGTACCCAAGCTGGTGTACAAATGTTTCCCAGACAGTCGTGCATCCAGGCATTGACCATACGCAAAACTGCTTAGCTTCAACGAGATGGTGGCCTCCTGTGCCTTCAGACCATATCTGTGATGTGGCACCAGCAAACAGAGCCCAGTGGTTTTGGTGGTCTAGGAATCGGGCCTAATGGCATTTCATACCCTCCAACATTTATCCAATGAAAATAGGGATGTCCCATTTCATGATAATAATTTTACTATTTACACCCCATACATCTTACTGGATTGCCTCAGCCACTCTGGGCAGCTTCCAACATCTATAAAAACATTAAACATTAAAAAAAAAATCCCTATACAGGATTGCCTTCAGATGGCTCAGGGGTCGGATAACTCCATACCCTCCAACATTTATTCAGTGAAAATAGGGACATCCTAAGGAAAAGTGAGACATTCTGAGATCAAATCAGAAATCAGGATGGCTTCTCTAAAACAAGGACATCCTTGGAAAATAGGGACAGTTGGAGGGTCTGGTATTTACTTAATTATTTAGGAATTTATAAGTCAAACTTGCATACAAAATATAACAAGGCAGAATACAACATATAAAAACAAGTCTGAGCCAGATTTGGCTGCTGGTTAGCTACCAAGCCAATTTTTAAGGTGTTAGTTTTGGTCTGTGAAGCCTTACACAGCTCTGGTAGTGACCCTATCATGGCCTAGTTTACATGTAGTTATGGTAGTACAGTCATACCTCAGGTTGAAGTAGCTTCGGGTTGAGCATTTTCGGGTTGCGTTCCGCAGAGACCTGGAAGTAACAGAGCGCATTACTTCCGGGTTTTGCAGCTCGCGCATGTGCAGACGCTCAAATTGACGTCATGCGCGGAAGCGGCGAATCGCGACCCGTGCACGCGTAGATGCGCAGACACGGGTTGCGTTCGCTTCAGGATGCGAACGGGGTTCCGGAACGGATCCCGTTTGCATCCAAAGGTACCACTGTATTCATAAAGGCACATACAAGTGCTATATGCATACCATACTATTTTATTGTATTAATTTTCAGGAGCTAGACTGAAGAACTTCCTTGCTATCTTTTGGCTTGCTGATGTTTATAGCTGTTATTTTGGATATGCTGATATTAGTTTTCATAACCATGATGAGTATGCAATATACATCTAAAATTGTCAATTCTCATATGTTTTAAATTTTGGCATCATCACAGAAGTCTTGAATTGATGTCTGTAGGCTGGGATGTGTCACATTCAAGGTTCACAGACCCATTATGGTGATGAAATATTTCCATATGTAGTTGAAACTGTAACTCATTAATATTCAATAAAATAAAATAAAATACTATAAATGTACCACATGCTTGATTTAAGGTTAGCTATGAGTGCATAGCTTGATCTACATTAGCTAGTCATGCTCCAGAAACAGTTCTGAAGGTTAAAATCAATTTTGTCTTGCTACAGTTTCAAACACAAAGAATACCATTGTTTTCTTCACATGTGGCAACCATTTGCGTTTATATTAAGTTGAAGTGACTGCCATCTAGTGGCCCAAAGAAATTTCAGTCACTGCAACTGAAAACAGCAGTAAGACCTCACAGACATCAGTTCTCATACAGAATGTGAGAGATACTGTGTGTCATCTGGCTGATCTTGGAAGAATACCGTTGTGCTCTAATCATGCAGGTTATTTCCTTACTATACAATGCATGTTGTGTTTTACAGCCATAGACCTATTGCTTACATGCTTATTCTTTAAGTTCTACTGTAGTGACTATGATGGCTACACTTCTCAATATGTTCCTTTGGCGTAAAGAGATCTTTTTGGAATAATGTGAAATTGTCTTCAAAAGAGTGAAATTTCTCAGAAGACAACTAACAGCAATCTAGTTTTCATTATTCCAAAATATATTTCCTTTTCCTCTACATAGTGGCCCCAGAATGGGCTACATTCCTGCAAAAATCTGTGTGTAAACACACACACACCTTCATCACAAAATATATTTCTGGAAGATATTTCTGCTAGGAAAGGGATTTGATGTGCTGATGTGTTATGAGAGAAATTCCCATGAAAGCAGAAGGAAGCTTCATTTAAAAAACAACAACTGCAAACTGTGGAAGGAAAAGAGATGAGAAGGTGAAAGGCAAGGGCTTATGGAAGAAATTAAGAAAATGAAGTTTGTTTTTAATATAGCCTGGTGTGTTAGATTCAGACTACAAAAAGCAGCTAGTGTGGTTACAGTTATATAGAGTGTCCGGCCTGCAGGGCATAATAAATGGAACTCTTATTTATAGTTTATGTCAAAGAAAGGAACCCAAAGATGCAAAGCCAAAAGAAACACTGCTCTTCTGCTAAAGTTCGATTTAGGAGTTGATATTATCCATGGATAATGGATGTTGTTAAAGAATCATATAAGGATACCTATAATATCTACTTAGCTGTATGTCTAATTGAGTTCAATGGGACTTACTCCCAGGCATGTGAATATTGTATCATAGCCTTAGAACACACACATCAATACCAGAAGCCAGATGGATATTTAAGAACATAAGATGATCCCTTCTGCCCATCTAGACCAGCATTCTGTTCTCACAGGGGTCAGCCAAATGCCCAAGGGAAGCCTGCAAGCAGGACTGTACTCTCTCCACTTGTGATTCCCAGCAACTGCTATTCAGAGGCATATTACCTTGATAGTGGACATGCTAGGTAGCCATCATGGCTAGTAGCCATTGAAAGCCTTAGGCTGCATCAATACTTCTGGGTTGCGCAGCTCAGTGAGAGAGCAATTGCTTTGCATCCAAGAAGTCCTAGGCTCACTCCCTGGCATCTCCAGTCAGCACTGCGAAAGACATGGGCAGCTGCTACCAGTAAGCATAGATCAAGGATGACTAATTCATAGCCCTCCAGATGATGCTGGACTTATAAATCCCATCATCCTATTGACCTATTTGGTTCACTTGGAAACTTGAGTTTTGAAAAGTCACAAAGGGAAGGGGCATAGTTGTTTGCCCTGACCTCCTTATCCTGTTTCTGAACTTGCTCAGTTGCTTTACTCACATGATACATTGATGCATTGTCACTAGGACTTTCTGGGGAGTGGGCTCCCACATATTTTGTTCCACATTTCTAGCACTGGCCACTTTTTCCCAGGTTCTGTTGCAGCCAGTTAGAGCAGAAGGAGCTCATCTGAAAAACACAGGTAGTAAATAATAGTAAGTAGGGATTTGAAAGAGGGAGGGACTTTAAAAAGTTTAGCTCCCTTAGAAATGTTTTTTTTGGGGGAGGGGGGGTTCAGACAGTGGGTGGAGATGAAGTGGGTATTAACTTCCTGTGAAGATTTTCTTTTAAAATTGAAACTCACTTTTAACTGATTTAATACTGAACTGAAATCTGAAACTTGGACTTTGTCAGAGGCCTATGTTATTGGGCATGTTTGCTGTGACTTGTCGGAGTCAGAGATAAACAACACCTGGAAGGCCACAGGTGTTTAACCCAACCTTGGTGTAGGTAATATTGACATAGAAGGACTTATGATGTGACTCGGTATAAGATGACTTCTGTTTGATTGGGAACAAGATTGAAATATTAGTTACAGCAAATTATTGATGGCATGTTGTACCAAATTTCTTGTGACAAGTTCCTTAATGTTGTAGTAAATGTGCAGTGATGTTAGTTTGGAAAGTTTCCTTCAGACTCTGCCGTTTCACAATTGTATTAAAGTCCTTTCCCTCTTCTGAAAATGTATTAAATTATATTTTAGGGAATGCTTAATTTGGTACATTATCTAGAGAGTACAGGTTCATGCCCTGTGTCTGCAACAGACTGATTTCCAGAGAGAACCTGTGTCAGGTGATTCAACAGTCTACTTTATAAATTGGCTAACTGAATTGCTCGGTCAGGCAGCCACTCCTCTTGGACAATAAGACCTAGTGATCTATTTTATGAGATCCTTTCAAATGAAGTGTGAAAGACGAATATTATTTTTTCCAAGAAGAAGTTAAGCAAAATAAATGGAGGAGAATCACTTATCTGTTCTCCATCCAAGTAGTTTTCAGCAGAAGCAAAAACTACATTCCCAAATTCCATCAGCTTCATAATGTAAGACTACATCTCATCCATTTGAAAATGAATGTCATACTTTTACCCAAATACCTTTAAATTGCACAATTTGTCATCGAACTACATTGACTTGAAAGTAGTTAAAGGCTATGAAATGAATAGCTTTACTGGGGATTTGTTTGGATAGAAAAGCCATATGGATATAAAGTTTACATTTTAAGCATACTGAACCTTTTAGTAACTCCAGGATTATTTTTTCTGGCAAAAATGCAAATATGTGTGGCAATTTTATACCTCATTCATAGCTAACACTGACTACTCCTGCAACACCTGAAGAAGCACACCTAGGTTTGAATTGCTGGGAAAATGTGATATTCTAGCAGGAGAGATACTTCTAAAAGATCTCTGGATGTCCCACAGCAAAGAAGAATGGCAGGGCATTCCTCAAGGGGGAAAGTTGTTGATCTGGCACATCCTGACATTGTTTAAAGGTAAAGGGACCCCTGACCGACTCTGACCGACTCTGGGGTTGCGGCGCTCATCTCGCTTTACTGGCCGAGGGAGCCAGCGTACAGCTTCCAGGTCATGTGGCCAGCATGACCAAGCCGCTTCTGGTGAACCAGAGCATTGCACGGAAATGCTGTTTACTGTGAAGTAAAATTCTATGCACTAGGAAGCCTCACTAAGCTTGATTAGTAAGTGTTACTAGGCTCCAGTCTCATGCTTGCTTATTTCACAAGACATCTAGGATTGTGTAGTTTTATGATTGTACATTAGAAGTCATATCTGGTCATTAGGTCATAGCTTTTAACAATCATTTGTTTCTTCATACATCTGTCCCACAATCTCCAGATCATCACAGCATCATCTGAATTAAAATGCAACATTATTTATAGCTATAAAAAAGAGAAAAGAGAAGCAATTAATATGTGGAATTACATTTTTATTTGGGAATACTGTACAAGTGAAATATTAGTTCAGGATATGCAATAAAATAGCATGAAATGAACTCCCTCATCCTTTAAAAAAAAATTATAAAAAGAAGCACTGAACAAGTTTTTAGTTCTGTTAATATCTCCACAATTTAAGAAACCAGATTTTTAGTTATTATGGTCATGATAGCTCTAAGATTTTTTTCCATGTGGTTTTAAATTACTTTTTTAACTGAATACATCTGTTGAAAAATACTGTGCTTTCATTTAAAAACTAGTTGAAAAATCAAGCAGAATTATTGGGATGTTACCCAGAGTTTAGGAACACAGAGAAGTACAACAAGAAATATCATATCATGCTGAATAATCCTTGGGTTGTCTCCCAAAAAGGAATCACTATAATTTGGTTCTGCCTAGCTGATACTCATTACAAATTTTAAACAAGATATTGAAAGTTGGAAAAGAACAGGAACATTTCCTCTCCTCAAATGACTTGTCTGTTTTATTTGTTTTTTTGTTTTTACCCATCCCAATCCTTTGGGACGGAACAGGCAACAAATAGAAAGAACTTTCCAGTCCTAATTGAAATATGCCTATAACTATAAAGTGCATTTTTATTTCAACAGAATTTCATCCTACTTTTTTATCATAGACCTTTCCTATATTGTTGCTCTGACTAATACAGCAACCTATTCCTCTATGAAAATACACAGTAGTTCTGATACATACAGGCTATTACTGTATCTTCCATTCCCAGCTGTGGTAAAAATCCAATGCCTATTCAGGCTTTTTGTTTGCACAATGAGAATCATGTGGGGGGAAGTGGGGGTGAAAGTGGTGCTAGCCCCCATGTTTCCATCCTCATAACTGTTTGCAGGTCAGAGGCAAATATCTAGAGTGGAAAAGCTTTTCTACTCAGCTAGGCTCCCTGTGCAATTTAGAACCCTGGAACATCAGTATTCTAAATTGTATTGGAGGACTCCATAAATGGACATTATACTACCAACCTGGTGAAGGGCAAGGAATTAATTAGAATGCCTAAGCAGGGTTCTAGCAATGAGATTTTTATTATGTCACATTTCTTCCATGGCCTCTGCCTTGTGCAACACTAACTGTGCATCTTCACATTCATTAGTGATTAACTGCTGGTTCTTTTAAAGAGCACCATAACTTACTGCCATAAATTCAATGTTATCAAATTCTTCATTTTGTGGCTTGATTTCCATCTATATTAAATATCTCATACAGACCAATATCTACTTCCAAGAATTCAATTTTGGATGCTATCTTTGTTTCTTACACTGTAACTTAGGGGGAGCTAAGACAGAGAAAGTGCCTGACCTGTGCGTTCCCGCTCCCCCCCGCTTTTGAATTGGGTTCACACCTGGAACACCAATGAGGAAAGTGAGGAGCATTTTAGATACAGGTTGTGCCCCCTAAAAATGGGTCGCCATGTCAGATAGCATCTTACTGTGTCTCTGTAAAATCAAAGGTTCCAATATTTGTTGTAGAGGCTGTGGGACTACAGAGTCCATAGAAACTGTGGTCTCACACTTAAGATTCCCAAACAACTGCAGGAGAAGTTGCAAAGTGATATAAACCAGGGTCAGACACAACAAACCAATCTGATCAGCCAGAGATCAGCAAAAAAGCTGACTTAAGGTAGGGTAGGTCAAAGGCATCAAGCTCAGAGTTCTGTTGTATCAACAATTGCTGAGAATTGTTAGGAGACCCCTATTTCCTTTGCAGAGCTATGGTTCCTAGAGCTTCCTGGGAAGACAAATAGACTGTTAAATTACAGATTGTGAGGGGAATATGGTTCTCCTAACAACTCTCAACACCTTTAACAAACTATAGTTCCCATGATTCTTTGGGGGGGGAACAATGACTGTTTAAAATGGTATGATACTGTTTTGAATGCATAGTGCAGATGGGGCCAAATCAAGCACCAATTAAAATATAATAATTTTGCAAGCAGGAACGCAAACATTTTGATTAGGTGCTTTAAAATGCTTTCGGACTCCAAAGAAAGTGGACACACTCAACAGCCTGATCTACAAGGCCCTACAAATAGTAAGATCAAATGAGACCAACTGAGGACAGTGGGGCTAAATTAACTTGAACACTAGTATTGCAATTTTGAACCCCAGTACATTGGAATCTTAATTTTGAGCTCTAAAATGTCTGATTGATGGTGGGACAAAAATTAAATATCTCAAATTGTAGAGAAAATATGACTTTGATCATATTGACTGAATCCAGTTAATTTTACTGTAAAATTCATAATTCAAATAAAGTAACCTTTTTGTCGGAAAATAATTAATTTATACACATATAAACACTGACATATATTGTACACAATACTTGCCTCATTTCAGGTTCATTATTCTGGGTCCATAACTCTGGAGAATCCCAGGGGTGGAAGTTGATACTATACCCAACTCACCAATTTAAACAACAAAGGAAATAGGCTTGAGATAGATCTTTGCTCAGAGGAGCTTAACATTTGATTGACAGGAGTAAGGGACCCTTTTCTAGCATTCTATGAGGAGCAGTGTTTTGGGGAGATGCATGTCAGCGCACACACAACCTTTTCTTTTAAAATCTTTTTATATTCATATGTACCTCCCCAAATTTTCTTATAAAAATAATACAGTTTGGGGTTATGCAGGTTGTGAGCTGTCGTGTTAGTTGACATGCATTTTTATTTTCAGAAGATTAAGACTGTAACATTTTTGTTATATGTATAAAATTTGTAGTTATTTATTTCATCTACAAACAAGTCTGTTTTATTTTGTCAGTTTGCCCCCACCCCAAGAAGAGTCCCATCAGCAGAACATGTTTCTTTCTTTCTTTATTAAATTTTTATTAGATATTTCAACACAGTAATTTAAACAAAAATACATCACCCACATTGTTTCCCCCCCTCCTTTCCCCCCTCCCCCCTAAACAGAAAACCCAACACCCGCCCCCCCGGACTTCCCTCAGCTCCTTTCTCTGGTTTCTCAGCACATCTTTCTGTCTGTATATTGTAAAATTGTAAAGATCCTCAGATTATCTATCTACATATTACAATAAAGAGTTTGTGAATGTTTATTCAAAACCTGCCAAAGAGTCCAATTCATTTTGTTGCTTCTTTAAGTATTTCGTAAAAGGTTCCCATTCATCTTTAAAATCACAGTTGTCCTTGTCACGTAGTTTGTGTGTCAGTTTTGCCACAGTTCTTTCGTTGGGATTTCCTCATTCTTCCATCCTTGTGCTATTAAGACTCCTGCCACCATTGTCGCGTACATAGAAATATTTTTAAAATTTCTTTGGCAGGTCTTTTTCCACAATCTCTAATAAGAAAGCTTTGGGCTTTTTCACAAATGTTAAATGAAACATTTTCTTTAACTCATTATATATCATTTCCCAGAACATTTTAATTTTACTACAATCCCACCACATATGGTAAAAAGTCCCTTCTTTTTTCTTAAATTTCCAACACAAATTCGTGCCAGTTTTATACATTTTCCCTAATTGTACTGGTGTTATATACCATCTATACATCATTTTCATGTAATTTGCTTTCAATAAAGAACAGTCTGTAAATTTTAAGTCTATTTTCCATAAACTTTCCCAATCTTCCAACATAATGTTATGGCCTATGTCTTGCACCCATTTAAAGCAGAACATGTTTCTTACTTTAGAGCAGGGGTGGCTAACCAGGGGCTCTCCAGATTTTTGTTGCACTCAAACTCCCATCAGTCCCAATTAGCATAGCCTCTGGCTGGGGATGTTGGGAAATGTAGTCTAGCAACATCTGGAGAGCACCACATTGATTAGATCTGCTTAAGAGGCTATCTTACTATTGTGTTCATAACTACATGTTTTAAAAATCTGTTGTTTTTTTTAAAAAAACATTTAGGTTATTGAATTTGCTTATATAATAATTGTACTGCAGACCATATTTAAATTTCTGGGAGGCATTTGGCAAGTCTGTTTGCACATTAGTACAACATTCTCTAAGTTCTCACTCATGAATGTTGAGACTGTTTTCTATAATTTTGAAAGATGATTGAACTGGATTTCCAAGTTCCTAGTCCTACTGTATTTTTATAGCAACCTCTTCAAAATTGTCCTTGAGGTACCCCGTATTATGTAAGTATCTGTGGTCAATGCAACACAATCCTTGTCACATATATTTATCACGGCATCAGATTTGATGTGCATAAAGACCACCTCCACCCCTTTCCTTCCTATCAGTTCTCCACATTCCCATGGCTTATAAAAGTGGGATGCTCAGGTATGTCTTGTTTCATGTTGTGTTGCAGGTTCAAAAGGAGGAAGAGGAGACATACAAAAGGGGAGATATTTAAAATATACTTCCTGTCCTTCCATTATAATAGTAGCTAGCTGCCAAGAAAATTTTGTTTGTTTACTGCTTGACTGTGGCTAATCTATATTTGAATCATTTTATTGGCTTCCCTTCCCCTTTGGCCGTAGAGACTAAAGGCAGATGCAGAGGCAGTAACTAGGATTCAGTGGGTGATACTTTTTATTAGATCAGCATCACATCTTACTGAAAGGACATCATGGACTGCTCAGCTGACACAAAACCCCACATATACACTATTCAAAAGAATATAAGCCTCATCACCCCCCTCCCCTCCAACCTTATACTATACTCAACACTAATGTCTACAACAAATGTAACTGATTTGTAAGAAAGACTGTGCAACCTGAAAAAAATAGAGAAGGCATGTACTTTTGTAAACCAAGAAAATCTTTAATAAAGATAAATTTAAAAAACAACAACGGCAAGGTTAGGTAGCTTCCACAATATGTCTATCAAATAACCAATCATATTGCTACTAGTTTATGTAATGGTCTTACAAGGGGAGTATTATTTTGTTGCCTGGGCAATTTAGGAATGTGCTCCCTCACTTCTGGTGCTGTGCCTGTGAAGCCACCAAAGTACTGACCAATGAAACCACTGCAGTCTGGGAAATGAGGGGATGTGCCCTTGTTTTTCCTAGGTGTTTCACCTTCTCTTGCCATGCATGATGTGCTCCTTGCACAAGGGGTGAATGCTTTGTAGCTCTACACAAAGTATGGCCTAAATGCAAACTCAGGAGTTGCTTTAGCTCAGTCTTAACAGCTACAGTTATTTTTATTTTTCATTTGTGAGCTTTCAGGTAGTATTACTGACAATTAAAGGAAATGGCCATAACTGAGTGGTAGGCTCTATCCCTGACATCTCCAGGTAGGCCTGGGAATGTCTTCCTTCTGAAAACTTGGAGAGCCATTGCCCATTAGGGTGGACGATACTAAGGTAGATGGACCAATGGTCTGCCTCATTATAAGGCAGTGTCCTATGTTGTTGCAATCCTGAAGATGTCAAAAGAAACAAGTCACCACTTCCAGTTTATGCATCATTTTATCAAGTTCAAAAGATGAGTCTAGGGAGAAAAATGAAACTTCTTCAGTTTCTTTCAGTTTTGATGGTGAAGATTTCTTCTCTCTCTCTCTTTCTAAGTATATGTTGACTTTCTAGACTAAAACTATTTTAAAATTCAACATAGCACAAGTCAAAGGGACATATGTTAGAAGACTAATGGGTTCTTTAAACTTTGCAAGGAAAGCATTTAGTTTTAAATTCTCGGTTTTAGTTTCACAAGCCTCATTATGTAAAGCAAATATTGAAATGCCTGTTAGGCTGCAATCCTAAACATCCTTTACCAGTGAGTAATTTCCATTGAACTCAGTGGGCCTTATCTCTGAATAAACATGCTTAAGAGTGTGCTGTCTGTCTTTCATGTTTTTTCAAAAGTATATATAATAACATTAGTTCTTAAATTATGCAATATTGACACTATGAAAAGAAAGTTTTGGCAATATTACCGTATATCTTGTTGGTGATGATAGCTTCATATAAGCAATCTGTGAGGTGAAAATTGCAGTTATATCAACAAACTATGTAATGTAAATTTACTCTCAAACTATTTCTGAAGCACATTACCTTTATTGTCTACTATCCTTATGTATATGCTCAATGGCCAGTGTCAAAAAGCATCAAGAACTTTGCTGAAAAGTAGTCTGGAGCACTATATATTTTTATGTGAATGAGTCTTCAGCTCATCAACTCCCTCTCCATTGTCAGCTACCCAAATCTTGGAAGCTTTTGTTTTTATTTTTAACTAACTACTGTTTCACATTGCATGCGAACCCAGACCACTGACCACAGTTTAGAGTTCGGACATAACATGAAATTGCAGTTTCCTGTGTTATTACGGCGGGGCAAGATGTTCCAGAAGATATTGGGGCCCTGAGATATAAAGAGATTTATATCAAAACCAGCACTCTGAATTGGGCTTAGAAGCAGTGTTAGTTTTTTATTATCATCAGGGGGTACTCAGGGGCACGCAGTACTGGCACCTCTTTTGCTGTTGTTAAAAAGTGTGGCACTTACTGTAACAACTTCATGGTGAGTACCGGCACCTATTTTTCTAAAACAAAATAAAAAATAAAAGTGTACAGTCAGCCAATGTAGGTGTAACAGATTTGGTATTCCATGATGTGTCCATCTCAAACCTGTCAACAGTTAGTCAACTGCTCTAAATGAAGCTTCCGAACTATTTTCAAAGGCCAGTCTCATGTACAGCACAGAGTGAATATATTGACCAAAGAGAGAGATGTATAAGCACTGGGATTCTGGCAGATGGCCCAGGTGCCTTTTCCTCTGTGACAGTGCAGCAGTTATCAGGCAGAGGAGCTATTGGTCTGATCTTTCTTGTGCTACAGAACAATCCAGATAGTGTCCAGAAAGAAGTATAGTAGTTAATCTGGCCAGCAAGGCCAAGAACTAAGAAGCCAAAAGGAGCCTGGTTAACCATACATCAACATAAAAAGTAGGTGCCCTAGAGGTATCTTTGTCTTGTCTTGCTTCACTTGGGCTACTGCTGTCTGGGAACCTGTACAGAAGTGCATATCATGCTTCTGGCCCTTCAAACGTAGGGTTGTTGTCCTTGTGATCTGTTTTCTTGCCTACCTTATACTGTCTTCCTCTGACCACCTGGACTGTTATTTCTGGAAACTGATTTGTACTCATTCCGGATTGCAGCATTCACCTCTGATACTCATCATGGACTGTTTTCAGGTTTGGTTCTGTGTTCCCCAGCAGGCTGCTTGACCTGATCAAGTAGTCCACAGCAAACGTTTAGCAAGTATAAAACTTTAAAAAACCCACTGGCTTTGTAATTTATGCTGTTTGACGGTAATCAACAAAAGTATCAGTATCATTTTATTTATTAGTCGCATTACTCATAAAATGACTCAAAGTAACTTATAACACACAGTCAATAAAAACCTAAAAACAACAACACATCTATACAAATATAAGATAGGTCTAGTAGATCCTGCTCCACCAGAAGATGCCACAAAGATTTTTAAAACTTCCAAACTAAGGACCAAAGGCCTGGGTGAAAAGGAAAGTTTTTGCCTGGACCTCAGAATAACTATTTCAGGGCCTGAAATTGGCTCATATTGTGAGAGGTGGTCCTTGAGTTTTAGGGGTCCTGAAGCCTTGAGGTATAAGGGTCCTATAAGGCTTCATAGGTCAAAACAATCACTCTGAATTGAGCTGGAAATGAATTATTAGCCAGTGTAGTCAGGCTAGGGGTAGTTTTATGTGCTCAGACTGTCTTGCCCCAGTGAGCACCCTGGCTGTTGATTTCTGTACCTTCTACAGCTTCTGACCAGTGATCTAACCTAGAGGTTATCAGAGCATAGGCAACAAAAGTTGGGCCATCCTTGTCCAAATAGCATAGCTGGGCCACGAGTCAAGCAGATATCTTCCAAACCTGTCTGCAGTTATTGGACTTTTCTTCTAGGAACCCTTAATAAATTCCCAGTGAACCTCAGGAGTGGTAAAGATCTAGGTTCAATTGGAGATGAGATATATTACTATTGAAGTTCAACCATGTCATAACACATATGTTTTGTTTTGAGGTGGACTACAGAATGCGCACCACTCAACATCAGAATTCATTTGTGTTGCATCCCTGGTATGCCAGGCTTTGGAACTTGCCTTCTTGTCCTAAAGATCGCCAGTGTTCACTGGCAACCCTTCTTCTTCACTGGAAGTTTCAACAATCACATAAGCTCATCTATTTTATTGCACTGGGGGAGAGGAAGTGGTTAAACATAATGACTGCTATATGACAAAACCAAACAAGGAACATATTTTAACATGATAGAGTGCCGTGCAGAGTCATCACAGCCATGGTGCATAGCTCAAAGCCGGAAAGCAAACAGCTGCTGTAGCCTGATTTGAGTTAAAATAGTGTCAGTGTTTAGTCTGGCGCACTGCTTCAGGAGAGATTGGCAGCTGGGTCAAACAAAGTCATTCCATTGGCTCCTTTCCCAGTAAGCTTCTGCTAGCATTTAGGTGCCTGTGCAGCAGCCTAGGCCCTTTTCTCAGGGATAGCCTAACATCTAACCGCACCCTCTTTACTCTTTTTGTTTTTGGTGCTTTTTTGAGAAAAAAAAGGCCTTTCCCTCTTTAAGATAAATTCAGCATTATGCAATCTGCCAACATTTGTGTATTAAGAATGCGTTCTGTCTTGAAAGCTGATGTATCCTGCTCTCAACGTGTGGTGCAGAAAGAAGTTTGTTACCGTGCTGGATTAATAAAAGGGGCCTTTATGGGTTGTGAAAGAATATCTGTGTGCTTAGGCAGGAAACTTTTTGATCCACAGAAAAGCCAGACGACATCTAGGTAAGGCTGAATATCAAATCTGCTTTTATGAGAAACAGTGCAGTGAGTTCTCAGTTAATTGCAATTGCTTAAAACTGCCTTGCTTGCATGTACGTTTTTTTTTTCTAAATAAGAGAGATTCTTGCACCGTAACTGTTTTGCTCTGTCTGAAAAGCTGGCAAAATGCTGCACTACTCCATTTAGTTTCCAAGTTTATAAAATCTGTGTGTGTAAAGCTGTACCTGTTTAGAAAACGATTTCATAGCCATGGATGTGGAAAGAGAAAGTTCAGCTATCCCATAAAAATACTTTCAAGAAGTCCTACAGTTTGGGAAGAGTTACAAAGAGTGTTTTTCAACTTTTGCAGAATATCTCGACGATAATTTAAAAGCTGTTCAGTATGGCTTTGCACTAATAGGGTTTGAATTACTAAAAAGTTTAATGTAGCTCTGGGGGGAATATTAAGTAAGTTGTCTTTGTCTCCTAGATTTTAATTTTTGTTGTTGCTTTAGCCTGTTGGGTCACATTTTTTGTTAGCGCTGAAGGCTGCCATGAATTGGTAATGAGGGCCCCTTTTGCACATGATTTTGGCACATGGCCAAAATCAACTTCCCAATGGAGAGCTTTCTCTAAAAGAACCTGGAGCATTTTTCTTTCTTTTTTTGTGACGAGGAATCACTCTGAAAGCTGCCATAACCAGTTGTGTAGGCATGTCAAAATGACTTTATACAGTGGACGTGAAACATTCCTTTTCAGTCTGGTTTCTTTTTTCCTAGTATGCAAAGATGTTGGAATTATCATTTTAACGTTTCTTTTAGCTTGCTCACCATTCAGAATAGGGTTTCACTGAGTTCAATCGTACGCTTATGCTCACCAGAAAATCAATACAAGCTGAACTGTCTCATTTTAGTTTACAGTGATAACCTATGCCTTAAAACACGCCAGGATAAAGAGCAGAGGAATTCTTTAAACTCTTCAATTCATTAAAGGTATATGAAGAGTAAGTAACTTTTTAAAGAAGTTTCTCTTCAAAGTTTAAGATGATGTTTAAGAAAAGCTTTTTGAAAAATATAATGTATTTTTGAAGAAAAGAAAGTTTAGAAGTCTTTGTATCTTGGGGAGGGAGAGCTTTGGGAATTTTTGACTGTGCCTCTAATTTTGGAACTAGCAGGCTCTTTGCTAAATCCATGCATTGTTTATTAATAGAAAATGGCAAATACTGTAGGATTGTCATCTTCACATTACTTCAGATTAATTCCTGTTGTGCTAGTCTACAATAAGTGGTTTGTGAAATTCAGCATAAGTATTAGTAAAGAATTGAAAAGTTGAGACATCTGTTTTGCTTACTTTTATAATCAGTGTTGATAGTGTATATGAATGCATTGTACACATGTATTTGTTGGTGTGCGTGCTCATCTGTTTCTAATAATGCAATATAGTGGTTGAAAACTAAGCACCTGGAACAGCTTGAGATGTTTTATAAAACCTCGAGGGTCTGCAAATTCCTGTCAGTTCACCACGAGTGGTGGTTGTTCAGTATTATATAGCTGTGGTCCGAATTATGATACTGTAAACTGTTTCCTAAGTGCAATATTTAAAGTGTAGTATATGGTTTTTACAGCGATGAAAACACCCAGTATTAAAATATGTTGAAGTAATGGATTCATGGTGTTAATAAAGCACATAAAATATATAAGCTTTAGTATATCTCACTGGGGAATTTTTAAAAGTTGCTAAATGGCAGGAGGGGTGGGGGTGGGGTTACTGTTGAACTTTTTTTTTCAGAAACTTGTACCCTAAACAACCAATGGAAGGTATAAAATAAACCAATGGAAGTTTATAAAAATGAGCATTTAATGAAAATTATTTTTCTTTATGTGTATGGTATGTATATAAAGTTCAGCTTTTTAAAATGTCATTCAGTGAGAGATCTATTATGGTCAATCATAAACTTCAGGCTTGAACTGAAAAATTTGCATACAGTAAAACCTGAGGCAGGTGTACTGTTTGTCTGAAAGATAAGTAAAGGCTCCCCTTCTGCATGCAAGGGTCAAAAATATAAGAAGGGGACAGATTTTCATGTAGTTGTATAGCTCATCAAATTAGTGAGCATCTTTGAGAAATACTGATTTAGTTAATGCAAAGCAAAACATCATATCACAGGAAGTTTTAATAATTTCAAGATTGGATTATAAACAATATTGTTCACTTTGTAGCTTTTGTCCAAACTGGGAATAAGTTCACCTTCAACGTGGTCATAGTTTTAAAAGCAGTATAGCATTGGTTTCAGTGAAAGCATTTCAGAGGTAAAAGCTTCAGCTTCCAGCCCTTAATTGTCCTCCTGCACCTTTATATACACATGCATGTAACTCAAAACAGAATTTCAGCATTGGTTAATATTATTTTTTTACTAATAATTAAAAATAAAAGTCGAATCAGACAGTTCTTTTAAAATGCCCCTCCAAAGAAGCACTCTAAGGCTGCAGCCCTATTCAGACTTTCCTAATACTAAAATCTACTCAATTTTATGGTGCTTATCTCTAGATAGACATGCATAATATTGAACTATGAGATGTTTTAATTCTGCACCCTTACTGGCTTATTCAATGCACCTCTAGATTTATTTAATTTATAGCCAATCTTTCCTCCAAGGTGGTGTACATGTTTCTTCCCTACTAATTTTATCCTCCTAACAACCCTGTGAGGCAGGTTAGGTGAAAAGAGAGTAACTAGCCCAAGGTTTACTGAATGACCTTCTTGGCTGAGTATCCTGAAGTTGAATTATACTAATGAGCATCCTCAGATATCCTAATTCAAATCTGGAAACTATCACCATCACCACCATCATTTCTACAATACTTTATATTTTTAATAAAAAATATCAAAGTGGTTTACAATGTACATTAAAACATCAAATAAAACAATCCAAAATAAAACAAAATGCCAGTGGAACGTTTTTCCGTAGATTGTGATGGTAGGTTTTCAGTTATAAAACAGCAGCCTGTTTCTTCTTCTGTTCAAAATATTGTGTCTCTCATAGTTTTAACATAGTTTTGAGACATTTGATAGCACAGACAACTCTGCAAATTTGCTGGCTACATTTTTCAGAGATTTCACATATTGCAAAGCCCTTTTAAAAAACTGTGTAATAAAAATATTTAGAACTCTTGCAGTTCTGCAGACTGGCAAAAGTTTACAACTCTGTCAACTTCTTCACAGTACTGGGATGATAATTTTTTAGTTCAGATTTTTTTAAAAAAACAAAGCACTTGATTGAATATGATCCGAACTCCAGTAAACAGATAAATACATTGCTACATTGAATGGAACATAATTATTTAACTTGGACATAATTTCAGCGATCTCTGCCATGCAAGATTAATGTACGCAGTTACCTCAGATTCTGAGGTAACAAGAGTTAGATAAAAGAAACATGTAACAGTTTTGTCCTTTGAGTTGGAGGAAGAGGAGAGAGAGCAAATACTGTGATAAAATAAAGCCCTGTTTTTATTGCATGCTGCCCATGGTAATGTGTTATCATTTTAGTGATACGGATATGCTGAAATATGATCATGACTTTGGCTGCAATCCTAAGCACACTTGCCTCAGAGACAAGTCTAATTGAACTCAGTGGGACATACATCTGAGGAAACATGTTTAGAATCAGCCTGTATGTCTGATTTCCTTCTTTGCTTACTTTAAACATGATAACTAGCTGAATTCTGACAAGAAATGAACATTTATTTAATGTGTAATGCTGCTGCTTGGGATGTAACTTTTCATATTACTAAAGTTTTCCTACAAAGACAACTTAAAAGTTGTACTTGTTGCACAGAGACTATGAATAGATCAGATATCTAATTCAGAATGGTTCAGTTTTGTATCTCTGGGGACACTGAGTCCACTATATGGTCAAGTACTAGCTTATCAATGTTAGCATTTTAAAAATAAGAATCTCATAACTGTTTATTGAAATAATCAGCCTATTATATTTAGAGCAGACCTATTGAAATTAATGGACCTAAATCCATTTGTTTTAATAGATTGATTTGGAGTATAACTAATATTAGCTGTCATCCAATGCTTTATCTAAGACCAATTATTATTTGTTATCTCATTTTTTCCAAATGCAACATAATAAAATTGAGAATTTTGCCAGCAATTCTGCATGGGAAGAACTGAACAAATGTTAGTATTACAACTGTTGTGCTGGTCATTCAAACCTCTGTTGTTTTTAGTTTAGTACTTTGTTTTATATTGTTTTGTTTGTAAACTGCCTCAGGAGTTGCTGCTCTGGGAGGCAGAATAGATATAAATATAAAATAAAGAAAGAAAGAAAGAAGGAAAGTAAATATACATGTGGATCACCCAAAACACATGGGACACAGTAACTTCTTCCTAGCAATCTGCATTGCTGCTTCATGGATTAATATTTTGTTAAAATCTCAGATTGAATTTAAGCAAGTTTTTCCCCACCCAACTTGTGTTTTAATGGGAATAGGTGCAACATGGATGCCTTAAGTGATCCAGTGATGATGGATTTGGCTATTCATTGTTGAGTAATTGGCCAAATTCCAGCTCATCCAGTTCAGGTATACAGGGCCTTTTCTGGCAGTTCTGTCCTTCTATACAATGACTACAAGTGCTAATAATGTACATTCTCAATACAGTGGTACCTCAGGTTAAGTACTTAATTTGTTCTGGAGGTCCGTACTTAACCTAAAACTGTTCTTAACCTGAAGCACCACTTTAGCTAATGGGGCCTCCTGCTGCTGCTGCGCCGCCAGAGCACGATTTCTGTTCTCATCCTGAAGCAAAGTTCTTAACCTGAAGCACTTTCTGGGTTAGCGGAGTCTGTAACCTGAAGCGTATGTAACCTGAGGTACCACTGTAAATAGCTAGGCAACATCAACAGTATAGAAAAGGGAGCTTCAAAAGTATTTTCATTTCTCATAAATTATTGGATTCTGTAATTATTAAGGAAACACCCTCAGTCTTCTCTCTGTTATGAAAAGTACAGTCAAAAGTGGTCTCCAGATATGCTGGCACACGACTACATTTCTGAGGTAACTTTTGCCAATTCAAACTAAGCTATGTTTTATTTGTCATTAAATAACACTAACAAGAAAAAATAAGACGTGTAGTGTTGATTTAAATTCTCTCTGGGCATTAGAGTCTTTTTCTCAAGTGGTCCATGTCACATTTTGTCCACACATAAGAGCTGAAAGAGATTTTGGGAAATGACAGCTTGTTCATAATACCATGAGCAAGCACCCTTATGTAGTTCATGAAAGCCAGTGATATTGTAAACCACCATAGCCAGCTGTACTGACTAGAGAGATTTGGACTGTCTGATAATGTACAACAGTGATATAAAGCAGAATATTATGTAGCATGCCTACTAGAAGTAATTGACTTGAGCTGTTTCTATTAAGGTATCAAGCTTTGTTCCTTATTCCCCGAGTAACTCTTGTTTCTCATTAGCATGATCATGGGCTAGATTTGTGACAGCAAAATCCCAAATTAAGCTATAGGAGCGCTATCATAATGGTAGGTGGTGTGCATGTGTGAATCTTGTGTCCTTTTTAGAGGGATTCTAAAAAATATTTCCTGGTTGACTCATCTGGTTGCCCATACTGGAAAGAATGAAGCTGTTCTTCTGTGCTTCTTCTGGGTCTGTGAGAAGTTCAGAAGATGCTTATTCCTTGGCCTCTTCTCCCCTCCCCCCCTTATATGCACCTCTCTAAGTCACATAGATTTCCTTTTCCACACCTGCTTTCATTTTCAGTTTCAAGCAGGCCCTTGTTTTGGAGAAAGCTGCAGGGTCCACCACTGACTGGGGAACTAATGGGCCAGCTGCCGCAAAGACATGACCAACTGCTGCCCTCATAGCAGGCCTGCTATTCCTTCTGCAGTTCACTCTGTCTATTGTGCCACCCATCATCTTCCCTGGGACCTTGTTTCGGCATCCTGAGGGCTACACATCCATCTGACTACCACATATATTTTATTAAGCACCAACAAATTAGCCAAAATAGCTTTTCATACATGCTGAGTTGGAAGCTGGAATTCATTGGCAAAATAGTAAGGAAAGTTGTTATCTCGCTGGAAAGCTCATCATGGCTGAATTTGGTGGTCACGACAGACATCTGCTGTTCTTGTGTGCTAGAATAGCTTTTCAATACTGTGAGGTGTTGCACAAAGCACATTAGTGCTTTATCTGTCAATGCGAGGAAATGCTTGGAAATAAGGTCAACTGAAATCATTGGAATTTACATTCCACAGAAGATTGTGTCCAATTGCTAAATCACCCCTATGAAATCTAGTCTCAAAGCTGCCACCAGAAAATTCAGACTGGTTAAAAAGCCTAATCTGTAAGCAAGAGATGAGCAGAAAGTAATTTTTATATAATGGAGTCCAGGTTATCTCTTGTTGTTTTTATCACACACAGCCAAAAATCCCCAATGAACATGTATTAGGGAAGGGGTCATCAGCCTGGCACCTATGAGAACAATGGCTCCCTCAAAGGCATTCTTTGATGCTTCCAGGATCAAACAAAACCCCAGATTCTCAGCTTTCGTTTTTGAAACTGTCGGTTTCTAGCACTTTAGAACCTGAGATATGAAGCGAAATGTACAGACAAAATTCTTCTCAATTTTTGTGAGAAACCAGCTTGCTCCACCATTTCAGTATTTTATTCTGCCCTACTTCCCAGAGCACATCCTGAAAAATTCAGATGCCTATGTATGACAGTAGAGGGAGAGATGCATGTGTGGTCTGTGTGTTAGAGGGGAGAGTGAATACACATATGTGTGGTCTGGGGGAGAGAGGGAGAAATAAAGTGAACAGTATGTGTGTATGACTGACTGCTCATGAGGGTTGGGGAAAGCACAATTCACGATGACATCATGACACACAGCATGGAAGGGACGAACTGGTTTCATGATGAGCCCTGTACAAGCTAAGGTAGAGTCTAACCTCTGCTCCTCCTGAAGGTGGCAGTAAGCAGTTTTTGTCCTCATTGGCATAAATGCACACGTTGATGACATGGTCAGAAGAGTGTGACATTGAATTTCTCCCTTGATTTCGATCATAGTTCACAGGGATATGAAATTTAACACAACACATGTAGAAATATTTAGGTCTTTCCAAAACAGCTAATCTATCGCCTAACAATTCCTATAGAGAAAAATGATGTGTCCATTCCCTACTCAGCATGTGCTGCTGTTTATGACATGTTGAACAATAATGACTAAACAGTCAGACGTGTGTGTAATTAATCTCTTATGCAATAACTTTTGCATAGATGTTCAAAGAGAGTGTGGAGATCATAACTCCTTTGCAATGTAAATATTTCTAAACTATGAGTTGAAATAAATATTTACACTGTAATTTTCATATTTAGTGCTTTTGTGGAAATGCAAAAAAACCCAAGGAAATAAAATATGTAGTAAAAAAATACCAAGACGGCAGATAGGAGGGAGATGGAAGTCCTCTTCAGACATCTCAAATTAGAAAAATAAATACATGACATGAGGGAAGGTATTAGGGGCATATGCCGTCTGTACCTCCTCCAGTGTTGCTTTACTGGCCTTCCAACTAACAGAAGGCAACTGTCTGAAGTGGAGATTCTTTTGAATTGGAGAAGAAGCCCTGCCGCCATTTTAGAATCCTCAGGGTTCTAGAATGCCTGGGAAGTCTTCTGTGGATACAAAAAGTTCTCTGCTTCAGATAACTGCTTTCCATGATTTGGCATCAAGTAGGGGGAGATCTAACACACTCAACTCCCTGCCCCCCCCCATTTGTTTACTTTCCCCTCTTGGTAAAGCCTGAAGATGGATAGAGTAAATAACACATTTGCGTTAAAATCTGCTGTGCTCTTGCTTTTTACAGATAATTGAAAGTTTTCTCCAAAGTCTTTAAAATTACTGATTTTCTCAATTTAACTTGATTAAAAACTCAAATATATTGCCATGCAACAGTTATCTAGTCCAGTGCAGTAAATAATCTGTTTGCAATATTTAACATCATTATTACCAAGCAACAAGTGTTCAAACAGGTTGTTGAAAATAGTTAATAAGGTAATAATTACATAAGTTTAGGAACATAGGAAGCTTCATATAGCCCAGTGCTGCCTATTGCAACTCACAGCAGCTCTCCAGGGCTTCAATCAGAGGTCTTTTACATCAGCTGCTGCACAAGCCTTTAAATAACAAAAGCAAAATATTATATTTATTAATGGATCTTTTTGCCTTAAAAATAGTTGAAGACCATTTTAAAACTATACAAAACACATCTATTGATTTTATTTCATATTTATCCAGAGCAATACTAGTTTGTGGATGTAGATTGTTATGCCATACATACATTCCTGAGTGACAAGAAGTCCAGGGCTGGGTAGCAAGATTTCATTTCCTTTGGATGGGAGAGTGTTTTTACCAAGCATCATCTAGTTGCAATACTCAACACAACCCTGTAAAGTAAGTCAATATCATTGCGTGGACAGGCGGAGTCCCCAGATCCCGCGCGGTCCCCCCGTCATGTGGAATAACGACTCAAGACAACGTGCTATGGGATTAAATTGGCCACAACTTTATTAAATTTCAAATGTGGGTAGACCTTGGCTCAGGCATTGGGCGTTCTCCCTCCCCAGTCCCCAGCCGGGGACCTAGGGAGCATCAGGGTTATCCAGTGTGTGTGTGGGGGATGGGCCGGCTCTGGAGAACATATGTTCAAGCAGAGATAGCCGCCCCCGTAACGCCGCCGCCGCAGGGGAGAGCAATGACGACCTTTCGGCGTACGGTCAAAGCCTCCCTTCAGAAAACCCCTTTAACGGGGAACCCTGGTATCGCCGCCGCAAAGAGGAAGATGGACAAAAGGATTCCGCCCAAGGCCTGAAGCTCTGGAGCCAAGTGAGGATTCCCAGGTAAGATCCTCCCTCTATTGTGTGGGCAGGTAATCCCTCCCCTACCTGGCCTGGTCTCCTTGGCAACGCTTCCCCCAGGTGGGATTGGACGACTGACTGAGGTAGGCGGAGACCTCCAGGCATCCCACCTGAGGGAAGGCAAAGCCAAGCCTATGTTGTTGGAGCCGCTCCAGATCTAGGGGCTGCACGCGTCCACGCAAAGGGCGCCCCCAGTTTTAAGCGGGGAGCGGTCATTATCTCCCATATTGCAGTGGAGTGACTGAGGCTGAGAGTGGCATCACTAAGGTACCTGATGAGTTCATGGCGGAGATGAGATTGAAAATGTGGAGTTGTTGGTTTGTAGTTCAGTTTTGTAGCCACTCTTGCTACACCATGAAAATCTGTTTTATTGGCAAATGCACAACAAAACATAGAGAAAGGAAATAAGACTCATATAAGCAGGTGGCAAAGTCACTGATCTTGCCTCTGGTGCCCAGAGAGCAATTGTTTCACCAGTTCAAAGCCAGACCCAGTTTTAGCAAACTCCCCACTTTTTCCACTTGCCTGCTCAAGCCCAGTGAGCCCACCGCCCAGTGCCACACAGTATTATTACAGATACACAGGACTGCATTCTTGTATCAAAACAGGCCACAACTTTATTGATTACAGATGTAAGTGATTTGGCTCAGGCACTGGGTGATTATCCACTCAGCCCGTCCGCCTGCTGACTGCTTCCCAGGGGCTCGATTCCAGGAAAGGATTGTCCTATGACTTACACCAAATAGGAGCAGCCTGCTGGAATCACCACTTTGGGGTGTGCTTTGGCTCTCAACCTCTATCTGGGCTTATGGACAAAATACTTCCCCTCGGATCCCTTTATCGGGATGCCCCAATTCCTGGAAGAGGAAGGCAAAACCGTACAACCCCCCACTTCCAATTAATTACCATGAATTCTACCCAGTGCCTGACCACCAAAGTTGTGGCGATTGCTGTGAGGAAGGCAGAAAAACCCGAGACTGACCCCAAATATGGCAGCAACAATAAAAAAATCAGCATGGTCATGAACCAAACAATAAAACCAGGAAATTGAGGATGGGAGACCCCAAGCTGACTGTGGTGATGGACATGGAGGCAGGCCTCTTTTATCTTGACAGTCACCCAAGTGGAGACCATGCTAGGCTTCCACCTGGCTCCGTCCCCCCTGCTGATGTCTCCAGGCACCCACCCATGATGGATAAATATCACAGCTGAGAAATTTGAATTCCCAACAGCCAAAAGGAAAGGAGAACATCTTCCTTTGGTAGTGCAGCCACAACTGCCACCCACCACCAGGTTGAGTAGAATTTCTTCTCAAAGCTGGCTGCAAACAGTTTCTCTGCTCCACCTTCCCATAGCTGAAAGGCATTACCTTCCAAAATTTTCTAATAGGAATTGTTTTTCAAAATCAGTGTGGGGGAAAAACAACACCCTCATTTACCAAGAAACATTATTGTTCCTTTAGTTGTTAAGTCCGGGACAACTGCCAAACTCACATCCATATTGTTATTACCATGCTATTCTGTTGTGCAAAATGAAGAGATGACAGCATCACCCAAGTTTTCGATGATATATTTGATAGTTCTTGTTTAATGGGACATTTGGCTCTTCTTGTCTAAAGTGAGATTGGAATGTACGTCACACCTGCCTATTTGGGGACTCAAAATTTATTTAGCCACATGTAAAGGAACCTGCTTAAAATTGGTTGGCAGAGCTGTTGAGTGTTCCAAAGAGAGCGGGGATGATTGGAGGACTTTGGAAGCACTGGCATGATGTTTCTGGAATCAGATACTGCCTGCCTGCTTGCTTTTGGATCCCCAATAATAGTTACCTAACAACTTGTTGATTGATAAAATAGCCAGTTACCATGTGCACCCAAAGCCCACTACCCTAAAGAGTCATAGCAAGTAATACTTTGCATGGAGAAGACCGCAGGAATGACTAGGAAGGAATACTGTCTGAAACCCTGGAGAGCCCCTTCCAGTCTGGATATAAAGTACTGGGTTAGATAGACCACTGGCGTAACTCAATTCAAAGCAGTTTTACATGTTCCTAAGTATGCAATCCTACATGCACTATCCTGAAGATATGTGCCATTGCACTGAATGGGGAAGTTCTGTGTACTTGAGAGCCTCTTGAGCTTTTGATTGGTGCAAGCTGGTGAGGTAGGGAAAGACGAAAGCTTTAATATTTAGGTATACATATCCCTTACAATTTGGTGCATAGATTTACATCAAGTTATCTTACTTTGTTCTTCGCAGTAATCCCTTGAAGGGGAACAAGATACATGAAAAAGAATGTTTTCCCCGACTTTTGCTATATGGGTCAGATAGGAAATCAGAAAACTAGCACGGCGATAACAATAATTTTTCAGTAATAAAGGAGAATTGGATCAAAACACAAAAGAGACCCTATTGGTTCAGAGGTATGTCCTAGAGATGTTCTGGACAGCAATATGAACATAAATACTTGAAAAGAAGAACCGTGTGCCCAGATTTACCTTTCAAATAAAAGGAAATAATTTCATTTCAGCAGTGAGAAATGTAAGACTATATAGCTTTATAGATCAAACTGTATAAAACAATGAAGATATAAGTTAGACCCAAACACACACAACACAAACACACAGAAAGAAAATGACAAATGCTCACATGTTATAGGAAAAAAGTGTAGAAAATGAAACAATGCTACAAAAACAGGCAGCCTCTGATAAGTGTTGAATTAACTGAAACAACATAGCTATGTCCAATGAATAATTGTTTGACACTAATCAACACTGTTTCAAGTCTCAGCTGGAGTACACTATCTAATTTAGAAATCTACATTGTAATAAGAAAGGTTAAAAATGGGAGATAGAAAGGATAAGAAATAGAATTGCTTCCTCTTTGCACCTAAAGGCTGCAGATATTTTGAATTTCTAGATGAAACCTCTGTTGATTTCCTTCCAACAAGCGCCACAGGCAACTAAAGCTGGCAATGCTTAGTTAAAGTCAATCTCAAGACAGACACAAGCCAGCTTGTTTAAATCTCTCCAACTGAAAAGGGGAGACGGAAATCAATGGGAATTAAAAGTGCTTAAGGCTTCAACCCTATACTGTCTAACCTGGAAATAAGTGCAATTGAGCTCAATGGGACTTACTTCTGAGAATTCATGTGTAGGATGGCACTGAAGGTTTGTGTGGAATATGCCCTGTGTTTATTAAATCTGGGATTTTATTGAATTTTGTTATACTCAACTTTCAATTCCCAAACTGATGGCATACTGAAAGTCTGCGGAAATATGTCTCATACTAAAGAAAACTGTCTTGCCCCCCAGTATCCTCAAAATGGTTCATAATAGGTTTTTTATACTATGCACATTTATTTAAATCTAATCAATCAGTTAAAAGGCAGATAGTTAATCAACTAAAATCCTTACTTGCTCAGCAGTCCTATTTTATACGTGCTTCTCATTATACATATATTTTTAAGATCATGATTCGAGCAGGCATTTAACAAGCCTATTCCTGTTGTATGATAGGTACTAATTATGATGAATACAATCATTATGCGCAGATATAGGGAGCAATCCTATGCACAAGATGCTGGCATAAAGCAAACCCAAGTTAAATTGGCATAAAGTTACACTTAATCCATGCTCTGTTCAGCACTGGGACTAAGTCTGGCAAAAAGAAACATGTGACAATCCTTCTCTGCCATTTTAAATTTAGCAAAACATGGCGTTATAGTATTAGAAATCAGATGCAGTAAACGCCGCATGTGAATGTACTCTTCCAAAACTAAGCCATAGGAAAAGAAAAGACCATGTGAAGCAGAGCGTTGGCAAATAGAGGAGCAAGAAAAAAGTACCACTAGAATATCCTCTCCTCCCAAATATGCTGGCAATGTGTCACCTCCTTATTCTCCCAAGTGGCAGAAGATATTGCTGGTTATTTTATGACAACATAAAAGTACTTCAGGCGCTATCATTTCCTTAGCTTGATCCTGCCAAAGAAGACTGAAGCTGCAATATGGCTTGGCTGAGTCCAGGTCAGCTGCGTTAACAGTATTTTAATGTTTGGGAGGAGCAAAACTGAAGGAACTGTTTAGTGCTTCGAATTCACACAGGGTGTTCTTCTCCTCCCCTGCAGGCAGGCATGGTAGCCCTTATTTTGTGCCAAGGAAATTTTGAAGAATGCATGCATCATGTTGTATTTTTGAGAGTTTGGAGAATTCAACGTATTTAAGAATGGAAGTTGGGGTGATGCAAGGAGAGGGACAGAATGCAAGGGCCTCTTGCCTGTTGTGTCCAAGCACAAGTAGCTGAGATTGTATGTGTGCTCCATTCAGTGTGTGCACTGCTTAGCTGCATTGCCAAGAGGAAAGAAGTCTGCAGGATGGAGAAATAGATAAGGAATACGAAACCTTTCCTCTCAGAACTAGACCCTTTCTATCACCTCTTATAGACAGCTTTTCTGCTAGAGAGGAAAACAATAAGAGATTATTAGAAAGTTAATCCTCATAATTTTCTATTTTGCAAAATACACAAATCTCACAATTTATGTACCATATATAGTATAGTATAGTAGAAAGAGGGTGTCGGGGGAGGTGTCTTCTCTTTTAAACTAACATGTGGAACTTGCGCCAAAATGTTGCAGTGTTGAATGCCAGCCAGCCAGCCAGCCAAATATGGTTTAACAAGCAACCCCTCTTCCTTGGGAACTCTGGGATTGTAGCTCTGTGTGGGGAATAGGATTGTCCTAACAATCCTCAGCACAATTAACAAGCTACGATTTGAGGGAAGCCATGAGTCTTTAAAGCAAGTGATATTTATTCAGACTATTACCAACTTTTGGAGGTTAGTAATAGTCTGCAGGCTGAACAGTTATTTTCTCACAACCAAGATTCAGCAATGGGGGAGAGAGCAATGACATCCACCAATGGTATAGTCATCTCGGCAAGATATCCTTGGCTAATTAACACCTTGCAATATCAAAACACATCCCTAGAGATTATTTTTCATTGCTGTGCCAAATATTTGGCCACGATAATAGTTAGGGTGAAAAGTAGGTTTTCTAGAGAAAAGCTCTCCAACCCTACTTGTATTCAGGTTTGTATTTTTAAAAAACAGTATGTGTTCATTGGATTTTAACTTTCTATACAGTAAGACAAACATACAAAACCATAGAAAAGAACAAATGTCTATCAATAAGGTGGGTGGGGATAGAGAAAGAAGAAGATGGCTGGATCTAGACACATTAAAGAAGCATTTCAGTTCAAAGGGTTGTAAATTTAAACAGGGAAAACAGGTAGAGAAAAACGGGACTCTACATCGCCATCTGGTGGCACAATGTTATATCGCATGTACAACGCATATAAATCACTTTTTCTTTACCACTCTGAGTCCAGGGATGGGGGAAAGAACAATTACTGCTGAAATGAAGTAATAAAGTCATATTCAGAACTGCTGAATACGTGGACAGAGCCGTGGCATATTATCTTTTGCTGCTTCAAATGTGTGGTGGTTCCTCCTCTGACAATGAGGATCATGTAGTAATCACAATGACATCATGTTACCATACAGCCAATTACAAGTGATGACAAATACATTAGTTTAATTGTGAATGGGGATAGTACTTTGCCAGCTGACCCATCAAAACCAGTTGAAAGTTGACATCTCTATTTCTTCACCCTACGAGTTGTCAGGGTCCACCAGAGACCTGCTGCTTTATAACTGTAGACTGACCGTTGCTGTTTATCTGTGGCTTTGCAGTTCCTATTGGTCTGAATATGAAAGTGGCAAGTGCAGATAAAAAAGGGGGAGTAAGTTGTCTTATTGCTAAAAGTGCCATGAAAGATGCAGCTGCAAACCCAGAGGATTAAAAAAAATACAATGAAACAAAGTACAACCTCATTGCCCAAGCCCAAATAAAGAGTGCAGAGAATAAGGCAAGCATCTTCCAAGGGCATTATCAAGAACCGTAACCGACTACATGAACACTAGCAGACTTGCACTTGTTACAGACAAACTGGCACAGGACGTGTTGAGCTGGGGAGAGGGGTACTTCTGGACTTCTTGTATCAGTTATGAGGGTGCAACACTGGTAAATAATATTTCAAACAATGAAAATCTGAACAGAACAGTTGTTGAGCTTTTTTTTTTGGGCCAAAGTTACTGAACTTTTTGGGCAAAATCGTTTTTGCATTATTTTTAGGGAAAAGTCACAGGCTGCCATACACACGGATTTTCCAGAACATTTCTCCTGATTTCTGCCCAGACACTGCTGCCGTCCACAGTATTCCATATATGTCCAGGAAAATCTGGACTTGTGGCAACCCTAGTCGAACTAGTTGAAAGCACAGCCATAATACTAAAAGAGAGTTTTAAAATGGGAGATGTCTCTACTCCTTAAAATCATGTATGATTGATGAGCATATATAAATCCATGTCATATGGAAATGAAAGAAATGTTCCAGAAAGTAATGTGGGATAGGAGATCCTGCTCACTGACTTTGTTCTTTACAATGGTTGTTGCCACTGCAGCCTTTGTTACTGCTGCCCTTTTCCCACAAGTTTTTCTTCTACCTCTGTAATCACAGTTCCAAAGGGGAGAGCAGTGAGTCTAAGTAGATGGTTAAAGATGTGTTTTGAAAGCTGTAACCCACATGAACATGTTTAATCTGTACACAAATAACAAAGTACAGTACTGAAATCTCATGTGGAGGTCTGCTGCAACTTTCAAAATTCAATCCATCATTCCGAGACCCAGGGGGCCTAGATTTGATGCTCTGCCTAGAAACCTTCCTTCAGATTGGTTGGAACTATGCCATCTTATGTTCAGGTCAAAGGAACAGCAGCAATTTGTCTGGCTAGCACTTTAACCATGTATTGCATAGCATAAAGACCACTTCTAATACGAAACTTAAAAGCAAAATTGTAGCCATTCATTTCATTTGCTAATTCAGATTAGATCCTCATCATCTTTAGTGCTTTTAAAGAGCAATCAAATTTCGACAGAGTCTTTCAGATGAATGCAAGGGTTTGTTTTCTGAAGCAGGATTTTTTTTGTTTTGATTTCTGATAATGTCTACTGCAAAAGATGTGAAATACATTTCACAGTTGGGTCACTTTTATACGTGATTGCTACAATAAATAGAAATATATCTATTTTGTTCACGACTAATTATAATGTGTCATGTGAAGCAGTTGAAATTCAGCTTTACTAACCTTCCTGGTTTTTCCTAATTGTGTTTTTCAACTGGCCTGTGTGCCCATATACCCAGGTAAAGAATTCTATTTATTTACTTATTTAAAACATTGATAGGGTGCTTCTCTGTGTGCTGTAAGTGACTTACAAAGAATAAAAAAGTCTAGCACATAAAATGATAAATTTCAAACAAAACAAAGTCAGATTTTTAAAAAAAGAAAGAAAACTGGTGTCGGCTAAAAATATAACTGATCACCATCTTATAATAATCACCAGACAGAAAGACCATACGATCATTGAAATTTTCAGAAGCCTTGTAGGCCTGGCTTCGGTTAGCCAAGCAGCCTCAAGATTGTCCAGAAATGTCATGGCCGCTTATGGCAAGGACTGGTCTCAAAGACAGAAAAGGGTTTAACGATTAATGTCAGCACATTAATTTGTACTCCTTCTTGTGGTTGTTGTGGTTGTTGTTGTTGGTTTGTTGTTAGGCAACCAGTGCAACTGGCACAAAACAAACTGAACAGGGTGGTGCCTCCAGAATGTTGTTAGGAGGCATGCCACAACATATGAACCAACCCAGACCCTGAGTTCATCATCTGAGGCCCTTCTTTGTTTGCCCCCTCCACAAGAGGTCTGGAGGGTGGCAACACGAGTGGGCCTTTTCTACAGCAGCTCTCCATTTGTAGAATATATAACCAGGCCTTTTAGAAGTGAGTGGGGTATTTTTAACGAATTTTTCCTTCCTCTTGGTTTTAATGTACACCTGGGGGTTATTTTCTGTTTGGTTGGTTGTAAGTCGCTTTGAGATCCTGAAGCTGAGGATCCAATACTTTGGCCACCTCATGACAAGAGAAGACTCCCTGGAAAAGACCCTGATGTTGGGGAAGATTGAGAGCACAAAGAGAAGAGGACAATAGAGGACGAGATGCTTGGACAGTGTTCTTGAAGCTACCAACATGAGTTTGACCAAACTGTGGGAGGCAGTGGAAGACAAGAGTGCCTGGCGTGCTCTGGTCCATGGGGTCACGAAGAGTCGGACATGACTAAACAACAACAAAGTTGCTTTGGGTTGTCCTGTGCAAGATTAAAGCAATTGATAAATTAAATAAATAACATCGTCGTCGTCATGATAATAATATTTAATACCAGATTAATAATTGGACATTACAGAAACTCCACCTGGAATTTGTTTTTTTAAAAAACATGGATCTACATAGCAAAGCTATGCTGGTTCAAGTAGAGTCAAAGTCTAGGGAATAAACTCAATTGTTTAAATGTGTTGCTGGCTACCACTGACACCTTCTGAAAAAGCAGGAGTGCATGCTAGGTTCAGTTTCTGCTCAGGTAGGGAAATACCAGTTTTATTATTCACAGAACAATCAACTTTGTGCAAGTCTTGATATTTTCTACCAATTATCATGTCTAATTTGCTTCTATTTGGAGGGGCCACTAGGGGCGCATCAGAAGATGGCTGACAATAACATCTCTCCGACCCACACAAGGTAATTTGGAGGCTGTGATGGGAGTAATAGCCTCCCTACCCCCCCAGGATTGTGGGGGGGGTGCCCTTGCCTGCTGTGCCCTATACCACCCCCGAATTTGAGGGGAAGGGGGCACTAGGCAGAATGCCCTTCTGTGGATATCGGCGCTCCTGGACGCTGCCTCTGATCCGCGCCTCTAGCTGCAAGAACTTCAAAAGAAACGATTAGGATGAAGCGAATGCACATATTTCAAGGAAGGAGGGGGAGTAAAGACTGCTAACAGAAGAGATCTCTGATAAATGAGACGAGTCGGAAGAACAAGAATTAACCAGATGAAGACACACCAAGACTCGGTATGGCAAAAGGACTGGATGGGGGCGGGGGGAACTTTCCTTTCTTTCCTCTATGTGATTAAACAAGAACCCCCCCCCCCCCTCACGTCAGAAATGTCGTTTGAAGGACTTAAGCTGTGGATTTATGTCTGTGTGGAGATAAACTTTCTAACCAAAGCATGCTTTAAGAAGAGCGTGGATTGTATAAGGGCTTTGGAATGACGCAGTTAAAAATGCCGTCGCCATATTGGGAAGTTCTGTCGGAGGACTTAAGTCTGGGAGGAGAAATAGAGAAATAGAGCTGTTTTTATATTGTGGGTGAAACTTCTCAGAGGGACTTGAGAACGACAGTTCTGTGATTAATGATGGAAAGAGCGATGTTATCTATGAATGCGATGATACATGGAAACCATCTCGATTTGAGGATTGGATGAACGGAAAATTCACACAGGATTATTATTGGTGTTTATCGGCTTAAGGAGATTATCAGAAGACATCATAAAGAAAAAAGAGAAAATATACGAACAAGATGAGATGCAGAAACAGCAAGATAAGACTGGATAGAATTATGAACTTTGTTTGGATTGATTCGGACATTAATGCAGTAGCAAGAAGATGATCAGAATCCCCCTTCGGATCTTGAGATATGGGTCCCCTCAACAAAATTTAAAATTCGGCTTTGTAATTCGGAATTTATGTGATGTGATGTGATTTGATTTGATGGTCGGTTAATAAAAATTATTTTTTTAAAAAATAATTTGCTTCTATTTAGCTTTCATCTGTTAGCCTTCATCCATTTGAGCGTTGCCACTACATAAGAAGAGCTGGGGTGTCATTGCTGGCATACTAATGTCACATCAGCCCAGTTCTGCATAGGACAGTGATCATGCCCAGCAGTTTAATATGGATGCTAAAAACCACTGATAATAACAATGAACCCTGTGAACTAACACATACCAAATCCTACAGGACTGAGCTTCAAAATATAGGCCACAAGAAAAGGGAAACATGTCTGTTCTCCTGTTACAGCCTGGATGTTGAAGTTGTTCAAAAGCAGACCATATTCCTCTCGATTCCATCTTACTTCTCACTTTACATTAGGGTTGTTGTTTTTTTGGAATATGGTCCAACATCTCACAGCACAGAGATACTTTTCATGGGACACAAGGCTTCAGTGGGGAGTAGAGTGGAAAAGCCCCACTGCACATGCCAATTTCCAATTGTGTAGTATTGGATTCCAACTATTGGTTTTATAGCCTTGTCTAGAACTCTGCTGCATTTATTTTCTGACATATTTCCATTAAGCTTGGCATTCATACGTGATCAACTCAAAGAGTATGGAAGGTTATCATCAGCCTTGTGAACTGACCTGCATTGTCTGCTGGCACCTGTCCAAGTGTACATTGTGTAGATAATAAGCTTATTAACCCCCTCATTTTCTCCAGATTTACCCCTCCAAGATATTTGTGCCTATGTTAAATATCTTTTCAGTTTTGGAGTTGTCATCCCTTGGAAATGAATGTAAAGCAAGCAAAAATAATTGTAAATCTTTTCCTAAAGAAAGAATTATGTGATGATAAATTTGGCAGACAAAGTTACAGATCATATCAGGATAATTCCTTTTAAGATAAATTTTGGAATCACTGGATTGCTTTGGGGAAAGTTGTTTATCTTGTATCCTCAGAAAATATTCCACCTCCCTTACCCCACCTCATGATAGTTAAAAGATATCATGGACTCTAGATATTTTTTTGGTAATTATTATTTTTTTGTTCTTTATCCTTGTACTTATTTCAGTTCCAGAAAATGACAGTGTATTGTTCAATATTCACATTCTCTTATTCTTTAAATGCCTCTAGATGCAATGCAAAGCTAGTACATATAGTCTTTGTCATAGTGAACTCACCAAGTGGGTGCCAACAGATTTGTAGCCATAATGGACCCACTAAGAACCAAGAGGAAGGTATTGGCATGCTTGTGGGAGAGGCCTGAGTTTTTCAAAAGTACAAAACAAGATGCAAAATGTTGACTCTAATTTGGAAAAGAAAGACAAAAGATGGGGAAGAGAAAATGAAAGGTCCTGCTGGAGGAGGGTATAGCAGGCTGACTTGAATCCTGAAGAGGACTAATCCTATTTGGAGGTAAGACTGAGACTACAGTGCAGCATTTTCTTGGAGGTTCCTCTTCTTTTGTCTTAAATTAGACCTTTTAAAGCAACCTTATACTTTGGGTTGGATCCCGGTACACCTTTCTGCAAGTGGCCTGTGTTGCATGAAGTCTTCAACTAGCACTTGTCCAATAATGTGTGGAACAGGGCTACTGCCAGAATTTCTTGTTGTCGTGCATCTCTAGATCAGTTCCATTGTTTCAGGTTTAAATGAAAAGCATTACATGGAGCCATGGTAGATGCATATTTTCCATAGTGTTTCTGATATAGATGTGTACCTATCAAGGGAGCCAGGGTGTGCAGTGAATGCCTTGGTTGTACATACTTCATTGCACATGTTCAGTGAACAGTGAGCAAAGAGTGAAATTGCCCATAGTGTAGCAATGTGAACTTTATACCAAATGCAAAGGCAGCACACAGAGGCAACAATTATGCTGCCCAGATTAATGTATTCTGAACTATTCTGAATCTAGGCTATGATTCCCTATATATAATTAATTGTATGTTCATGAGTGCTACCAGTCTTGCAAGCCTGGACCTGTGTCTTCTATGTAGAAGTTGTCAACTTGTAGTTTACTAGTCAGCATGCTGCCTGTTCTCCTTGCTTATTCATTTTGGACATTTTAAATGCAATGTTACTGTCAAATTAAAAATGGATTAACTGTGTAAGATCTGACTGAATACACTGTCTCTAAAACATGACATTGCAAACGGATTGCATTTCTACTTTGATGAGATCCTCAAGTGATGTATGTGTGCTCAAAGTTTTAAATGTCAGTACATTTAATCCTCACCTTCGTCTGTTTCTACACAGAGACCCATTCAGTTCAGCTGAGATATGGAAAGAAAATACCTACTGACTGCAGGATGAGACACTTTTATCACACATGGCAGTTATTCATTTCTATGTACAAAGTGATTTAGCAGCCGACAACTGTCAGCCACAGCCATGTCTCCCTGCTATGCGATTTGTGGCTCCACAGAATACAAAATGTGCTCAATTCTACAATCTGCTTGGCACAACTCCTTTCCATACAGCTTTGGCAAATAAGTTCTGGGCTAGATGTGAAGAGCCCATACTGCAGCTCTTCCTTATCCCAGATCCGTCTTTCCCAGAAAGCTGGTTTGGGGAGGAGCATTGCAGACATCTCCCTTGCCACTTCCACTATCTTACCTTTCTTTGGCGGTGTGCTGCAATTGCTTCTGTGCTGCCTACATAAAGAAGGGCCCAGCTAAACAGACATAAGTGTTTAGACTTGTGCTAAATCTCTTTTGTTGCAGAGGCATTCACATAATATATGACAACAGTACCACGAGGACAAGTATTCCATAGTTTCAGAATAGGAAAGTACTGAGAACTTTTTTCCCATAGTTTCATATACCTTGCTACATAATATACCAAGAATGATTTTTACCCCAGACCACCCATAGAATAAAACCTGGGCTAGAAATTCAAACCAAGCTCAAAATAATATTCTAGCCAAAAAAATTGTTCACTTGCCTAATAAATATCACAACTGCCAAATCAAAACTGAAATGTAAATCATGAAGAAATGCATTCCTTAATTGGCTTAGGACCTCTTTCAACAATTTATGTTTCCCATTGTAGTACTAAGATTTTTAAAACTTTATGGACATTGTGGGGGAAATGCTTTCGTCTGATCAGTTGTATTATAGCTGCTTGAGCAAATCACTTGGGAGGGATATAAAGCATACCTCTGTTAAGGGCAAGGTGGTTAAAATATTTTCCATCTGTTTGTAAAACTTGTTATTTGAAATCACCCACGGCTATAATACGTTTAAGAAACTAAATTACATAGCATTGTGTGCCAAGCCTCTCTGTTAAGAGACTAAAACATTATAAATGTGTGTATTCAGCCAAAAGATTTATCCACAAAGAATCTCTAATAGCTTTTATCCTGAGAGCTCCTTCAGTTGTTATGTAGAAGAGGGGAAAGTGGGCTTCTGCTTCTTTCCTCTCTATGGGAATGTGTGAAGGAGGACTTGCAGATCTAGCAAGAGGAGCTGATTGTCTGGGACTAATCCTTCAGCCCCATTTTGCACATCACTGCTGAAGCAGGAAAAGCAGAAGCACCACTGAAGTATTTGTCACTGCTCCAGTGCTCCCTTCATAGTGTGTGTGTATATGTGTGTCACACACAGAGAGAGTGGTGTGGCTGTCAGTGCTACTGTGTATGTGTGATGGGAGCCTATGGAATGTTTGGTTTTGTTCCAGACCACTTAAGTTCTTCAGATGCCACATATCAGCAACGGAACCATATTTATGTAACAAAATATGTCTGAGAAATTCATTCTTTGAGAATTCTGATACGAACTTACCTTCCAAATTCAGTTGCTCCAGAGTTTCCCTCGTGAAAACTTGCTCATTACTACTGAAAACTGGAATTGACGTTTGCTCCGATTGGATGCTAAAGAGTTGGTTTTCATGAGGAAAGCTTTGGGGAGGGGAACCTGCTTGGACACAGAGCTTTTAAGTGCACACCTGTGTCTGGAAAGAGTGGGGCAAAAAGCAAATGTGGATAAGCCCTTAATTATGGTTTGTCTGTTTTTTAAAGTTTGTTTCACTGTTTTGAATTTTTCATCACTAATCTCCTTAGATATTTCTTAAAGCAGAAAAGCCGGGTAAAACTGGATAGCAGACCATTCTACTACTCTACATAGTTCCATCATTTTGAAGCACATATTATCTTCAGGTGCCTGAGAGATAATTTCTTAGAAGCCCACCTATGTGATTATGCATTTCTTTGGGGTTTGCCTATTGATATAATCTGCAAGAATCCTCATCAGGAAGGGCAGCTGCTATTAATTCAAAAGCAAGAGAAGCCAAGGTTGGACCTTATGAGCACCCAGCTTTCAGAAAAATACATGGGGAAATATTACATTTATTTGTTTGAAATAATTCTCACTTTCCGCCAAAGAGTTCAGGGTTGCAGGCTGCATGATACCCATATGAAGTAGATTAGACTGACACACTAAGACTGCTTGCCCCAAACTCCTTGCTGTTTATTTAATGAACGTGTAGTGAACATTCATGAACTAACATCAAATTTTGACTCAAGTAGTATGCATAACGTAGCACCAATAGCATTCCAAGGTACAGGCAAGAAACTATAGAGCTACTGATTCAAATACCCTATTGCTGAATATTCATGTGGTTGCCGTAAATTTTACTACCATTTTTTTGTCTTTCACTTACCACCTCCTGAACACAACCAGTTTTGATGTGGGTTTGTGCACACATGTGTGCGTTTGTGAGTAGCAATATCTAGCAAACTGTAGACCAACAGAATTATTAGTAGCTTACGCAGCATGCAAAGGAAAGGCCATCACCAGCTGATATTTATAAATTCACCTTTGTTCCTCATACAAGATGGAATACTTATTCTGTGTAAGAAGATGTGTACAAAATGTATATTTTTTATGGATGAATGCACTGAAAGCATTGAAAAGTGCATATTTTATGTTTTTAAACTCTGTATTTACATAGGCAATATGAACCAAATTCATACAGTTTAAATGTGAACTTTTCGTGTGTATGACTGCTAGTGAGGCTGAAACAGAAATGAATTAGTTGCTCAGTCCATAGGATGAAATGATGAAGGCTGTAGTCCTACACACAGTTTAATTCTCATTGATTTCAAGGTTATATGAGCTGCCATGTGCAGGCTTTTAGCCCATCCTCCCACCAAAGTCATAAACTTAAGGATTGCTTTGTCCTTATTGGAAATTAAACTTAGATATTTCTGTATGATGTAATGTTTTGCATAAAGTTTTAAGAAAATTTAGAAACATCTGTCTTATATTAAGGCTATCAAATGACAAATATAACAGTCCAAATAAAAACTTCCCATATTGGAAAATTATGCTTCTTTCTTTGGCAGAGAGATTGCTTTGCATTTGTTTAATTCCCTTATACTATTCAGGCTCTTTGCTGTAATCTGCCTCTTCAATAAAAATAAACTCCTGTGTTAAATATGCAATTAGTTATTGCGTATATACAGAAACAAAGCCTCTGCACACATCTTTTTCAAACCTGTGTTTATGGTAGCTGTGAGTCATTCACCTTGGCAAATAGAGAGCAAGTTTTCATAGCCTTTCAGAATGTGGTAATTATTCTGCATCTACTTAATATTTAGAGTTAATTACATTTTGAACAATGATTTTTCTTCTTGTTTTTAATCCAGCCATTGGAATCTTACCAAAATGTTCTAATGCTTTACTTCTAAAAATATTGGCTCAGTAATTTTCAAAGAAATACTTCTTATCACAAAAAGGGTTATTAAAGCAAATATGGACTTCAAATACTTAACAGATTTACAGGGTGCCCTGTTTGTGGAATAGACATGAAATTCATATGTTGAAAGAATTAATATCCTGCACCTCAGAACTTTTGATGTAGCTCAGTAGAAGCTAAATGTTCGGAGATATAGAGCAGTACTTCCTCATGCAGTGCTTAGTCAAACTATGGAACTTGCTCCCCCAGGAGAAACTTGGGTGGCTTAAGACAAATTCATGTAGGATAGGGCTATCAATAGCTTCTAGCCACAATGCCTATGCTCTTCCCCCACAATTGGAGCCAGCAGTGCTTCTGAGTGCCAGTTGCTGGAAACCGCGGAGGGGAGAACGCTCTTGTACCCATGTTTTAGTCCGTGGTTTTCCACAGGTATCTGGTTGGCCACTGGGGAAATTGAATGCTGAACTAGATGGGCCATTGGCCTGAGCCAACAGGTTAATCTTACATTCTTGGCTTCCCAGCTAACCCAACGGGACACTATTCCTTAGGGATTTAAAGGCAGTGGTTTCTGTTCCAACCTGTGTTTGTATCATGCATCGCTGTTTCCATTCTGCTGCAATTCTGCATCCAACAAGAGCAATGTTATTTGTCTCTCTGTCAACTGTGGTGGAATTCTATGAAACTGATTCTATTATCATTACATTGTTTCAACGCAAAGAAAACACTATCCACAGTGAGTAGGGGAGACATCAATTATGTATTGTTTGCAGACTGAAAACAACAACAGCAACATATACCAGCCGTGGGATTGATTTCTGTTCCAGACCTGGGAATAATAAGCAAACAATGGCAATATCTGGTTCCATTTTCATTTTGGTCAGAATTGGAAGAGAAATGAGACAATTTCTGGGGAACCCTTCCACCCTGCGCCTTGTGCTCTATAATTGGTGGTGGGCTGTGGAACACTGTGAGATGCAGTGGACCAGTGCAGGAAAAGGGGGGAGCCATTGAAACTTGCCCTTTGCTCATGGAAGCTTCCACCATATCAAAGCCAATAAAGAAAGAAAGAAAGAAAGAAAGAAAGAAAGAAAGAAAGAAAGAAAGAAAATGCTTTAAGTAGGATAAATATTGTTCAATAGCATTTTTGAGATGCATTTTTCCATGGAAAAATAAAACAAATTTAAGCCAAAGTTGGTGATGCTTTGGCACACATGTCACAATCAGCAGATATTAGATGCACTCTAGAGAGAAGGACACGAGCCAGACACAGGCTAAGACATAGAGCGGGGGTGCCAGTGTGGTGCTCTTTATGTTGTTGAACTACAACTGCCTTTATCCCTGACCATTAACCATGCTGGCTGGGGCTTATGGGAATTGGAGTACAACAACATCTCTTGGGCACCATTTTGGCTTCCCGTGTCATAGTTCTAGACCATGCTGCACTGCTCCCATCCTCAGCAGGCCACACAAAAGCACTATGGACTGTTTAGCATGCTCAGTAGTAGATGGTGTGTTTTATTCTGGACTAGTAACAACAAGAAGGCAGGCTATCTGGGGTTGCAGACTGACTGGAGGTGGGCAGGGAACAGCCAGTTTTTCCGATTCTAGACCAATACAGTGGTACCTCGAGTTACAAACACCTCAGGTTACAAACGCTTCAGGTTACAAACTCTGCTAACCTGGAAGAGTTACCTCGAGTTGAGAACTTTGCCCCAGGATGAGAATGGAAATTGTATGCCGGCTGCGCAGCGGCAGCAAGAGGCCCCATTAGCGAAAGCACGCCTCTAGTTAAGAACAGTTCCAGGTTAAGAACGGACCTCTGGAACGAATTAAGTTTGTAACCAGAGGTACCACTGTATTTATTTATTTTAAAAATATGTGTAAAGGGGGGGGGGTTGAGAGTGCTTGCCAGAATATGGTCAGTTTACCACTTTAGTGAAAGACGGATCAGTGCAACCTAACATTTTAAAAAGAACCTCTCCCAAAGGACAAAATATGGACAGTGATTTCCTAGGGACAGGTATACCTGCTTACTTATTTATTTAAACCCCCACTTTCTACTGGCTTTCATCCTTGCCAATGCCTCTGGGTGGTGTTGAGTTGGTACAAATAAAATAATCATGCCATAAGTACAATGAAAATAAAGGCAGCATAAATTTTTGGTTTACTGTGCATGTCTGAGCTTGTATCACACGCCTGCACACAAAGGAGCCAGGTTGTTGAACTCAGCCCCAGAATGCCATTCCGCATTCTTCTGCATGCTTCTTCCACAGCTCATCCTCTTCTTTTGTGCTAGGGAAAGTCAAGTAGATGATTTTAGCCAGCGGATTGGCTGATTTAAAAAATAAAATAAAATACTCCCCTTGAATGGAACTTCCAGTATGGCTTACAAAGCAAGAGAAAGGACAACAGAAAATATGGCAACAACAATCTCAGATAGTGAAGGCATGTAGAAGAGAGCCCCCCAAAATCACCTCAATGCTTTGGTGGGTTAGTATGATGGCAGGCTTTCTTTCAGGTACCTGTGCCCTAAACTATATACCCACATTCCCCTCACAGAGCTACAGGTCTGAGAGTGCTGTGACAACCAATCCTCCTTGAGAATTGTAGTTCTGTGAGGGTAATAGGGTTCTCTCAACAACTCTCAGCACACTTAAGAAACTACAGCTCCCAGAATTAGCGTATTTTTTGCTCTATAAGACGCACTTTCCCCCTCCTAAAAAGTAAGGGGGGATGTGTGTGCGTCTTATGGAGCGAATGCAGGCTGCGCAGCTATCCCAGAAGCCAGAACAGTGAGAGGGATCGTTGCGCAGTGCTCCCTCTCGCTGTTTAGCTTCTGGCTTAGCCGTGCGAAGCCTCTTCAGGGCAGGGTGAGCCATCATCCCGCTGCCCTGAAGAGGCTTCACGTGGCTATCCCAGAAGCCAGAACAGTGAGAGGGATCACTGCGCAGCGATCCTTCTTGCTGTTCTGGCTTCTGGAATTCAGAACTTTTTTTTTCTTGCTTTCCTCCTCCAAAAACTAGGTGCGTCTTATGGTCTGGTGCGTCTTATAGAGTGAAAAATATGGAGGAAGCCATGCCTTTTCCAAGTGGTATAGCCTTGTTGTGCTTCGTTTGTTGTAATTAGTTAATTACCAAGTGAGGTCCTACAGGACTTTCTGCAACTGCCACACAACACTTTATTGAGAGATGTAGGAGAGGACAGTGTTGAAACATCTGCCTTTTGTATTGCTGGAATGTATCAATGCACAAAGTTAAGAGCCACATCCATTGCTCTGGCCACTTTAGTCCTTGGCCACCATTGTCATGTGGCCACTGGAAGGTTTTCCATGACAAAATATGCCCTTGGGCTGAAAAAGCTTTTCTATCACTGGATATTTATAAGCATTACATGAGAATGCCTGTTATCCCTCGCCCCCTACTTCCTTTTTCCTTTAGCCCCTGAATCTTTGCAACTGCTGGCAAATCAAAAGCAACCATATATTTTACTGCTGAGAGATACTCAATAAACTACTTTTCAGAATTAAGCCACTTCAAGTACTGATGGTGAAAAGCTTCATTTTGTATAAGCAATAAGCTGATAGCTTTGATATATAAACAATCTGCGGACTGAGAGGCCACTAAAAATAATCAGGCACAAGTTGGATAGATAAGTATGTTTTTCTTTCTTAAGAGCATACTGAAGAGGCCGTTTTAACAAAGAATAAAAACGTTCTTCTGCTAGTTTTAGGATTTACAGTATTACTAATTTGGAACAGGAAAGAATAACTTAATATCATGACAGTTTTAAACATCTGAGGACAACTGGGAATATTGCTATTGAAAACGCAAACAGAACAAGAGAGAACCTGAGAACGCCTCTTGTGTATGTACAAACTTACAGAGGAAGTAACTGTGGCTTCATAGCTAAGATGGAGTCTGAAACTGGCTTGTCTCATGTTCCATAAAGACATAATTCAGTCACATCCTTTGCAGGATTTATAGTCAATGTGAGCTTTTTGGAAAATGTGTATAAACCTTGTTCACAGGACACAGTCAGATAAAGGCATGGAGAACCTGCATATAAACAGTGAATCATGTACATTGGCCAGTCCATAGTTTCCAAATAGCAAATATGCACAACTTCAAAATATGCACAAAGTACTGTATATATTTCCCATGAAATGTACAGTTGTCTAGAAACTTTGTCTGTTGCCTTGCCAGTATATGAAATTCAAGTGGATAGTTTATATTTTTAATGTATGTATGTGACCAATAGCCAACACAACTCTCATCAGTTCACATTTACAATAATGACCTGTCTGCCTGTGCACATTTAGTACGATTTATGAACATTCAGCTGCCAAATCATACCAACATCATTTCCTCTGTTTACAGTATCCTGGCAGAGTGGAGTGCCATCGCTTTTGTAACTAAATGGCACCATCCACACACAAAACAGAGGGGTCAGCAGATTCAGAAAAATCCCAAGGTTTGCAGACATGCATATGTTATTTTAAAAAGAAAGGAAAGGGACCTCAAAAGACCAGAGAACGGGTGAATTCAGGCTGCACATGTATGCTTTCTCACATGCAGATTGGGAAAGGGAGAAGGAGCATGCCAAGGGCATTAAGCTGCCCCCCCAGCCAGCGTGGCCCCCTCTTCCCTCCAAGTGCCCCAGTATTCCCTTCAAAGCTCTCAGCTGAGACACCATAAAGCCCTTGAAGGCGAGGATCAGGCCACACACCGGAGCCAGCTGAGTCCATGCCTTCAAAACGTGTGTTTTCATGTGATAAGGCTTTCTTCTTCTGGGAAGCCTTCCCACCTGAGAAAAGGGAGCCCCTCCCACACCCCCATGTAACATTTCATTGTAGGGCCCAACTGCATACTTTGTGTTTTTCGTTTTTATTTTATAGGTGCATACTCCGGTCTTTGACAGCATGTACTTCAAAGCACATTTAGAACTTAGTAAAGTGTGTAAACATTCAGTAGAGTGGGGTGGGGTGGGGTGGACCTATATGCATGTCCGCCTGCCTAAAATGGACTGGTTGGGGCAGCGATATATAAGTCATTATAGTTGAAATTTGCTGAATATTTTCTGCAACCACACACACCTTCACAGGGCAGCTCACTCAAAGTCTTAGGGAAAGGCATGTTCAAGAAAAAGTTCTATGGGCACCAAAGGACTTGCACATGGAAGTAAACAGAAATCCATGCACATGCAAGTTATTCCATTTACTTGAATAAGTTGGTTCCTTAAAATGAAATAGAAAACCAATTGAAGCAAATGCAGTTTTTGCTAAAACCATTGCTTTGAGAGAATAAGTTTTCCATAATAAATACAGTGTAACATTTTTATTGATTTTAGGTGAGTTGAATATAAGTTACATATACTGCCGAATAGAACTTTTATTATTACTTGCTTGCAATGGATAAAATGCATAGAAAATATTGTAGCTGTTTAGCTATATGTGGCAGTCCAACCATGGCCACATTTACCAGTATGGAAACAATGAAAATATTGGTATAAAAGGACCTCCATTCCTCCCGTCACCAGGCCCCTGCCCTGATCATTTATTCCTGGTCAGCTGGTTTGATAGCATGAAGAAAAGCATCAAGAACCATTGTTGAGCATCCTACATACCTCTCATGGTCCTCCATAGTTTTGAATCACACATTCTAATTACAGCATTACATTATATGTCATACTTTGTCCAGATCTTGGTGTCAAATATGGAGTGAAATCATCTCAAGCACAAAAGAATTGCCTAGTAATTTCTCAGCGGCACTTGTACAATTCCTCAGTAATGCAAATTGTTTATCATATCAAAACATATTTCATATTAAGACCATGAACTGATTATATGAGAGGGAAAGAAAGAGAAAGAATGTGATGAGATTGTGCCTAAGGCTATAAACTTATTTAAAATCCTATGCCTAAATTTGTTTTACTTGGAACCAAGATCAATTGATTTCAGTAGTATTTGCTTCCAAATGGTATTTTTAATATTACAACTTTACTTTACAATTTTACTTTCCCCCTAATTTAAGCTTATCATTAAGCTATCACTATGTGCTTATTTCACATTTCTTCGGGGCCTGTACACTTGCACACATTTAGACAAATGTCTACACTCACGCTTCTTTTCTATGAAGAGGAGCAGATATCACAGTTCTATTGTCACAAGCATTTTACGATAGGTTAAAGGTTTCCTTCTTCCAATGGAAGGAGCTTCTTATGAAATAAGACTCCTTTCTTGAGAGGAAACTCCTTCTGTCAGAGAAAGGAAACCTATGCCTCCAGCCCAATAAAGACCTGACCATTTTAGAACATCAAAGTTTCCATGGTGGTTTATGAAACTGGAACTATTATAAACTCCAAACAGGCTTCAGTGTACTCACTGAGCTGGTTCACATGTAATTCCCAACCATGGTTTGGTGTTGTATGAATGAGACTCATGTTCATCCACTCCCTTCTCTTCTTCCCATCTCCTCTTCATTCTACTATTGCATGCTTTGCTTACCACCCTGGCTTCTTAACTTGCAGCAAATCATAGTTTGTGATTATATCCAGTTAGGTGATCTGTAGTTTTTACATAGCTAGCCTGCAGACCAGAATTCGAAACCATATTTAAATGTACTAGAGTACAGGATAAAAGTTAAGAAACAGGTTTGTGGGATTTCAGTGGTGGGAGGGTGAAAGCCGCTCTGCCCCACATAAACACACAAACACTCCCAGTCATCCTTGGGACCCTGTGCTGGCCACCTCTGAAAGATAAATTATCCACATAAGGGTGAGATACATGATTAGCATCAAGGGTAGTTTGAGGGTGTAAAACCAAGTGTACCTTAAGTAATCATCTCTTCAGAATTCTTCAAATTTTGAACTCAAAACCAAAAGTTATTGATTGGCCCCCAGTGCTTACACCAGATTCAACCAATTGGCCTTGCAAGTGGAAGAGCAAAGAAGGACTTTTTCTAGCACAGTGGGGCTGTCATCTCCTTGTATGCTCTCCACACCCCAAATTGGCTGAGGGTCGGGTCGGAAGAACCTCCCAGGACAGTTCACAGAGGGAGAAGAGGGGAGATGGTTCTGCTGGGCAAGCAGATTGAACGTTTGTAACAGTGTGACACTGAATTCCTCCCATGGTGTCCAATTTTTTGATAGGAAAAAGGCAGAGCGCCTTCTGGTGGACTGTACAGAGTCTAGAAGGGAATGGTGGGGATTTTCTACAATACCAGTTTTTACATGCTGGACTGGATACTACTGTTTAGAATGTGGGTTGTTGCCCACAGACTAGGGAGACTAAAAAATAGTAATCTGCAGGTATTTAGGTTAAATGTAATCTAGAAAGTATAATGCACCTTAATTTGGGTGGGAAGAAATTCTGCATTTCAGTGGTAGGTTGCTGGTGTGGTGAGGAAAAGCACTTTAAAAACAGTAGGTAATGGATGTTAATACTTAAACCATTATTCTGCATGGTGCAGGAGTGGGGAACGTATGACTCCCCACATGTTGCTGAATTGCAAGTTTCATCATCACTGAGACCATTGGTCATGATTGCTGTGGCTAATGGAAGGCCAACAACCTCTGGAAGTCATAGAATCATAGAATCATAGAGTTGGAAGAGACCACAAGGGCCATCGAGTCCAACCCCCTGCCAAGCAGGAAACGTGTACCCCTGAACATGAGTCTAAATATATATATTTACAAAATGCCTGTTTGTAAATAGCAACAAGTTGTGTGGTTTCAGAGTAAGAATAAGTACCCGGTTTTCAATGTATCAAACCCGGTTGACAACGTAGTTTGAGTGTGGCTTAGGAATTAGAAAACATGGCTAAGATGAAGCCATTCATACTGTGGAAACACAAGTGGCTTTCTTGGCAGACTGCTTTGAAGACGATTACAGTGATATTGCAATCTCGGTGTTGATTGTGGCATGGTTGGGCACATCTATAATTTTTGCCTAGATCTAATCAGCAGCTAATAAAGAAAGTGGGGAGGAGGGAGTAGCTAGAATAAATATACAGTATATCAGGGAGGAAAATATTTAGGGAATGTTGCATTCAGGAAAACAAAACAAGCAAGCACTGCTTTAAATTAGGAAATGTGCATTAGGAAAAAAAATATTTCAGTTCTGGATGTATTGGGTGTGCTACAGAATACATTTTCAGAGTAAGCACGTCTATCAGGGCTTTAATTGCTACACTTAGAAGAATGTCCTCTCTTCTCTACCCGCCCCACCCCCCTCAACCCGACAAGAAGCCAGAGTTAGCTGCGCAAATGAACAGGCTTCACAAGAATCAGATTCTCTTTGGACGACTCTTCACATTCCCAGTCATCATTACATTTAGGCAGCACAATTCCGCCTCTGGTTGATGGGCAGAGAAAGTGGGCAGCTTGCCAGGTAGACGTTACCATGACTCCCAACCCCCAAAGGTGATGCATTTTTCAGCTAATTCAATGAAGAGTGGGCTGAACTTTGGGTATAAACTAGACAATAGCTGCCTTCGCAGTATCAGCAGAATGGTTTATGGGAATGCACTCCACATTTGGCTGAAAAAAATCATGTGACCTTACGGCTGAGATTTTGCAATGGTGCCAACGGAGACTTGGAAAGATGCAACCCCTGGCTTCTTTTCCCTCGTTCCTTATGTGGCTCAGAAAATGGTGGATCTTAATACTTGACTTTAACCAGACTCAGCAAGCAGTAGAGCCTTGAAGCACAACTTTGCCTTTCTTCTTCTTTTCCCTTTTTTGGCAGGCCACCAAGAGGCTGCCCCTTTCACGCCTGATACAGTCTGTTGCTTATCTGTCTGCTGATAGATGTGAGGGAAAGAGGAGGAAATCCTAAACAGAGTATCTAGGGTTAAAAAGAGAAAGAGAGCTGCATTTGAAAAGGACAAATTCAAGAGAGAGTCGTCGTTTTGTTTGAAAGGTGGCATGGCAGCATTTTGGAGGTAGTTTACGACAAGCCTTTTGGGCGTCTGGAGAATAAAAGTTTCAAGTGTTTGGATGTGCTGGCGTTGGAGCTGGGCAGACCCGACAACAGCATTGAACATGAGATCATTGCAAGCACAGTGTAAGCAACTGGCACTCTGCCTCTCTGCCCCTTGGCTTCGGCAGATTTATACAAGCATCATTTATGAAATCAGCACAGGAGTTCAGTGGATTTTTTTCCTCCTCTCCCCCCCGGCTTGCCCTGCTTCTGGTCCTGCACAGGCGGCCGTCGCAAGGATTGGTGCAGTTTTTGCGCAGTGCCATGTGCCTGGAATTCTGAGAAGAACGAAAAAGACGGCAGACACCCCGTTCCTCACTCCTGGATCTAGACGGTGCCTAGGAAGCTACAAAGTCTGAGTTTGGAAAGAAAGTCAACTGACTTGTTCACAAAAAATAATAAACACTGGCATGTTTAACTACAGGAGCTTCAAGATGTCTTAGGGCTTCTTAGGACATAACTAAATCAGCTGAGATGTTCGATTCATTTAAAAATGTGTTTTTGTTGCATCAGTAGGTTGCAATGAGTGATAAAGCACCTTTCGAAACAGGTATAGCAGATATTGTTAATTTGTTTTCCTTTCGTTTTGAAGCTGAAATCCTTGTCGTATTCACCCTAACGTTCTTGACCAATCACACTGCTGAAAATATCTTTTTGTTTCAGTCATGTCTGAGTACTGCTAAAAATACAATAGTAAACAGAGGCTCTAGAATGTTATGATTAACTCTGGGCCACGTTTAATCTTAGCTAAGTGCTGAAATAGTGCAAAGTCATCTTGTCTTATGGCTATTCAGGTTAAATGTTGACTATAATCTCTATATGCCTTCAGGTATATAGACTGCTGCTACAAAAGAACGCAGGCTAATTTTTTTATTCCTGCTTCACAAAACTGGTACAATGGGTCAGCCCTCTCGTCAGTGCTTTGAAACAATCATGTAATTCTTCTAATGCCTATGAAAGTTTATCACTATTTCTGTCTAACTGCATTATGAAGAATTCAGTGGCATAAGGACAGAAATGAAAAGCGTGTTATTATAACTTTCATATTGCAAGTCTGGTTTTCAGTTAGTAACAATGTCTATTTTTGGATGTTTGGTAATGGAGCGCTTGTCCAGAAATAGTTAGGCAGACAAAAATGCGAGGCCACGCATTCAATATTTGTTTACAAAGAAGCTATGCACAGTTACTCATGGCATTAAAGGATAATGCCGCCTCAGCAAATCAGTTTCCTTTAAACTGTTCCGTTGCTGTACAGCTTTCATATTTCTAATTAGAAATAATTTAAGTTGAAACACTGGAAAATAATTGTGCACATCAATGGGCAATGTTTGTAACCCTTTCCATACTTCTAAGTTTTGTTTTGTGTCTTTAAAAAAGCAGCTCCAACTATGAATTATAACTTAGATTAAATATTTTGAAATGATTTGTGTAAAAGTGATTGTTGTCTGTTGTGCAGGTTACACATGCTAGGGACATGAAGGGTAAATATTTCTAACAGTTTGTGGCATGATGTCAAATGTGGATTCTAACATGCTGTTTTGAACTTTGCAAGGAGTAGAGAAAAAACAAAGAACAGTGAGAAACTGCCAAGGGAGGATAATTCACATTTGACAAATATAAGTCCTTAACTAGGATTTACACTGAAACATTGATTAGCTTGAGTATATATTTCCCCCCCTAGCCGTTATAGTAAAAGAATTGCATATTGGAATTAAAATAAATATGCCAATAGATCTCCGTGCTGTAATGGAAAAGTAATTATTGTGTAGACTAAGAAGTTATTACTTATGTGAACAGATAAATCACTGTATTTAAAAGTTTTATAGTTTTAGGCTGCAATCCTATGCAACTTTCATGAAAGTAAGAGTAAACATGCTTAGGATTGCACTTTTATCTTCCTACTCAAGTCATACTTTTTCATTTTATTAAACATGCAAATCTATTTTGTCCCTCTTTGCTTGTTTGTATCAAACAAGCTTCTATATATTTACATATTTTAAATAAGTGTGCTTTTTTCTTACTTTTGTCTAATAAATTAACTTTATATGGTCTCAGCAGGAGCACACATTTCTTTGTGCATAGTATCATGATCAAGAGACCTTCTAAAATGGATCGTATTGTAGAACATTTTAATGTTGTGTTTCTTCATTTTGTTATAGTGCTGTGAAAAATTAAAATGGAAAAGAAAACCGAAGAACTGGATCATGTAAGAACTGAATGAAGGTAATACAATGTTAAACACATATGTGACTATTTTCATATTTGAATCATGTTCTTAAAGCATTTTTAACAATTAGCATTTCATTTTAATTGAATAATACCTCTTGAATATTGATATGATTACTGAAAAAAGTGCAGTTCAACTGGCTTTTCTGTTCCTTGTTGTTTTCCTTTCAAATATCTTGGTTTCATTTACCACAGAGAGAGTATTATCAGTGAAGGGAAACAAGTTAGAATTGCAGAATTAATGTAACTAAACTAACAACAGGTGTGATGTAGAATGAACTTTGGGGGATCCAGCATATATTCCACACTCATCTGTATGGTATGGTAAATGTCTGGTCAAACTTTTCCATGGCACTCCCCTAAAATAAATGTATAACTGCAAAGCTGATCTCCATATTCATAATTATGCTGTTTAAAATATGATTTTAAGAATTTAAGGATAAACATTTCTGGGAAGATGAATTAATTATTTGGATTAAGTTTTAAATATTTTAAAAGCAGCATTGTTGCTAGATGCTCCTTTCTGAAGTGGGAAATATAAATAGAATTTCTGTTGAATAATGACTAAAATGCCAAATAACTTCAGTTACTGGCCTGCAATGTCCGAAACTTAGATGCAAGTTACTTGCCCCCAAATGACAATATATCCAACCACTGACATTTGGGTCACTCTAAACATTTAGTGCTAGAACACTTTTCTTATTAAATTATCAATGAATAAAAACATTTTGAACCTGATTCATAAGCATTAATGCTAAAGAGAACAACATTTTGATTGATTAATACCCATACAGCTAGTATTTGGATTAATCAATGAAGGACATTGACTTAAAGCTATGTGTTTAGTGTAGATGGTGTTATTTATTTTTTTAAAAAAATAATGATATAGCACTTCTGTCCTAAAATATATCTATGCTATGTAGGGTTTTTTTTAGTTAAAATAATGGTGATTATGCTTATGAAAGACACTTGGAGGATAATTCCTTCAGGATGCAATCTATTTACCAAGGATTGAACCCCATTAATTCAGTGGAACTTACTTCAAAGTAGACATGGATAGGATTCGATTGTCAGAGAACCTGTTGATACTTCAGAAAGGCTGCTTCCAGATGTGGCAGAAGGCCTCATAACTTGATTCAATAAAAACTAGGATAATTTATTAATAGCCACAAGAGGAGAATTTTTTACATTTGTCATTGTTGTTCGGGTAAACATTTATGAAATTTTGAGTAAATATACTCTACCGTAACACAAATAATACAAAGTTTGCAGTATGCTGGTACTTTCACTTGGAGCAGATACGTTTTGATTCTTGGACATGATGTCTTTTCAGATTCAGTAGCTGGATTTTCATTGTTTGTAACATATTGTTCGTTCATCAGGAATCATATTAAATCTGCATAGTTTCCCTCCCCCTATTTGGTTTACGAAATTTGAGGTGCTGTTATTTTGATAGCTCAAAACCCACTTGAATTTGCTACCAAATAACTTTGTATCTGTTTTGCGTAGTTTTTGAACATTCAAACTGTTTCTTATCTTTCCCTTAATGTGCATTTGGAAGTTGTTGTTTGTCAACATAAATGCTTAGCAATGATTTGTTCTAACTTGCTCCCACACTGCTTAATCTGAAAGATGATGCCAGTTGGCATAAACCCGTAGATCCGATCTTGTGGTGAAGTGTACTGCACAAGCTCGCTTCTATGGGTCTGTGTCAGTCTGGTGATCTGACCCAAATATATATATAGCAAGTCACAACTTGGGTAAAAAAAGACTGATTTTTGAGCAACTGTTGTCAAAGAGAATGGATGTTCCTTTTTTCAAATTTATATTTTGGTTTTAGCATTGTCATCATTGAACATATGAGGGAGAAATGTTCTATCTTACTATTTTTCTGTTTTGTGTTTTTATCTCTTCAAAGCAGAATTTAAATTTACAATACATTTCCAGAAAAGAGTATGGAAAATGGAAAAGCAGTGGCTGTGATCTGCCAAGGGAGAACTCAAAAGACCATTTGGCTTTCTGATTGTCACCTATGGAAGTTGAAGTTGCCCAGGAATATTGGATTGACTATTCCATAGCTCAGGCATGTCCAAAGTCCGTTTAATCCGGCCCCCATGGCAGTATATGTCCTGGGATAAAATCCTAAAAGCAGCTCAGTAACTTTGGGGTAAAATTGTAAAAAAGCTCAACAACTTTGGTCGGCCCTCACGCATGTTCATTTCATCAAATCTGGCCCTCTTTGAAAAAATTTTGGGCACCCCTGCCATAGCTGGTAACAAGAAACCATGTGTGTACAGGGCTCCAGGTTGTGGCAGTTGGCCTCAATCCTGCAAATACTTCCAAGTGCTTAAATCCCAGTAGGATTTATAAACTCAGAAAATAATGGTCGTTTTGCACAATATAGTAAAGAGATGTTCACAGCATATCTCTGTGTGTGTTCCCAATAAAGTGTGAGAACCATAAAGTTTGAATTGTTTGCTCACACGTAAACAAATACTGATGGAAGTAATTGGCTAATAGACATGCTACTTATTCCTTTAAAAAAAAGCACAAAGAAATACCAGGAATAGCATCTGGAATCTTCTGCATGCCAAACATGCTCTAACAGTGTGGTATGGTTTAGCTATTATGTACCTTCACTATAATGGTGTTCACCACGGGGTACTTGTGGCAAGCACCACTTTTCTCTGTAACGTGAATGGCCTCAAAAACATTACTTACAGGGTGAAACAGTTTAAATGCATTTGCTTGATATGTGTGTATTAGGGGAAACTCACATGGATGTTCAGTATGCTCTCATGATTTGAAAGAGGGTTGCTTATTCTGTGGAAGCACACACAATATCAACAGGACAGAAGCAAACTCCTCAGTGATCCTTCCATGTTCATATTAAACTTGATGGAAACTGATTAATGGTAAGTGTCTGCCATATTTGAAAGAGATGCAGAAGATCAGAAGAAGACATTGGAAGCTGTGTGCATCCGGGTTGAGGTAGTAGGTTGTATGGTTTAGAGTTACACCCTGGGAGTTAACTGTACAACCTTCTAGCTTTCCTTGGAGCACACTTGAACCATCGAGGAATTCATCATCTTTTTAATCTAATAAAGTGAACTCTGTGTAGTAAATGTATATGGAGTAATCACTCTGAAGCTTTATTGATGCTCACATACTCCTTATTACATGGTTATTTCATTTACAGCGTATTAGGAACTATGCTAACATGTTCTCCTAATGGACTGTGACTGCACATCACAGATATTTGAGAAAGAATGATGGCTACTTTAATTATATCAGCAGCAAAGCTGGAAAAGCTGACTTAATCGCTACATACAGAAACTGACAAATATTTATCTCTGCCGTTTTTCCTCTTAAGACTTATCTGAAATAGTTTAAATTTAATGTAACTAACTCTATAGCAATACTTAACAAAAAATAATGATTTAATATGAGACTAGATCATGTGTATTTCTGCTTAGACAAGTTACAGCTTCTCTGATGAATTAGTGTGACAGGTGCCCTTTAGATATTCTCACAGATGTGTCGTAACCTTTTTTCCACATGGATGGGAGTAGGAATGGACAGATCAGCCATTGCTGGTCTGCATTTATTTTGTATATGTTTATTTATATTAATCGGGGGGGGGGGTGTGTTAAAAAAAGCAACAGTGCAAGAAATGTAATTAAATGTGTATTTTATCTATATGTGTCTGTGGGTGGGTGGGTGTGCAGTTTATCTCAGTGTATGCATTTCCAAACACATCTTCTTATACATATTGATACAATTTTAAAAGTCAAGAACTGTGGCAGAAAATTCTGAGAAGCGTGAAATCTAAGGGATAATTAAGTTCCAATCCATGTATTCACCCTGAAATTGCAAACTAGGTCAGTTCCTGAAAAATATGGACCGAATGAAATTTTTTCCCACCCCTAACTGGGAGATTATTTAAATGACTCAACTATGTGATCTATAGTAACAGTCACATGGGTTCCCCAATGCCAGTTCTATGGCATATGGGCCAGAGTGATTATTCTTTGTCTTTCCTACAAAACTGGCATTGAGGAAGCCATGTGATCTCAGCACCTCAGCCCACATAGTTGCATAATTTAAATTGTCTCTGAACCACTTGGGTATTGCTCAAGGGGATCCCACATGGCTGGAAGAACATCTGAACACTGCAAATTATTCTTTAGCTAGTCAACAGTCTTGGAGCCAAGCTAAGATCACCCACATGATGTTTCTGTTGTTAGATTGTACCACTTCCAACTGCAGTTCAAATCATTTCTTCTTCTGTAGGGGGGCATGGCTAAAATGTAAGTTTTTAGTTTAGAATTTGCAAGACATTGCAGGTTTTCTTGAGGGAACCTGAAGTATTCAATCCCTCACCTGGAGTCTCAGCTGGCAGAGCCCAGCTATGGATGACATCATATGAGACTTCTTTTTGTGGAAGTACCTGCTGGGGACTTGGAGGACAGAATAACTGAGTGAATGGGGATCTGAATGCTGAATGTTGTAATCCTTTGTCCTCACTGGTTTAAGTGAGCATGTATGACCTGATTTTCAAAAATATTTTCACATTGCTGCTTTTTCATGCTGGTCCCTGTTTGGGCTAAATATAAAAAGATATTGCACAAATATAAAAGATACAAAAATAGAAAAGGTGGCATCCTGGACTTAATTTGACCTCTGCTCTTGCTGACGTTTGGCAAAATTAAACAGAAGATGCTCACCAATCCAAGCTGTAATATGTTGCTTTTCTGTTTTGTCTTTTCTAGTCTCTTCAACTAATGCGATAACAAATGTCAAAATTCCCATTGTATCAGCTAAGAATAGTCCATACTCCTGAGTTCCTTCACTTCCCAATGTGGTCCCTGTGCAGATGTTCTAAATGTGCAGGCTGCATAAATGGTGGTGGGTGTGATCATGCTCACTGGCCATACTTCTTTCCTGCACCAAACCATCATATGCTTAAGGACCTGTCTTCAAAGGGGCCTAGGCATGTACATACATGAGCTCCGAATGCATGATCTGCACCCTGGGCATGGACCACATGTTTGAGTGTACACACATATGTCAGGCAGGGTATCAGCATGGATGTAGGGCATGGCATGGGATCAGGACCATTGGGCACAATCCTGACCTTCCTACACACCTAGAATGTCTGCACAGGGCTCTGGTGTCTTCTAAACTAAAGTTCCCTTGTCGATTACTTGGCTGTCATTTAAAGAGTAGGGGAAGCTCTTCTTTTTCAGAGACTCAAGACTTTGCTAATCATTTCCCTGCTCAGTTTTTCACTACTTTTTACAACATTGCCCGGCATACAGCTGAGAGGATGTGGAATCTGTGTTCAATTTAACCTAAGGTTACCAGATTTTTTCCCCAAAGAATCTGGGGACACTTTTTTTTTGAAAAGAGAAAAAAAGTTTTTTTTAAAAAAAATATATTAAGAAGTAATATCTTCCCTTCTCTGGTCTCCTCTGTCACGTGGTCTTCCTCTGGGCCCCGGCCTGCTCTCTTGGAGCGCTAGCTGCCATGGAGTAGGCTTGGGTCGGGCCTGGGCTCAGGCACTTGTCCTTGTCCTCCTGGTGCTCTCCTACTTCAGTCGCTGCTCGCTGCCGTGGCGCCCACCATTTTGCCTCGCCGGAAGTCCCCATGTGATGTGTCTTGTGCCGTTGAACCAATCACGCAACATTCATTCCCTACTAACAAATCTACAACACTTAAAATATAAATCCAGGGACATTAAATAAAATCCGGGGACATTCCGGGGATGGATTTTGTCCGGGGACAGATTTGTAAATCTGGGGACTGTCCCCGGGAAATAGGGACATCTGGTAACCATAATTTAACCACCAACCCAATACGTTCTCATTCTCTTCTCATTTTTTCCCACATGCTTCCTAAGATCCATTTCAGATATTTAGAGAATTATATGGTGAGAGTTTTCCCATGAATGTAGGTGTGAGGTGTGTGTGTGTGTGTGTGTGTGTGTTGATGCTTGAATGCTTCTGTGCCTCAAAACTTCCCTGCCTATGGAAAACTAGCACATGAGGAAGAAAAGTAGTCAATGATTTTCGTTCCTGACATGCCTGCTTTTCACATGCATGGGTTTTGAGTTGTTTTCACAACTGAGGAGTGTGCTTCCACAATGGAATTTATTGTGAAATTGCCGCTTTTCATTTGCTCACATCTACATGACGTAATTAGCAAAAGGTCTTTTCCCCATATCTTTTCCCTTTTCTTTCTTTTTTAGAGTTTAAAGAGCCAACTTAAAACAAAAGCAAACCATGGAACAACTACACAGATGAAGATACTACTTACAGTATACTACAGCTTAGCTGCCCCATAGCTTTTTGTGTGAAGGTTGTGCTGAATAGCAATAGCTGTATGGCTTATATATGATGTTCTAGCCATTTCCAGACACTATTGTACTGTTTCTCTTCTTTTCTAGGAATTGATTCCTTTTCTTAAACTGTTCCCATTTGAGTATGATTGTCTTTCTTTACATCTTTTTAAGACAGTCATGGGGGAGGGGTGGTCAGGATTTGATCTACAGGATTATCCTGATTAAAAATCATCCCACTTTCATGGCTGGGAAAGAAGGTCTGACAATTCAGCTATAGGTGTGGAAGCAGCTTGAAGCAGAAAAGCAATGAACCACTCAAGTCTGGAAGCACCTAACTGTGGCTTCTTCTGAATTGCCCTATAATATGTATGTATGTGCATTCTCTTCCACATTAGCAACAATGACACATGCCACATAAGTCTATAAGCAGGTGTGAGATTATTTTTAATATATGTATTGTGTGCCCAAGCTCCATGAGCCTGCCATGTGAATCAACAACCACTCGTGACAATTTTTTTAAATTTAAATTCAAAAATTTCCAGCGACCAGGAAAGGCTGATGTTGGCGAACCCAGCTGTAGCAACAGCTGGGGAAGCAGGGGGCCACCATGCCTTGCTACCATAGAAGGTAAGCAGAATGGTCAGAAAATTTTATTAGACATGAGATCCCCTGCCTACATCCCCAAATCATACATTCCTAGGAAGACTCTATTGCAGGCTTCCTCAACCTCGCCCCTCCAGATGTTTTGGCCTACAACTCCCATAATCCCTAGTTAGCAGGTCAGGGATGATGGGAATTGTAGTCTCAAAACATCTGGAGGGCCAAGGTTGAGGAAGCCTGCTCTGTTGTGTTTTCTTGAAAGTTTGAAGTTGCTCTTTGATGCTGCCTGGATTGCTGTAAACTTGATATTCTCAATATTGTCTGTATTGTACATGCTCAAACATGTTTGCTATTGAACAGTGATAGCACTAAGCAATGTGAATTTATACAAATCAGCATTCACTTACCCATAGGCTAATCTAGAATCCACGGACCAATGTTCTCATGAAGAAGGCTTCAGCAAAGCTGTTTACATGCCCCTATGATATTCTTCTTGCCAAGCTGCAAAATGTAGGCTAGACAATGCTACTGTTAGGTAGGGTTATAGCTGCCTGATAGATGGTACACAGAATGCTCATCGATAGCCTGGAGAAAAGTGACAAGTGGAGTGCTGCGGGCTTCTGCCCTTGGCTTCAACATCTGTACAAAGGAGTTAGATGAAAGGGTAGAGTGGGTGTTCCTAAAATTCAAAGATGACAGCAAATAGCGTGGGCTAGCTAATACCGTAGAAGAATTAAGTACCATGTTGTGGGCGATGCAGTTTAAGAAGGATACTGATAAATTGAAATGTCTCCAGAAGAGGGCAACAAATATTGTGAGCAGCTGGGAAACAAAGGCCATTGAGGGAAAATGGAAGAAGTTGGGATATGTTTAGCCTGGAGAAATGTTGATTAAGCGGCAATATGGTATTTAGATATTTTAGAAGTTTGAAGAAATCTGTTTTCTGTTGTTCTAACATTAGAAAGAATTTCCTGATTGTATAAGAATTTCCTGATGGTATAAGCTGCTCAACTGTGAAACAGACTACCCAGAAGGTGTGGGGTTCTCATTCATTAGATAGGTGCTTGGATGGTCACATATCAGGGTTGCTATAGTAGTGTGTTTTGGCATCAGCAAGAGATTGAAGTAGATGACATTTCAGGTATCTCCCAATTCTGATATTCTAATCTTATGTTGGAAGCTCACTTACAAATGCATTTGAATAAGAAACCCAAAATGCATTTCTAAAAGTATTCAGGAGCATAGAATGAAGTGATCCATCTAGTTCACCAGTTCAAACTTCACTTCTTTCAGTATAGCTGCAGTCCTGTGAACTGAGTTATTTGATCAAGAGTTAGTTCCCATTAAAACTCAAGTCTATGCAGGCTGCTTTGAATTCCCCTCTCTCCTTGCATTCATAAATGCTGCTATTTGGTTAAAAGTCTTGGGTCAATTTTGCTAGTGTGACTTAGTTACCATTGGCTGCTTGCTCTAGTGACACAGATCAGTCATAAAACACTTTTAGAATAGCTACATAAAACATTTTTATAGAATCACTGGAACAGTGCAAAGCAGCTGGGGCACACTATTGAGCATGGCTCTCTGTTGTTTCAGTATAAGTGTGTTTACAGCCCCTTTTGTTATATAAATAGAATGATGTATCATCTTTAAAGGAGTGCAGTCCAGTCTAGCACATATCCACAATTTACCCTCTTTAAAAGCTAGGGGATATATTGTCTGTTTCAGTTTTATGTTTAAGGCAGGGCAGGCATAAGGAATATGTGGTCCTCCAGATGTTGCTGGACTACAACTCCCATCATCCATTACTCTTGCTCATGCAGGTTGGGGCTGATGAGAGTTGAAATCCAATAACACCCAGGGGGTCATAGGTTCCCCATCTCTGGTTTAAGGTATTTTCAAGGGCAGGTTATTATCTGATGATACTTTTATCTGTGGCCAAACAATCCCAGAATTGTGTTCAATCATAAGCTGCTTTGGCTTTTTTTTTTTTTAAGAGCGCAAAACTTCATGTAAAAATAAAGTTCAGTCAACAGGTGTCATGTTATGGCTGAGTGACAACTGTAGTAAGTTCCACATAGTTCACTGTATTTTGAAAAAAATGCATATTTTATCACAATATACATACAGTGGTACCTCGGGTTACATACGCTTCAGGTTACAGACTCCACTAACCCAGAAATAGTACCTCGGGTTAAGAACTTTGCTTCAGGATGAGAACACAAATCGTGCTTCGGTGGCGCGGCAGCAGCGGGAGGCCCCATTAGCTAAAGTGGACCTCGGGAACGAATTAAATATGTAACCAGAGGTACCACTGTATTTCTAAACATAATTTATCCTAAAATATGCATTCTTAAATGTTGACCTGAAAACTGTATTGTAAAATAGTGTGAAATCTGATGGATAATTATGTTCGGATGCAAACATTAGTCCAAGAGATGCAGTTCAAGTCAGTTCCCACTGGAGTTCACATAAATCAAATTTCTCATGCATCCCCACTCAACAGAGCACAGTTTCTCCTTCCTTACCCATGGCTAGGAATGATAGGCAATGATGGGAGTGGGAGGTTTGTGTATGCTTCCCATATGTCTGCCCAGGCCACTCTCCCTCTCTGTGCAATGCAAGCTACTCATGCTTGCCCCAAACAGAGACGGTCTGGGTTGGGATTTGGGAGGGCCACACAAACCTTCCATTATCCATTATGGCCTGTTATGTTGCCCGCATGTGCACCTGGGAGCAGAGAGACTCTGTTGAACCAATGAGAATTACTCAGGCACAGGCACTGCCCCCACATCTATATACCTTATTGGGACTTGGACCAAAGCATTGATGAAACAGGCCATCAATGTAAGATAGTGGTCATCTTATTGTCAAATTTGAGCCATTCATCATGGCAGAGAAAGATTTGAGAGGGTTATTCCCCCATTCACCCTCTATCGATAATATTGTACAGTGTTGCCAAAACCTTTATACAGTGGTACCTCGGGTTAAGAACTTAATTCGTTCCGGAAGTCCGCTCTTAACCTGAAACTGTTCTTAACCTGAAGCACCACTTTAGCTAATAGGGCCTCCTGTTGCCACTGCGCCGCCGCATGATTTCTGTTCTCATCCTGAAGCAAAGTTCTTAACCAGAGGTACTATTTCTGGGTTAGCGGAGTCTGTAACCTGAAGCATATGTAACCTGAAGCGTATGTAACCCGAGGTACCACTGTATTGCCTGAGGTGCCTTTGGTTAGAGAGTATGATTTATAAATTTATGTTTTGGAGGGGGATGATATGAATAAGTTGCACTTAAAATATAATGGTTATATACTATATTTTCCTATACAATTAACTTAATTAAGTCCTGTCTTTCCTTAATATTTATATCCAAGAAGTCTCCTTTTAGCAGGGAGTTTTATAGTAGTGGGCGGCTTTGTATTTCAGCTACATTTTATAACAAATTATTTAATTTTCATTTATGAGGAAGCATATGTTTTCTTTTATTATATTTTCTACTGTTTCTGTTACCATAGCTACAACTAAAATACAAATTAGGTTTCTGAAGAAAATGAGGCAACAATTTTTTTTAAAAGAAACAAGTATTTTATAGAATAATATAGAAAATAAAGAATGCCTGGTGGGGGGGAATACGACTGTAGCCCTTCTTATAAACTAAAGTATAGAAAAGCCTATGTCCTGCTCAACCTGGGTGGTCAAAATTATCAATTTGCAGTTGCCTTTGATTATACAAGAAAGTGATTTGGTTAAGTGCCATATTTGACTGCAGTCAGCTTTTTGATTGTCTTTGGCTTGTGTGCCAATTACAAGACGACATGGCAGCCATCCAAAGGATCACCAAAGAGTGATCGAAATATACATGTTGTTTTGTTGTTGCTGCTACTATTTAAAGCCTGTAGTTGCACTGTTCTCTTTTTGACAGCAGTAGAGAATCGTATATGGTGGGGCTGGAACTGTTCACAAAAAAGCCGGCCAAATGCAATAGTTTTGGAGTAGAGTAGGGAAAGTATGAAAGGCTGAAAGGGGAGATGTGGTACAGATGGAGCAGAGATGTGAAGAACTTTCAAAACAAAGAGTTTGAAGTGGAATGCCTCAGAGAACCATTGTAAGGAATACAATGAAGAAAGGTGTTTGTAACAGAGACTAGAGGTGACCACTCCACAAAGACAGAAAAGAGGCTTGATGTTTTCCTTGCGAGAAAGGCAAAAGCTGCAGTATTTGTCATCCAATATGATGTGGGAAGCAAATGGAAAGGTAAACAAATTAATGCCAAGGCTACACATTTCTAATATTTGGCCTTGGGGGATGACAACGGCCAGGATTCAAAGGGCGTCTTGGGCTTATGCAAGCAGCTTGTGCTAGCCTGGTGGAATTTTTAACAGCAAATCCACATCTCAGATCCCGATTACTTTTAAAATTATCTCCAATTTCAACATTGTACATTTTATTACCTTTTTTTAAAAAAAACTTCCTTCAGTTTTACACATCCACATTACACATCTGAAGCACATGCCCCCCCCCTCCAAAAAATACTGGAAACTAGTTTATTAATGGTACAGTACTGGAATTGTAGCTCTATGGAGTAAACTACAATTCCCTGGAATCCCTGGAGAAGCAGTGTACTTTAAATGCATGGTTTGGATGTGAGTGGTTCATGGGGGGCATTTTGCTAAAGAAAAACTAGCCTAAGACCTTCAGTGAAAGGAGGAATGAAGGGAAGGAGGGAGGGAGGGAGAGTTTGTGTACAAATATAAGGAGCTTTGGTCTTCATAATACTTACCTTTAGCTGATGGCAGAATGTTCCATCAGGATTTTCTGCAATGTCAGGAAATCAGGCTGAGATACAGGATTGACTAGAAAGAGAGACTTCACATATAGATAACTGGATTTGAGAGTAATCAACAAGGAGATAGCAGACCTGAGCAGAGATCTTGGTTCTTCATTCAAAGCACTGTGCAGGATGCCTGCATGTAGTTCAGAGCATTGTGGAAAAGCTCCCACCATTAACGACAATGGATATCCTGATCTGTGTATTCTGAGGCATGGCATACTTACTCGTAAAGCACATGACAATGAATCATTGGAACTATAGTTTACCTCTCGCAGAATTACAATTCCCAGCACCTTTAACGAACAACAGTTACCGGAATTCTTTAGAAGGACATTATAGGCTTTAAATGCACAATGTGTTTGCGGCCTGATTCCATGCACAAACTTGGTGTGGTGGCAGTTTGTGAGCTGAGTGTGGTGTGTTTTGAGAAGGAAATATGCATTGTTTAGAGCTATTTCGTTTTTCAAACACTGTCATTAGAGATTGTATGTTATGGTGAGGAGTGTGCCATTTTCAACTGCATGATTGATAAATTCTACTTACAGAATTGGCTTGACCATAATTTTTCCCTTCTACCTGTGTATTTTTTTTTTTTTTTTTTTTTTAATATATTTATTAAAGTTTTCAAATAAAGCATATATAGATAAGCACTTATCATTGTCCATTTAACATCTCTCAATTGTTACATGGGACTCCCCCACACCTCCCGCATACACTTACATCATTATTAAATTAATTTCAAACAAATTATCATTTAACTCATCTTAATTAATAATCTTAATTTGGTTTAACATATAATTCAGCCTTAAATCTAATTTAATGGTAGACAATTGTCTGCACTGGCATCCAATTCAGCACTCAGCCAAATTACAATATTTTTGTAAATAAATCTTAAATTTCCTCCAGTCTTCTTCCATCCTTTCTTCTCCCTGGTCTCGAATTCTGCCGGTCATCTCGGCTAATTGCATATAGTCCATCAGTTGCATCTGCCATTCTTCCACAGTGGGTAGCTCCTGAGTTTTCCAATTCTTGGCAATTAATATTCTTGCTGCTGTTGTTGCGTACAAAAAGAATGTTCTGTCCTCTTTTAACACACTCTGGCCGACAATACCCAGGAGAAAGGCCTCTGATTTCTTAGTAAAGGTGTATTTAAACACCTTTTTTAATTCATTATATATCTTCTCCCAAAAGGCCTTCACTCTAGGGCAGGTCCACCAGAGGTGAAAAAATGTTCCTTCATTTTCCTTACATTTCCAACATTTGCTATCAGACGAATGGTATATTTTAGCCAGTTTAACAGGGGTCATGTACCATCTATACATCATTTTCATCACATTTTCCTTCAACGCATTACATGCAGTGAAGTTCAGCCCAGAGGTCCACAACCTTTCCCAATCTTCAAACATAATATTATACCCAATATCCTGCGCCCATTTTATCATTGTTGATTTTACCATTTCGTCATGTGTGTTCCATTTCAGCAGCAAGTTATACATTCTTGAAAGTACCTTAGTCTTAGGTTCTAACAGTTCAGTTTCTAACTTTGACTTTTCCACTTGGAATCCTAGCTTTTTGTCATTTTTAAACACTTCTTTAATCTGAGCATAGTGTAACCAGTCTCGCACTTTGTCTCTCATCTTTTCTAAACTCTGCAATTTCCAGTTGTCACCATCCTTTTCTATTATCTCCCAATATTTTGGCCAGTTGGCCTCCATATTGGCTCTTTTCCGAGCCTTAGCCTCCAGGGGTGACAGCCACCTCGGAGTTTTATTCTCCAGTAAGTCTTTATATTTTGTCCAGACATTAAAAACTGATTTTCTGACAATATGGTTCTTGAAGGCCTTATTTATCTTAGCTTTATCATACCATAAATATGCATGCCATCCAAACGCATTATTAAAACCTTCCAAATCCAAGACATCCGTATCTTCAAGAAGTAACCAATCTTTTAACCAGCAGAAAGCTGCAGCTTCATAATACAACTTTAAATCTGGCAGGGCAAAGCCCCCTCTTTCTTTCGCATCTGTTAATATTTTAAATTTGATTCTGGGCTTTTTGCCCTGCCAGACAAATTTAGAAATATCTTTCTGCCACTTCCGGAAGCACTCTGTCTTGTCTACAATCTGCAGTGTCTGAAACAAAAATAACATTTTTGGCAATACATTCATCTTGATGGCAGCTATTCGGCCTAACAAAGAAAGTTTTAGTCTTGACCAACTATCCAAGTCTCTCTTAATCTCTGACCAACATTTTTCATAATTATCTTTAAATAAACTCAGATTTTTTGCTGTTATGTTTACCCCTAGGTATTTAACTTTTTTAACCACATTTAGTTCTGTCTCTTTCTGAAGCTGTTCCAACTCAATATCTGTCATGTTTTTCCCCAAAACTTTAGTTTTTTGCTTATTTAACTTAAATCCTGCCACTCGACCAAAGTTTTGAATCAGTTGTAGTACTCTTTTCAAACTAGACTCCGGCTCCTGTAATGTCAGAACTAGGTCATCTGCAAAAGCTTTAAGTTTATATTGTTTCGCTCCGACCTGAATCCCTTCCACCAACCGGTCCCCCCTAATCATATTCAGGAGCACTTCCAGAACCGAAATAAACAGTAATGGGGAAATCGGGCAGCCTTGTCGTGTACCTTTTTCAATTTTAAACTCTTCTGTAACCACATTGTTAACTATCAGTTTAGCCTTTTGTTCTGAATATATTGCCTCAATCCCGTTCTCAAACCCCCGTCCCACTCCCACTGTGTATTTTAATCGAATTACCTGCATCAATAAATCTAGAACTTAGCATTTTGTATGTTTTATTTATGTTTATTAACTCAGTTAGTGAAATCAAAAAATTACCAGTAAATGGCTTGTATTCCATAGAATTAATTCTAAATCATTTCAGGGTTTTTTCATAAACAAAAGTTCCATTTCGCCCATTGTCCAGATTTACCCTGATATTAACAAATTCTACTTTAAATCCTTTGACTCGGACAATGCATGGTTACATGCAATATTGCTGCAACAACATTATCATTCCCAAGCAATTATTCCCAAACAGTCAGCACAATTCTGATTCTTTGGCTCTTTGAACCACCGTCTTCATGTCCCCAACCCCTGAACTGTCCACTCCCTTTCTGCTCAGTAATCCATAGAGACCTTCTGTCTCCAGGCCCTAGCAATCTCACTCTACACGCCTTTTCTCACTAACCCTTTGTCTCTTGATAATAAAGAGTAATTGAACACATGGAAAAAGAAGCACTCATCAGTGAGGTACTTGCTATACGGATAGCTCAGTCAGTAGAGCATGAGACTCTTAATCTCAGGGTAGTGGGCTGAAGCCCCATGTTGGACAAAAAGATGTCTGCATTGTAGGGGGTTGGACTAGATGATCCTTGTGGTCTCTTGGTAGGCAAAGTCTTGTATAGAGTTCCCCGACTTTGGGGATGTCTACCACTATTTCTGATGCCCATTCTCATGCCCATTGTGCACAGTCACTCAGAGGAAATCACAAGGCAAGAGGAGCCTTTGTTCTCCTCTTGTCCCTGCTTGCTCGAAGAAGCCAGGCGAATGAGCAGCAGCACCACCAAGGAGCACCAGCAGGGCCAGGAGATTCTCAGGGTAGCTGCAATCTCCTTGCAGACCAGCGCCACTGGTCTTTGTTTTTTTAAAAAATGGTCTTTTCATATAAGGAAATAAATATAGCTGTGTTAATACTGAGTAAAATGAAAGATGTAAACACAAGCTAGTGGATAGGACAGTGAGTTAAAGGACTAGATTTTGTTTTCAAGAAGAATAATGGCATTAATGACTGTTAACTAGCTGGTAGATAAGGGACGCGGGTGGCACTCTGGGTTAAACCACAGAGCCTAGGGCTTGCCGATCAGAAGATCGGCGGTTTGAATCCCCGTGACGGGGTGAGCTCCCGTTGCTCAGTCCCTGCTCCTGCCAACCTAGCAGTTCGAAAACACGTCAAAGTGCAAGTAGATAAATAGGTACCGGTATGGCAGGAAGGTAAATGGTGTTTCTGTGCGCTGCTCTGGTTCGCCAGAAGCGGCTTAGTCATGCTGGCCACATGACCCAGAAGCTGTACGCCGGCTCCCTCAGCCAGTAAAGCGAGATGAGCGCCGCAACCCCAGAGTTGGTCAGGACTGGACCTAATGGTCAGGGGTCCCTTTACCTTTACCTAGCTGGTAGATAAAAGCTGTATGTTTAGGCTCAATACATGTGTCCCTGATTTAATCCACCACTCAGAGCTGCTTTTAGCTTAAAATGGCAGGGGCCTAAAGAAACATATAGAAGTGTTTGGTTCAGGCCAAAAAGGCCAACATGCCCCCCCCCCAATACTGCTGCTGCAAGGAAAAGCCCCCAGTGATTGCTTTAAAGTTAAAAATCTTGCATTGTGGCACTTTTGGCCCTTCGAACGGCCATAAATCGATGATGACTAGGATAAAAGGTGATGCTTGCTAATTCCTGCAATTGTCCTAGTATTTCCTCTGAACCTTCTAAAACTACAAATTAGATCCAGATATCTTTTAGTGGATGGAAAGCAGCCAGTAGCATTATTCCCCACAGATACTTCCATTAAATCTTGTGGAAGTGTTCATGCAGTGCTGTAACATGTGGGCTCTCTGAAAGTTCTTTCTTCTCCATTGCATGACTTCAATATTATTTCAGATTTACTTTCGCTTTCTTGTATAATTCTCTATTGCAGCAATTCCTGCACTGTATTCATGGACCACTTAAAACTTGCTGGTGATCTTGGAAGGTCACTTGAGAAGCTGTTTTGGTTCCATGTATCAAAACACAGACTTAACTTCTGTCTTATCCTTGCCTTTCTGCCCACTGGCCCAAAAGCATGGCAACCCTTTCCTTTTATGCAACCCAGAATATTTTGCCATTTTGAAAAAAGATTTGAAGTAAGAATAGAAATATTTAGGGTTCATCTGAAACTATACTATGCAGATGGACATAAATGAGGGGAAAGATGGAGTGTTCAAATTGTCCATTCTGTAATATGGAAACCCATGATGGTGGTGATGGTGATGGTGATTTTATATGCTGTCCATCTGACTAAGTTTTCCCTTGCATAATATTCTTTGTGAACTTGTGAACTTAGTATTGACTAAGTGGTTTGAGCTTGATTGTCAGAGAAGTTTGTCAGGTTTCATATAGTTCTGTCAGTGAGCACACATTGATAAAACACTGTGATCTCTGTGTGAAAGAAATGTAGAGCTACAAGTGAAAGAGGTTCTAATAGATAGTAATAGATAGTAAAATATTGTGATGCTGGACTGAACTGCAGTCATGATGACATTTCAAAGGAACCTCCCAATATAAGTGTATACAGCTAGAAGCTTGAACTGGAAAAGTGATGTTGAAAGACTGTTCTCAACTAATTCATAAATAAATGTGTCCTTCTTGAAGAAAAACTCTTGGGATTTGATTTGGCATTAAAAATACAGGTGATCTTAAGGCCTTGGAGGAGGGAAATATTATTTAGCTAAGTTTCTTCTGGTGCGGGGGGGGGATGCATTTGGAAACCAATATCATTAGAAAAAGTGTTTGAAAGTTTTACAGAGTAAGCTTCGAACCTGAGATAACTGAACTTGAGAAAACTTACAGAAGGGATGTATATATACTTTGTCCCAGGTCATAGTGAAAACTTTGACCTGTTCTCAGAAATAGGCTAGTAGCCATTGAAGCTCTTGTAAGAGAGGAATCACATATTCCTGGTCAATAATCTGGCTGCAGATTCCTGTAGCAGCTAAACTTTCTAAGCACTTTTCGAAAGCAGCCTCATACGGAGTGTGCTACAGAAGTCCGAGTGTGATGTAACTGTCACTTGTGCCTTGTGGTCAGCTCTCCCAAGTACAGTTTTATATGTTCTCAGGATCCTATAAAGCTGGATAGCAGGATGTGTTCTACAAAAAATGTATAACCTTATTCCAGTTTTAATGCATTTGGGTTCTTTATGGTGAGCATAGAGTGGCCATTGTGTGAAACTTGAAGCAGAGCTGAATGCTCTGAATGGAACATAATGGGCTTCAAAAGGGAGCTGAAGCTTTCATGAAGGGACAGAAGCTCCCCTTTGCTATGTAATACCAGATAGCCTATAAGATTTGAATACATGATTATGTCTGAAGCTAAATCAGAGTGAGGGTGATTCTTTCTGCCCTCACTCTCATGTCTTTTGGGTAAAAATAAAAGAGTGGTATTCAGCCAGAAAGAATATGGTGGTGACCTGTTCAGAATATAAGGTCCACCACAGAGAAGCATTTTAGGTTGTTGCAAATGCTAGTTCTGTATTTAAATTTTTTACCTGTTTTTTATTGTCAGTTTCTATTAAGATACAAAATTTTGTTGCACACCACCCTGGAATCCAAAAAAGATTGGAGGCTGTTGTTAAATGCCAGATCTGCCTAGAATTAAACATGTGTCATTCACAATCAGCACTAAGGGATTTGGGAGCAAGAGCGTGGTGCAGTACTTAGAATAGGGATGTTGTTAGTATACCATATCCACCAGGCTGCACTACAGTCTTCCTAAATGAGCAGGTGAGGGTAGTCTAGGTTGTGGTGCTAGATAACTTCTTCACAGTGGTGTTGGTGGACTTCAGTACCCATTCTGGGACTACATCAAAAAGGCTGGCTTGGGACTTCATGATCCCCATGGGTCTGTCTTAGTTTATCGATCCAACAGATCAATAAGCTTGATCTGGTCTTTGCCTTAGTTTGGATTGGTAATACTCTCCACTGTGAGTCTGTTGTCATGAGTGGGTCAACAACAACAAATATTCATTACGGTTGTAGACCAGCATAAGAAGGGAGGAGCAGGGGCAGAGGAAGGGGTGGTGGGGGCAGGTCACCCTGGGTGTCACCACTGAGGGGGGTGACAAAATGCCGGGCGGCACTCGCCACGGGCCCTGCAGCACGCCCGAGCCACACATTTCTCCTGGGAGTGATGTGGTGGCTTGAGCGCCCGCAGGCTACGTGCTGCCCCAAACTGTCCACCCGCTGTCTCCCAATCAGCTGTAGGACAGCTGAGTGGGAGGAGACAGGCAGACTCCTCAGAGGCCCCATGGAGCGTCCTGCCCTGGCTCACCCCCCCCCCATGGGCAGCTGGCTCCGCCCCTGGGCACAGGGCACACACCCTGCCCCAGGCGCTCAATCCACTTGTTCTGCCACTGGGGAGGACTCCAATAATTTAAAATCGAAAAACTTTTTTTTAAAAAACTGAAAGGACTTAAAACAAAAAGTATATATAAAAGTCTATAAGAATCCAAAAGAAGCTAAGAGAGTCTAAAAGAAGGGTTAAGAACATTAGACAAGAGTGAAAAAGCGTAAAGGATTAGCATATATAAGACTATAGCTATCACTCTACAGAGCGCTCTAATACGAGTGCTTATTATATTTAGTTTGTGAATCGTTTCCTGCTGAGGTTTGGGCTGAATATGGTACTCCACTCGGCAGCAGTGGAGGATCCATGTAGATGGTCCACCCAAGACTGGTGCTCCTGTCAAGGCTTTCATCACACTGTGGAATTGTGAGGTGCATAGTCATTGATACGATCACTCCTGAGTGCCCTCGCCACTGCTGTGGAAGACATAGCTCACCTTGGTACTCTGGTGACCTGTATGTTTTCAAATGGGGCCAATGGCATACCTGCTAGAGCACAGGTAGTGTAAATCGTGGTACTGAACATGATCCAATGCAGGTGAGGGTGCATTACTTTGCCTACAACTTGTCAGTGACGGTGGTGAAGAAAAATGACTTTTCAACCACTCTTGTGTCTGCAAATAGCCATCTGACAAAGCACTGTCTGTTCTATCACTGGATCAGTTTCAATTATTGCAGCCTGAGGTTGTGGACAAGCTGCTATGAGAAGTGCGTCTAACCACCTGCCTCTTTGGCCCTTGCCCATCTTGGTTACTTAGAGTTAGCTGGTGGGTATTGACTGGGTGATGAGGTGGAGACATCACCCCTTTTTATTATTATTGCTAAGTAATTTATTAATTGCCTTTTAAACTGCCATCTCTAGATGATTTACACATAAGATAGTTAAAAACAGTTAAAAACCCAAAAAACATTTTAAACAAGACTAAAATCCTAATAAGTGGACACTCGTTGTAGAGACACATTTATCCAGCTGGGAAAGTCTGCAGAAACAAAAATGTCTTTTATCGCTTCTGGAAATTGCAGATAGTGGGCGCCTGTTGTATTTCAACAGGAATGCTGTTCCACAGAATAGTGGCAGCCACACTAAAAGCTCTGTTCTGAGGGACTGCAGAGTGGGCTTCTGAGATCTTTGGGAATTGAGGCGATCTGCTGGTTCTATAAGAAATAAGGCGGTCTCTCAAGTAACCTGATCATGAGATGTGTAGGGCCTAACTGAACTTGTCCTTGTAGCAAACTGGCAGCCAGTGCAAATCACACAAACAATGTGTTATATGCTGACAGTAGTTTGATTATCAGGGACCATGCAGGCCCTGGATTGGTCAGCCTTAATGTTGATGGGAACTGGAGTCCAACAACATCTGGGTGGCCACAGTTTTGCCACCCTGCTTTAGACAGAGGGCTGTCCCCTGTAAAATTGGGTACACAGCTACCCTATTTTGCTTCCTTCGAATTTAACTTTGTATGTCAATTTTAAATGTACTGTAACTAGTATTCGGATGAAAACTCCAACAATGAATACAGCCATATCCTGAATAAAAATACTCAGAAGAATTGTTTAGGAACACTATTCCTCTGTTGCATAATGCCTATTGTTAAAATAAATCTTCATATTCTTCTATTTCACACACACAATTTAATTTATTGTATATGTCATTTCCTGAAAGAAATATACGAGAATGCTATATATATATATATATATATATATATATATATACACATAAATATATATACATAAATATATGCATATATATATGTGTATATATGTGTATATATGTGTGTATATATATACATATACGCATACACACACACACACACACACAAACATTATAAATTGCATTTATACATTTATTCATAAAATATTTTCTATTGCATTCAAAAGCTGTGTTTTCCCCATCCATGTCTTAAGAATTTAGCAGTTCACTTACTATTATCAGGTTTAAGTTGCATTAATTTTGTTGAAATCAGTAGAGCTAATTGGATTTATGTGGCTGCATGTAAACATGCCCGAACACACACCTAGGTATATCAATTTAACTACATTGTAGCATGGGCCTCAGGCTGTTTGTTTTGTCTGGCCAATTTTAGTCATTTATATTTTTAGAGTGAGTCCAATATCCAGTTGTTCCTCTAGTTAGGAACTTAATTCGTTCTGGAGGTCTGTTCTGAAACTGTTCTTAACTAGAGGCATGCTTTCGCTAATGGGGCATTTGTGTTCTCATCTTGGGGCAAAGTTGTCAACTCGAGGTAACTCTTCCAGGTTAGTGGAGTTTGTAACCTGAAGCGTTTGTAACCTGAGGCGTTTGTAACTCGAGGTACCACTGTATACATGAAACCACTCGGAGGGAATCAAGCATTCCAACTCTGTTATTTGGGGTGGGGTGGGGGATTAAACTACAGGTTGTGTGCCTTCACCATTTGTTTTTATTTACATCCCAAAGAAGCTGCTAATTTCCTTTTGTGTTTTCATTTGGTGGGGGAAAATGGTGCATTGTAATAAATTTATCGTGTGGAATTTAAGATAGAATCATAGAAGAGTTGGGTGGGGCCACAGGGGTTATCTAGTCTACCCTCTGCAATGCAGTGATCTTTACCCAGCATGGGGCTCAAACCCATGACCCTGAGATTAAGAGTCTCATGCTCTACATGCAGAACATGCAGGTTTTGGGATGCCACATGTTGCCGCTGTGGGAAGACTGGGCACGTTGGTCGAGTCTGCTGCTCCAAGACCTCTGGAGCACAACCTAAGCAAGATGTCCACGAGATCTACATAGAGGAGGAGTTACAGCCCACCTCTCCAGCCAGGGTACTTCAGCTTCCATCCCCAGGGTCCAATAAGCTTAGGATACAACTCAAGATAGAGGGAACCCCATGCACTATGGAGTTGCATACCGGCTCATCCTACTCCATAATATCTGCTAAGACACTGAAAGAGCTTTGCCCTAATGGCAGTCCTCCTCTCCGCTGGGCCCCCATAGTGCTGCGGGACGTCTAGAGAAAAAGAATCCAGCTAAAGGGGATGGGCACCTTCAAGGTCCAGTTTAAAAAGTACACCAAGAATTTGAACCTCATCATAACTGAAGGCCCATTCACTAGCCTTCTAGGCCTAGTACGGTTCGGGCCGTTAGGCTTAGGCATTTCAGGGCTTAATCAGATTTCCCCAGGAGCAGATTTTGAATCAATCTGCCAGGAGTTTCCATCAGTCTTGGGCCTGTACAACGGACCCCCGATTTCCCTATGGGTTAACCCCATGGTACAACCCATTCGGGTCAAGACCTGTAGAGTTCCGTTTGCACTTAAACCCAAGATTGATGAGGAGCTTGATCGCTTAGTCGCCCAAAGGGTCTTAGAGCCGGTAGCTTTGGAACCTGGGAAACCCCAATCGTCACACCGGTTAAGCCGGACAGCTCAGTCTGTATGTGTGGCGATTACAAATGCACCCTGAACCGGGCCTTACAGGACCACACGTACCTGGTTCCAGTGGTGAGCCATATGTTAGCAACCCTGGCTGGAGCCAAGATCTTTGGGAAGCTGGATTTAGCATAAGCTTATCAGCAGCTAACCGTTTACGAGGCCACCGCAGACGCCCAGACAATCGTGACTCATAGGGGTGCTTTGATGGAAACGCCTACAGTTTGGAATTAGCGTGCCCCAGGGTTATTTCAGAGCCTAATGGACCATCTCCTTAAAGGCATCCTTGGAGTCACGCCGTTTTTTGATGATGTGCTGATCGCCGCATCGTCAAGAGAGGACTTTGCCACCAGACTATGTATGGTGCTCCAACACTTCCAGATGGCAGGACTTAAGGTAAAACAGAAAAAGTGCCTGTTGGGAGTGAGCAGTGTGGATTTCTTGGGGTTCCGGGATGACGCGGACAGCCTCCATTCAGCAGAGGACAACCGCGAAGGATAGGCTGTTGTCCCGTGTCTCAGACTGGGAAGCCGGGTCCAGAATTTTCATGCTGCACAGCCCGCAAAGACGAGCTGTCTACTCCCCGAGGGTGCATGTTATGCGGTAGCCGTGTCATAATCCCCCCCCCCGTTAAGGATAAAAGTCTTAGAAGGGCTGCACACGTGTCTCACCCAGGGATCGTCCGGATGAAGGCATTGGCCCATAGCTATGTGTGGTGGTCAGTCATAGATGTGGAGATAGAGGGCTGGGTGAAACGTTGTGAGCCCTGCCAGGTCTCCCAGATGGATCCACCCAAGGCACCAGTACAGTCCTGGGAGTCCACACAGTCCCCATGGTCCCGGGTGCATGTGGATTTCGCGGGGCCTTCTCAGGGCCAACACCTCCTAATAGTGGTCGATTCTGAGTCCAAGTGGCTCGAAGTGGTGCCGACCTCAACCGTGTCTGCTAGAGTGACTATAAACGCGCTCAGGAAGCTATTTGCGACACACGGCTTGCCAGACACACTGGTGAGTGATAATGGGACCTCTTTTACTTTGGTGGAATTCAAAGAATTTGTAACCAAGAATGGAATCCACCACATTCGTTCTGCTCCTTTTCACCTGGCCACTAACGGCCAAGCTGAACGCATGGTCCATACTACCAAAGATGCGCTTATGCACATAGTGCATGGAGACTGGACTCTCCAGTTAGCAGAGTTCTTATTGGCCTAACACATCACCCCAAGCACAGTGACTGGCCAGAGTCCGGCGGAGTTGCTTATGGGGAGGAGGCTCACTACCCTCCTTGATCGAATGCACCCCGACTGGGCTCTTGAGCAACAGCCATCCACTGTGGTACGGGGGGCTCCAAGGGGGTTCTCCTCTGTTTATGTCCGAAACTATGGGCCTGGACAGGGTTGGGTCCCTGGTATCATTGCCTGCTGTACAGGTCCGGTTTACTACGAGGTAGGGTTGGAGGGGGGACTGGTTTGGAAGAGACACCTCGACCAGATCAGAGCCAGGGCACCTCTGAACACAGAGGACAGAGAAATGGGTACTTTGGGAGATTCTGTGCCCAGGCCAGGGTGGGAACCAGATGGGTTGCTGGTGACTGAGTTACCCCAGCAGTGCAACTTCAGGCCGGAATCCTCAGTGGCTCCATTGCCAGTGACCCCTTCAGAGCTGGCCTCGCTGACTGCCCCACTCAGACCGCGGGTACCGGAGGAACCTCCTGGGTCACCCACTCGGGCACAGGAACCGCAACGGTCCCAGTGGGAGCGGAAAAGGCCGGCACACCTTGATGACTATGTTTGTTCCTTTTGTTAGGAAGTTGGGGGGAGGAGTGTTATGTATTGGGTTTAACACATTTTATGCTACAAGGCACGTTCTAACCAATCGTATAAGCGTTGGTAGACTAACGTTCTAATGGCAAGTAAGCACATGCACTTTCAACTGTCAACGGTCAGTTCATGCTCTGGTTCATTATTGTGTTGTCCAGTCACTGCCTTGGGCTTCTGACTTTTTCCAAACATTTAACAACTTCATATGCAAGGAATCGTACAAAACAAAGTGACACTAATAAAGAAAACTTCCAGGGTGGCAACAGAAAGCAAACTAAAAATGCTTTTGCAGTTCATCAAAACTATCCATCAATATCAAGTTATAGGAAAACTGGTGCTATTAACAGTAATCCTTCTAGTTGGTTAATTGGTTCAGCAACTTCCATGCACATGATGTGTGATGGTAATTCCCCCCCCCCCCCCGCAAAGAGTTAATGATAACTAATCACAGGCAGCTACAGGAGAGCTATGAGATTCAGGTGAGGGTCAGATGCCTTGTCAATCCCAGCAGGTATATAAGAGGACGACCTGGCCTGCCCAGTCCGGGTTGTCATTATCAACACATACAAGCAGAAAAGTTGTTTTCATTCTGTTATGTATTGGGTTTAACACATTTTATGTTACAAGGCGCGTTCTAAGAAGCCTGCACCAAAAAAATCATGCACCCACTGTTGCGTGGGGCCGCTTTGGTTACAAAGCACGGATCCACATGGATTCTCAGGATTTTTGCACTGGGCTACCCCAAACTCACCGTCAAATCACATGTCTGTGGCCACAGCATGAACCATAAAAATCATACATCCACTGTTTCGTTCAAAATATATATTTTTTTCTTGTTTTCTTTCTCTAAAAACTAGGTGCTTCTTATGGTCAGGTGCATCTTATGGAGTGAAAAATATGGTAACTATGTGGAAAGTGATTTCATAGGGCAAGCCAGTCATGTAAAGCAGTTTGCAACATGGTTAGATTTAAGGTGGCCATTATGCCTCTGTTTTCCTCCGTCTCCTGTGTGCCCCTGTGGCCCCTAAACACATTGTTTCCCCACCCCTCCAGAGCAGATTGTAGGGGCATGGTGAGAGGAGAAAAGAAAATGTCTGACACACAACAACTTAGCTGAATGCTGCCCATAATGTTCTTTTATTACATTCATTGCCTCACTCCCAAGTAGTCAAATTTTGATTTCAAAAAGCAGATTATTTATTTGAAGGATTTTTACCCCGCTCTTCAGTCAAAAAAGGTCTCCCAGGTTGACTCTAAAAGATCAGTTAAACAATTTCTTCAAATTAGGACATGAAACAGCCAAATTGTGGTATTTTGCAAATTTGGCTGCAGCTCAGTTTATACCCAAATTATTTTCTCCTCCTCTGACCCTGAGCTGCCCCTCATTTGTGGCAGTTAATGGATTGGTGCCTCCCTCTTTCACAATATTCACCACCAAATAGTTCAATCACATGAAAAAACTGCACCACACAAGTGTCTGCCTGTTTGAACTACTTCATTAAAATGGCTTGGCTTGGGGGTCCCAGTCCCCAGTAAAGTGGCTGCCTCTAGTCTACCGCTGTATGAAAGAGTTGGGAAAATAAAATTTATCTCTAACCCTGAAATGCTGATATTGGTAGCCAGAATTCATTTTAAGGATTTTCTACCAAGATAAAAATATTTTAGAAAATACTCAACTGTGAGTACGTAATTTGCAAAACTTGAATGTGGAGGAAACTAAAACTCTCAGGAAACAGCAGCTTGAACTAGAAATGACAGATGCATTTTCACCCTCTTAAAAGTATAACTATATATTTCAGATTATTTCAGTTTCCAGAGGGAGAGATTCTGATTTTGACAAAACAAGGGATGATTCGTGCCATTATATGTAGATTCTGCAGGCATTGAAGCTGATCTTCACTGTTGGTTGAGTTTATTTAAAGAGCTTTTCTAGTCACCTTTGATCCTTAGTGATTTCTCCAGATGCACAGAAGTGAACAATGTAAAAATCTTGCTGCTTCAGCAGAACAAAATCCAGCTGGCAGGGAAGTGAATCTGCAAGTCATTGGTTACAGCTGTGTTTCGATTTATGTGATGGTTGAAAAAATAAATTACAAGATTAAATGGCTAAAAGAAGACTCTTTGTTTAGCCCTTGTGTAGGGAATGAAAGTGTTTATAGTGCTGTTTTATACACAGCCGTTGCAAAGTAAGCTGGACAAATAGGCTTATTCAAAACTTCCCTAAAATGTTGTACATTCAGTTTTATTTCTTCACAAGAAACTGCATGCTTTAGAATACTGTTGTCAGCCTGCAAATGTTTAAAAGGTCTTCTGCCTTTGAGAGTGTCAGCAGACTTTCTGTCTTTTTGGACTTTGTAGTTTATCAGTGGGAGACCATTTCTGCCAATTTAACTCTTAAGTGTGCCAAATGCATCTTTGACGTACCTAGAGTTATAGGCAGAAGCTATGTCAAACTGATACCCTTCTAATGGCTTTATGTTCAAGATTTGTGTTCCATTTGTTCTTTTTTATATGCAAGTATTGTTGCAGCTGTAGACCTGATACATTCCAGTGTGTTCCCTAATGTGCACCTTGTGCCAGGAATAATGTTGAGCGTCATGTTTTTGTATTACAAGTTAATGTGTGTCTACATGGCTATGTAAAGGCACCATCCCGAAAAAAAACCTACAATGGAAGGCTGAAGCCAGTGGCAACTTTATAGGGCGCGGCTTTGTAATTTGGCTATGAAATCTTGGCTCTGATTAACTTGGGGTCATCATGCCATTTACTGAATTAGAATCTCATCCATTATTATATATACAGTTATACTAACTGCTTATATTCTTTTGAAAACTAATTACCCAAGCAGCATATTGAGAAAGCAGTATACAGTGGTACTTCGGGTTACATAACGCTTCAGGTTACATACGCTTCAGGTTACAGACTCCACTAACCCAGAAATAGTGCTTCAGGTTAAGAACTTTGCTTCAGGATAAGAACAGAAATCGTGCTCCGGCGGCGCAGCGGCAGCAGGAGGCCCCATTAGCTAAAGTGGTGCTTCAGGTTAAGAACAGTTTCAGGTTAAGAACGGACCTCCGGAACAAATTAAGTACTTAACCTGAGGTACCACTGTATTTACCCTCCTGGAACACCCTTCCTACCTCCAAAACAGTTACCTTTAAATGTGTACTGTCTCACAAATTAAAACATTTCATAATGCTATAAATATGCATTTAACTTAATTATGAGTGTGGAAAAAATGCACTGAAAAGGGTGTGCATAATTTGAAGCCTTGTAGTTCTTACTGCAACAGATGTGGAATACAGCAGATTTTGTTTCCTCTAATAATCTGTTTGGTGCTGTTTTATAACAATTATTACACGGAGACAATTAGTTTCATTTTACAGCGATAAAACTGTCAGTGGCTGGGGGTTGATTGGATTTACATTTTAACCAATAAGGCATATTTCAAAAATAAGTGCCCAAATAAATATTGAAAACAATGATTGTAATTGTATGTTGCAACTGTTATTCTATCAAACCTAATTACTTTTCAAAATACATTTTACACAGCTCTTTTCCAAAGGCTATCTTTTATCCTTCACTGACTCCTGCAAAATGCTGATGTTAAGGAGAGTTAAATACCAGCACAAGAGCTCTGTTCCAAGTCAAAAATGAAATCCAGCGTGCTGGCCAAGTTCCATTGTAAACCACCCTAAGAAAGACCAGAAAAGCGCTTACAATATTGTTAATGGAATATTTCCCCTTTTATTTTCCTCAGTAGCATTATTGCATTAAGAACCGTGTGACAGAAAACCATGGAGATGCAGAATAAATAACCATAATGTATCAAAAGCAGACAAAGGTGTGATTGATCTGTCTGGAATTGGCAGACTCTTTCGCTGTGTCAGGCTGTTTCTTTGATCAATGAAGGTATAGCCTCTGACCCTTAAAATCAATGGAATTGATTGAAAGGGAAAAGAGAGTAAACCATGAGAATGCAGGATGGGCTTTAACCTTCACTGTGTAGAAAGGTTTGAAATATTAATTTTATGCATGTACTTAATACCTAAAACATTATGTATGATTGTTTAAAGCATTCCCTTGGTCTTAGTAAAGGAACTAGCCTTCTAACAAAGCCATAGATTGTGATTACAATCTTGAGTATTTCCGCCCTTACAGAGCATTGTTTGTAAAATATTTGTGCTTCTACCCTCACAAATAAGATGGCATTTTGCTGCTTTTGGAGACGGATCATGCAGATGTTTCTGAATACAGAAACACCATAATCGCTCACCCTTCCTTTGTAAGCTTCTTGTGAGCATACCTGTCTTCACTGCAGCACCAGCAATATCAAATAGTCCCTATACAACCTCATGCTTTTGAATTTTGTAAGGAAGTGGAAACAAATAAGAAATATACAAAGGTTAGAGAAACCTTTGTTCAAAACATGTAAAAGAAGGAACCGTCTTTGCCTGACAACTTGCTGTACTACATTCTCAGAAAATACTGCAGCAGACATTTTTAGTATATGAAAGTTAGGGCTGTTAAAGAGACAAAGGAATAATAAAGCATTTTATAAATATATTCTACTGCTGAAATTTATGCAATAGCATTATGATCAGCAATAATTCATTTCAAGTACAAAGTAAACACTGATGTTTTCCATCCTCATTAAACAATCAATTTCTTTATTATTGATGTATCATGTTTCTGTATCATGCCATTTTTTCAGATGAGATTTAAAATAATCAAAGAATATATATATATATGCATTGAACAATGAAAAGAGAATACATAAAAACATTCAAAGCTAGCACACCATTTCACCTCAATAGAATGTTGTTTAACAAAAGCATTCAAGGTTGTCTTTTGGTTGGTTGGGAGATTAAGAGTGTCACAAATAATGATGGATCCTTTAATTTGCATATGTTGGTATTAAACAAGAATTAACACAGTGATGTTTAAAGTAATTTAGACTACATTTATTTGAGCTGTGCTAATTGAAAGAAAGCAAAAGGAAAAATGTAGTTAAACAGCTTCCTCTTGTGTGAAGAATTTTCTTCCACACATGTACAGAGTTGTTAGATCACTGATATACCTGTTTGAACAATTGTTTTCTGTTATGTTTCATCTCCACAATTTCATATGACTTGAGTGTGTTGTGTGCATGTTTAACCTGCAACGGTAAAGATAGAAAAATCAGAGAACACAAGAGAAGAATAGGAGTAGGACAAAAGTGTCAACATGGGCAAACTGAACAAATTTCCCCCCTCAGTCATCTCAAGCCATGATTCTTTCAAAGCATGTATTACCTTGTTCCGCAGAATAATGATGCATTTTAAGAACAGTTAGGCAACGAATTAGCATGCATACACAGTCAATGACTCACTCTTTCTAAATTATAAATCTCTATTTGATCCTCATAAAGGTAAGATAGACGTCTTTTTAAATTAATATTTATTTCTACATAGCTTCTTAAAAGCAAACTACAAAAGTAAAATACTATATGTACTCAGTGTCTCTTGCCATCAGTTTATTTGTACTGGCCTTGCATAATTTCTACTATGAAAGTCTTTCAAAGCATACATAGTCTCAAAAGCCAAAGATCTCACATTTATAATTTCCTTTCTAAAGAAACCCCCAGTCTTCAGCTCCAAGATAATGCATTTTTCTCATGCTTTACTTTCTTTGCTATGGTATTTATTTCTTCAAAACCGGGAAAGAAAGAAAAAAGATAATTGCACATAACCTTCAAATTTAAAGCCTATCCCACCGTTTCATGTATTCTGGCACCTGACAGCCTTCTATCTCGAGGTCTTTGTCACTCCTTCTTTCTAGACCCCCCATTTCAAAGAAGAGATGGAATATCACCTCTGTTTTGGTAGCTGCAGCAATGGCTGCTCTCATTTTGCCTCTTCATGTGGAAACTGTGTGTTTCTAGTCTGGCAGCCAGTGCTGTCCCCTTGTGGATGATGAGAACAATTTTGAGGCTTACATATGTCATGCTGTTCGACAAGCTGAATGGCATGCCTGTTAAGTTTTTCATCATCTTTATGAAATTCATACTCATCTCATTGAAATGCTATTTCCCCCCCACCCCTTAACCTCTAAAGGACAGGACCATAGATTCATTCTCTGTCTCCTACCACTCTCAGTAGCAAGGATATGAAACTGAACTCATTTGCTAGTGGTCATATGCTAGCAGTCATGTTGTCAATCTAGACTAATTTGTAACTGTGAAACTGAATGTGCTACTTGGTAAATGAATATTTTCTAAACACACAGTTTTCTTATTACCTTACATGAACTCCACATACACACACCCCCGGCATAGAATAATTACCACAGACATTTGCTCTTATGTAATCCTATTTGCTGTCAATAGAGCAATAAAACTGTTTTCCAGCCATGTTCCTAACCATGTTTATTTGTAAATAAGTGCCATTGAAATCATGAATTTAATCCCAATAACTGTACATAGGTTTGCAGCTTATTTCAGGCAGTATTGTCTGTATATAAGCCACAGTTCAAGAACACCATGTCTAAGAATATGTATGTATGTATGTATGTATGTATGTATGTATAGATACACACAGAGAGACAGAGAGAGAGAGTGTGTGTATCTTTAAATCCTATCACTTTGGTGCAATTTATTTCAGTTAGTCTGCAATCCTATCCATACTTTCCTGGGCCTTAGCCCTTCATGATATTAGCCACAATCAAGGGGAAGGTAAATTCATTGAAACCCAGTGAGACAACCATACAATGGAAGGCTTCCAGTGCTATTTTTCTATTCATTTCAGTGTCCACTGGCCATTGCTACCCCATTGGCCCAATGCTTAGACCTGAAAGGCCCAAATCCAGGCTTAGATATGGTCAGTCATGACTGACTATTGATTCCAGTGTGTCCACACTAAGCATGTCTTAGTCTGGAGCTAACCTATTGTCTTATATAGTCTGGATCCAACCCATTGTACCAGCATCCTAGTGCAGTTATGGTCTTAAAATCGGTTCCATTGCTTTGTGGATGTATAAGGGGAGTTTAATTAAGAGGCTTGTGAAGGACAAGACATAATGATGGAGGAAGTTGAGTTAATAGAAATAATTTGTTCAATGTACTGCATATACACCACGATCCCATCTGAGATTCGTTTTCCTCACTAAGAATATGACAGCATTTATATAGCAAAGGTAGAAATGCATGCAAGGAATTTATTTTTATTTCTATCCAATAATAATACCCACAATTACTTCCCACAACATTAAATGTGATCATGAAATATGGCCATCATGTGCTGAATCTTCTGTAATATCTAAAGGTTCATCTTTCCCCCTAGGGGTTCATAACATAAAATATACTTGCCATGTATGTACAAAGGGAACTGTAGGGTTTATTTATTTATTTCCTTCTGAAAGGAATAGTCAGTGAAAAACAAACGCTGCTGTTATTTACTAAAGTCTTTAAGCAGAGATGCTGTGACTTATGAACTGAACAGATCCCCAAATGGTCAATGGTTGGAAATATATTTTTCAGCTAAGTTGCTCAGTCAAACCTTCTTTGGTAGAACATGTGGATGTCCTTGTGTCAAAGTCCTGCACAAAGTGGATGAAAGTTGGAGGGAAATATTATTTTATACATGTTCAATGGAGAGCAGTGACTGGCTCCAGTCTAATTCTGCAAGTCCCTTCACATTTGTAATCTTCAAAGAAATTGCTGTTTAATGTTAGTAACATTCTTTGATCCACCCTGGCTTTTCCACAGGCATAATCACAGGCATATCTATATAAATGAAGAGACATATGGGAAAGAAGGTGTGTTAACTCAACATTACTAGTTCACCACACTTTCATGGCAACATTATTAACAAAACTTTAAAAAAAAAGCCTGCTTATGCTCCCCTTTATAAAGTAAGGTGACTGAGCACTTAGGGATGACCAAGGGTTAATTATTAGAAAACTGGAATCGGGAAAAACCTTAAACCTGGGTCTGTGACAGCTGTAATTGAGCTGATTGATTACGACATCTCAGCTATTGATTTAATCTAGTCTGCATTCCCCACTGGCTCTAAAGGTGCCCCAGATGAAGTCCTGAGCACTTGAACCTGGATATTCTCCCAAGTCACAGCCTGGGTATAAAATTACAAAATGTTTAGCCATTTTCTTCCTTGTTTGCTTCATGCTTTTTATTCAAGTGCTTCTAAATACTCTGTAGATGAATATTTTTAACCACTGATGAGTTCTTGTAGTTTGCAGGACACACCACTCACTTGTAAACATAATAACCTGCCGTGCCCCCCGACAGCAGTACAGCAGTTTACTAGGGTAAAAAAGGGGGCAGACCAAATGCTGGAAGGAGCAACCAAAAAAGAAAGTAGTAATAAAAGTAAAATAAAAAATAATAATGATGAATTCTAGCAAAAGTAGACCCACAAGCTCAATTTGATGCATATTACTCCAAGGAAGTCTCACTGTGTTCCGTGAGCTTTATTCCTACCAATGTGCCTAGGAATAAGCCCCACTGTCACATTAAGGCTTAATTCTGAGTAAACATCTATAGGTTTGCAATGGCCAATCTAATATATGCGCAGCTCTAGGAAGTCAGTATAGGTCGCAGACAGTTGATAGCAGTACATAGTCACACTGTAGGTGTTGTCGGTTTTTTAAAAATAAAAAAGTAAACCAGTTAATTGAATGCCACAATCCTGTCATTTTTATCAGTTTTCCAAATCTGATTTCAATCCTTCATTTGTTGGGCTATGTCTGGTGTGGTTTCATGCCTTGCAAATTTTTGTGGTCTTGCCTGCCTTTTTGTCTGTTGTTGTTGTTGTTGTTGTTGTTGTTGTTGTTGTTGTTGTTGTTGTTGTTTCACCCCACCCATCTGGCTGGGGTTTCCCAGCCACTCTGGGGAACTGCTTCTTAACTATCTTTCTTGGGGTGGGGGTTAAAAGTGTTGATGGTATTAATTGATGCACAATCTTCTTTAGGGGTCATATACTAACGCTTGCTTCTTTTCTCTGTTGTAGTTTTTCGTATTTTAATATGAATGTTGTGCAGATTGAGGCCCTTCATGCTGCCTGTCCACTTAGCTTGCCCAGTCCCTACTTTAGTTGGCACTGCATGCTGGGATCTGCCTGTTTGCTGAAAGCTGAGAGACTTTTTCCTCTTGGGGACAGAGTACTGTACTCTGTTTCTTACATGAATTCTGTACTTTAAATCATATTGACATAGTGTTCCTTTTTCACAGAACTAAGTGCACAACACATATTTAAAATTTACCAAGTGTTAAGACAGAGCAAGTCAAAGCACATTAAATAACTGCATTATGAAACTAGCATGGCACACATTTTCTGCATCTCAGCTAGTAAACCTTTTGCTGAGATTTACAGAGTATCTGTGGTCAAATATCTCCATATGTATGTGGACAGATATACAATGATAAATAATGCTCGAATAAAAAAAGCCTGCACCGTTGTAGTGCTTTTGTGCAATACAGTATAGCTGTTATTCTTTTGTTCTCTTTCTCCCTCGCTCCCTCCCTCTCTCACACATACACACACAGCGACAGACACTCAGTCACTTTGTTTTTTGAAGTCTAGAACTGCCCCTTCCTATTACAGATTGTAAACCCAGAAGCTTTCTGCTTTATCATCATATTAGTGACTCGGTATCAGGCAGTAATTTGGAGGGGCGGGGGGAATAAATCACCATTCCTATTAGGTGACAGCCTGACTCGTTTTTTCTATTTTTTTAATGCAGAGATTCTCATTAGGATGAAAATTATTAATTTTCATTAGTTTTGTTTAAAATGCCGAGATGAAACGTTGCAACCTTGTAGCTTGGGAGAGAGGTGATGTGCACACTGGAAGAATCGTTTCCACTCATGAATTCAGCACAGGGGAAAGGCGGCGGGTGGGGTGGGGGTGGGGGGAGAATGAAGGCGTAGAATAAATTCTAAGTCTGTTAAAGAATTGCTGGCATTATTTCTCCTTACATCACGTGTGTGTGAGAGAGCCGAGCTTGTCTGCTCTTCCTGAGAGAGAAGACCGAGGATGAACGTCTGTGCACAGTCTGTTTCCACAACTGCATTTGGAGATCTGTCTTATTGATTAGGGGGGAGAAAGGGGTGGGAATAGGACGGGGAGGGGAGGGGAGGACCGTCAGGCTCCTGGCTTATTGCAGCGCAAGACATTTTCTTCCGGAAAGATGTCAAACAACTGAGATACAGCTACAGAGGAAGTAGAAAGGTGGGAAAAATAAGAAGAGGGACCTGTTTAGAAGAAATGAAGGCATTTCTTATGAGTGTACTGGGGCTGCTGCTGCTGCTTCTTTTTTCCCCTTCTCCTCCTTCCTTCCTTCCTCTTGCAACATCTGACCCGCAAGGCTGGAGTCACAGCGTCATGCAAATGTTGCAGCCCAGCAGGTCTGGCAGAGGGCGGATGCTGGAGAGAGAGTTAATGTAAATGACGAGTGCAGGGAAAAATCCAGCCGCTGCCACCCCCTCCACATGCAGCCGCTCTGAGTCAGCATCCGACGTTTCGCCTTGCCTTTGTGTGCGCGCGTGTGTGTGCGTGTTTTGTCTGTGCAGCTGCGTGTGCATGTCTGTCTGAGTGTATGTAAGTGAGCATGTCCGTCTGAGTGTGTGTGTGTGCGCGCGCGCCCGCGCGCGCGCGCGCATATTCATGGGAGGTAAAACCCAGTCAGTCAGTGAGAAGCAAAGGTACGTTGGAGAGCAGCTGAAATCTGACTGATTTCCATCTACTGAGCATCAGATGTATTCCCTAAGGAGGATGGGTCTATGTGATGGGGGGGCGGTGTAATTATGTTAATGTCATATTTACAGAGGGGCTAGATTTTTCTTCCTAATTTCTTGGTTTGGAAGCTATGGTCAAAAATTGCTTTAGAAAATCATCTTACAGTTCTAACAAAAAGCATGATAATTAATTTTTCCCCCAAATGTCTAAAAATTACGGGGCTTCTGGTGATTTGTTTAACTCTTTCGTGCCTGAGGCATAACAGTTCGAAGTCTACTGCAGAGCAAATGACAAAGAAAGGGTTTGATTGTGACATGATATTCTTTCCTCGGTCAAAATATTTAAAGTACTCCAACATGTACTGAATCTAGAAGTGACATTCTGTTAAATGGGGTGAGGGGCAAGGGATAATGAAACTACCTAGGAAGGAGGGGGTGTCAATTAATAAATATTTTCTTCCAGTTATTTTTTTGTGTGTAGTTTATCAGCTTGTTCTGCAACTTGAGATACTAATTATTTTGATTACTGTTGTTTTCTCTCTCCACTTTCTTTTTCCCTTTAAAGCTGAGCTGCATCATGAAGAAAGACAGGAATGAGTTATATACACCAGTCTCTGCCTCAGTGGCCAGGATCTTTATGGCTGCTGATTCTTTGGCTCTGGGTTCATCTGCCGAACATCATGGATCTGTTCCTAAAAGTAGACATTTTCTTTTCCATTCTACAATTGAGACTCAGATGCCGAAGGAGAGAGAGTGAATCTTTTCCGCATTGTTGTTGTGCCATTAAAAGTCTTGGACTTTAAAAGCAAAAAGTGATTGGGGAAAATACCTTCTTTCCCGCCTGCTAACTGTATGAAGAATATTTTTTGAAAGTTCAAACGTGGTTCAACCGACTCGGGACCAAGAATGACAAGTTAGCTCAAAGTCATTGTGTTCTGCAGTTTAGGATGTGGAAAGTAAATCTGCATTCAAAAGTCAGGTGCTTTTTCATATTAGTAGAGAGATACATATTCAATAAAAGAAAGAAGGGGGGAAACATAAGTGATACCCAAGGGGCATTCTTGGTCTAAAATGGCTTTAAGGTGCAGAATGTTTTAGGGCCCACTGTAAATATGGTAGTGAAGATATAATGCTGAACTGTTTAATCTTTGTCTAAGCCACTGGAAAAAATAGGAGAGTGTTTAAAAGTCTGTTTGAAACAGATGTAACCTGCTTTTAGCTTTCTGTTCTTACTTCTTTTGCATGCACAACTTTGATAGCCTTTATAAATGGGAGGGTTTATTAAATAAATAAATAAATCTCAATAATATCTTGCTCATGCAACTGAAGGTCTGTTTTGTCAGTGTTAGTGTTGCCTCTTTTTGTTATATCTTCTGCACTTGCTGAAAGAGATACTTTCTAAAACAACAACAAAGCCCAATCTGATTAATTGAAGAAGAATTCGACTGGATCTTATCGGACTTTTCCTAGTCCCTGAGACCCTAACTTGTGAGGTTTTTTAGTAACAATCACAAGTCAGGCTCTTGGGACCTAGGCGGAGGGGAACCAGCAACTTTGGACTTTAATGATTAACTTTCCACGATATTAGCAGCATAAAAAGAGATATTTGTTGATGGGGGAGGTATGTGATGTTTTGGCCCACAGAGAAATGCATTGTGCAGAATAGAGATGGCAACGTGCTGTGTTACAGGTTCATATATTCAAACAGCTGTACTGTACTCTTTAATGTTTTGAATTAATGTTGGGCCTTCATTCAAGTGCTGGAGAATAAAGCATCCCTGTGATTAGATAATGAAACTGTGCTTGACTCGTTTGCCATTTCCACACTGAGGCCTAGCAAACCAGTATCTTCCCCCTCCCACCTATAAAGTTTTGATGCAAGTGTATAGATAGGTGTTTGCCTGTCCTGTCATTTTGTTCCAATGTTTTAAATGCTCTCATCTCTGTTTCTTTAATTGTAACCAGCATCACAGCATTCTATAGCACTTCCATAGTTTTACTATAACATAAAGCTAATATCAAATGTATTGTTTTCCCTTGTGATTATTTAACTCAAAATTAGTTAACACAATTTTGTTCTGCAAAGACATAGATGCTTTACAAGTTGTTAGCATAGCACTGAAAAGAGCTAAAATATACTGGGATTGATTTCTTCACATACAGCCTTCATTTCCATACAGTCCTTGAGGCTTTTTCAATTTCCTGTATTATCTTTCCCATCCTCTACTGTGAAAAATTCAAACTTTGCAGTCTGAAACAAAGGCATTGCACATCACAAGCATTCAAACAATTCCCCATTTTGGATTATATTCCAGCTACAGCTGATTTCCCACCCCCCTGCCCCCAGTGTGTGGGAGGAACTGTTGTACTGTCAGCATCAACACTGTTATTACAATACATTGTTCTTATATTGCAGAATAATTGTATAGTCATTTTTTTTTAAAGTCACCGCCCCAAATGTTATAAATAAATAGGGTCTTGTTCCCTCCCCCCCGGGAAACACATTTTTGGCAAAGGCGTGGCACATTCATTTTTTGGCAACAATAAGTTTTTGCAAATTCTTTTTTAATCACATGTTTATATACTTGATCCAGCTGTGATCTAGCAGTATTAAACTAAAGGACTATGTATGTAATCAGAAAGATGTCTCCAAATAAATAGTATTGCAGGCAAAACCAGTTCATCATAATAAATGTGTGGTGCTCATTTTGACACACACTAATTAAAGCTGAAATAATGTATATATTTCACTTGAATGAAGATTTTCCAGTTACAATAAGATAAATGGAAGGGCAAAAATCTTTATATTCTATCATTGCTCCCATGCAACCTCTGCTGGTTTGATTTTGGCCCAGTAAAATCCATGGTAATACTATATGAATCCAGTTGATGTTACATTTGCACAAACAGTTGCTCTACCCACCTTTGAAGGAATACAGGAGCATAAATTCAATATGTTGCTCATAGGTTGATTGAGAATAACCATTGTTTCAGGCCAAAGTAAGTCTAGCTGAGTTGCCCTCCATTGTGAGCCAAAGTGTGAAGTTCATTAAGAAGGGGCTCTGTGGAGAGCACATGTATGTGCAAAAGGTCTTGGGTTCAGCCCCTGGCATCTAGGTAGATTTGGAAAAGACTGGAGAGCTGCCAGTCATTGCAGTGCTAACCAATGTTCTGACCTGGCGTAAGGCAATTTTCTATGTTCCTACATAAGAATAAATAAGTTGCAGCATATGATGTCCAGTGGTGTAAAAGATGGGAAATTGGAGATGGGTGGGTGGTAGGAATGGACATCCCAGACATTTATTTCAAAGAAAGAGCTATATTTACTAAAGTTATTGAGTCTTTTAAGGACCTCCCTTCCTCTAGCATGTGAAGGAGGTGATAATGAGGCCTCCAAGTTTTCTTGTGACAGATTAGCAGAGAGGAGGTTAAGACATGGGGAAGGGCTATAGCTCAGTGATAGAACATCTGCTTTGCATGCAGAAACCCCCAGGTTCCAATTCCTAAAGTCTCTAGGTAGGGCTAGAAACCACTCCAGGCTGAAATGCTGCCAAGCTGCTACTGGTCAGTGTAGATGATACTAAGCTAGATGGACCAATTTTCTGACACTATATTTCCTATGTTCATATGCTCCTGGAGAATGAAGGAATAAATCAAGCAGAGTTTGGGTACTTCTGATCTTTTCTTTGACAGGGTTCCTACTTCACACTGGCTGTTTAAACACTTGCACATGTTTGCAAGTTTGCACTTCTAATTAAAGGCTAAAATTTCCATTTCAGGCAATCCTTTGTTAAAGCTCATTGTGTTTTACAAGTTGGACCTAGGCAGTCATAAGTAAGCACTGCTGAGTTCAGTGGAGTCTACTTCCAAGTAACTGTGTCCTGGGTTGCAGTCATACTCCTAGTCAATGAATGTGTGAGATTCCCTAATAAACTGGATATAGTGCTATGTACTGCTGCTATTTGGGGGCGCATGTGTCAGGATATTTGTCCTTCCAGGATAGTTCTCCAGTATCGCAGGCAGTGGGTTTGTGTGTGGGTGGGTTTTTTTTTGCATTGTTTACTCACTGATTCTTTCAGCTGCAGATGCCAGGAATGAATCTTGGAGCTTTTGCACTCAAAGCATGTGTTATATCACTGAGTAATAAATGGATGGAACTCTGGCTGATCTTTTCAATAACAGCCAAAGTAGATACTTAGTAGATACTGCATCTCACAACAGATTTTAAAAAAACAAGAACTTTATAATAACTTGCTTTCCGTGGATACAGTAATCAATGGCCACACATGGAATTGCCCACAGGAGTTTCCCTTTCTTTCTTTCTTTCTTTCTTTCTTTCTTTCTTTTCCAATAGAGAAGCAGGTCCATGTGTGTGGATATGGTAGTGTGGTGTGGTGATCCCACAAACTCTGGCAAGGGAATGTGACAAAATGCTCTGAGGATGAGTGAGTGGCACTTGTCTCACTGGGAAGATGGGTCCAGACTAGGGGGAAGGGCCTTCCACATTTGTAGTTGTTGACTCTGGTGATTGTTGAGCACATTAGTACACATGATCCTACATTAGGAAGGTAACATACAAACCATCCCTAAGGATCTTTCTAGATCTCCACAGGAATGATATTGTTAGGAGCAGGAGTTTTTTTCAGTCAGAACTTGCCAGAACCTTTCAGGTGAGCACTCGTTATACGACACACAGCAGAGAAGGAACATTGGGGGTTTTTTTGCCATTCAGCATGGTCAGAAATGGAAAGATACCTACATCTTCTTTTCCCATCACACCAAAATACAACTCAAGACTATAAGGACATGTGACATTGTCATGTACTTACTGAATCCATCATATGGTTCAGCATGAAGGTTTTTTTGTTTTTGTTTTGGTAATTCAAAGATTTGGCTTATCAGCAGCAAATTTGTTGATGAATTATAGGTAAACATGAATAGCTATGTGTATATGTGTCTTTTTCAATGCTTTTTTCTATTCGTGTAATATTGTACAGTACAATATGGTATAATCAGCTCCTGCTACAGCTAGTGACTCTATAAAAAAAGCAACCTCTTGCAGCACCAAGAGACACAATGATGTGTGATGCATACAAAAAAGGAGTGATATTAACAATTTGATGAATTCCTAGTTGGGAGACCAGATTGAGCCAGACGCATACATTAATGGCTGTCTTCTGCTGGTGTGAGCTGTGCTCAGTGCGGTGGAAATGAAAGATCACCTAGTCTCCCTGATACCAGCTTATTTGTACATTTTAATTTTAAAAAGGAAAACCATTGTTTTACATACATCTCTTAACCCTTCCATGACTTTCTCTTCCCTCCTAGATTGTGTTCTAATCAACTGTCAGTTTTGAATGCTATTTAGCAATTTCCCAACAAACATCAGTCCAAACGATAAAAATAAAAATGAGGGGAATAGCAAGTGATCTTGTGTCTGTCATGTTCAGTTGGATTATCATTATTATGACAATCATGCTTTAAGTTTGAATTGTCATATGGATGCACGCATTTCCCCAAATGTCATTTTAAGTCATAACAACAAGTTTCATATATTTCACAATATAAAATGCATTTACAACACTTGCTTAGGATAACCTTACTGAAGGTTTTTAATTAAAACTCAAAGGCATTAACACTTTGCAGCTCAATCCTAATCATGTTTACTCAGAAGTAAGTTTTATTGCATTCTGTAGGACTTACTCCGAAATCAGAGGGGTTGGGATTGGAGGCGGCAATTGAGTAAGACCCACTGAAGTCCCTAGAGTCACTTCTCAGTAGACATGGTTAGGATTCCACTGTTTCATTATTTGATTCCCTTTTTACTTAGAAAACAAAAGGATCATATAAAGTTGCTTATTATGACACTGCAAAAGCCAAATACTGTAAGAATAAGCTAGTATTAAATATAATCCAACCAGAGTTAAGCAACTCTATGTCCTAGTCATTTTAGTATGACAGTTTTAAGTATATGTTTAATTTTTATTTATATATTTACAGGCTCTGTACTATGCTTTTAAACAAAACCCTCAACAAGATATAAACAAGATATCCATTCCATAAAACCTTTTAAAACACATAGCAATGAAAAACAAGAACATTTAAATTTCCTCATAAGGGGTTTAGAAATAGGAGTGAACACTAAAATGGGCAAATTTGCTGATCAACCAAATTGTTCAAGGTGGATTGTGAGGAGCTCTAAAAAGGGCATTAAAATGGCAAATATGATTCCATGTAAGCAAGTGTGAAGTGATGCATTGGGGAGAAAAAAATCTTGACTTTGCATATATGCTTATGAGGTCAGAAATGATAACTGACCAGGAAAGAGATATTGGGGCCATGGTGGATAGCTCAATAAAAATGTCAACCCAGTGTACATCAGCTATGGAAAAGCTGAATTTCATGTTAGGGATCATTAGCACAAATAAAACAGTCAATATAATATTGCTGTTATGCAAATATATAGTGCAACTGCATTTGGAATGCTGTTCAGCTTCCGGTTGCTGTACTACAGAAAGGGCATCGTAGAGCTGGAAAACATTCGGAAAAGGGGGGACTGGAACAGCTTCCCAGTGTGGGAACTTAAAACACGAGGGTTTTTCATTTAGAAAAAAAGGTGATTAAGGGGTACAAGAAAGAGGTGTATACAATTATTGGAGAGAAATAAATTTTTCTTCCTGTCTCATAATACCAGAAGCCGGGTGCATCCAATGAAACTGATTGTTGGAAGATCTGGAACACACAATTAAAGTATTTCATATAATTAAATTATGGAATTAAATTATGGAGTTTACTTTCACAAGGTGCAGTGATTGCCAAACCCGTCTTAAAACTACCCATAACTATTTCATGAAGGGTAAGGCTATAAGTGGTTACTAGCCATGGTAGCTGTATACTAGCTCCAGTATGCCTCTGAATACCAGTTACTGGAGACCACAAGTGGGTAAAGTGCTGATGTGCTCATGTCCTGCTTGTAATAGGCATCTCATTGGCCACTGTGAGAACAGCATGCTTGACTAGATGAGCCTTCAGACTGATACAGTGGGGCTCTTCCTATGCTCTTATGCCACTTTGTTAATTATGGCATCCTGGTTGGATGTGCTTTTATATGCAAATGGATACAGCACTTCAGAACAGACCTTCATGGATTCCAGGTTCTGTTTCCTTGAGTTCACATCCAGGAAACATCTCGCCACATGAAACAGCTATGCTGAATGACATTGTGTAGATGTGGTGGTGCAGTAAGTTTCCTTCAACAACATCACAAGCACAGAGTATGACTGCAGATGTGTTTTTTACCTGTGTTAGGTCACATTCATTGTGAGTCTTATGATCCCTGTACTCCAGAGGTTCGTCCTGTTGCTTCATCACCCTCAGTTCCTCTGAGACATTTCTGCAGCTCAGCTGGAGCACTTGGGAGTGGTTGCCTTGACCTCATCCCCTCTTTGCGGGCAGTGAGGTCCAAGAGGATTACTGGCCCAAGCTGTTAGAAATTCCCTTAACATCCTCAGGTTGCATTAGCCATTGAGGACAGACCATCAACATTTGTGCCCAGACAGCCATAATGTCAAACTTAACCAAGTAATGATCAGTCCATGACAACAGAGTAACATATGTGTCCTCCATCCAAAGATCATTATTCCCTATTTGAGAACGCAAACGTGCCGTGACGGCTGGTAACATTAACCCTGCCATATTGCAACCCCTTACAGATGATTGCAGTCAGTAAGTGCACTGGGACAAGAAAGGCAAGCAACTTTCAATGTGCCAAATGCCAGAAGCAAATTATAAGTAAAGGTGAGGATCCAAAAGCAATGTCTTATCAACATTCTTCTTCTTCTTCCATAGTATACATTTAGGACAGACTCTGGTGAAACATTTTAAATTTATCATCTATGTGCATCAAGACATTTCTTCAATAACAGTTTTCTTGATGTGCCATGATTCCTTTGCTCTGAATCAGTGCATGGCTTAACAGTCAGCATCATTAGCAGGACACTTTTTGCTTATTTTAATAGGTTGAATATAGAAAAAAGTGAAATTAAATAAATATTAAGATGATGATTTCATCTTTCTCTTTCAACCCTCATACCCAGTTTAAAACTTATGGAATCGATCTTGCAAATTTTGTTTTGAATCTTATCTCATGAGCCTTTAAAATTGGACAAAGCTGTATTGGAACTTTTGAATGAATGTTTGCTTGTTTGTTTGTTTTAAAAAAGAATTGGCTTCCTTGCTTTTGTTACTGCTTGTTGGGAATTAAATATTGTCGTCTAATAATAGTCAATAAGGACACAATGCAGGCTTCAACAGCATATCCATCCTATTGTGTATGAAATAAATCACTTTTGTTTTCCTCTTCCCCTTGTAATAAATGTGATGTTTTATAACAATTTATTTGAAAGCAACAGGTTTGCAGCTCAGTCTAAAGATAATTAAAAAAACAAATGCATTTGGTTGAATCAAAATTAGTCCCATTGACATAAGTGAGAGTAAATTGCATTGACTTCCCCAGAACTTGCATCCTTATTCCATATATCATTGTATCTGCCTACAATGTCAATATAATATTGTCACAATGCTGCTGTTTGTTCACAGAATGATGGTGCAGCATCAAGCCACAAGTTTTGGCTTTAAAATACGATGAAACTCAAGTGTCTTGGTACAAGTTGTTGACTCGGGGCTAGTTTTGTTGGGTGCTATACTTTCACATCTGTTGTATTCTGAGTGATGGGCCCAGGAGACAAAACTTCTGTTCTTCAGAAAGAGTTCAACTGCTTTAAAATAAGCTTGGACTATGAAAAAGCACTAACAATGTGCAAATCTCATTTGTTTAGTAACTTTAATAGATTCCCCATCATAATACATTGCTTTGACAAAGTATATAACAAAATAGTGCCTTTAATCAAACACTGGACGCTGAAAGAATTGGATAGTGTTGGTTCAAAGAGTGGACAGGAAAAGAGGTTCTATTATTATTATTTAATTCAATTTGCCTAGTGGGATCCCTACTGTTAGTCAAAACCCAGTATGTGTCTAAGTACATTGACTGTAGTCTTCCTCACAGAAAAAGTAGGCTTAGCATTCGTAAATTTTCTTCAGGGTGGTTTCTGATCTAGGCAAGCATTTTGTTGGGGGATTACACTGCAATCTGTTCCCCATCCCCTCCTCCCTCACTTGTAGCCTTTTCAACTTCTTCAAAGAACTGGAAGAAAGTGGATTCTTTTATTAATGGCAGAAAACAAACCGACTGCTGGACTTCCGTGCCAGCACTCACATAATGCAGCAGGGTGGGAACTGTAACAAAGAAATCCTGAATGCACTAAAACATATAGTGAAACCCTATTTAAATTCACTGGTGGAGCTTAGAGTATACAATGAGAGGAAAGTTTAAAGTAGGATTTAAACAGGGACATAAAAGGAAAATATACTTCATTTAAGGGAAGCATTTCCTTTAAAAGGTCAGTTCAGGGGTTGGATTTCAAATATCGACAGTATCCCCTACCTGAATGAATTTTTCAAGAAACTAGATGGTAGATATTTGAATCATAACTAGCTGGGTTAATGTTCATATCACTTGTGTAACTAGCTTGTATACTTCTGGAAGTAGTTTGTGGCAAGATGTTTCTCATATTCGAAATCCTAGTGAGAGGTGCACATAGGCGCAGTTTTATGGTATTATTTGTCCATCCTTCCTTCGTTCCTTCCTTCCTGGTTAGTTTTTTTCTCTCTTGCCTTTTACAAGTTTCTTGATGGATGGCAATTATTTATTAATACAAGATTATATAAATGGAGAATTGAGCATTTTCCCCAGCATAGTCAGAATAGAATCCTACAGTAAATTAACACCAGCTTATTACACTAGTAAACTATTTGTATCTGGCTTCTCCTCTTTTGTTCTCTACTCAAAACAATGACTTGTCCACACCACAATGGATTTTTCCATTGGTGGTGGCAGGTCTTGCACCTCCTGTTTGTGGGAAGCCTTCATTGCAATGAATGAAAAAGTGGCCAAAGATTTCAAATCATGATTTTATGGAACAAAACAAGAAACCTTGATGGATTCTAGGTTTTCATGGTGGTCCCAGAAAAATCAAGATAGTTTGAAGGTATGCCATTCTTCCACTGCCACCTTCTGAACTGTGAATCAGACACACAGAGAAGGTCCTCAGATTACAAGCATAGAGTCCAGGTTGGCTCATGTGAGACGAGGCAGTCCTTGAGGTATGGGGGTCCTCAGCTGCATAAAGCTTGATAGGACAAAACCAGCATTTTTAATTGAGCCTGGAAACAAATCGGTGGCCAGTGCAATCATTCCTTAATTGGTGTTCCATGCTTGAATGGTTCTGCCCCAGTCAACAATCTGACCACCAAATTCTGCACCAGCTGCAGTTTTTCAACTGAATACGATATCCAGTTTACTTATATGTGCTGTCATTTTTATCCGTTTTTCTTCCTGTTTGCACGTATGTCAAAATTTGTAGTGCATCAACTGAATACATATATTTCAACATAATTAACATTAGCTGATGTTTTCTTTTCCTTTTTAATCGAGAGACCTGAAACAAAAAAGAAACACGAAAAAACAAAACAAATCAAAAATATGTCTTCTCCATAAACTAAAGCTTTCTCCAGAAACAGTGCTAACTTTTTATTAGCAGCCCAATCCTGTGCATGTTTCCTGTGCACGAGGTAAGTCCCACTGAGTTCACTGAGATTTGTTCTTTAGTAAACGTGCATAGATGATTGTATTTTTGCTTTGGCTTTCAAGGGTCATTCACAGTCAACCTTTTTATTGGTATTTTAGAGGTGGCTTTGGTAATTATTGTATTTTGTATTGTTAAATTATAGATTTGCTATCCACTTTGGGTTCCCCTTGAGAGTAAAGATGAGATATAAACCCACTGAAATAAATAAATCTACAAATCAATTCATTGTAATGTATTTTGTGCAGTTGCTATAACTAATGAAATCCTAAACTTTCAGTTACTTTTTTACAATACTTTAATTCATTTTCAGTTATTTAACAGTAATCAGTTGCCATTCTGAACATATTAAATAGATGTATACATATAGTGGAAGAGCTAATAATTTTCATTCTTTTTTTGGTTCTTTTAAAAATCCAAATTAACAGAACGATGATTTATAGAGAACATCCTGGGGAAAACTCTGAAATCATAATGTACTGGAGTTACAAATACAGAGTATGTTAAAGCATATTGTCTTCTCTCTTATAATAACGGTTAATTCAACTATTTCACAATGAAAGGATGTAAAATATTAACACAAAACTAGTCTAAAACATATGGAGAAGAAGAAAAATTATTTCGCTCAGTCTTCACAGCTCAGCATGGACAGGATTATTATTATTATTATTATTATTATTATTATTATTATTATTATTATTATTAACAAATGGAATTCTAGCTCAAGAACTCATAAGCAAAGTGTCCAAAAGCTGAGCCAACTCACCAAAGTCAACCATATTATGAGAGGAACTACACTGTACCACTCTTCAGTGAGAGTGAGCCATGAAGAGAAGATAATTTTTAGGTGGTATTTAAGCTTTACTCAGAGTTAGAGCCATTTAAATTAATGATCTGAATTTAGTTCATTTTAGTGGGTGTACTCTGAGTAATGCTTAGCTGAATACCACACTCTACTTCCAGATCTCCACTGGGAATTCAAAACAGCTGCTGTGAGGAAGGGGCAGTGTGGGAAGGGGAGAGCATATCTGTAGTGCTCTGCTACCACATCACAAAATTGTTCCCTGCACATGCCATGTCCTTTTATAATTGTATTTTAAATTGTTGTCCCATTTTATCTTCACAACAGCCCTGTATGGTTAGACTGCAAGATAGACTTGTTGAAGATTATTCAATTGACTTGATGACTGTTCAGGAATTACATTCCTCCTCAAAAGGTGTTTCAGATTTTGGTTAGATGTTATTTGAACTAGTTATAAATGTTAACATCTTTAATTCACTGTGGACCCATAAGCCACATAAGTTAAAAGTATGTGGATACAACCAGATTCAGTCTTGTTGAAGTCAGTGGATACAAATGCATTTACATCCTTATTTTTCTGCCTAATTCGGTTACAGTTATGCAGTAGGCTAGGAATGTTTGAAACCTGATTTCTGGCATAATACAAGTGAAAAAGGATTCGTAAAGTCTACTGCTTTTCTGCTTAGTCTGGTGTAAGGGTGTTTTTTCAACATATAAAAAATATCTCCCTCAGAAGTGCCGAACCCTTTCCCTCCCAGTGCTTGTTTCTTTTCTCTGATGCTAAGTAAATATCAAGGCCTGCATGTCATCATCTTCTTATCAAGGATGAAAACAAAGTGCCCTCCACCCCAAATCTAAGATAAGCAATTGAAGTTGGTTAAGAAAAGAGATGGCTGCCATCTGCAGACTTTCCAGACACTGCAGCACAGCTCCAGACAGTCACCTGAGTATTACTGCTTTGTCTCAACTATAAATCACAGTCTGGTAATGGCCTAGGCCGACACCTTGACATTTTCAAGAAGAGTAAAAGACCTGATTGGAATGGAAATCAATTTCATTTCACAAATCTTCTGATGCTACTTCAGACCCTTTCTCGTTCTTTTTCTGTTTCTTTCAGGATCTTGTGGTTTCGGGAAAAGATTGGTTGCACTCTGGAGCATTTCACTTATTTAAATACATATTACACTGCCAGAAAGCTATACACCATCTAGAGCCTAACTGCACAGACATGTGAGGAAGGCTATCCCAAGCATGCTTTCCTTTGAAACCTTACTGAAGCTCAAGAACTGACAGCTTTTAACAAATCCTTCCTTCCTTCACTTCCTTCTTTTGTCCTTAAAGGTAATCCTGGGCTGACCCTACCATTAGCCAGAGTGAGGAAATTGCCTCAGGTGGAGGATGAAGGGAGCAAAGAGCAGCAATAATGTGCTGGGGAAAAGAGCAGTGCTTGCCAAGCAGCCTCCTCTCTACCTGCTACGATAGTGTGCTTCTCTCGGGGCAGTGGAGGGCCCTGTCTCATCACCAGTATTGAAGGGAGATTCAGATGCCAATCTTGTCAGCTATACGGAACTGGGAAAGCAAAATGTCTTGGGTCACCCCTGAGAGGTGTTATTCAGAGATGTCCAAGGCCAGTTGGCGATAATAATGCTGTTGTCCTGTAGGAAGCAGGAGATTGTAGACTCCTAATTTTGAAGAAGCCTTCCTTCTTCATTGTTCAGGTTGTAGGGATTGTCATGGTAGCTTCCCTCAACTCAAGATGAAAATGGAATCAGATCTAGACATACACTTCGTACTATACAGTCGTACCTCAGAAGTCGAACAGAATCCATTCCAAAAGTCCGTTTGACTTCCAAAACGCGGCTTCTGAATGTTTGAAAACCAGAAGATTCACTTCTGGTTTTTGATCGTTCGGGAGCTGAAACGTCGGGAGCTGAAATGAAAGTAGATATTCTAAATAAACAAACAGCCCCTTCAGCTAGCGATAGGGAAGAAATTCTGTTTGGCTTGCATTTTACTGTGAATCAACATAATAGGAACTTCATAAAACAATACACAAACACATTTTGAAATTTTCATGTATCCAAATTTTGTGATGCAGTTACCTAGCCCAAAATGTACACAAGATTGTGTATTAGGAAGAAGTGTATACAAAAATGCATTCTATTAGGATAAATTGCTTGCTAAAATGTGTATAATAAGAGAAAGTGTGCATGCAAATTGCTTATATTAGGAAGAATGTGCTTTAAAATTCTGATAATTTTTGTGAAGGCTCTTTTTAAAAATTGCAAACTGTTGTGGGAATGTAAACTGAGCCTGATAGGAAAATGAGAAACTGAAATTGATAGATTCATCCATTCAACTGATGCCAAACATGGTGACTCACTCCTTAGCAAATAGATAAATAAAAAGAAGCTTCAGATGATGCCAAGTGCAATGACTCACCTCTTAGCAGATTGCTAGGAGAACATAAAGTTGGAGATGTAGCATCTGCATTGCCTCCTGGGCAGAATTTAACCTGCTAATTTCAACCTATAAATAGCTTGGACTCAGCATACCTTAGAAACTCCTTCTTTGCAATGTCCCATCACAAGATCTATTACGATGATTGATTATTCCACCACATTTCGGCAGCAAGGGCATGTAGAGTGGCATCTTCAGTGACTGCTTCACAGCTACCCAACTAGGTAGGTATCACATAAGAAGGTCCTTTTCCTGGCAGCCAATTATTAGTCTTCTTGTTATAGTTGAGGGAGGAGATTCCTCAGCAGTGAGATTGGGTAAGCTGTCAGGCACATACATTGAGTTTGGAGCTAAGAAAAGAATATGTTAAATATAACAGGTCTCTTGTTATATGGGTCACTATAGCATAAAGACAAATAACTTATAGGGGCCTTTCATATATTTACTTTAGGAACTGTTTAACTGCAGAGATTGTGCTATAATAAGATCACATATTGCTGCTACTCTGAAGGGTCACTGCATGCCAGGATGTATACAAGGTATAGTTTCTGCTTTACACTTTGTTGCATATATATCAAAGGAGAATTAAAATAATGGCTGTTAGCTAAATAATAATATGTGCTTCCTATTAACAGACATTGGTTCCTTTTGTTTTGTTTGGGCAGAGACAGAAGAGAGTCCTCCATTTGTTTGGCTCTTTACAGAGCCGTCTGAGTCAGAATTTCTTACACAAACAGAACTGATACTCAGTCAGGAAGTGAATTTTCAAGCCTCTGGCTACCATTTCTAGCTTTGCACCTCAGGATGGGAGACTAAAGCTGGTGTTACAAGCCCCAGGCGGACAGCAGCCACTTAAAAAGCATGTGAGGAATTCTCCTTAACAAGATTCAGTATAAATAAATGAAATGTGATAGCATTTCAAAGCAGAAATCCCATCAGTGTAAATCTGTCCCAGTTCTAACATGGCAGTTGCTAGTGATACTATGTATGTATGTATGTATGACTCTTTTGGCTTGCATTTCCTCCAAGGAGCTTAAAGCAGCACACAAGGTTCTGTTCACCTTACTAATTTCATCTCCACAGCAACCTTGTAAGGTAGGTTGGGCTAAGAGACAGTAACTGTTCCAAGGTCACCTAGAGAGTTTCATGGCAGGAGTGGGGATTGAATCCTGGCTCCTGAATCCCAGTTTATCAACTATGCCACATTGAATTTAATATGACAGGAAACTGTGAGGATCAGGAAAGACATCAAGAATAATAACACTTCTATAATGAGAAATGTATTAAGACTCAGTGGATACGGAACATAGCAATATCCATTCAGAGCACAAGTAACTTAATGGGGCAAATGTTAAAAGGATCTGTACTGTGAAGATAGAATCATTGACTGAAAAAAACACACAAAAACCTCCAGTAAAGTCTAATTTTGTGATTCATGTGGCCAACCAGAATTATTTTTATCCCAGAATAAAATGTATTTGTCATTCAGGGACAAAAACCACAGTATAGCAGACTGCTACAGCAGACATTTCTAGAGTAGTGGGCTGAACAATAGTGTGACACAGAGTGCTCTATATTTGTGAAAAATGGGTCAGACAAGTGGTTTACCAGGGACACAGTTCATGTTGAGTTGTAAAAAGAATTTGACCCTCCTAGTAGTGCAGCAATGAAATGCCTAGCACATTTGCAGAGCTAAGCGGTGTCTGGTTTGGTTGCTAAGTGAGATTCTTGCATTGCAGGGGGTTGGACTAGCTGACCCTCAAGGTATTTTCCAGCTCTATAATTCTATGATTTTATGACCGGGTGTGTGTGTGTCATGCATTTTGGTCCTCTCGGTAGGAGTGGTCACCCTTTGGCAGCTCAATCATCCGATTATTTACTCAAATGTAGGGCCCACTGTGTTTAATGGTGATTTAGTCTTAGGTAAATGTGTTCAGGATTGCAGCCCAAAAGAGAATGTTAAGTAATGGGTACTCAAGCCATTTCAAACCTGTAAATCAAAATTGGACACCTTTCTTGAGGTAATAGGATTGATGAAGGAATTGTCAGAACTCAATTAACAGCTTGGTTTACATCCTATTTCAGCTGGCTAAAAGATGGGTGTAGATATAAGCTACCCCCAAATCTGAAATAGTCATGGGTGAAGACAAAGTGGCAGATCTCAGTTGCCAGAAATGCTATATAATTATTGCAGATCAAATTCCAATGGCTAGCAGTCTGTTCTTTAAAAATTAAACAGCCCCCCTTCCTCAGTTCCACATGTGTGTTTGTGTGCCCATTACCTCTCTATTTCATCCATTTGACAGTGGGCTTTACTCCACTAAACCATACAATGAGTTCTTATTATAACCACAACCAGCCAAGGATATTTTGGCAGAATAAATGTATTAGCATCCAAAATGTCACAAGACTCTTTAGTGGTGGTCTGCCTTCATGAATGGCAAGATTATGCTTTTCTCTGACTCTAGGGATTTAATATCAAGGTGTGACCCCAATGAAAGTTGTGCAGCCTATTCTGAGAAGTGGCAAAAAGGAGATAAAGTGGGTATGCTTTTGAGATGCTGATTTCATTCATGTGCAAAGAAGAAATGTAAGTATATCACACACAAACTGCTTCTGGTTGTGTATTCCTCTCCCCCCCCCCAAAATATATATATATATATATGTTGATATTATACTATACTATATTATATTATACTATACTATAGTGACATGCTTAAATGTTTCTTTGATTTTCCTTGAACTTTCCTACCAAACTTTCCATCCTCTCCAGTCACACCAGTATGATGTGCCATACCCTAGCATGTGCGTTTGTGTTAGGGGAACATGAGATGCATCCATTCCAAATGGATATGGAAATGACATACCTTGTTGTAGGAGAAATGCAAAGTGACAAAGCATAATTCTCTTAATTTCAACATGGAAGCATAGTTCTAGCCCCTCCTACTGAGGTGCCCAGGAAGACTGGCATGGGCAGCCAATTGAGATTTCCCCCTGACAGAACTTAGCCCTCACCAGATGTGCACCTGAGGGAATGTAATTTGTTCCACGTGCTGGACCAGTTAGGTTCACCTTAGGTGACATCTACAGTCCTATGCCATCCCATGTCATTCCTTCCCCAGTGCTTGTATTTCTCCACAGGTCCTTCTGCTACCTTACTGACAAAATCCCAATATATTAGTCAATAGCAGATTCAACTGTATTGACACTGAATAAGTAAATCTGACATGGGAGAAGAAGCACTCCAAGGATGGGTGGTGAAGATGGAGTGAATAAAAGAACAAGAGAAGATGCAAACCCAGCAGCCAATCAGTGTCAAGATAAACAATTCTGTCCTGAAAGTGACCTTCCCAGACCCTGCCTACCTTGATTGACAGAAATGGGATTTTCAATAGGCAGGCTTACTGCGTCTAACCTATCTGAAGAAGTGTGCATGCACACGAAAGCTCATACCAATACCAAACTTAGTTGGTCTCTAAGGTGCTACTGGAAGGATTTTTTATTATTATTATTTTGTTGCGTCTAACCTGACCATTATCAAGTCTTACAGCCTGGTTTCTGCAAGCTAGACCCAGGATCTTCTTCCTTCCATCCTTAGTAATTTAGCCTCTCCTTGAAGGCTTAGTTGCAGTAGATGCCAAGGGACACTGACAAGGCAGAGATGCCTTTACCCTATGCAAAAGCGTTCACACCTTGGCTAGAGACAAATTAAGCATTCCAGTCAGTGTGAAACTGGTTTCAGAAACAGCTGCATCAAGCAGTATTATCTTATAACAAAGATCAGGGATATATATGTCTGTGTGAATACAGAGTAAAGCCCCAGCACTGGAAATGCACTGTAAACAGAAGTTTGAATACAGCCTTAGGTTTGATTCTTGACAATAGGTGTGGAATGTGCAACATGCCCCTTCATCACCACACATGCCCAAAAGGTTTGTTACTGTGTTCTAGCTTTGCAATTTCAGAGTTAAAGTCATCTTTTAAAAATAATTTTTACTTTTTAAAAAGAGGCTTGCCAAAACAAAATTATATCCTAAGAGGTGACATATTATATATATTATACATTCCAACATCATAAAGGGGTGTCCATTTCTCTATCACAGTTGCAGGCTGTTTTATAGAACATGATGCATAGAAAAATAATAATTTTCTTTTTCTTATAGAAAATAATGACTAGAATTCCCATTGTCAAGGCACAAACAAAGGTGTTTTCTTTGGTGCTTACATCCATAGGCATAACTTCATTTTATCAAGTAAATAGACACAGAGCTCAATCCAGTGAGCCTCTAATGAGCCCACCAGAGGATGTTCCTTTCTTACATTCACCTGTTGGACTAGACTAGAGAGGAACAGAGAAAGCAAAATGATGAAATTGTACATACTATTTGGGGGAATATTATGCATTTTTTTAAAAAGATATTTATTAAAATTTTACAGACAAAATAAAGTTACAGAATAAGAAGAGAAAAATAAAAAAATAAAAAGACAAAGAAAAATACAAAGTACATGAAAAAATAAAAAACACAGTTCAGCAAATCCTTTCCCTCTTTGTTTTTATCTTAATTCTATGTCTTAACATATTATAACTTTATATTTTCATCTAATTATCAGTCCATTTTTACATATTCTTTTAACCTTATTGCTAAAACCACTTCATTTCAATCCAGCATCATTTTAGCATTCATTAATTTTACAATGTTTCTGCAGATAGTCTTTAAACTTCTTCCAGTCTTCTTCCACCAACTCTTCTCCCTGGTCTCGGATTCTGCCAGTCATTTCCGCCAGTTCCATATAGTCTATCACTTTCATCTGCCATTCTTCCAAGGTGGGTAGAACTTGTGTCTTCCAATACTTTGCGATGAGAATTCTTGCTGCTGTTGTTGCATACATAAAGAAAGTTCTGTCCTTCTTTGGCACCAATTGGCCGACCATGCCCAGGAGAAAGTCCTCTGGTTTCTTCAGGAAGGTATATTTAAATACCTTTTTCATTTCATTATAGATCATCTCCCAGAAAGCCTTAATCCTTGGGCACGTCCACCAAAGGTGAAAGAATGTACCTTCATTTTCTTTACATTTCCAACACTTATTATCGGGCAAATGATATATTTTTGCAAGCTTAACTGGTGTCATGTACCACCTGTATATCATTTTCATAATATTCTCTCTTAAGGCATTACATACCGTGAATTTCATACCTGTGGTCCACAACTGTTCCCAGTCAGCAAACATTATGTTATGTCCAACATCTTGTGCCCATTTTATCATAGCAGATTTAACCGTTTCATCCTGAGTATTCCATTTCAACAGCAAGTTATACATTCTTGATAATATCTTAGTTTTGGGATCTAACAGTTCTGTTTCCAATTTTGATTTTTCCACCTGGAAACCAATTTTTTTGTCCAAGTTGTAGACCTCCCTTATTTGATAATAATGAAGCCAATCTCGCACTTTATGTTTTAGTTTCTCAAAACTCTGCAATTTCAGTTTGTCACCCTCCTGTTCCAAAATCTCCCAATATTTTGGCCATTTGGCCTCCATATTGAGCTTTTTCTGAGCCTTCGCTTCCATCAGTGATAGCCACCTTGGGGTTGAATATTATGCATTTTGAAATCCTTGCACCCTCTCCCTCCTGGTATCAACCACAGGGGTGTGTGGGTGTGTTGTTGCAGAAGGAGTTGAGGCAAGAGAAGGCTTTGGACTCATGGATGGCTGGGATGGTTGAGGAAATCAACTTTGTATGGTAGATTGATAACTCGAATGACTGCTTAGGCTTCTCAATAACAAGGAGCCTGAAGTTTACCCTGTACCAAAACATTTCCTCAATCTCCATTACTTTTTACATAAGTTGACCAAACAGTAGCAAACAAACCTTTTCCGCAACTGGGAATCATCACAAAGGCCTCATTCTCTTCTCCTCTATACAAGGAAATGCAGAAAAATAGCTCTGCTTATAGTTTAACTATCAGGGGAAATGATCTTAGACAATCTTCTTCCTATATGCTTGTTTATAATAAGGAGGTGTCTGGTTTGGTGTTCATGTGCACACACGTGTAATGCTGTTCAATCATGTCATCCCATCCCGCTGCAAGAAGTGATATGATTCAGAAACATGTTTATCACCTCACCTGTTTGTGTCAACTAGGCCTCAGCCGGGGCATAGGAAGGGGGTTCGGGGGGGGGGGTGCGGTCTACCCTGGGTGCCATCTCTGAGGGGAGGTGATAAAAAGGCACACCGCAGGGGACTTGCCCCACCACCCCTGGGCGCAGTGACGTGAGCCACCGCGTGAAGGCTCGTGCCGCCACAACCGCACGTGGAGGATTGTGGTGGCACCACTGCAGACCGCATGGAGGATCGCCCTGCACGGCAGATCCCCCCCCCCAGGTGCATGGCATGGCCGCCGCTCCAGGCGCCCATACAACCAGCTCCACCACTGGCCTCAGCCATTACTGACTTTCACTGTGATGTACCTATAGCTACCTTTTTTAAATGCCATGGGGCCATATGTTAAGTTCAGAATTTGGGTTGAAATGTCTGGATATTATGAAACACTTCACTCCAGCAAGGCTGGTGCTTCCATGAAGTGAGGGGACGCAATTTGCCTCGGGTGGCCGATCTGACCGCCTCCCCTTCCACTCCCCCATCATTGCACCGCTGCCAACCCTGCCATGGCTTCACCACCTCCCCTGCCAGTATAGTGCCCTTGCCGCTCATGGTCGCCCTCACCACTGCCTTGTGGTGGCAGCGCAGGTGCAGCCGTGAGTGAGGGTACAGTTGCGGCGGCGAGGCCAGGGGCGGGTGCAATGGTGGGGGCAGGGAGTGGGTCCAGATCTGTAGAGAGGGGGCAGATGCATTTTGCCTAAAGTGGCCAAACATCCCACACCACTCCCATTCCCCAGTGTCTCATATACAGGCCTTCACACCAATTTCTCATGTTAGAAGTTTACTGCCATTTAGGGATGTTGTGACAGGGCAAGGCTCTAATCACTCACCATCTTGATTTGCACTGAAGCAATTGCTTTCATTTCGATAGGTAGATAAGCAGCCATTCATTTCACTTGATTGTGGGTAATGAGTAGGGACCCTGAAAAACCATTGGCGCCATGTAGCTCAATCACTGAAAACCAGAGCTATTTCTCACTCTGAAGGTAAGCCCAAATTGTACCCATACAAATAAATGGTCCCATGTAATTTTTATGCAAATTTGTGCCCATATCTTTTAACAACACCCCTGTTGCCATGACCAAGGCTCATAACTGAAACTCCCTCCCTACATAGTTCTTGCTGTATGTGTGTGAACACACCAGGGGATGCGACTAGGTGGCATGTGGGACCTCAGGGACATGGCTACTTGATATAAGCTTTCTCTCTGCATATCCGTGCACCTGTATAATAACATGTGAGGCTACAGAAAGGGGTGGGGATGGCTTCTTTGCTCGGACAACCTTCAAAGCACAACAGTACGTGTCATGCCTGCTGTGTTCATCACCAAGGGCAGATCCACACCATATATCCCAAGCACATTTAAAGCACATGGCTTCCCCCAAAGAATCATAGGAACTAGGGTGCTGGGGATGTGTAGCCCTGTGAGGGAGAAACTACAGCTCCTATCATTCTTGTGGGCAGTTGTGTGCTTCCAATGTGTATTGGGTGCATTTTCAATGCATATACTCTAAGGCATTCAGATACCTGGCATATAAAGTTTCCAAGGCACTGTTAACAATGATGCTGTTGTTGGAACTCCTTTGCCAGGTGTTTGAATAACACAAAGGCTGCTCCTACACCTCAAGTCCACAAATGGAGGCTATTTCCAGTGGCATTCATGTGATGTGCATAATCTCCCTGTCCCTTCTGGACTTTTTTTTAAGATTGTAAGACTAAGGCAGGATTTTCTATATTTTGCATTGTACAGCACCCAGAGTTCCTTTAGTTGCTTAATAAATAACAATGAACATGGAAATGTCTATCATCGTCGTCCCTGAGTTTATTATGCTCAATGCATTCAATGTTATTTTATAAAACTTTCTTATATATGCCTTTCCTTTTTTGTGTCCTGTGATATATGCCCTCTCTGTAAGCAACCATTCCTGGTAGCTCTAAAGACATTTAATTCATGGTTCTGTTTCATACCTGCTGGAAGATTTCCAGTTTCATTTCTCACAAGCAGCTCTTCTGTTTTGGAGAGCCAAAGTCTTAATCGGCCTGAAGTCATTTTAGACTAGTATGCAACTGAACCCTTCCTTTGCACATACATCTTACAGGATCTGTTGGAAGGCAAAGTCACTGATGTTGTTCACTTTAAAAATAAAATAAAATCCCAGCTAGCTGCGTACTTCTGGATTTTAGCCTTGAGATCATTACAATTACATTTTCTTTCATTTCAGTCACAGCAGAGGATATTAAAGCAGATGGACCCTCTCCACAATCTGGGTCTTTAGACATTTCCACTTGCCCGAGATCAAATGGCTACAGCACATTTAGGGTTACAGTCTCCTTTTCCTCCTCCTTCTCCGCAGCGGTAGGGTTCTCCGCCCCCCCTTCGTCTTTGGCGTTGTCATGGCAACCCTATATCTGGCTGCCAGCTCTGTCGTAAGTTATTGAACTGAGACTGGCTTTTGGTTTAGCAGATAATTAGGTTCTGTCTCACAGGTTCATTTTCCTGTGGCTGGGACATGAATATGACCTACAGCTGGCCTCAATTTCAGTGTCACAGACAAAACTTTTAACCCTTCCATGGCTCAGCACCGCTCTAAGCCTGCTGGCAGCTGGTGGTGGCCGTAACCAGCCCGCTTTCTCCACAGACTCTGGTGCAGCACATTTTAGTTAATCATACAGGAGCATTTCCCAGTTCATTTGTTAGACTAATCCCAATCTTGCAGGGAGACAAATCAAGGCAGTATTCCCAGGGCAGAGTACATAAAGAGAGGCTGTTTTGGCACCAGACAGTAGCTCCATGATTGCAGACCTGTCAATAAGGTAAAAATGAGAAGAGCAAAACAGACATCTGTCCTTGAATCGAGATTATGATGGAACTCTGCCAATAGACAGCAGCTGAGTAACCAGCCATAGTTGACAATATTAATTATATTTTTCTTCCTTGTCTGCTTTCCCTCAGGAACTGAGGGCAACTCTCATCATCAACCCTATTTTCTTCAGCCATGTTTGCAAACTGATCTTCCTTCACTTGCTATCATGAGAATAGATGTTGCTCAATTTTAGTAACCTCTGGCAAGAGTTAGCTAGTTCCCCCTCCTGCGAGAGGGAGAGCTCAAGAGAGTGCCATGGTTGAAAGAAATATCTGTGAAAGTGGAGTGGAGCTCATCTGGCCTTCAGCCCTAAAACAAACAAACTGAAAGTAGCAACAAGGACACATCCAAGATAGCAGCTTTTAGTGAAGTGAGAGTGAAGGAGAATGAACCCTGAGGATGATTTTGTGCGTGATATTTCATAGTCACACTCATTTGAGCTAAGCCACCCCAATGAGTCATCTGGGCTAGCAGTGACTAACCCAGGGTTCAGCAAAGTCCCTCATGTGGCTTGTAGGTGTCCCTACTCCTGACACACAAGCCATTCCTTCATCTGGAAGAACCTTGAAAGTGTTTCAAATGAGAAAGATTTGTATCATGCAGTACTAAAGGGCTTTGGCACATGCTTAACTGAGAAGCTGGAAAGATAATTGTGGGATTTCTTGTCCCAGTTCTCCATTTGCAAAACTTTCTGCCCCCTTTTTGGTTGTGTTTTTTTCAAGCCTCCAGAAGAAAAGCAAATGTTGGTACATATAGTTGTATAAATCAAAACAACAGTTTTTATTTGTGTAGTTTCGGGTACGGGAGAAATAAAGAATTTCTGTAGCATTCATTCTTTGGCAATTATAGCAATCTATAGCAACTTATTGTTTCCCTCACACAGCGATATTGTGGATTAAGTTAGCTGAAAGATATGTATCCCAATCGAGCAAAGGCCTTCTATCCTTTGAAACATTCTTATCTCTAAGGATCACCCCTCAGCACCCAGCATCATGCTCACAAAAGTGCACTGCAATGGGAGAAAAACATTCAAATATCCTGGGCAGCAGACAGCGGATCATTGTAGAGTTCAAACAATATATAGGTGTCTATGCACTCTCTCTCTCTCTCTCTCTCTCTCTCTCTCTCTCTCTCTCTCTCTCCCTCATGCACACTTCAAATAGAAGTACATTTTAGACCCTTTCTTGTGCTTTATTTCTAATTCTATTTTCCCAATAAAACCATTAGCTCTATCTGCTTTAGTGCAGTGATTTGTATGATTTTTTTATTAGCAGTCATTGCTCACTGTTTGGATCCAGTGAATTGTCCAGAAATATCGGTGCTCCACAGGCTTCATGAGATCTATAAATAAATACTATTGCCTTCTCCACCCTCCCCTAAAATGGCACCCTGGCAGCGCTGCTGACTCTTGCATTCAACGGAAGTGTGTACACAGTTTAGTGGTAAGTGCAAGTACCCAAGTGCAGAGCAGGAACTAAGTCTGTTGGCACCAGGAGCCAATGGGATCAAACACGCCCCGTAAGTCAACTCCATATTTGACCATGCAAAAATCTAACAGCAACTGGAACAAAATGATAAAGTACAAGCACAAATAATTTGAATATTTCAAATTGTGGTGGCAATTAAATGGCAATTAAATCAGGAACATGGAAAAATACAATGGCAATTAAATCAGGAACATGGAAAATACTTACTCTAATGTCTATTACATCCGTAACGTTACACATTCTTGTTTTTGTTGCAACTGCATCTCACAACCACCCTCCATAACATTTAGTACTGCACATTACCAATAATCTCATCTATCACATTTTTAAAATCAATAAATTTTATTTTTTGTAAGTAACGTGGATAGGTGTATTATTATCATTAGTAATATTAATGACATTAGTAATTAACACATAACATTAATCATGATTTTGGTGCCTTCTTGAATCAGGAGCCCTGCTCACTCCTCTCACCCCCTCCCATCAATCCCTGAGACATCAAAGACTTGTTGAACAGTTCTTAGCATTAGGACATTTCTCCTAATGTTTAGTTTAGTGTTGTAAGGCATCTCTTTTTAGAAAGAAAGAGTAGTTTTTTATTGAGTTTCAAGCAAGATTACAGATTTAAGCATGAGATGATGCTGTTACATTAATAGAAAAACAAAGCGAGAACAATGCAACCCCACTCATCCCCGCCCCCCAGTAGAACAGAGTGTTGTAAGGCATCTTAACAAAGAATTGGAAAGTTCACTACAGAAAAATTAGTACTATATTTTCTATTCCCAATATTGTAAACTGCAATAATCTTAATGCACAGTTCAGAATACAATAATCTCCAGTAAATTTGACTAAGAAGAATTTACTCTTTTTTATAACAATTTTAAAAATATATTAAAAGCTAATTATATATTAAAGGATATTTACAGGTTTACTTTTCCAGCACCAGTGCTGGTCATTCATTTTCAATTAAGGATTAGTCATAATCTCTTTTGTTTGCGAGTTGCTTCATTTGCAGCTAACATGTTGTGGTATAGTAATGAGATACTCAAGATTCCATTTTGCCAATGGAATATTATATTCCCAAACAAAACCAATGCTGTTGGAAATGAAGTAGATAAATAAGAAGATAGAACAAATAAATTCAAAGGAAAAATATAATCTGCTTGAAGAATACTATTTGTCCAGGTCCCTCAGAGCCATTGAAATAACTTTTATTTTGCTTCTCAGCAACTTAAAAACACAAATGTTTTGACTGGAGTTTGCTGATACATTCAAGCACCAGTAACAGGGTGGTGGTGGTAGAGTTCAGATGACCCCAGTATGTGTGTGTGTGTGTGTGTGTAATGTGGAAGGCTACAGAAATCTAGCAGAAAATTGAATGCGTCTTCCATTTTCAAAAAGAAAAAGGTTGATTATAAAAGCCAGCAGTGGTGGTGGTAGCCATGCTGTTGTACCTCCTGAGGAAAAAATAACAAAGGTAGGGTGGGAGTGGGAATACTAAGACTTTGGACATAGCGCTAGATATAGTATGAAACTGTGACATCCCAAAGAGGCTTCCGCTCCGAGGCCATCAATTAGTTAGCTTAACCACTTGGTAAAGCACTCAGGAGAAATCAGCTCTGAGGCAACATATTCTTCGACCCGTTCAGGGAGAGTGCTAAACCATATTTTCCCACAGGGAAGCGTTTTAGGACTAAAGGGCTTTCGACAAGGCCAGATACTCTTTATTTCAGGTTGAGTGGGACCTACGGAGAATTCCTTCTCCAACCAGTGCTCATGTATCATCTGAGAAGTGTGACTTTCAAAGGGAGCCTAGAAGAGCTATGTAATCGCCATATGTGAGGTAGCTGTTTGAGGGGAACAAGTCTGAGCTAAGTCAAGGGAACATGAATTCGTCACAACAATAAAGGTAAAGGTAAAGGTACCCCTGCCCGTATGGGCCAGTCGTGTCCGACTCTAGGGTTGTGCGCTCATCTCACTTAAGAGGCCGGGAGCCAGCGCTGTCCGCAGACACTTTCGGGTCACGTGGCCAGCGTGACGAAGCTGCTCTGGCGAGCCGGCACCAGCGCAGCACACGAAAACGCCGTTTACCTTCCCACTATAAAGCGGTACCTATTTATCTACTTGCACTTAGGGGTGCTTTTGAACTGCTAGGTGGGCAGGATCTGGGACTGAAAGACTGGAGCTCACCCCGCCGCGGGGATTCGAACCGCCGACCATACGATCGGCAAGTCCTAGGCACTGAGGTTTTACCCACAGCGCTACCCGCATCACAACAATAGTTGTTATTAAAAAGGGAAGGTATTTTTTGTGTCCTGTACCTGATTTTTAAAATAATACAGAATGGAGCCCTTAACAACTTGAGACCACTTTACCTACGAGGTTGTCTTACTCCACATGTGCCCACTCCACCACTTTGAATGGTGAAATTGGCACTATTATAGGTGCCACATAATCCTGGTTTCTCATTTGTAAGAACTCAATCGTTTAGGGTGGCTGTGCCCACTTTGGAACTTTCTGCTTGTTGGGTTCAAGCAGGCGCTTTCATTGCACTCTTTTCAGTGCCTGCTAAAAACATTCTTGTTTAGACAAACCTATCCAGATGCTGAAAAACCTGAGGGAATTTTAATCTGTTTTAGAATTTTAACATTTGTATGTTTTAAAATATAGTTATGATTTTTTTCTTGATTTCACTGTTTTGTCTTTTGTAAATTTCTGTGAAGGGTTTTTTATGCTCAAGCAGTATATAAATTTTATGAAATAAAGCAATTATCAGCCAATTTTGCCAATTTCTGCCTGGAATACTGCTGCTGACTGCAGTATTCCAGATATGTCTGCGAAATCCTGGGTGTATGGCAACCCTAATTAAATGATGCTGAAATCAAGTAGCAACTATCTGAAAGAGTGCCTCTCTCCGTATAGTCCTTCATCTGAATTGGTTGTGCCATCATTAATGAAAGTCTGCTTGGTTGGAACACAGAAGATGGCCTTTTGGGCAGTGGCACCAAGACTCTGAATTACCCTTCCATGTGAGATTAGCAAGGCTCCCAAATTGAGTAAGTTCTGGAAGCAAGTTTAAATGGTTTTTGTTTCATTTTGCCTTTAAGCAGCAGCAGCAGCGAATGTACTGGACTCACACTCAGACTCAGAATGTATATATCAAATAGGTAATGATGAATCTTTTCAAGTGAGTTTTACTAATGGATATACAGTCATACCTCATGTTACGTTTGCTTCATGATACGTTTTTTCAGGCTGCATCCCAAGGTGACCCGGAAGTACCGGAAAGGGTTACTTCCTGGTTTCGCTGCTTGCGCATGTGCACAAATGCCAAATCGCGCCGCACACCTGCGCAGATGTGGCGTTTCAGGTTGCGGGCTTTTCATGTTGCAAATGGGCCTCCGGAATGGATCCCATTCGCAACCAGAGGTACCACTGTACTTTAGCCATATTTTGTTCTATGTCTTTTGACCTGTTATAAACTGCCATAAGACAAGGTGATAAAGAGTAAACCCCAAAACAAAACATATAGTTAGAACGTTTCCATTAGGAGCATAAGATGCAATCATTGTCTTAGAAGTCAATTCACAAACAGCTGAAGTGAATGGGAAATTCTCATGCTTTTCATGGTTTCGGATTGTACCCAGTCTGTCTCTTGCATATAATCCAGTATTAGCTTCCCACTGCCCTGTTCATAGCTTTGCTATGGCTACATTTGTATTAATATTTCTACAATCAGCATAGATATATTTTAGTGAACATTCAGCTTTTGGTGCAAAGTGATAATTTTCCAGGAATTATTTTGTTGTTGTTTTAAAATAAGTAAATTTAGACTGCTGTAGAGGTCCCCCACCCCCCGTCTCCCTGGATTCATGCAAAATATCACCAGTGATTAATGAAAATCCTATATGGACTTTGTTGCTGAGATCTGCAGTAATTGGAATCCACATCCACATCGTACCTTGCAGTCATGCTGCAAAAGGCCAATAAATTCCCACTGAGTGTGTTACTTGTTAAATTTAGTGCATTACATTGAGGGTAATGAATAAAAGCAGTGGGCCGTTACTGTCTGGTTGGCAAAGGAGGAGCAGGAGCAGCCAGACTCCCCTGAGGCCCCAAGCAGGCTTAAAACTGTGACAGACCGAATCAAGGGACTCCCTAAGCACCACAGTTCAGCTTGTCTCCCTTAATTTCCTCTTTTACCGAGACTTCAGAGGAAATGGAGGGAGGTGAGGTAATGTTCTGCATTAAAAACACCACAGATGCATAGCAATATCCCCTGCTATATGATCTCTTAAAGCCCAGTTTGTTTAAAAGGGAAGCATGCATATTAGGATATTAGTCATTAAATTTATGACAAATTTGGGGGAAATGTATATAGCTTATAGTTCCATATAAATATAAACACACACAAACATACCTTCTATTTCTGTATGTAAGTAAATATCTACATCTCTCTCTCTTTCGCTGCTCTGGTTCCTGGAGTCGGGTTTTATCTGCTTTCTCTGATACAGTGGATGCTCGGGTTGCGAACGTGATACGTGCGGGATGCACGTTTGCAACCTGCAGCGTTTGCAACCCACGTCTGCGTGGATTGTGATTCAGTTCTTCTGCGCATGCGCAAAGTGCGATTTAGCGCTTCTGCGCATGCGCAACTGCCAAAACCTGGAAGTAACCCATTCTGGTACTTCCAGGTTTCGGCAATCTGCAACCCGAAAAAAACACAACCTGAAGCAGCTGTAACCCGAGGTATGACTGTACATATTTTGGATGCTTATTAGCTTGTACCTTATTGTTATCGTTTAATGCTCAAACTTGTAAACCATCTAGACTGCCTTAATAGAAATGTGGGGTCTAAGTAGCATCAGATGGCATGTTGGGGCTGAGTTGCTGCAAGATAGTGTGATGGAGGCAGTACAGTGAGATGTAAGTGGGAATAATTTCCCATTCTGCCCTATTATCATTGCATGCTGCATTAGTTCTGACTTGCTGCAGTTTATCTTCCACCAAAACTATGTTAGGGGCCACAAGAGTCATCTAGTCCAACCCCCTGCAATGCAGGAATCTCAGCTAAAGCATACATGTTGCACTGCAAAGGCCTAACAGAGGAAGAAGAGAAGAGTTTGGATTTGATATCCCGCCTTTCACTCCCTTTAAGGAGTCTCAAAGCGGCTAACATTCTCCTTTCCCTTCCTCCCCCACAACAAACACTCTGTGAGGTGAGTGGGGCTGAGAGACTTCAAAGAAGTGTGACTAGCCCAAGGTCACCCAGCAGCTGCATGTGGAGGAGTGGAGACCAGAACCTGGTTCCCCAGATTACGAGACTACCTCTCTTAACCACTACACCACACTGGCTCTCGAGGAACAGGAAGTCATCCTGGAGGCAGGTGGTTAGGCTTACAATGTCATCAGGAATTTGTGGGCAAAACTTGGGGAATGAGGGACTCAAGGAAATCTCTAAGTGCTACAAAGTCTACACCCTGACAGAGATCTTTTCTGGCAAATGAATTAGGTTTTTGTCATTCTTCATTTGCTGTCTGATGTTGTGAGCCCACTATGGCTAGCTGGCCCTAACACAGCCCTGTAACTGACAAGTGCTCATATGGCATAGGACTTAAATAGTACAAACACCATCAAGGCTTCCTATCTACAGGGACTACACAAGGTACAGCTTTAAAAGTGTACACAACTACTGTATTGGCCCGAATATAAGCCACACTCCCCCCCCCGCCCAAATTCCGACCATGAAAAGTTAAAGTGTGGCTTATATTCGCAACCTAAATGTGCATCGGGTTGCAGCTACGACAAGGCACTTTTCAAAAGTACTCTTGTTAATGCTCCAGCTGTAGCCTGGGAACATTTTGAAGCCCTTCACTGAAGTCTGCTTTGCCCTGACAGCTTCCCTGGACTCGGCTGTGTTCTTTTCCAGCCCTCCTGCCCCACACAGTCCGCAACAATGACTGTGAGGTGGGAGTGGGCATCACAGTGGGTGAGAAAATGTGGGCAGAGGAAGAAAGATGGGCAGCAGGTGGCGCTCCAGGGAAGTGCAAGAGCTTTGCCCCCCAAGATCCTGGACTATGGTTGGCGGTGACTTTTGCTCTGGGCCAGTGTGAATGCTCCTGGTTTTCTACGCCTGTGCTGGGGGGGGGGCGTGGGAAGGGAAAGAGGGTGGGAGAAACCCCTAGCTTTCTGTGCAGGGTGCCTTGCACACGTGCCGAGCACATACAAAGGAAACCTGCAATCCTAACCTGCAATACCTAAACAACTTTTCTTTTTCTCTATAAATTTTAACGGAGCAACTTATATTTGGGTATTGCCTTTTTTTCTTCCCCTCCCTTGAATTTTAAATGTGCGGCTTATATTCGGGTACGGCTTATATTTGGGCCAATGTTATATTAGATCCCTTCATGCTGGTTTCAGTAGCCATTTCTAAAAGTCTGTAACGCATTTCACCAGTATTGCCTCTGAAGCAGCTTGGCTCTTTCAGCAAATTCCCAGTGTGGTGACAGGATCCAAACTCCCTTCATATTTAAAGCTGAAGTGTGACTAAAAAGAGATCATAATGGACATGAGAAGCATCTTCATCAACCAGTGAAGGAAGCATGTCTTCATTTCAGGCTACTTCTAGAAAGAAACAAAAGCCTTAAGGGAAAGAAAAGTCCACGACACACATTTCTGATCCAGTTATGCTCTCTGACTTCATGAACATGTTTGCCATGAGTTCTTGAGGGTCACAGAGACACAAACTGGTGAAGTACAGAGCCATTTAAAGGCATATAGTATATTCCTTTTCAGCTGCACAGTTCTAATAAGGTTGCTTATTAGGTATTCCTAGCTAGAAACCTGTACATATCATATCTTCAAATAAGTTCATGCCACATTTTCCCTTTAGGGGTAAAAAGCCAGTGTGTGATGTAGCTGTTAGTATGTCACACTAGGACAGTTTTTGATTAAATCAAAAATTAGCCATGAAGTTAAATGGGTCATCTTGGGCCTGTCTCTGTCTCTCAGGCTACCTGCCTCATATGGTTGTTACGATAATAAAAGTGGGGTGGAATTATGGGTTCTGTTTTGATCTCCTTGGAGGGAGGGCAGAATATAAATGTAATTAAATTACATAAGTTGATATGTGTCGTATGTTGCCATTTTGTGTGGCATGGGAGTTTTCTCATGAGCCCTTCCCTTGTTTATAGTGTTCTTCGGTTAAATGATGGAAGGTTGAAGACCACACATCTGTCTCTGAGGGAGAGGATCCATAACTGTCCTTGGTGTTGTAGCTTAACCTTCCCACTACTTTATATGGGAACGGCATGCCGCAGAAATGTGGCAGATGGCTTGGATCCTAATGTAGGCTCTTTCCTTACATAATGAGATGGATGAAATGGCCACCCAAAATGGTTGTCAGCCCCTCAGAACTAGGTAAACTAAATTGATTGATCGCAGAGACTAGTCCCAAGTCTCCCTGGTTTGGGTTTAAATCATAATATTCACTTTTACTAATTTAATGACTAATCAATTACAAACCCCTCATCTCCCCATCTGCATTATTTTGACGGTGTCCCATCTTATGTTATAGAAGTCCATGATATTATCAACAAAATCATACAGGCCAACACAGTCAGTCAGATAAAGTGGCAGTGAGGGTGGTAAGGAGTATAAATACTGATGGTAATAGAAGGAAAGCAATGAGAATAAGCTGTCAGGGGTACAAACAGCATTGAAACAACATATGAGCTTACAACTGTTGAAAAATGGGTGAAAATGTGCCTTTAAACACTCATGAAAACAAATACAAAATTAGCTAACTAGTTTTTGCTTAATGCAAAATATAGCAAACACGAGTATGAGTGTTCCCCATTTTCTGACTCAAAGCTCCTCTTTTGCATGAGTCCCATAGGGTTTTACTACACTTTTGTCACTGTGAGGTGCAGTGAGAGCTCCCTCTCCTGTTGTAATCTGCTTTGACACCTTCTGAGGGCTCCATTTGTGTGAGGCAATTATGACTTTGTGTTTTCCTTTATGGAGCATAAAAGCACCTATTGATGGACATCTTTGCACACAACACCATTCCTGGCCATGGTGAAACTCCTCAGTACAGGATGAAAGGCAATGAGATACAGATAATTTCAAAGTAACGAAAGGGAACAAACTCCCATCCAGTCAGATCCCCGTTTCTGAAGCAGAGGGCTGATAATTCAAAATTAAATTTGGAATGTATGTTTTAAAAAGTAAATGTTTACAACTTTAAGTAGATTCTGGGAACATTTGAAGTAAAGTGAGCTTCATCTATGAATGAATTTGCAACCAAAAAGAACAGATAGGTTCAGCCTTTGCCACTGGCTCGGGCTGATGAGAGTTGCAGTATAAAATATCTAGAGAACACCAAAGCCCTATGTAAACACAGCTGTGAGAGAACTGAGTGACCATTGTCTTGAGACTTTATGATGGCTATGTAATTCTGAAGATTTCTTTTTTTAAAGGTTGGATAGGCTTTGGAAGTTATTAATGGAAATATGGATTGTATTAAATCACTAATACTCTGAGAATTTTAAATTTAATAATGGTAATAATTTTGAGTTGAAGTTGAAGCAGCAGCTATAACCATGAAATATTCATAGAGAATTAAGGTTCCACAATGACCTTCTTATCTTTGAACTTAGTAGATAATTTGAATGTAACAAATGGTCAAGTCAAGCGTCTGACCACTGGATCTTTACATACAAGGGATAAATTCCATTGTACACCTGGCCTTTTTATAACTCTTGTTGTAAGTGTGATCTTTGTGGTCTTTTCCCGCCATACTCAAGAACATCCTTATTAGTTCATGTCACTGACCCATCTACCACAATATATTGTTCCCAGCAGTATAAGAGCATGGGGTTACTTGAAGACTACAGTCATTCATCACTTCCATCTCTCTCTTCACACTAGAGGAAGTGTACTGCAATATGGATAAGGGAAAGATGGTTATGAAGGATAAGTAAGAAACCAGAAAACAATATACTGGTAATATAAGTTTGATAGGTGTTTTTTTAAAAACCCAATTTGATTCTTAGGTATTACCTATGATGTTAAAAATGCATCCTTATATTTACATCAGTTGGGGAGCTGATATTTAATTGGATCAGAGCAGGCATGGTGGGATAACCCTTTAATCTTCTGCTAAAGTCCTAAGGAAAATCTCTGCTCCAAAGATGCCAAGATTCACACTGGGAATAAATTTCCTATAGAGTTCTGTGTTAAATATAATTTGGCAACTGATCTCAGGTAATGAAACCTAGAAACTCACCCACCCAAGTCTTATGGAACATTACTCTAGTCTGCCTTTGTTACTCCTAAATGTTATTTCCAAGGGCTGTGCTGAACTTGGATCCACCGATCTCATCCCCAGCAGCAAAACTGTTCAGCCATTTTATTTCAGTTATTTTATCAGTCTTAGACCACAATTAGCTCAATGACTTTTACTTGGAAATGGGATTTATTTTCACGTTATGTTCTCCCAATTGCTTCCTTGGCTTTTTCATTGTGCTATGAAGCAATGAAACTCACAACAAAACAAAAAGGCAACAGGGCGAAGTGGAACATAGGCACAGTACAGGTGTCTAATGAGGCTTGAGAACAAGTTTTCCACTTCAGGTCCACCTGGGAAATACCTTTCCCTTCCTCTGTTTTTCTGATTCCACCCACCTTGTACAGTACTGACTGACAGTAATGGCTGATTACAAAGAAAAGAAACTGACAATTGTAATGCTTCAACTCCCTAGCAAGGCTACTTCTTGCATTAAGCCACATTGATATTTAAAACCCAATTCTCCAGAAAACAGCAGCTTTCTTCATCTCCACATATAGACCAACTAAGTTAGTTCTTGGTATGAGCTTTCGTGTGCATGCACACGAAAGCTCATACCAAGAACTAACTTAGTTGGTCTTTAAGGTGCTACTGGAAGGATTTTTTTTTTTTTACTATGGCAGACCAACACGGCTACCTATCTGTAACTCCACATATAGAGTGAAACATGTGGACCATGATTCTAGTAGCATGCCAGACGTCATGCAACTTTTACCAACATTGGTGTGTTAAATGCAGGCATCTGAAGAGTCCACATGCATGTATAGAGTTGTAGTGTTCAAGAGGAACAGCTAGGTGTGTACAGCTGCGCCTTCCTTCAGATATCAATGCTTAACCCATAGATGCTGGGGGGGGGGGTGAGGACCAGGAGATGAGGTCCTGCATTTAGACTCACAAATTGAAGGAAATTTGTGAATAGGGCACCCATTGCTCTGTGAAACAAGTAAAGACCAAAGATCACACTGGAATTAAAACTTGACAATTGACACTGGATGGTAGTGGTGGTAAATTGAATGGTAATATTTCCCACCAGTTGACTTGCTCCCCAAAGGGTGAATGCATTGCACCAATATCTGTCTCATTTCCTACACTGCTACACTAATAAATTTTGGACAAGAGAACCAACCAACCTATTAAATGCCGGAAAATAAAAACTGCAAATAAGGAAGTAGAGGATGCCACTACTTCTGATTTCACTAATGTGAAAGTGCACTATAGTTTCTAGTCTTTACAATTAGCACAGTGTTTACCTAAACACCTGGTTAACACCTGATAGAAATAGATTTATTTGGTGATGGTGTCTTATACTGGATGAAGATTGATTCATGTGGTAAGTGGTGAAAGGTTTTAGTGTGGTGTTTTGGCAAACAATAAACCTGGATAAAGAGCTGTCACCTACACCGCAACAAAATTCAAAATATTTCACCCACATTATCTCAATGATCCTTACCATAGCCTTGTAAGTTTAGTCAGTATTATTATTCTCAGGTTTCGTTTTGCAGACTGAGGAAGGAAGACACACTGAGGCTGGTGGAAAGGTGATTTTTGTCAAAAACAAACCAATGAATTAATGGGTGTGAGGTTTGAATCAAGGCTGTCCCAGTTTACACATTACTATTTTGATCTTAGTATGTCAGATATGAAATGGTTCCTTCAAAATGGTAAATTTCTTTACGAATAAATTGAACCAGAAATGCTAATTTGCAACTCAGTTTAAAAGGGGGTCTTTCAGTCTTCAGTGCATTTGCATTTGCAAAACATGTGGAATCTATTTCAAAATGGTTTCCCTCCTCTCCAGAATAAACTCATTAGTAATATAAGGTCAGCTAGGATGTTGCTAGTGTACCGTCCACCCTGCTGTGCTACAAGCTTCCTAACCGAGCTGGCAGAGGTAATCTTGCATGTGGTGTTGGAGAACCCTTTCACAGCAGTGTTGAGGAACTTGAGCATCCATGCTGAGGATGCCTCAAAGACGCCAGTTTCAGACTCAATGGACTCCATGACAGCTACTGAGCTGTCTCAGTACACAGTCACACACATGTGGGTGGGCATATCCCCTACTTGGTCTTTGCCACAGAGCAGACTGGCAATACTCTGTTGATTGAGGGACTCATTGTGAATGTACGGACCACTCCCTGATGAGGTATGGGCTGAATGCAGCAGCTACACTCTACAAGGATGGGGGACCCATTGAAACAGTCTACCCCTGGAGACTGATAGAATATGATGGGTTCATGAATGCTCTGAGGCATGACTCTGAAACTTCAGTTGGTCCAAAAGGCAGCAATCAGATTACTGAATGTTGGAAGATTGAGGCATGATAAAAGAAAGTACCGTATTTTTCGCTCTATTGGACACAGGTTTTCCCCTCCAAAAATTGAGGGGAAATGTGTGTGCATCCTATGGAGCGAATGCAGGCTTGTGCCATAGCCGCGCGCAACCCCTCCGGCAGGGAGAGGCTGCACGGGGCTATGGCTTCTTTAGCCCTGCGTAGCCTCTCCCGGCAGGGAGAGATTGTGTGGGGCTAAAGAGGAAGCCAAAGCAGCCAGCGGGATCCATTTTTTTATTGATTTCCCCGTCTAAAAACTAGATGCGCCCTATGGTCCGGTGCGCCCTATGGTACGAAAAATACGGTACTTCTTCACACAGTGCATAGTCAAACTCTGGAACTCTCCCCCAGGAGGCAGTGATGGTGGGCATATATTGAAAATGCCTGTACTGATGTCTGGTACACTATGGAATAATAGCACTACAGTGGTACCTTGGGTTACATACGCTTCAGGTTACATACGCTTCAGGTTACAGACTCAGCTAACCCAGAAATAGTACCTCAGGTTAAGAACTTTGCTTCAGGATGAGAACAGAAATTGTGCTCCGGCGGCACGGCAGCAGCAGGAGGTCCCATTAGCTAAAGTGGTGCTTCAGGTTAAGAACAGTTTCAGGTTAAGAACAGACCTCCAGAACGAATTAAGTACTTAACCTGAGGTACCACTGTATAATGTTAATAAAAGTTGGAAAGCAAAAATAGTCCTCTCATATACCATGCATTGTTAAAAGAAATTTAATAACCACAGTACCAAGACTTCTGCTTCTTCTCTTCAGATTTCCTTATGAGGTAAGGAATTATTTGGGGGGCAGGGAGAGAAACTGTTTATAGTTCTTATCACTCTTCATTATGAATCGATGGAGGAATAGGACAGCCAAAGAAAAGCTTCTGTAGAAGATGCTATAGCACAGTGGTGGCCAAACGTGGCCCTCCAGCTGTTTTGGGACTACAGTTCCCACCATCCCTGACCACTGGCCCTGTTAGCTAGGGATGATGGGAGTTGTAGTCCCAAAACAGCTGGAGGGCCAATTTTGGCCACCACTGTGCTATAGCATTAGATAGCCAGGCTCAACACAATGTCTTCTCCCATAATGTTTGATGGTTTCTTCAAAGAGATCCAACTTAACAGATACAGCTTGCTGGGTAAGAGAAAATCTCTCAGTTTCAGTCTCTCTCTCTCTCTCTCTCTCTCTCTCTCTAGCAGTTCTCCACATTGCCACATCAGTTTGCAATTTTTTAAAAATGGAAAAAAATTAGCATTTTAGTGCAAATTTCTCCTACCCATGTTTGTATACAGTTTTGCCTAATATGATGCATTTGTGTTTGTTCATTTCACTAATATATTTTAAGGCACATTTTACCACAGCACATGCATATTTGTACATGTTACTTGGCTAGAGAACTTCATTGCAAAATTCAGAAAACTCTGCATTTTGAAGGATGACTGTGTTTCATGTATTGTTTTAAAAGTACAAATTAGCTAGGTTTGCCTTTAAATGTGGACAGAAATGAATTTTCTCCTCATCCCTAGGTGCAACTCACATTGTACTCCTCTCCCTAACATTAAATTTGAAAAGGAAGAAAGAGGGAGAAAATGAACCATGCAAACATTAAATAATATACATTTCCAGAAACAACTGTCTCGATACCTCAACATTTCTCCAGAGTGCTTCTCCTGCCCTGTATTTGTTTCCACAGATCCTCTTTCCTTCTTCTATAGGTGAGAATGCAAATATGGCCCAAAGGGAAAAGATTAAACATCCCACATGCAATTTGCAGCATCCGGAAACTGTATTTTGCTATATATATATATTAAATAGTTGTGGAATTGGTTACCTGTCCCCAAGTGTCACATCTGAGCCTCCAAATCACTAAATCTATTGTTCTGCAGTAGGTGTGTGCTGTGTCTTCTAATATGTGCATGGCTATTGCTTTGGAATCCCTAAATTATTTTCTTTGGAAACAGGATGAAACACTTACATCTGAACTTATCAGTACTTCAGAGCCTCAAATATACTAGACATGTTTTTTTTAAAAAAGAAACCTTTAATTTTCTTCCTAGACTGGTTGAGACACTTCGAAAATGTATTTCAGATAGCTGAGATCAGTTTTATGCTATCTCAAAGTCAAATGGAACCAGTCTGATCCCAGTACACACAATTACAAATTTACTGATCTGTGACAAAGGCTTATTTAACAACAGGAAAATAATGCTGCAAATTCACTGGTCTTTAAAGCATATTTTAAAAAGAGGGAATTTCAGTACCATCACTGGGTGTGCAATAGATCCAGCAATTTTCATTTGTTATCCCTGATTTTAACACTATTGAAATTTGGCCACCTTAGTGCATATGTATTAGAGCTGTCCGTGCAGAGCCTCTTTCTGGTGTGGGGGTGGGGGAAGCGATGGAAGATTTAACTTCTAGTATCTCAGTTATTTTTTAAAGTCTTAAGGGAAAATTCATAAAACTTCAAGTTCACACATCTCTGTTAAACCTCTTTGACATGCAGATAATCCGTTCAGCAATCAGCTTTCAAACCAATGACTATTTACATTTATTTTCATGATCCCATACAGAAAAGCTACCTAGATAAACACACATACAGATATATATTTAAAAGGTGAACCTATTTATTGGGGTCTGGTCTATGCTATGCAGAAGTGACGCTGACACTTCCTTTTCCACCATCTTTCCCAGTAACTCCTTTTTATACTTATCAGTAATAAAAAGCACCCTTTTAAGGATTATCTTAATCACCAAATTGCTGGTGCCTACTTTAAAGAGGGCTCTCTTGGATTATTTTTCTTAATGTTTTTTTAAAGTCTCTTATGATGTCTTTGCCCTCGACTCATGTATTTACACAAAGGCAGAATTTGTCTGCTTGGGAGATCCTCTTGCTCAACTTCAGATTTAGTGCCGATTTCTATGACTAATAAGGGAGCTACAACTTTACGAGTCTCTTTCCCAAACAAATACTCCCACTAAGCAGTTTGGTCTGGCTACGTAAAGTCCAAAGGCAAGACCAAATTTCAACCAGAAGCATATTCTGTGATTTAATTCAAGCTACATTTATCTGGCTTTTACACATAGAAATGATTTCCATTGTTAGTAGACAACACATTTAAATATCATAGAATGGTGGGAGCTCTGATCACTTGCGGTTATACACAATGGAAAGACCTAGAGAGAGACTGGTGAACAGCAGGAATTTGAATTTGTGTAATAGAATGAGCCTTGGTCATGTTATAGCTCTGAGGAGCAGATGTATGCCATTTTATGACCAGTTCTGGGGGATAGGCTCATTCTGTAGCTCAGTGGTAGAGAACTTGCTTTGTATGCAGAAGGTTCCAGTTCCCAACCCCAACATCTCAAGGGAACACTGGGAATGTCCTCCTTCTGGTTAAAACCCTGGAAACCCTCTGTCAGTCGGTGAAGACAGCACTGAGCTGGATGGACCAGTGATCTAACTTGGCAATAAACAGTTTCCTATGCAACTCTGATTTTAAAATGAATAATCCTTCAACGCTGGATTGGCCACACCAAACACAAGAAACTGGATTCAAGACCTGCTGCAACTAGCAGCCCATGAAAACATTCTACTCTATAAAACTACATAAAAAGTCAAAGCTTCTAAGAGATTTGGAGTGCTGAATTTTAAGAGCTCTTCAGCAAGAAATATCCATGGTTAGAATCAGGGGGAGGCACAGTGCATGGATGGAAACTTCCCCAATTTACCTTAATCTAGGACTGCAGCAGAGCTTTGACACTCATTTATCCTAACTCTTATCTGAGGATGCAGATCTGAACACTGGTTACCATGCTAAATAACTAAATATTGGAGATGAAAATACTATCTATCATCTATCTATCTATCTATCTATCTATCTATCTATCTATCTATCATCTATCTATCATCTATCTATCTATCTTTCTGGGCATGAGGTCAGGGGGAGAGAGGTAAGCTAGGGACAAGGGATACTGAGAGATTGTATTGTTTTATTGTAATAATTTGAAAATGCTACTAAATCATGGATTTAAAAATGGGGTGGGGATAACTGATTCGAGCTTCTTTGTATTTCATAGTTTAACACCATGGTAAATGCAAGAGCATTTCATTCCCTGGTTGAAGAAGGGAAATATGTTCTGCAGCATCCAAAAGGTGAGTGACAATGCATTTTTGAAACAGCACCTAGATGACAGTAGACTGGCCACAATCTTAACACAAGGATCTCCCCTGTTAGTCAGTTTGAGATGGTGGGGGAAGGGAATACAGTAGCAAATAGGTATCTGGAATCAACCCCCTGTCCCCCAAGCAAGTGATCAAAGTTGTCAGAACTGACAGTTCTGATTTCTGTGTGGTGGTTCATACACACAGCAAGAAAATGCTGTACCAAAGCGCTGGCTGTGGAATTCCTCCCTACCAATAGCATGGAAGGGAAGATGATATGCACACACTTTTTTTCAGAGCATGGTAGGTAATTTTAGGCCCTGGACTTTGTGGTTCTATAAGGGGCTCCCTTTAGATGGCGATGTATATCCCATCAATTATGAAGCATACAGTTTCACCACCATTCCATGCTTTACGTAGCTTCTACATTCCTGATCTATTAGAGCAAAACCACACACACAAAAAGTGGAGTTTCCATATTTTGAAGAGCAAAAAAAGGACACAGTTGCCGACTTGTACTTTTAACTATGGATCGCTGTGACAGTTCTCGTTTTACATACTCATGAAAAAGAGGACGTGTCCTTAAAAAACAGGACATATGGCAACCCTAAATTCTGATTTAACTATAACAACATTCTGAGCATGTGCATCTACCTATTTTAAACTCAAATCACAACAACATATATACCATGTGAATAAAATGGAGCTTGCTTCTGCTAATAAACACATTTACTTAGGAAGAAACCATGCATCCATCACCATCTGCATGCTCAACCAGCCATCCCAGTGACTACGTATATATATTTTTACTGGAAATAATCAGAAGTAAAAGAAAGCAGAGACCAGCATCAGCCCTGGTGTGCTCCAGCCTGTCCATGCCAGCCCAGGGACTGATGTGAGCCTGTTTGCTTCTCCCCAGTGCCCATAATTTGCTGTTCTCTGGGTGGTCATTTGGAGAGGCAGGCTGGACTATGAGACCTAGACAATTATTCCAGGGAACAAAGGTAAGTAAGGCTGGCTCTCACTTCACAGACATGCAGTCTTATCCCATAAGTGTTTACTCAGCAGTGTCTACTCCTACTGCATTCAATTGAATTACTCCCAAGGAGACACAGAATGCAGCCTTAATTTTCTATTGATTTGCCCTGGATTGGGTTTATTATTATTATGTAGGCTAGATCTAGAGTCCAAAATAGTCACATATGCATGGTCAAAAGATATTATGCATATATTATAGACCCTGACATACACATACAAATTGCTTTAAGATTGGGGGGGAGCTGTTCAAAAGTGGCAGAGGGCCAATAATGGCATGAATGGAACACAGCATGCCTCTGTGTACATGTGAATGTAGCATGAATGGTCTTGGGATTTGCGTCCTTGGTAAACAAGGTTTCTTGGCTTAAGCATATTTAGAAATAAAAGTTCAAAATCTTTCTTCAGGTACTGGCATCGTGTAAAACCTTGTAACAGCATAATTAACTTTGTTGCAAATTAAGCAGATATTGAATTCTGTTGAGCAGAGCATCCAGATGCAGTGACCCAAGTAGTAAATATTGATTTGTGCCAAAGCGGAGATTAATATTTACCTCAAGGGTCAATACATTTTGATGTCCTCTGAAATGTGAAGTCAATATGCGTTTTGTTAGGACATTCTGAATATGTTCAAGAAGAAATATCTATAATCACCATTCTGACAATGCAGAGCTTAAGAGGATTTCTCTCCGCCTGCATCTCCTTTGCCAGGGAATCGACGTTAGAAATGTAGGAGTGGAGATTTTATTGCATGTGAACACATGAAACTGAGTTAAATCACTGGTGTACTTTGCTCAGTTTTCTCTTCTCCAACTTGCAGTGACTCTCTAGTATTTCCTAGCCCTGATACTTCTGATCCTTTTACAAAGAGGTGCCATAAACCAAACCTGGGACCTTTTGTATCCCAGTCATGGGCTTTAATACTGAGTGGTGCACAAATGGAATGCTTTTTAAGCAGTGGAGATATGAGCAATGGAAGCTGCCTTATAAGGTCAGACCATTAAGGGGGACAGGGCACCACAGCTCAGTGTTAGATCACAAGTTCATCCTTGGGATCCCAGCTAAAACTATCAGGTAGGAGTTTGGATCCAGACTCTGTCTTCTGAGAACAGAAAGGCTCCTTCCATCCATGGGTGTCTGCTGAGCAGTGGAGGAATCTTTAGCTTTCCACTGCTTCCTTTTCAGCCCAGCTGGCACACTTCTTTGAAGGACCAGGATGAGTTAAGGTAGCAGCTGCCCCACCTGCCCCAGCCTATGGTATAAAAAGTATACCATAAGAAAATTTGAGAACAATGGAATTAATTGGTTTTCTACTTCCATTTGCAGTAATAATGATACATGCAGTGCTTTTTTCCTGGGGGTATGCAGTGGTACGCATACCCCTAAACATGTTGATAATCCAATGGGAGAAACACGGTGAATCGTCAGTTCCGTTGCTACATCCGATGGCGGCCTCATTTCCTGTCATGGTGTTGCCTGAGTCTCAGATGGAAGCAAGCGTTTAATGTGTGAAGTAGGAGTTGGAATCTAGCACAATGATTGGGCAGTTTCGTTGTTACCGCCTCCGATGGTGGCTTCTTTCCTTTCCTGGTGTTTCCTGAGTCTCAGACAGAAGCAAGCATTTAATGTGCGAAGCAGTGTGGAATGTGGATATGTGGTGTTTTACTGATGAAAGTTTGGCCGCACTGAGGGGCAGTATTTCAATATGAGTAATGCATGTTCTTTGTACTTTTGTCCATTTACTGTATTTATTTTCCCTGATTTGAACTATAAAAGGGTGATTTTTCTTGAGTCAAAATGAGAGTATCCCTAACATTTTAAAGGGGAAAAAGCACTGGATACATACAAGTACACAGGAATCCATGCTTTTCTCAACATTTAGTATAAGTGACTTAGCTCTGTTTGATTTTTATTGAACCTTGTCACTGAGTTAAACAAATCTGAGAAAACGTGCACTGACTGTCCTGTCTGAGAGATAGTTTCCATAGGTTGGAGTTCCAGCCCTTTCTAAACATCAGGTGCTGTCAAGATGTTAAACTCAGGATTAAAAAGACTCACATTTTTGAAGGGATTTACTCATGAATATACATTGAATAAGGAATTTATTCCTGAAATAGAAGTTAAATACCTATGATGCCAAGTTTCGTACCAGATTTACCAACTCCTTAGACATAAATCTTTGTAGATCTATTCTTTTCATGCTTTAGCAAAACATGTGGGGTTGATTTAGTTTCACAAGTCGTTCTGTCTCTTCTCAGGTATATGCTCACATGCTACAGCCTGCGCTTTTAAGGAAGAATTTGCTGATCCAGGGGCTCTAAGTGGAGAAGGCAATTTACCTTATATTTTCCTCTCCTTATGCCTCCTGAAGTATTTTTACTCATTGCTCACAATTTCTTCCCCTTTCACACTGAACCTTCTTCCTCCTATAACACATTTCCTCTCTTATTGCCATTCCTATATATTATTATTATTATTATTATTATTATTATTATTATTATTATTATTATTATCCTTTCCTAATTTCCTCCAGTGCTTCCTTTCATCCTTTTCTCTCTCAGACTTCTTGGTCTCCCGCCAACCTTTCTTTAGTATGTGGGGAATACCTAGTGCTGGCCTCAGTCCAGTCCAAAGGCCATAGAACATCCAAGGAATGGGGTAGGAAAAGAAGAAGGCACTAGGTGGGCTGTGACACTGGTGGCCCCCAGCCCATCATTTGACAAATGCTGGATTGAGAAATGCAAATGCTCACCAACTTGCCCAACTCATTGAAAGTGCTGTGGTGTCAACTGAGTGCACCATCTTTTGGATACATATCTGAATGTGTAGCCAATATACGCCAGCAATATCAAGTCCAGTCTGGAAATAGATAGGCACGTAGGACTGCCTTATAGCTGAGGCTTAGGACTGTGCTTTAGATGCATCTGTAACATATTTTCTTCTGCTGCCACTTAAGCTGATCCACAGTCTTGGTCTGCTTCCCATTATGTTTCCCAGTCCTGCAGCATTTTACTCTCATGCTGAAGGCAGATCAGGCAATGCATATTTAGCATGTAGATGCCTGCACACATTTTGACAAGTACCACTGAAATAAATGGAACAAAAACTAAGGCTCAAGTAGCATTGAAATAAATGAAAGAGAAACAGTTATGCGTAGCCTATAGCTATGCAGCATATAATCCTGTCTAGAGTTAGTCTTACTGAAATCAAAGGCACTTGCCTTCACTTCACTGTGGGCAGTACTTTAACTGTAGAAAGCCATGCTCACTGTTTTCTTGGGATTTACAAGGAACTGGATTCAGTATAGCAACAATCTCTTCAAGGCTTTATGGAATCTATTTCACTAAAGATCTTAGAAATAATCTTTACTTGCAGATGTTAGTCAGAGTGCTCCCCTAATCCATATATTTTGGTCTTTTGTATTTGGCTGGTCTGGGGGTGTCAACTTTAAATTATTGCAAAAAAATAGCAAACAACTGGCAGCAGAAATTCATCTTAATTAGATCTTTAGGTTTAAGCATCAACGTTATTATATGCTACCTGTCAGAAAATGTGTGTGACCTTGTACTAGAATGTTATTTTATGTATTATTAAACATTAGGAACCTAGCATCATCAATATTGGGGGTTTTTTAATGCGGTGGGTCTAATTTGATGGCACAAAATCTAGCAGTCTGAAGTAAGCAAAAGCATGTAGAGTGAAAATTCAGACACTGCAGATATAATCCATCTCCCTGACACATCCAACGCCTTATTGTGAGACAGCCAGTCACAGGCTGCTAAGATGAGAATGTCACAGAATACCAAAATAGGCAGAGATGCAGTCTTGTTCATCATCACATTTATCTGCTACTATCCAGCTAAATATATTTGGGCTAGGGTTGGGGAAGAGAAACTGAAACAGCAGACACCAGCACAGCTGCTAACATGGAAGACTTGAACAGAAATGATTATATAGACTGGGAGTTCCACACTGACTGAACTTAATGTGAGTGGCTATTGTTTGCATTGTGAAAATGTTAAACTGAGAACTGTTCAGGACTGAGTCTTGCCTTCTTGCCTCCATAAAAGTGTCATGCAACCTGATGGTGCACTATAAATAAATAATATAATGTGAGATCCAAGATGTATCTATTGCAGTTATTAATATTACACAGTTTGAAGCAATAGGATGCATATAAAACTAACTTCTGTTGGAATAAAAATTGTCCAGACCCATAAATATGATTCAAAAGCTTTCCTACCAGAACCTTCTTAAAAACAGGTACAAAAACAAGTAATGATACATCCAAATAGTTCCAAAAGACATGTGCTTGTCAAAGCATGGGTTCATCTTCTTAGTAATATTAAATGACTCAAAACAGACCTAAAATTGGAGATCTGTTTCTCTCCCTAGCCTGCATTAAGCTGGAGTTGTTTTCTATCCAGGAGATACTCATTTGTACATCTGCCACTGTGGCTTGGTACAAAAGATCAAAGGCAACTCCATTCAAAATGGCGATTTGCAATTGAATACCTTACTTACCACGTCAAAAATCAGAAAACACGAACAGTTAATTATTAGCCCATTTAGGTGCTTAGAGAACCCTACTTTGCTTTAGTGAACCCCAACGGAGTTTTCCAATGTTAAACCCGTAGCAATACAGATATTTTCCATTTCTTTCCCCCCTTTTTTCCTTTTTTTAAGAAGAGTTTGGATTTGATATCCCGCTTTATCACTACCCTAAGGAGTCTCAAAGCGGCTAACAATCTCCTTTCCCTTCTTCCCCCACAACAAACACTCTGTGAGGTGAGTGGGGCTGAGAGACTTCAAAGAAGTGTGACTAGCCCAAGGTCACCCAGCAGCTGCATGTGGAGGAGCGGAGATGTGAACCCGGTTCCCCAGATTACGAGTCTACCGCTCTTAACCACTATACCACGCTGGCTCCCAGATATTTTCCGTTTCAATGCACAGTTAAACAATTATACTTAACACTCTGAAAACTCATCAAAGAATCCCATCTTAAATAAGTGACATGAGTGTCAGAGTGAGGGGTGGGGTGCATTGCTGTCTTCAAGAAGGATGGAAGAGGGGTCATTTATTCTCAAGTGACAGAGTGGTGGATACTGCTGTTGCCCATGGTCAACTGGAAATTATAATTGCCAAGTGGACCTGAGTGAAGCCTGCCTCCCTCAGGTCAGTTTGTCAAACCATGACCCCCTAAAGCCGCCATGGATTCGCTCATTTGAATCAGTGGGTTTGGCAGGAACCTGTGAGCCTCCACAGTGACAAGGAGGACATGCTGCGCTCAAAATGGTGTGTTGCGTCCGAGCAGTGAGGGAGGTTCCGTCTTGGGTCGCAACCACTGTTCACTGAGGAGGTACGGTAAGCAGCCATTCTCACCCAAATGTATACCAGCTTTCTCTTTCTGAGGTCAGTGCTTAATCAATATTGCCTGTGGTTATGACTCTGCAATAAGATAATCAGCCGCTACAGTGTCTGAGCTTTGTCTCCGACAGAAGGCAAAGATCTATGACACAGTCAAGATAAATGATTATTATTAAGAATGGCTTAATTTTATATTTTGCCTTTCAGGCTAAGAGATTCCCAAATGCATTACAAAACTTGGCGCCAATGTACATTGCTCTTCCCAAGTGGAGCCAAACAGGTGCCACTTGGCACCATGATCAATCTGTTCTTTCTTCCATGAAGCAGCCACAACAAAAGTGAAAAGGGAGAGCTAGCGAGCAATACACTGCAGCAAACAGCAGTTCCCAGTGAAAATGGAATAGGTATCTTCTAGTTGGAATATACAATACAGTTAGCAAAACCTTATCTGGTTAAAGTTAAAGCACAGCCAAGAGCAGGATGTTGTGTGTGTGTGTGTGTGTGTGAGAGAGAGAGAGAGAGAGAGAGAGAGAGAGAGAGAAGGAAGGAAGGAAGGAAGGAAGGAAGGAAGGAAGGAAGGAAGGAAGGGATATAAAGCTGTCTGTCAAGTCCAACATTCCGAGAGGACTAACTGCCTCTAAGTGGCAGGCAGTTTAGTCAGTTTTGTCAGTTGGTCGGTCGGTCAGTTGCTGCAAGGAGTGTTAACTGGTAACTGCTCGGATGAAGTCTTCTCATGATTCACTACTATCTAGTATATGGTTTATCTGTTATGTAACCTGAATCTGCCTTCAGGAACAACTGTGTAAACCTGAATGAATCTGAAAGTAAAGTAGTTTATGTTAATATGATTCAGATTCATGTGTGTTTTCTTTAAGAGGGACAGAAAGGGATTATCAACCAGGAAGGTATACTGTAATTGATAGGACTCAAACAAGTTAGCAACCCGCTTGTTGCTGCATACATTCAAACAGGGGATCGTTTAAACTGCTAAATTATATAAATGTTCCCACAGGAAGAAGTGCTTGAGACAAGTGAGTGGGAGATAGAGAGTGGTGTTCCTGCATGTGTGGTGAGTGTGTGTGTTGTATATCTATGCGTGGTGAGTGTTGTGGTTTGTGCATGCACACTGTATATGGATGCTATAAGTGGGTGTAGGTGTCGGTGTGTGCACAGACATAGGCCATGCTCATTGTTGGCATGTAGGCTTTGGAGGGATGGCTGGCAGCAGATGTGTCTCTCAGACCACCCCTGGTTTTGAATAATAGGTTAATGATAGAGAAGACCTCCAGACAGGGTTGTGAAAGTTCTATCTGAAGCCCTGGAAAGATGCAGCCAGCTAGCATGGATAATACTGAGCTAGACGGACCAATGGTATGATTCAATACAATATAAGGCAGCTTCCTGTGGACTTTCATGTTATTAAAAAGATGGTTGGTAGCAAACTAGTTGTCCTATGAACTTCAGTGGGATTAGATTCTAATGCAATATAGCAAATGATTTAGGGATCATTCTGAGCTGAAGAAATAATTTATTATTTTTTCCATGCTGGCAGATAATACAGACCCTGTTCAGGATGTAAAATAAATATGGTTCTTACGTATTTGTAAGCCATATAGAAGATGAGCAGGATACAAATGTGCTAAAATAAATTAAAAATCCCGCCCCCAGTACTGCGTGCTGCCATACTAATATGTTAGCAGTGAATAAAGGTGATGTGCTAATTAATAAAGTCTATATGCCACACAGTTGAAGTGAAATACCAAAAAATGCCTTTCCATTTGGAAGTAAATAAAAATTCAACCTTATTCTGTTGATCTAGGTGTTATATGTCAATACTGCTTCCTTTTTCAGCAAGTAAATTCAGATTTCCAGGTCCCAGATTAGGCCTAGATTACAAAAACCATAACCATTTGATGCAAGAATTTTACATTCACCTCTTAAAATAAGTCATTTCAAAGATACTTGAAAGTGCATGCAAAAATGTGAGATTTAGTAACAAAGGGGATCAGCCTTCTGAAACCAGCAGAATAAAATCCAGCTGTAGGGACTTTAAAATGGTGGATTTGTTTGCTTTGTATTATCTTAACTAGCATTGATATTTTTGGGTCCATTCGTGGTTGGCTGTCCCTGACAGGTTAGTTTAGCTTAAAGCCATGCTTTTTTTCCCCCTGACTCTGCAAAGAACTTCCATGAACCTTGAGTGTGAGAGGGCAAACAGCAGTAGCAGTTCATATGGTTCTCTGAGCTTTCAGAAACATTTAGCAAACAAATGATTGATAGTGACTTGTTGAAAGTGGCAGGGAAGCTAATGGAAAATAAATGTGACAGATAAAAAGATGATTTTGAAACATCTTATTTTCCTGATTGTTGTCTTCATATCATCTCACGGAATTTGTTGTCTTCATGTCATCTTATGGAATTTTGGATCATTATGGCAAAGTGGGTCTATAAAAGCATGATTTAAAACCATGTTTTCTTATATTCCCATACATTGCTGTTATGCTGTTTCTGAATGACAGACATATCTGCAATTCATTTCACTTGTAAACAGTGTCTTTTCCATAGGGCATTTGGTTATAAATGCATCTTACACCAAAAATAAATTTTCCAAATGATTTATATGAATGAATAGTACCATAATTATATTGAGTTGATGTGGGGATTATTACTGAGGCAGTTTTAAAAGTATGCCTGTAAGAAAACCTTACATATCTGTTGTTTCTGTTTTTGAAGATTACAGTTGTAGGAAATATATTGGAAGAAATTTGGACAAATTACATTTATGCAGTCATGCTAGGGCACATGTTTATAGTTTTGTCTCAGTAGTGTAGAGAGTGAATGCATGATAACCTTATCAGAAAGTTGTTGCTGTGTTGGTCCCATAAAATGAGAGACAGAAAGTTGTTGTGAGCCTCAAATTTCTCCAACGGAGGAGAAAGGAGGACTTATATGTAGGCCAGTTTCATGAATGGTGTTGATTGGCTCATCCATTGACCCTACTTTCTCCTGGAAGTTGTGCTGTGGTAAAATTGTAGAGCCCTACACCCTGGAGGGGAATTCAGGCCATTCGGCCTCCTGCTGTATTCCGTTCCATGTCCTAAGTACACAGTTGGTCTAAAATAATGTTTTACCCTTTTATCTTTAGGCAGTTGACCCTTCTGGTCATGAAAGCCCTCTTAAGTTACATGACTGGCATGTTTGATGCTTCTCTGTGTTCTGTGAAACTCTGGCAACATAAAATGTTGATATTATGTGGAAAGTACTGATGACATGATTACTTCCCAGAGCACCCATCAAAGAAGCAATAATGGCATGAGCCAGTCAATCATTGTTAATCACTCCTATCTGAAATTATCTTCCGCCACACACCTCTAACAGAAGAGGACCAACTCTTGGCATGTGTAGGAATGAAGGCTAAATAGAGATGGAGTGGGAATAAATATGTTTTTATGTTACCTTGGTAAGCCTCATCATTTATTTGTCTACCTACCCCTTCAGTAGACCTCAGTTTGTTGATTTGGTGACTAACTTTTAGCCAGGTGACCTCAATGGCTAGAAGCACCTTCTATCAGCTTTGGCTGGTGTGACAGCTATAGCTATTCCTGGATTGGGATAGCTTCGCTATGGTGGTTTGGGTATTGCTGATTTTATGATTGGATTACTGGAACATGTTATGTGTCGGGCTTCCCTTGCTTTTGGAATGGAAGCTGAAGTTAATGCAGCATATAATACCCCTGTTCTGAGATCTGCTGCTTTCTTACCAGGCCAAAATCCAGTTGCTACTGCTATAATGTCCTCAATAGTTTGGGACCAGTTTACACCCCATACGTGCCCAATCCAGTGGCGGACCTTGGCACCCCAAATTCCAGTCGCACCCTGTGTGATGTGGAAATCCCGTGCCCCCACCCTTTCGCCTTCTGTTGGACAACATAGTTGCAACACCTGTTGCGGTATCCCAGAAGCTCCATGCCTGGTGCAACTGAACCGGACATGCTCTCCTAGATCTGCCTTTGCCCAATCAACCACTTAGATCTGTGGACTTGGCAGTTTTACAAGTGTCACATAATGTTTCATTCTGCACTTGTAAGAAATTGGTCTTCTAATGTGCCTTTGCTGCATTGTTTTCAGTGCCTGCTAAAAAAAATTCTTTCCAGAAAGTCTAACTAACAATGAGATTTTAGCATGTGATTTTAAAAAGTAAAATTGTTTTAAAATTACTGATTTTATTTTATGTCACTTGCTTTTAACATGTTACTTTTACTGGTATTTTTAAATCAATATCTTAGATTGTCTCTTCTGAACAGCTTAGAGTCTTGAGCATGTGAGATACACACGTTGCTTGTAAAATAATGATAAAATAATCTGTCCTGTTTTGCTGTGGGTTCATGTGGAAGATTCTAGCCAAGCCCTATTAAGAATAATTCTGTTACAATTTGGTGGCAGCAAACAGGATCTAAAAATGCTCGGTGGTTGAGCTTCTGCTCACATGCAGCATCTCCAACTAGGCTGCAGTGGTGAAGGACAAAACAGGATCGAACAATTTCAAATTGCTGCACAGTTTAATGCAAAGGTGACTTTTTAAGGGATGTTGCAAGGGAAAGCTTGTGAACCCAAGAAGGGACTGAGTTCCGGAATCAGTAAAAATTACAACCAATTGGCTACCGACTTGCAAAGAGTGCTAGAGCTAACAGCTTCCTCTGAATGGTATCTCACTAAGCTTTCAAATCACAGACCTGAAAGGTGAAACATCCTTGACACAAAGCCTGCAATGTCTTGCAGGCATATACCACCATGACCCCCTATATACCAGACATGTTGGAATATATCAGTTTGCAACCTAGGGTGATCAATCAATTGTGGGGTGATCAATTGCAGGGTGATCAGTAAATGCAGCAGAGACTGTTGAAGCATAAAACACTGGATAAAGTCGTGGCACAAGCAAGCAAGGTGGAATTAGTGAAGGATATGGCCTCTCTAAGTAGGCACAAATCTATGACTCAAGTGCAATTACACACTTCAGAGGAGAAGGATCGATCTTGCCAGTCTGATGAAAGCTCTACTACAAAGAATATTCCTACAGCCATTCAACAGTTGCAGAAAGATGTAAATAAGCTAAAAGCAGCTGAACAGGAACAGCCATGGGCTGTGATTTACCTGGAGGAGAAAGAAGATGAACACTTGAGGAAATGACTCTTGGGACTGCTAGGCATACAGGCAGGCATGTGCAAGAGGGAAATTGTGTCATAAACAGGAAAACAGGAGAACGTCTCTTTTGCTGCAAGTTTGACTGAAGGTCCAGGTAGAAAACCATGGTTGGGGTATCCATAGGAGGTGGGTAACATGTACTAAGCAACCTATCCTCCCCTAAGAATTTCTGGCAATGTCTTGTGAACAGCAGGTAACTGAAGTATCTCTGGTCTGCTTTATATAGGTCTTAGCTGGCATAAACAATAAATCTGTCATAACCACCTACCATTTGGGATAGAACAGAGCAAATCCACATCTCACAGACAAAAGTTATCATTATTATCGTCATCATCAACAACAACAATTATCCATCACTTACATAACATGTCTCAAAGTGACTTGCAATTATAAAAGCATACATAATACAAAATTTAAAATACCTTGGAAAGATGAAAGAATAAATGTCACGTTGACATCACAGTAAGACAATACTTACTTTTAAATGGTTTTATATGTTTCAATTGTTTTATCACTGTTGTGTTTGTTGCCTGGCCTCCTTTGTGAGGAAGGGTGAGATATTAATTTAATAAATAAATGGAAATATAGAAATAAATACAAAGGCAGTCATAAATTGACTCATATATTCCAGAAAGGTTACCTGGCAGGATTAGGAGCAACTGAATTTAGTTCTCTATTTTTTGACAGTCAAAATACTGAGAGCAATGGCAGCAAAGCTCTCTTTAAATCTCAAATAATATGAAGCCAAACCGATAAAACATTTCACGTATTGATCAGCACTGATCATGTTCCAACATTCTCAGTTTGTTGTTTTGTTTTGTTTTTACCATTGATTGCTGCTCTCTGAGCCAATACAATCTGTCCTTAATAGTTTACTGACTTTCCAAACAATGTACACTATGCAGGTTTTATCATTAAGCTTGCAGCTCTGAGCTTTTGGGATACAGTACAAAGTTTTGCTAGATGTTTCCCAAAAGTCTTTTGGGTAAGTGTAAGTGTATTAAATCTAATGAATTGTAGCTTGAAAGAGCACGTGACATACATCCCTGGAGATGCTGCCAGATACACAAGATGCGAACTGCCGTGTAGATCTCCTAAAACTATACCTACTTACCAAATTAAAATTAATAAATAAAAGTCAGCTGTTTCATGCCAAAATTTCAGACTTAAACTATCTATCACACAAACCCAATATTCTATTAGGAAACTTGAGTTTTTGGAATATTCTATATCAAAAATATTATACATTTTGAGTATATCTGAGTTTGAGTAAGTGCTTTAGCTCATTTTGCAAATGTGTATATAACTTGGATCTTCAGTTATTTAGTAAACTATTTTGAGGATCTTTCTAAAACTGAGTCTGATCAATTATGAATGCCTTGTTCAAAAAAATCCTTCATGTCTTCCTTTCAGACACATCCTAATATGAAAAATAAATCACAGTTTCCCCATCTAGAAGTGTTATTTGAAGTCCTTGAATTGACTCCTTAGCAAAGATAAAATCTATTAATCTTTTAATCTCTGTTCCAATTCCCTAACACCTCTGATAAAATCCACAGTGATTTGACCTTCTGAAAGTTCAAGTCCTTATATTTGGTTGATAAACTATAAAATGTCAGAAAGCTACTGTTGCAAATTAAAAGAGCAGCCAAAAAAACTGTATATACTACTGTGCACTACGATCTTCCTCCTTCTCCTATACATAGAAATAATAAGTATTGTCAACTCTTTTGACCAAAGGGGACAATGATTCTTGAATTCAGTTCCAATCCCTAGGGTGACACAACTGATTATCAAGTCCAGGATGAATACAGGTTGAAACAGCACAGTTCAAGCCACTCTTGCATTCATGTGTAGACTGGCTGAAAATGTTTCCTTGAGATTGTAGCCAGCTGTTAGCCAAAATTGTCCCTCCACCTGCCTTTTCCAAAGAAAGAATCTCAGCTCCCAATGGAAGGTCGGGTCTTGGGCTCTAAAATGGACTTGCTCAACTTTAGACCCCAACTGCTGCCACATTGCTCTGCAATCGCAAACCAGCACAGGACAAACAACATCAGCAAAGCAGCAGTTTTTATTTGGTCCCACCTTCAAAAACTAAATCGTACATATTTCAGGTGCCTAAACTGATAAAAAAGCAACTATTGACATTCTTTTTCCTGTTAACAATGTGATTAATTAAAAGATACTGCCTTCCTTCAGTTTCTTCAATGTAAGGTGTAAATGCATTTAACTTTTAATGAACACACAAACAAATTGACTAAAGCAGAAGCTGTGGTCCTCCAGATGTTGCTATGGAACCCTAGCCAGCATCTCCAGTGCTCAGGGATGATGGGAGTGGTAGTCAAGCAAAACCTGGAAGGACAAAGACTCTTGACCCCTGAACTAAAATCAGTGTAATCCCTTGACAGTCTTTTCATGTCTATTTAAAATGCTGTCTTTTAAATATTTTAAGGGGCATGATCCAATCAAGCAAAGTGTTTCTAAGTTCTATTGATTTCTCTGAAATAGTAAGTAAGTGCCTAGTTAAATCAATGTTACTTAAAAGTGTTTAATTCTGGCCGAATCATGTCCCATGTTTGCTTATTTTATTACTCAATCTGGAGAACAAAGAAGTATAACAGTTTTTAATTACATTTTACAAATTTTTATCATGGTGCTATAAATGTGTTTTTTCAATATTAATATCCTACATTCCCCGTCACATACAATTGTTAATTCAAAATGGATCTGGAATGGGTTGAGGAGAAAGCTAATCCTTTCTTACAAGAGGTACAAAAAATTCCAAAAGGCTGCTGCCAGCAGCTAGAAATAAGTACTCAAACCACCTCATCAATACTTCCAAAACAATGCTGATCTGTTAAAAGTTTGTGGGTTTTTAAAATGGTTTTTCTTTTTTAAAAATTGTGCAGACTTTGGATCAAACAGACTTGGCAGACTACTTGTGTGTAATGGACAGGGACTAGATTAATCCCTAGCTAAAGTAAAGGGATCCCTGACCATTAGGTCCAGTCGTGGCTGACTCTGGGGTTGCGGCGCTCATTTCGCTTTATTGGCTGAGGGAGCCGGCATACAGCTTCTGGGTCATGTGGCCAGCATGACTAAGCCACTTCTGGTGAACCAGAGCAGCGCACGGAAATGCTGTTTACCTTCCTGCCATAGCGGTACCTATTTATCTACTTGCACTTGGATGTGCTTTCAAACTGCTAGGTTAGCAGGAGCAGGGACTGAGCAATGGGAGCTCACCCCATCACGGGGATTCAAACCGCCGACCTTCTGATTGGCAAGCCCTAGGCTCTGTGGTTTAACCCACAGTGCCACCTGCATCCCCTAATCCCTGGCTACATGTGATCAAAATAGGTTCAAACAATAGAATAATGGCAGTCAGAAGTGGGTAAATCCCAGTTCTATAGGGTGAAACAACCTGTTGTGACAAAGTTTCAGAGCCATTTTGGCAATAGGATGCCCTATTCGCTGGCAATATGAACAGCAGCATAGGGCTGCCAAACGTCCGGATTTTTCTGGACATTGCCAGGATTTCAAAGGCAGAATTGACATCCAGGGGAAATTTCCAAAAGGAAAGGAAATATGGCTTAGATCAATAATTATTTCAGTCTTCAAAAATCGGTGATCCGGGTGATTCAGTGATCATGGGATCATCGGCGATTCAGACCGATAAGTCTACTGTCAGTGATAGGGAAAACCTAGGCTAAGCACCTTTTACTTAAATTACTTACCCGGATGAAAAGAGCAAATAGGTTTTTCCAAAGGCTGCACTATCTTATAGTGTGGTGTAGTGGTTAAGAGCGGTAGACTCGTAATCTGGTGAACCGGGTTCACGTCTGCGCTCCTCCACATGCAGCTGCTGGGTGACCTTGGACTTCTCTGAAGTCTCTCAGCCTCATTCACCTCACAGAGTGTTTGTTGTGGGGGAGGAAGGGAAAGGAGAATGTTAGCCACTTTGAGACTCCTTCGGGTAGTGATAAAGTGGGATATCAAATACAAACTCTTCTTCTTCTTCTTCTTCTTCTTCTTCTTCTTCTTCTTCTTCTTCTTCTTCTTCTACCATTGTCTTAGACCAAACTCTGTTGGTTGGAACAGTGAATGGAGTTCAGGAGGTAGCATAACTTTATATATCCCTTTTCAAAATCTCATTGACTCATCTCAAAAGTCTCATTGAACTCTGAGGAACTTCCTTTTGTATGTACATGTCATGCAAATTGCCTTATTATGAATGTGTGACTGCGTACCTACTCTAGCCCATCCTGCCATTAGCTGTCCTTCTATCGGCCCCAACAGTTCCAATAGGTACCAGCTTCCTATGCTTTAAGGCAGGGAATGATCATGCCACAAATGTTGAATCTGGAATATTTTTCAGTTTAAGTTGAAGCAATATGCCCTGACCCAGCTTTGGTCCCAGGCAAGTCATCTTATCCAATAACCAGCAGACCTGGATGGTGTATACTGTACATTCGTGTGTTCTTTTCTGCCCACTGAGCAGGTCAGCTTTTGTAGAAGAATTAATCCTGTGATGAGCAAATGAGACTTGAAAAGAGTTGGAATCCCTGGATAAAGCTTGTTTTGCACCATTTCAGAATTTCAGAAGTGTTCCTTTTTGTCATCAAGACAGATTAGAGAAGAAAATGAAAGAGAGTATAGTTAAATGGAAAAATTACAAGCTAGAGAAAATATAGAGGGGGGAGATGTAAAGAAGCAACACAAGTGATTTTGGTAAACTATAAGAAGTTTGAATCATGTTTTTTACTCTGATTTTTAATGTTAGACCTTATTTTAAAACAAATATTCCCTTTGTAGCTGTGGTTGGGCTTGGAGCCAGAAATAAATACCTCAACAGATCAGTGAGGGGAGGAAGTCTACATGTGCAGTGTTTTGAGCACATAAACTCAGAAGTTTGGAAATTTTACAAGACCACTAATAGAGAAAGTATTCAGCCTCATTGTCAACCCAAATAAGTTAGGCTAAGCATCAAGTCTTTTGAACGCATGTCAAAAATACTGAGCTTCTTGTCTTTCAGGCTTGCTTATTGCTTGTGATTACATTTCTTCAGAAACATTCCTACTGGTTTCACAGCTGTGGAGGTTATTATGTGCCACATGTTCAAAATGGAAGGCCAGACATTCAGTAGAACAAACATTTGTGTCTCTTTCAGAAATTCGTCCCAGGAACTCATGACAGAACTGCTTAAGGAACAATTTCCTCCCATATCTATAAGTCCCAGTGGCAGTCTCCAATGTTAACCAACTATACAAAGTGAGGCAAACTGAATGGCAAGAGTCAATATAGAAGTAAAGGTAGGGAGGGAATCAGAGAATTGTCACTAGATTATCAGTTTGAAATTCTTGGCTGTAGACAGAGCTTATGCAGGTGTTGAGGTGAATAGCTAAACAGCTGGGGTGAGATAACCCCCAGCTCAAAAAAGGTTCTCCATCTCCATCTTATATCCTGTATCCATATGCTTATTAAAGCATCCAAAAAAAGGAAACAAATGAATACATGAAATGTCAAAATAATATAATTTTATTTATTAGGATCTGTGGTATATGACATGTACCGGGGGTGGGGGGCACATCCAATGGAAATATATTATTTAATTGAAGTTGACATATATCTGCAGAGCAGATGATCAGTCATCATAATCAAATATTTAGATGGTGAGGTTTTCAACAAGCAAGCCTAAAACAGTTGGTGTGGTCATGAGATATAGCCAGATTTCCCATTGTACTAGGAATGCTATGGACTCTCAGAGTCCATTCTGGCAGACAGGGGCTCCAATGCTCTGCAGAACTTTGATCAAGTAGGTGAAGCTTCTGACAAACACACAGAGTGCGAACAAGATTGAGTGTATGTGTGTGGGGGAGGGGGGCTCATTTAATTTCACTGCACACAGGTGGTGTAGTGACAATAAAGGTTTATTATTATTATTATTATTATTATTATTATTATTACTATTATTATTATTATTATTATTATTATTATTTTGCAACAAAGAGCTGGTCCACACTTCTGCTTGTCCTGTGCATAGAAAGCATTCATGGAGAACCCCATTTCCCTTTTCTCCAATTCAGTGCTAAACCACAGGTTTCACTGAGGAAAGTGGTGAATGAGCCGTAATCATGTGCAAAAGTACCCTTAAGACACAGATACTTGTGCCTTCTCATCATCCCAGGAATGTATGTATAACCTGTGGCAACTACTCTTAACAAAGTTAACTATTCATTTGTATTCACAGACAGAATAGTGATGACAGGGGTGGGGGGACAATATTTTCTCACGCTTTTCCAGTGGCTTGACACAATTCCAATCAATGTAGTGAATGTGATTATAGAGCCTATGAAAGAGAATAATTTTGGATTAATCCAGAATGTGACTTTATGTACGTAATCCAAATATTTAACTGTATTTTTAAAATCCAACACCATCTATATACTGTGGTTTACAAACAATACTATTTTCATATTCATTTCACAGCTGGACAGGAATAAAGGTACATCCTTTGGGGCACATGCATTTCTCTCTCTCTCTCTCTCTCTCTCTCTCTCTCTCTCTCTCTCTCACACACACACACACACACACACACACAATGAGAAAGCAAATTATGGAGTGATAAAAAGGAGAGCCCATTAAAGAGTGGTTAGAGCATGTCTTAATGCCAAAGTTTATTTAGTTATTACTTGCTTTGCTGCAAAATATGTTCCAACTACTACTACAAAATTTAGCACATTAATAGGAAACCAAGTTTATCAATGCAGCTGCAGCAGTAGTTGGTTATCTTAAAGTTAAATTCTTTGCCATGATTATGTCAGGGTAAACTGATATCTCCAAGTATAAGGAATCATACAAACAGAATGAAATCAGTAGCCACATTTAAATCAGCAAATTGGCTGAGTCTGGCAGTGACTTCAATTACTTCTGTCCAAGTGCACTTGAAGTATCAATTAATCTCCCACACTTAGAATGTACACGTTCCCCACTTATCAAATTAAGATTTAAGCTAAATCAATGCATGCAATGATAGTTTAATTATATTAAGCCACATAAAACACACAATGAGGAAGTCTGTTCATGCAGATAACCACTTGGGTGCCAGGGATTGAACAAATTGCTAAAACTATTAATTTACTTTTCGAGTTGCTTTTTGCATAAAATAATATTATTCTGCCGTCAGCAATGCAGACACCAGTCTTGGTACATAGATGGCTGAAAAAGAGAATGAGGGGGTGGGATTATAGTGTATAATGGATTTTTTTTCCTCCTTAGGGCACCAGGTGTTTTAAATGCCACCAGAAGGGTGCTTCAGGCAAAACCAAGATAGCTTGGCATAGATTACTGAAAGCTTTTGTGTCCTTGGCAAGTTTTGATTAAGGGCCAATGCTGTAAGTCCAGTGGGCTTTCAGAGGGTACAGTCTAGCTCATATTTATTTTAATCGCTACTGGCAGTTAGGATAATTACATTTTAATTTAAATTGGTAATTTTATGCTAATATACAATCAGAACGCTAGACTACAAAGCAGCTCATATTTTGCTTTCCAAACAGTAGTCCTTGTGTGCTAACATAAAAGTCCAGTTCCACAGAGTGCAGTCTACCCTCTTGTATTACATACACTGAAGTTCCATCAAAGCTTGGACTTCGTGGACAGCATGAAGGCCCAAGAGTAAAAATAAATATTGAATATAACATGAGCTTTTACTTCCTCCCCACCCCCCAAAACCCTAATAATTTCTGTCACAAGGCAAAAGCAAAAGGAAACAGAAAGAAAGAAATATCTGTTTGCTTCAGTTTGTTATTCTTCATGATTCTAGTCCTTCCAACACTGAATCTCCCTCTCTAAGGCCGAGTTTACTCTAAACACCATGGTGGATTATTGGACAATAGTGTCCCTCACGCTGATGGAATGTTATTTGGTTCAGCAGAGGCTTCTGTCAGTGGAATGGAGAAGGACGACATGTTTGCTGTTTTCCTCTTCCTTCTGCACACCCTCAAAATCTGCTCTAGGGAGCCTTCAGAACAGTGCAGGTGACACTGTGGACTGCAAAGGGGAGGGGAAATTGGTGAAAGTTGCCTTCTTCTCTGTTCCACTGATGGAAGTTTCTGCGAAATTCTTTAAAAAAAAAACAAAAAACACACACCTCCTTATTGGGCAATTCACCTCCTTATCTGGAAAGATGGAACTTTCAAGTTCACATTGAATGCCAATGTGAGGAAGTGAAAAAAAGCGTCTCAGGGACTGGGCATTACATATGTAGGTCATGCAAGTTTCTCAATCAAGTCTTTACTTCAGAGCAGTTGAAATATAGAATGTTAGAGAGTCAGTGGAAGTAAACAATGGAAAACTGAAAGGAGAGGAAGGAGAATGGGTCTGCTGAAACCCTAACAGCTTATTGTAAGTATGGAGGTGAACACATACTCTCTCTATATATATCTGTTCCAAGAAAATGCTCAGATTTGGTCAGTTGACATGGATTCTCTGTTTATGTCATCTATCCTAACCCCATTTTTTTTTAAAAAAAGAATCATACTGTTATGAGTTTGAGAGGTTAGGCTGAATACTTGGACCCGCCTTCTAATTCCTGGATCCAGCACAGTTGCTGGAATAGTCAGGCCAGCCTGGTAATCACCTGGGAGATGAGCCATTAAGAAAGAAAAGAGAAGGTAAGGGGTCGTTAAGAAAGTCAAATGGGAGGTGCCCCTCCCTCAACCCAGAGTTGGTTTGGAAGAGTTTTGAAGTAAAGTTTTAGAGCTGAGTTTATGATTGGAGTTTTTGCATGGTGTGAGCTGGGGGGGGGGGAAGGTTGCAGCCTTGTAAAGGCAAAAGTCTGTAAAATGCAGCAATCTGGAGAGAGGGTCAGAGCCATGGCTAAGATCACTTTGAATCCAAGGTTACAGTTATGGGAGAAGCAGGACCCTCTTGGAGTGTTAACACTGTGAGCTCCTCCATTGTAGGCTTGGGTTGTATATACGTGTAAATAAACCATCTGTCATAAAGGCACCACAATCTCCACTGTGCCTCATTTCCAAAGGAAACACAGACCCCAGGTGACACTGTGGAATCTTGCACTGCTCAGAGGTTGGGGTGGAGTGCAACAAGACCAATTAGATTTCCTTGCAACCACGCATCTATGTACAACATCTCAGTCAAACACACCTCATGTTATTTGAGCCTCAAAAAGAAGCAGCTCATCCGATAAAGACATATTGTCCTATCTATCCTATGACTAAATTGTAAAACATCAGTGGTTTTCTTTGTTTATCCACGCAATCATCAGGTATACAACTGCACACGACAATGTTAACATGGTTGAATGTGGGTATATATGGCTGTAGTGTGCTGAAAAAAATAGTCTGGGAAGACTGCTGGTTGAAAGAATAGAGAAAGTGTATGCTCCTGGCAAACAAAGGCATTCTAAGTATAAGCTTAGATGTGACTATCATGGAGTCATGGAGTCAAATGAAAGGTCTAAGACTAACTGACTTGGACGAAAAGCAGGAAGGAAGTGAAACCTGAGAAAAAATCTACATGTCAACAGCTACTGAAGAAGGAATCAGTGAGGGAAGAATAGGTTGCCTTCCTATCACACACACACACACTGGTTCAGGGTAACTTATTGAAAGCATTGTTGCTTTACTCCCAGAAATTATGAGCAGGGAGGGAGTACGTGACACTTATGACCATTGCTGCAATTTTAGTTCCAGTTGCTATGACCATAGCAATGGCCAGTGTTGTCTCTGTGTGCTGCCCTCCTGTCACACGTAACGTTTCTCTGCCCAGCTGTGCCTGCAAACACTATCATGAAACAAATCGGGCTACTCCTGTATGTGGATCATCCCGAGTCACTTGCCCAAAACCCAGCTTCAGGATAGAGAGAGCTGCTACCAGTTGGTATAAACAGTATTGGACTAGATGGACTAATGCTCTGACTCAGAATAAAGGCACCTTCCTATGTGCCTATGGTCCACGTATTACATCCTTTTTCACTGTCTAATATTTTTTGAAAAATATTAATGAAAAACAGATTTGTTCTAATTTTATAGTATTTGTTCTGTTTCTTTTTCACTAATTGTGGTGTGAAGAATCTGGATGAATGGAAGCCAAGATTTTCTGTCTGCCACATTGGGGGGGGGGGGAGGAAATATAATGGCACACAAAGATGCCTGGCAGCATCAACACACTGCTGGAGAAGCAATTTCTCTTTGTTTAGATGGCAATGTGTACGAACATTTACATAATAAAATAGTCACACAAGTAACAGATGGTGAAGAGGCACTTACTTTGCCACATGTTGGAAGCATGATACAGTTCCTTGACGAACTCATTTTTCTTACTTTTGCCTGTGGACGTCTACCAGCTATTAACCCTCCAGGGTTATTTGACTGGTGAAAGCTTTGAGGGCTGAAGCTTGGCAAAAAACAACAAGCCCTGTCTACAGAATTTTCCATCCTAAATCAAGAGCAAATGTTCTACTCTGCCGGCAGCTTTGCAGTTTATCCAAATCTCTCCCCCTCCCCACGCTTTTTTTAAACTGTCAGAAAAACTAAATATTAATCCCTTTTGCTGGTGACACTTCCTGGGCTGAAATTCTGATAAAAGAAGATAAATCCTACCATTGCCCCAGGTCTTAAATCTCTTTCCCTCTGGGCTTTTCCCTTTTTTTCATAAGAAGAGGAATGAGAACCAGAAAGAGCTAACCATACTAATGCTTCTTATTAAAAAATATCAGTACTCTGATGAATACCATTAATTTTCTTTATGAATTAAATGCCAGTAAATAAATCTCTATTAGAAGGAATGGCAGCTTCACAATCTGTGTAAACTCACGATTCAACTATTAGGGGGAAACAGCTTGACTCCAAACTGTGCTGTACACTAATTACAGCTGGAGCCAAATGCATCTTCTCGTATCTACAAGATTGCCATGCACAAAATCTGATACCTTTCATGGACTTTGCTGCCTTTTCTTTTCTTCTTTCTGAAAATATTGTAACCTTATGGATGCAAGGGTTGAAAACTGATGGCTAGTTTCTATTAAGCATCAACAAACTTAATTGAGCTTAAATGCCTGTGGGTAGTGGATTGTTTTACATAGGTTTACGGAGCTACTTTGCTTCTCCCATGACTCCTGTTCCCAGCTCCTCCAGCAGACCTTTCCCCTCTTTCCACTCCCGCATTTCTTACTGAAGCATTTCAAATGAGAACAACAAAAAGGAATACAGCCTCAGGCAAAAGAAATGCAAGCAAACAATGAGGATTGGGGCAGGAGAGAATTCAGCGAGTGCATCACTGCAAACATTAAGACCAACAATAACAAATGATCTAAATACCTTAGAAGCAGGAAACCAGTTAGGACGCTGATTGGGTCTTTGGAGGATAAGGGAGCCAAAGGTATGTTAAAGGAGGAAAAGGAGAATGCAGAAAAGCTGGATGACTTCTTTGCATCTGTATGGACAGCAGAAGATGTAGGGTAGAATCCTATGCCTGCCCTAGTCCAGTTTCCTCAGGATGAGCACCTGAGGAATTAGGGCAAATAATAGTGACAAGAGACCAAGTTCTAGCTGTATTGTCAAATTAAAAATAGTATTCATCCAAGAGTTATTAAAGTATCTGAATATGGCATTGCTGATCTTTTCGTGTATCTGAAGGACAAGTTATATATTTTTGTTCCTCAACTCTCTGGAAAAAAAAATTGAGGGTGCATGAGGACTGTGGGGAAGGGGAAGAGGAGGTTCTGTTGCACATGTGGAAGTGTGTTGTGAGAATGTAATTGCCCCAGTGACTGCATTTCAATTGCAAATAAGTATTAGGTACAGTAAGTTTGGCAGTTTCAAATTCTTTAGCTTGGTTTACTAAGCACACTGAAAATAAACCTGCTAAATTAAACCTTTCTTTGTAGCTTTTCTAAGAAGGCATTTCAGAGTATTCTACCAGTTCAGCCTGAACCAGGAAGAAAACAGTTGCACCAGCAGGAGAAAGGCAGCCCTTCTTGGAGTTTGTGGGCCACAGCCTAGTTTTGATTACTTAGAGCAAGGGTAACCAACATGGTGCTCTCCAAATATTGCTGGACTAAAATACTACCATCCCAGACCATTGGTTATGCTGCCTGCGGCTGGAGTCCAGAAAAATCTGAAGGACACTATGTTATCCATGATATACGGATATAAGCTGAATCTGGGTGTAGCCAGGATTTCTGTTGTGGGGCCAGGACACTCACATGTCCTGTTCCAGAACTGAGCTACCCATGATGCAATTGGTCAGTTCACAGAAGCCATGCCTATTGCTTAGTTGTGTTGCCAGTTGTGTCTCTAGAATGCACCACAACATCATCCAAGTGATCTCAGCGAATGTTTCAATTTAAAATATTCTGATTATGGCTACTTTTTGTCAAGTGTTTTTATTTATTTGCATGATTTAGGAGGGGTAGCTGCCCCCCTGCCTGCCTGGCTATGCCCATGTCTGAGTCTTAATTAGGGATTCTCAAAAAGAAAAGAAAAGAAAAGAAAATACAGAAAGTTATTTTTTAAATGAATGAATAAGCCACATAGCCAAAGGGTTGTTTTTTAATAATCCTGAAGTGATATGAAAGCAACCACAGAGGCACCAGCAAGCAATTAGGTAGATGTAAAGGAGAAACTGGTCTCATTGAACTCCGTGGGACATTTCTGAGCACATGTTCTTAGGTCTCAGTAGGTCTCAGTTCTCAAATGTTTCCAATATAGGTGTTGCTCTCTGAAACATTCTGAGATCTTTGTTGACCTGCAATGAAATGTTAGTTTCAGTACTATTAGCTTGATGGCTGAGGCAATGTTGTTTTTCTTATTTTAGGGAACATATTCATTGTTTGTGGAGTCTAAAGTCACACCAGACTTTCTGAAACATGCCTTATTTTCAAAGGAGTGAACTCATCAACAAGTAATTGAAAGGACTTTAGCTGATTCAGTATGCTGTTGAGATTCTACTTCATGCTGCTTTACAAGAGCACTCATTTTTCACCTGCTGTGGATAATCATGAATGAGTTTAACCTGAAAAAGAAAGATCAACATCAATTTGGCCATCAGTCAACTGAAAATGGTAGTGTACTCAACGTTTGTGAGCTGATTCCACTCTCAAATGCAGCTATGAATATGTTAGACTTCCGTTTCTGAGCCCTAGTTTGACGAGATCTTCTGAAACATCAGTTTTGTAAGCATGTATTTGTGTAAATTCAGGGAAGTCCGCTCTGTAATATGTAGTTATGTAACTACATATTGAAGTCATATGTAACTCTTTGATATTTATTTTTCTTAATAAATAGTAATTTACTGTGAGTTATTTATCACAGACTATTCAGATAAATTTTGATTTGCACATTTGGGTGTCCTATAGAGGTTCATCTCTCATGCACCAGAAAATATTTTGCTTCAAAAGGTTCCTATTAAATGGGTCATTGCTAGGGTGTTCTGCTCTGCTGGCTAGCCATATGGTTAAACTCTAGAACATATCACTGACTATGTCACTGTAGCAGAAGCCAATCTAATACTCTACTCTATCAAAAGGTTTATAAAAGCTGAGCAGAATTCTTATGTGAATGTTTTCAGCAATGTTAAAAAAATGCCTTCCCCAATTTGTTGGCATTCTTCATAAAAAAAAATCAAATTTACAGATTTGTCTAAATTACTCTCATGGGCAGTTCCTGACATCATCATGCAAGCACATCTAATTGGCTATGAGATGTGCTGGGATAGCTCAGTCAGTACGGCATGAGACTTTTACACTCAGGGTTGTAGATTTGTGCCCCACACTGGGCAAAAGATTGCAGGGGATTGGACTAGATTACCCTTGTAATCTCTACAATTCTATGTGTAGCATTGTGAAAGCATCCCATTCAGTATGTGACCCCTGATTAGGTCAGATTACCATATAGGTGTGTGGAAATGCAGTGAGCTAGGGATATTACCGTAGCGGGTGAATATAAGCCTCACTTTGTGGCTTATATTCGTGTTATGTACTGAGTTGAATAGGATCCAAACTGCAGCAGTCTGATTGGTCCTAGAACAATAGGATCCAAAAGGCAGCAGTCTGATTGGTCCTAGAACAATAGGATTCAGAATGCAGCAGTCTGATTGGTCCTAGAACAATGCAGCAGTATGATTGGTTGGCAGGAACCACCCAATCATGCTCCAGATAGAAGTGAATCCACAACTTGATTGGCTTACAGTAGAATTCCAGAATTAGCCAATCATGTGCAGCCCATTGTGTAAATAATGTATATAAAGCAGATACTTTGAGGGGACATTCATTCATTCCTCCTCACCACTATGAGCTGAATAAAGAGCATGAAATCAGTTTGCGACTCTGAGTATATTTCAATTCGCGACCTTATGGTATGCAGCCAGGAGCGTGGGGCAAACAGCACCAGGAGCATGGTAAAGCAGAGCCTGCCCCATGCATAGTCCCCTGTCCTCTCCCCCAAGGCCAGGAAGCGAGGAAGGGTAAAGCCTGCCAGCAACGCAGTGCGGCTCCACCGCTCCAGCCCAGTATGCAGGCAGGAGCAGCGAGGAATGGAGCGGCTTATATTCGAGTATTTTTTCTCTCTCCCCCTCCAATTTTAAAGGTGCAGCTTATATTCAGGTGTGGCTTATATTCGGGCCAATACGGTATTTTATTTTTTCTCTTTCAGGAGAACAGAAATTGCTAGTTTCAAACTGAAAACTGAATCTAAAGTTTATACAATGTAGCCCAAATATTTATTATTACAGTTCATTAAGACAAAACGTTTCCATTCAATTCTTTATACATTTCCTTTTGTAAAACATGATTCTGACAAATGGAAATGTAGATATTATAGTTTGTCTTTTCCATATGATCTCACTCAGAAACGATAGGCCCATCAGCAGCCATTACTGTTTATTCTGTTTTTGTGACAGCTGTGAACAGTGATGAAGTGGTGTATGTATTTTTTATTTGAGTATTTATGTCCTGACTTTCCAATGTAAATACACCAGTCAGCCAGCCACCCCAGACCATCAATAAGCAAGCATTGCCACCACTAGGGCTGCCATCTCAGGAAGACAGAACAGCCTGGAGGCTCAGGAAGAATGAGTGAGGAGAGGAAGTTGCTATCATAATCCATCTCCATCTCCCTGTACTCATCAGCCACCTAACTCTTTCTAATGGTAGGACAGGCCGTGACAGCTGGGAGTTAAACTTCTTCTATAATTGCCCCACGGTTGTGGAACCTGTTGCCTGAAGACGTTAGAAGACCTCTTTGAAGGTGTTTTGGAGGAAGTGCAAGAAACCTGTTGGGTCGGGCATTTAACTGAGAATATAATTCCTCTGGCTGTTCATATGTAGTGTAAGTAGTTTTTAAAAAGAGCTTATTCAAAGTTGCATTTTCTTTTGCACAGCAAACATCTTTTAATCCTTTCAAGAAAGTATGTTGGCATCTGTCTGTCTTGAGAAACAATGGAGTGCGCATCCAGGGGCAAAGTCTAACTGTTCTGTTAGCAGCACTGAAGCGACCACCCCATAGTGCAATTCTGAGCAGTGTGTATGGAGGTCTTGGGTTCCCCAGATGATAAGCTCCCCCTCTCGGCTTCACTGATGTGGTCCAAAGGAAAGCAGAGCAATGTGTTTGGCAACAGCTTGGCAGCAGGAGTTGCCAGAAGGAGGCATACAAGGTGCCATCCAACCGTCTTAAAGTCTCCACTCTGAATTTGTGCAGGGTTTACTCCTTAGCCTTTTCTTCTGAATATCTCTCTCAAGGCAGCGGGGGTTAGGACCAGAGTTTTTCTTCTCCTAGATGGGCTACCTTCCTCGGTTGATGAGCCCTATCTTCCTCTCACTCCCCTCTACAGCACATGCAGAAAACTCTTTTTTGACCATTAGACCTACTGACCCAAACCTGTCTTTGCATGCAGGGGAAGTCCCTGACTCATCAAGGGTCTGAGACCCATTGGCTACCCTCACCTTGTTTAGCTAGCCAGTTGAAGCTATTCCTGGTGTATGGCCGCTGTCGCATGCTGACAGCTTCTAGGAGCCAATGGTGAGAGCTGAGTGTAGGGTGGGGACCAAAGATGGACAAACTATCCCAGAAGTAGCACAACACAACCCCCACCAGAGATACTACCCCTCCCCTAACACCCTGTACACCCCTTTGGGGAAAGTGATACTTGAATGAATAATAATACGAATAAAATAGAAACACCAGTTTTGGAATAGTTGAAGGCTTGACATTACTTCTTGGTTACTGAAGCTCATTGTATAACAATTATTCTTTAGTCAGAAGTTTCTAATTTTCATTTCAATTCAAGTCCTTAATACACAAAAATTATTATTTCCAAAACTGACAGCTAACATACAAAATGATTATTTCTAAAACCATGACAGCTAGAATGAACATGAAAGGCAAAGAGAAATAAAAATACTGTATGAAGTCACTGTGTCCTCAATAATTGAGGGAGAAAGCACAGCAAATATAGACATTATTTGGAAAAAGTAGCTCAAAGAACCTGGCATCCCTCTGTCAATTGAGCTGCCAACTTGCAAATTCAGCAAAGGTTGACAATGAATTACAAGGACTTTAGCTGTGGCCAGCTCCCTGGTGTTTTATGTATTCCATATTTTTTTTATTAGAAAGAATAAAACTGTAGTTGGAAAAGGAACTGAAAGTTGCATGGGCCATTCCATAGATAAATTTGCAAACTAGGCTAATTTAAAGCAGACATTCACACATGTAACATCCAAAAGGGGAGGGAAAGCCCTATTTTTTGTTCTATAACCAAGTTCAGTGTGGGTGTGAGGTCAAATTTCCCTACCTAATCCAAAATTAATTAAAGAAGCTTTCTCTCAGTTGTGGTGATCTAAAATCACTGGTGATCATAGTGTTTCATTACGTTGATAACACATATATTTTACTTACATGCTTGGGCTCCAAATTCATGGCTCCAAAAGGGGGCTGGTTGTGCAATGGGTCTTTCCTGCCCTTTCAGACCATTGAAATCTCTGCTCATCCAAAAGCAACTCCCAACCTTTCAAGTTTGGGGATATTCTTGACCAATACTGAATGGGATGTATGTGGGTGGGCCTGCAGTAAGATGTGGGTGGGGAAGCCATATCGCCTGAGCAGACTTCTCTTTGTACAAGTTTGGATTCAAGCCATATTTATTCATTTATGTTCAGTTACAACCAATATTTTGTGCCAACAGGTTTAATGAAACTTGCGCTGCATCCATATGGTGGTTTTGAAGGAGGCAGACATATATATTATTCAGTCTTTCCCAGAGCTTCCATCATACTCAGCAAGCATGGACGATGGTCAGGGGTTGTTGGTGTTGGTGTTGGGAGAGCACCAGGTTCTGGAAGGCTGATCTAATTCATAACGTCTACCATCAGGCTACACACACTGGTGCATATTTGCCCCCAGCTGTCTCCCCCAGTGGTGCATGTAACCCTGGGTTCCCCTCTTTTGTCCATTTGCAAAAGTATACTTCTTAGGATATTTCAAAAGATTTTAGGATTGGTATACTGAATCTACACTCTAATCTAAAAATTGTGGGAACAAATCTGATGGCAAAGTGAAGTGTTTCCTCTATTTGCTAGGTTCAGGATAATTTATAAGCAAGCATTTGATGAACACCCATATAATTTATCAGTGAAGCTTTCTGCCCAATCTTACAGTTTTCTTTCTTTTTTTATAAAAGTTTTTATTAATTTTCAATACAATATACATATAATACCATATCAAAGGTTTGTCACAAATTATATATTATGGAGTTCCTTCAGCTTATCTGCCAATCATCCGTAATTAAATTTTAGTTACGCATTTCCTAAATTTAATACTGCCTTTTTATATGCCTTCCTAATCTTATTTTCTTTTTTACAATACTCCTCAACCTTTCACAGAGCTTCTTGAAATCCCACGAATGTTGTTTGTTCATCACATATATTTTTCAGATATTCTACAAATTTTCCCCAGTCCTCGATGAACTTATGGTCTCGTTGATATCTAATCTTCCCAGTTAATTTGTCCAGTTCTGCATAGTCCATCATTTTCATTCTCCATTCTTCCAGGGTCGGTAATTCCTCCTGTTTCCATCTTTGGGCCATTAATATTCTTGCTGCTGTAACTGCATATTGGAAAAGTTTACAGTCCTTTCTATTTATTTCATTTCCTACTATTCCTAACAGAAGAGTTCTGGTTTCTTTACAAATGTATATTTCAACATCTTTTTTAGTTCATTATATATCATCTCCCAGAAACCCTTCACCTTCTTACATTCCCACCATATATGGTAAAATGTCCCTTCTTTTTGTTTACATTTCCAACACTTATTACAGGTTTTATACATTTTCGCTAGTTTGACCGGTGTAATATACCATCTATATATCATCTTCATAACATTTTCCTTTAATGCAGTACATGCTGTAAATTTTATATTTTCCTTCCATACTTTTACCCAATCATCTAGTTGTATATTATATCCAAAATCTCTAGCCCAATGTATCATAACCGACTTGACTTCCTCGTCCTTCGTATGCCATTCCAACAACATTTTATACATTTTTGATAAAATTTTACAATCATTATTTATTATTTCTATTTGAAATTTTGAATCTTTTTCAACATATCCATTTTCTCTAAGATCCTTTTTAAACATTTCATTTACTTGAAAGTAATGCAACCAATCATATACATACTTTTTTACTTGTTCATAAGGTTTCATTTTCCATTTTTCTCCTTCTTTCACTATCAACTCACCATATGTAATCCAATTACCTCTCATATTGATTTTCTTTACACTCATAACCTCTAACAGGGATAACCAGTGTGGAACTCTTGGTTCTAGTAGGTTGTTGTACCTATCCCATATTTCAATTAAAGATCTCCGGAAGATGTGGTTCTCAAAATCTTTATGATTTTTTTTCTTCTCACACCATAAATACGCGTGCCATCCAAATCTGTTAGCAAATCCTTCCAAATCTAACAGTTCTGTGTTTTCTACTTTTATCCACTCTTTCAACCAACAAAGACATGATGCTTCATAATATAATTTCAAATCTGGCAGAGCGAAGCCTCCTCTTTCTTTCGCATCTGTTAATAACTTAAATTGAATTCTCGGCTTCTTGCCCTGCCAGATATATCTTGAAATTATTCTTTGCCACTCTTTGAAAATCTCTAACCCCTTAATAATTGGGATAGTCTGAAATAAAAATAACATCTTTGGAAGCACACTCATCTTGATCATTGCAATTCTACCCCAGAAAGATAACTTCATCCTTCCCCACACCTCCAGGTCTTTTTTTATTCCATTCCACACCGGTATATAATTATTTTGAAACAAATCAATATTTTTGGGAGTTAGCCATATTCCCAAATATTTCACTTTCTTCACCACTTCTATCCCTGCTTGACAATCTTACAGTTTTCTACTTTCTAAATAGTTTCCAATTAGAACTTAATGGGATGAAACCCAGTTGGGTTCTTGATTGGTGTTCTAGATTTTTTTCCAGTGGAAAGCTCAACTGCAAAATGTTTTAGAGGAGAGTGTTCCTCATACCCTCCAAAAGATCTCGGGCATTGAGATCCCACCCCCTGATTATTTTCCCTCATTATAAAGGGTATCATTTCAAAATTCTCTTTATTTAATATTTCACAAAGGGTCATTTATAATCATGAATCTTTATGGTTATTTTTTACATAAGCATATCACTTAGTTATTAATTTTATCAGTGCTGGCCCAAGACATTTGAACCAAGCAGCACCACACATGTGCACAAATGCTAGGATCAATACTTTAAAATTCTCATTGACTCTTCAAGGACTGCCTTCATTTATTTCCATCTATTCCTCTTCTTAAAGCAACCAGCTTCACTTTGCCTGCTTCACTTTCGGTGGGACTTGCCCTGAAACAATTGAACTAGACAGTTGACTAAACATTGCCCTGTACTAAAACAATGAGTAGGGAAACTTCCAACAAACAAAGTCAGTATTGAAAACACATTTTTAAAACTGTACTACTCAGTACAGCCATAATATTCTCTCTTCAGCTTCCCAAATATCTCGATTCCTTTTTAAATTTATATAATAAAATTACTTCTGAAAGTGGAATTGTGAACGCCAGTGTATTTGATTGTTTTCTCTTCTCATGTATCGCCTATAAATCTGAACTGATATGAAAATAAACATATTCAAGTCTCCTGTTCTCACTTATATATTGCCTTCTCATAGGTTGCTTCTTATTGTGAAATTGTGACTGTTCAAGAAAATTTTATATTCCAGTATCACACAGATATATAGGGGGGAGGGATGGTAAACAGTGGGGCCATATGGACACCATAATGCAAACTATACAGTTTGTGACACTTCAAAGGAAAGCTTAAAAGTATAGGCAACTCCTCATTTATGTGGGGGTTACATTCTGAGGCATCATGTGTTCTAATAAAATTGCATATATTTGGAACACCATTGAAAAAGTCTGCAAACACCACAAAGTCCAACTCTCCACAGGCCACAAAGGTTGGTGCAAGGGCTCATGGGATTGCACTTGCAAAGGCTTGTGGGATTGCTAGACGCTATTTTTGCTGTTTTGTGCTCTTTTGGTGCCATTTTGCCCCTTTGCTTTTGTGTTTGTGGCATTGTTTCAATGTGCTGTCACGCATACCTTTAACATGAGTAAATGGGGAGTTGCCTGTATACAAAAGTACCATGACATTCTGCTGTTACTTCTCCAGAACAATAGAATCTTGTGAGTTGTTTCAGCATGACAGTTAAGTGTTCACCTGATTCATCTCCTTTAACCCGTGATTTTATTTCCCAGCTACCGACATAAAATGTAACTCAATCCAAGGTCAAGGAACAGTGTGTGCTGTTCATGTAAGTAAGTAGAAAGATTATCTCAAGAAGGGATGCAGAGGAAATGATAATGGGCATGTCATAAAAAGGTGAATGCTATTTCATCCATTACAGAGCTCTAAAACGATAATTTTTTTCTGGTCTGGAGATGTCAATAAATCATTTTGTTTTTACTGTGGGTGATTTGTTTGGTAATGGGGTAGTCAGGAAGCTCGGGGAATAGTTAGCCACAGTGGTCTTCTACTTCTGTACATGGGATGGGAGGGTGAACCTGTGGCCTTTCTGAAATTGTTGGACTACAATTCCTGCCACCCTTGACCACTGACTGCCATGCTGTTTGGTGGTGACAGGAGTTGGAGTCAAGCAACATCTGGAAGGATGCAGGTGACATCAGGTGTGATGCAGATGGGTGTGGTTTCGGCAAAACAGTCTTCTGGGCCAAATTTGGCCTGTGGAACAGAAGTTACCCTGTCTGCTCTACAGATTGGTTCTGCCAGAGCACTGGTAGTTTTAGTTCTAAGGTTGTGTTAGTTCAGTTTCTTAAAACTAAGTCCACTCTTTTAAGCTTTAGAGATGTGCACAGGCTTGGAGACTGAACTGTAAGCATTTCTGCTTAGCTTTTATATAAGCCAAAGGCAATTCAGGCCAATAAAGCCTTCTTATTATCTTCTATTATCTGGCTGGGGCAGCCCAATCAGATGGATGGGGTACAGATAATAAATTATTATTATATATTATTATTATTTCCCTTATTTTTAAAAAATGCAACACTGCACACAGTGAGATCTGTTATGTCCCATTTGGAGACAGCTATGAATATTCCACTTATTTCTTGGTAGAGCAACTGAATCACATTTTTATGAGCACTAATGATGATGAGTTTTCCAAACTTATTTTTATTAACTAAATCACAAACATATTCTGAAAAGTAACCGATTTCAAATTGCAACCATTGGGAATGTAACAATACTGTAAAATATTTATCCACTCTGGGTGTATATGGAACAAAGCAATGCAACCTAGCATATAGACTTAGTAGCCTTAGAATCAGGGGGGAAACATTCTGTTACTTCTTCTGTCACTTTCACTTTATTTAAACTTGATTGAGCTATGTTCCAAAAAGTACAATTCACCCCCCACACACCCCATGCAGGACTGTTAGATGAACTTTAAACCAAAGGTGTCAGACATACAGTTTCTGGACCAGGTGTTGATTGCTATTTATCATGCCCATAAGTGTGCCTGGGCCTTGTAACATAAAGCTTTAAGCATAATAATAATTATTTCCACTGTCTTTTCAGTTCTATCAGACCCATATCATCATACCACAAAAGTACAATGAAGTTCCTGCCTCCCCAGACTACCTTAGCTGGCAAAAATGTCAAATTAAAAGGAGATATCCTGTAATATATATATAATGCCATTCTTTCTTAAACTTGTTCGTATAAATCAAGCTGCACCTGGCTGTCAAATATGGTCTACTCAAATGGTCCTAATCTGACAATTACAAATTATGGTGTGTAGAACTATATCCTTTTAAGACTATTTATTTACACTGGGTGATGGGCCAAGGGCACCAGATATTATTATTTTTACAGCAACAAAAAACATACTGGTTGGCTTTACTATGAAGGAAAATATGTAATAGTGAAATTGTTAATCAAGACTTGGGAATTATTCTATTAAATTGCAGTGAAAAGTTTGAAGTAGAAATAAATTTGCTGTAGCTCTGTACTGATTCTCAGTGGTGGTTTATGCTAAAGCTCTTAAAGCAACCAAAAATGGCCCAGCAAGTAGATTGTACTTAGCAGAGCTTTTTTTCACCCCAAGAAGACAGAGACAATAGTTGCATGGCGAGATGGTTAGAGTGTCTGGGAGACACTATTTGGCCATGAAGCTCACTAGGTAACTTTGAGCCAGTCACTGTCTCTCAGCCTAACCTACTTCACGGGCTTCTTGTGGGGATTAAATGAGGAGGGAGGGAACCATGTACCCCACCTTAAGCTCCTTGGAGAAAAAGAGAGAGAAATGCAACAAACAAACCTTTAAAGCACATTCAAAGCAAGTTCTTTCCCTCAGATAATTCTGGGCATGGCAGTCTGATAACAGTTCGTGGGAATTCCAACTCTGTGTGGTATAAACTACAGTGCCCAGAATCCCTTGAGGAAAAGAATGTGTTTTGAATGTGCTTTAAAGGTATAGTGTGTACATAGCCCAGACGTGGGTGTCATAATAGTAATAAAATATGACAAAATGAGTGAAGGTAAGGAAAGAGCTCTGGGGGGTGCAGGGTGAATGAGGGAATTATTTGACAAAGAAACATAATTCAAAATAAAGATGTACCCAGTTTTGTCCAATATGAAAGTATCCATCAGAAAAATAAAAATATTGTTCTGGTGTTGTTTCGCAGTGGCCAGTGATGCATCCAGAACTATTCAGTATTGTCATCAATGATCAAATTAGGTGATAAAAATTTGTGGATAGTGTAAGGATTGTCAAAGATATGCTTGAAATTCAAAATGATCTCAATACATTGGAAGATCCTTGGCATGTAGCAAGGGATAGAATTAAACAAATAAATATGACATATATAAGGATCAAATGTATAAAGCGGAGATAACTAGCTAAAAGAAAGATCAAAAAGTTATTGCGGATAATAAACTGACCCCAAACCAGTAATGTTATGCTGCAGCTCCAAAGGTCAAAATTGTTTTATGTTCTGTCAATAGGAACATGGTTTCCAGGTTATAGCACAAAACTATTCAGTGTTGGTAACACCTTGTTCAGAATACCGCTTTTTACATTCGCTACATTTGTGAGAATCAAAGTGCCTGTCCTTCTATACTGCCCAGTTTCAGCTAACATGTAGTCACATGTCCTGTAAACATCAGGTTTACTATGTCCGACTCTGGTCTGTTTTGCCAGATTTGGTGCAAACACGACAACTTTACTAAAGATGACTAAACATCAGCAGCAAGGCATAATAGCTAACAGTAGGGATGACATTTGCATAGAGAGTGTTTGGTGTACAAATGTCCTTATTTCTGGCCTTAGAAAACACCACCCACCTCAAACCCCATCACTTGTTTAAACCTAGGTAGGGTTCTCACTGCCAACTCACTCTGAATATTGCTGCCCCACATTTAGAAGGATGGTTCCTTCAGGTCCCAAGAACATCATACTTCAAGTCAGACAGCCATGTGACCTGAATGCTTACCTGATATCTAGATTAATTTCCAGGCTGCCTTGAATCCCAAATTATGACAAGAAAATAAAGCAAATTAGAGGCAAATCATGTACATTTGGCTGTTACATAATTAAGGCTGCAATCCTATAACTACTTATCTCGGGCAGAGGGAAGTAAGCCCTGTTGAACTTAATTCAATTTACCATATTTTTTCCGTGTATAACACGCTCCCCCTATATATAAGATGCCCCTTTTTTTGGAGACGCCAATTAAAGAAAATCCCCCAGCTGCACTATCTGTGTATAAGATGAGCCCAGATTTTGAACATTATTTTACAGTAAAAAAAACCTAGTCTTATACACGGAAAAGTTCGGTATTTATTAGTAGACATATACAAGATCATCAAAAGATCTGAAGTGATGAATGAGGGGTTTCATTCTCTTTGGTGGTATGGGATCCATAAATGACTTAGTCCATAAGGGATCTTTTACAAGGTATCCTGTGGTCTCCTGTTTGTTTTGGGGGTCTTGGGTATTTTATGTTAAGCTGTCCACCTACCTCATAAAATTAGTTCTTTCCTAGCTAAATTATTTATTGCTTCATATGTGCACTTGTTAAGATAGCACCTCTTTTTTTTATAGCCCTGGCTGCTAATATCACTTCAAAAAAGAGTGAGACTACTTCCCATTATAAATATACGGTAAATCACTATTTTCAGTAGGCTAGAATCGGGGTATAAATAATCAGTCTGTAAGGAAATGTGGCTTGCAATATGCTTGTCAAGGAGAAATGCTTTTTATTAGTTTAAAAACAGCTTAAGAATATTGTAAATCAGCAAGTGTGAAAACCAGTGTAATTTCCATTGGGCTTGTTAAATTATAAAAGAGGGCTATTTGTTTATTTATCTTACTGCTATCCTGCCCTTCCTCCAAGGACTTCAAGGGGACATACATGGCTTCCCCATTCTATTTTATCTATAGAACCACCTTATGAGGTAGGCCAGGCTGAGATATAATGACTGGCATAAGATCACAAAGTAACTGCAGTACTTTGTGTCCCACTTCATTTCTTAGATGAATATAGATTGTGCCATTGTTCTTCCCATTCCTGCTCAGGCATTCTGTCTATCACAGCATACTGCATACAGAACATCTGTCAGCTCTACTTTCTTTGGCATGTTTCCTAGTAAAATCTATCTTGTGCAGCTATAATCTGGATATGCGGAGTGAGCTGTAGATTTTTATGGGCCCTCGGGCAATATGCAAGAAAATTGGGCACCTCTGAAGAACTGGAAATAGGAGCAAAAAGCAATGAAGTAGACAAAAGACGTATCATTCCAATGCATTTCAGACCCTCCTCGTCCTTCAAGGAAATGCAAACATTTACCATTTATTTATTTATTTATTTATTTATTTATTTAGGTTTCTTTCAATCTACCTTATTTTTTTGTTTTTGTTTTTTGTTTATTGGGTTTTATAAACAAGAACGATGTTATACAAAGAAGAATACCAGGTTTTCTCATGTCATTTGTATATCACAAAAATGGCATAATAAATGTAGAAAAATATCTACAACATACATTTCATTATTAGTGGTCAGTGTATGAGTTCTTGATTTATGAATTGGTTTAAACAATTAGGAAGAAGAAGAAGAAGAAGAAGAAGAAGATGAAGAGGAAGAGGAAGAGGAAGAAGAAGAAGAAGAAGAAGAAGAAGAAGAAGAAGAAGAAGAGAGGAGAAAGGGGGAAGAGGGGGGAATGGTGAGTGGGTGGAGTTGGGTGGTTATGCTTCTATTCTACTTAGTGGGCGTGTATGGCTTGTGTCAGTGTTACTTGTATGGGTTCTCTTGCTATTCACTTGTTGGGTTTCCTTGGTGGTGAGAGAGGTTGGGTGTGACTTAGGGTCTGGTTGGTTGTCTTTGGTTGGCTGTAGTGAGAATTGTTTTTGTGTGTGAGCAGGGAACATTTAACATTTAGATTAGACAGAACATCTAAATGTCAAAACTTTATTTTAGGTATTTTTTTCCTGAAAAAGGACCAGCAAGATCCAAAATGCATTGGAATCATGTCTATCCTGTTGCATTTTGCTCCTACTTCCCTTAGGCAAAAGGCGGTCAATGATCTACTTTTAGCTCAATTTTCCACTAGAACATATTACTGAAGAAAGAGTACCCTTCAGGATGTACTCTATTACTGCATAACTGATGTCAAAAGCCAAACATCTAAAATCTAGGCATAGAGTCTTACAGAGCAAAGTTTCATTCAGATAGGAAGCCTGGCACCTTTCAGATACAGGCAACACAACATAGGCTCAAAACCCACCTGTACAAACAAAATAGGACAAAAAACAAGCATGCTATCATGAGGTCTGTAGATCATATCAAGATTCCTGTTGCTAATGTAATGTGTGTGTGTGAAGATAATAGCTTGCTTGAGAAAGATAGCAGCACTGAGAGATTCATGATGACTCTCTCAACAGTGACTGTATCTTGGTCAACCCTGCCAACGATTGACACTGGTGACGCCACGTAAAATATTCCAAAATTGTCTGAAAAGCTCTTTTATTAGCCGAATACCACTTCTATTAGAAGACTGACACTTTGATGTGTTAATCCCTCACATGAGAATTTGTTATGGGTCTTTGCCATATTTGCTGTGACTAAAATGTACATTGTGAAAAAGGAACTGTCTTCAATATCAGTATCATGCGATACACTGAAAAATATCTTGCTTTGCATACTTCATCTACCTGAAGGAGTGATTTTGTTATTCATTAACACCTGTGATACTTGTAGGGGGGAATGGCTTTGTGTGTGTATTGAAACCTTGATGTAGTGTTTATTATACATTTTGGACTATGTTACTGGTCTAGGCTGATTTCTGTGCATAACCATTGTGTTCCATATTTCTTTATTTCGTTTACCATCATTTACTGCAAAAAAGAAGAAACAGACACATCCCTTTGTACAAGCCAATCTTATAGCATGTTGTATATAAATTATGAAATCTGTTAGTATGTACACCTGTGCTGCAAGGGGCGCAGCCTTCTCCAGCAGTCTCCTACCTGACCAAGCAGAGGAGACTCAGGTTTTTGAGGGTCTTTTACAATGAGGTCAGAGTGCTACATCATTGGGCTGGTGGGTGGGGACTAGCCCCACTGGTACTTCTGGTAGTCATGCCTCTGGGGTTTGCCCTGTATGCCCTTCAGAGTCCTCAACTCCATCACCTGATGAAGAGCAATCCAACTTCTGATCCCTGACAAAGAGGAGATGTACTACAATTCCCATTACATTTTACTACCTCTTTTAAGAATGCCCTGTGAATGTCTTTTCTTCCTTCAATAATTAACAGAGTATGGTGGCAAGGAAATCTTTTATTAATAATGTTCTCAGGCACTGACCTTGCTCTATTCATTATGAATAGTCAATAGCAGTTGCAACTTAAAAATGCTCTGCTCTAGAAGATAGAAGGCATAGCATATTATCTATGTACATGTGCCAAGAATCTATAACTAGATTATTGTTTCATTTAAAGTTGTATTTTTTTTTAGCCAAAGCTGCTTCAAATATGATACTTCATGTGCCCTTGGTTAGGAATTCAAAAAGGATGCCTTGGGCTGCTTTCTTGTGATTCCTTAATGTTCTGCAAGGTGACTTTTCCACATTCAAGTTCCCACTATTACAAATGACTGACGTTATCCCCAGTTTTGAAACTGCACACACAAAAGAGTGAGTTAAAATGTGATGCGCTTTAAATCTGAGTGGTTATGCTGAAAATGGATCAGACAGCATTACATATTTCAATTAATTTCCTAGAATACTAAACCAATCAGACATATTCTTCACTCCAGGCAACAAAATAATTTTGGGTTTGGATAAACTTGATCTTCAGTTAATCTTCAGTTAAGGTCAAATATTTCTGGCAGTGCAACAAATCAGAAACAGCAGGAAATAGTTTGGAACAAAGTTGGAAACCACAATAATGGTAAACGGTCCCAAATATTTTATCCCTTGATTTAAATACTTGGCTACCGATGGAGTCTCTATTGTTGCTTTTAGTTGCTGGATTTTTCTAGGCAGCATTTCGGCCCACAGTGGCACTTGGGCAAATCTTGTTAAAATGGGGATGAGATACATTAAACTGTGGGCTGGAGTACAGCCTTAAGAAACAAAGTACATCTATCCTCATGTCTGTACTATCCCTGTCTCAGGAGAAGCAGAAGCATGCTTTTTATTTATTTACAGTGGTACCTTGGTTCTCAAATGCCTTGGAACTCAAACAACTTGGAACCCAAACACTGCAAACTCAGTAGTAAGTGTTCTGGTTTGTGAACTTTTTTTTAGAAGCTGAAGGTTTTGAGTGCCACACTTCCATTTCGAGTGTTATACTGAGGTCTGTCTGTCTTTGCTATTTATTTTGCATTTTTTTGTTTTTGTGGCTCTTTTTTGTTTTTGTTTTGTTTTTGTGACTGTGTGGAACCCAGTTCAGCTACTGATTAATTGATTGTGTGACTGATGTACATTGTTTATTACTTTCATTTTATGGATCCATGGTCTCGTTAGATAGTAAAATTCATGTTAATTTGCTGTTTTAGGGATTGCTTTTAAAAGTCTGGAATGGATTAATCCATTTTGCATTACTTTCTATGGGAAAACATGCCTTGGTTTTGGAACGCTTCCGGAATGGATTAAGATTGAGAACCAAGGTACCACTGTACATGAAAAAGACATGAATTTATTGTATAATTTATTGTATTGACATCTGGACCTCTGGACAAGCAGAGAGCTGCTCAATTCTCTCAAACATTTTCTGTGTGTGTGTGTGTGTGTGTGTGTGTGTGTGTGTGTGAAATAATTTGTGCAATTAGACCGTGTGGAACAATCGCTCATACTTAAGAAGAAGGGATAGTCTCTGATTACAAGGAACAGGATCCAAATGCCACTGTTCAGAGGTAATTGGCTTTACCTCCAACAGTTTGGTTTCCAGAAACCTGAATAATTCAAATAATACTAGGGACATAGGAATCTGCCATATATCAAATCAGAACTATCTACCTCAGTGTTCTCGAAGCTACAAACATGAGCCTGACCAAACTGCGGGAGGCAGTAGAAGACAGGAGTGCCTGGCGTGCTCTGGTCCATGGGGTCACGAAGAGTCGGACACGACTAAACGACTAAACAACAACAACCTCAGTATTGTCTCTTTCAGCCCTACCTGGAGATGCCAGGATTCGAACCTGAGACCCTCTGTTCTTCCACTGAGTTCCACTGAGCCCTTCCACAAGATTTAGGTACATGTAGAGCTTTGATGGGTTTTATGTTCCAATGCTTAGTGCCCTTCCCATGTCTTCCCACAGACAAACAGGGAATTTGAAAAAAAGGGGAAACCTTTGTTTGCATATGGAATGCTCCCAACAGAGCCTAAGAAAAACATTTTCCTCCCTTTTCACATCTTTTAATTTTAAAAGTAGAGGAAGCATATTATCCTCTCATTACTAACCTTTGTCTTACTCTGACTGTCCACGTGGATTTGGGAGAGGCACACGTTTAAAGTCATTTTGTTGTTAAATTTTGCAAACTTCTCTGCTCTTCCCTCATTCCTTCCAGAAGTCCAAGGTGTTACTTAAAAGTGCTTGTAGCAAAATATTTTTTTTTCTAAGCAGAAAAAAAATCTAGCATGTACTGCAGTAAAATGCTTTGAAGCTTAAAGTAATCCTAGGAAAGAAAAACATGGAACCCAGCTGGAACAAGTTTGGCCAGAATTGGTGCTTTACTCTCATCTAGCCAGGCCTCGGAGATACATACCAGGGCAGCAGCCTCATCCAGTTTTAAAATGATGGACAAGACCGATTTAGTTTGCTATTTAAGTATTATTAATGAGTGTGGTAGTTGTTGCTGTTGCTTGATTTATAGCCTACCCTTCCTGCTAAAGGAGCCCAGGAAGGCAGACAAAGCAATGAAATAACATTAAAGATAATCTATAAAAAAAATAAACATGTTATCTCAAAGATGGCATCTCTTAGCCGTCAGATGCTTGGGTAAACAGGAATGTTTTTAACTTTCTCCTGAAAGTTAATAATGAGGGAGACAGACACAGCTCACTATGGAAGGCATTCCACAAATAGGGAATGAAAAGGCCTTTTGCACACTGCACACTGGTCAACACCAAGCAGTCAGTGTGCAGTGGAGCCACCACCAAGGCCTCACCTGCCAAACACAGGGTCCAAGATGGCTGACCTTGAGGAAGGTACTCTTTTACGTACTTGGTTCCCAAGCCATTTAGAGCTTAAGTACTAAGACCCTGAATCTGGTCCAGTAGCTCACTGGCAGCAAATGCAGAAATATCAGGACTAGTGACTAGTGGTGTCATTGGGCTGTCCCACTTTCCAACCTAATAGCTGCATTTTGCACTAGCTGCAGCCTCCAGACCACATACAGCACATTACAGGAGTCCAGATGGGAGGCCATCAGAGAACGGACAGCTGAGACCAATCCCAATCAGGAATGACCATAGCTGGCAAAAGCATTCCTAGCCACAGAAGCCAGTTGAAGAAGCAAGTTGGAATCCAGGAGTACTGCCAGACTACAAACCTGTTCCTTCAGCAGGAGTGTAACCCTTGCCAGGACAGGTTGTCCACCTAATCCCTGGACACGGGAGACACCCGCCCAAAGTGAGTGCATCTTATGTGATCCAACACTTTCACAACCTCTCCGGATGCAGATGGAATGGAGAGATACAGCTGCCTGTCAGGAGCATATTAATAGCACCACTAGATGACAGTTCCCAACAGTCTGTATCAGGCATAGGCAAACTCCGGCCCTCCAGATGTTTGGGACTACAGATCCCATCAATCCTGACCACTGGTCCTGTTAGCTAGGGATGGTGGGAATTGTAGTCCCAAACATCTGGAGGGCCAGAGTTTGCCTATGTTTATGTGAAAAGCGCTTCCTCCCTCCCTCAGGGGATAAAAGTTGAGGGTTTGGAGTTTGGTTGGAGTTAGCATAGATGTAATCTGGAGCGGAGGCAGGGTATGAGCTTTGCTGTCCATTTGAGTGCAAGGCTGAAGCTATGGAAGAAGCAGGGGCCTTTCGGGGTGCAATGCTGTGAGCCCCTCCATCCAGGTTCAGCTTGTAAATATATGTGTATAAATAAACCATATATCCTAAAGACACCACAGTCTACACTGTGTCTCATTTGTCCGAAAAGAAACACAGACAATGGGTTAAAGCATGCCTGCAACCCCTGGGGTGGTGTGAAACAGTATACTGAGCCTTTGGGATGAATTAATTTTAAATGAAATAATAAAAATAAAACAAAATGTTAACAATTATTCTAATTTGTGGAAGGGACATCAACTAGAGTATATAGTCAAACTCTCTCCCCCCACACCCTCATATTTGCATCAAAAAAGCTCTAGTTGAGCTGGAAAAGGTGCCATGTGCAAAAATGTGGTAAGCTAAATAAAAAATTGTGAGGTTTTTTAAAGGCCTCACATAAAAAATATTCCTTCATTTTTCAGGATGAGTGTGTATTTCTAAATACGAAATGTGCAAAATATATCTACATCTCTAAAATGACTTGTGGGTTTCAAAATGCCCCCCTCCCTTTCTGTATTTCCTTTCCCTTCCATCCCCTCCCAGTTTTCAAACCTAAAACCTGCCAAGGAAAACATAATACACAGAAGGATATCAGGTATAACATTAATCAAAGTCAGCTCCCACAACAACTGCGGCACGTTTGAAAGAAAAGGCTAGGAAAATCACTATCAAGGACCAAAAGCAATGACATCAGTGCACCTCCATGATGAAACTTAAATAGTAAATTCTTTTCTTTAGGTCAGGCACAGCTGCTAATAACGAAATGTAAATAATATCGGACAAAGTGGAAATCAGAATAGATGTTTCAAATTTTGCATTTTTACCCTCACATTTCCTTTTGCACATCTGATCATTAACATGCCTACAGAGCCATGGGGAACCTGTGGACCACGAGATGTTATTGAACTGCAAGTACCATTATCCCAAACCATTGACTATGCTGGCTGGGGCTTGTGGCAATTGGAGCTCAACAAAATATTTTTTTGGTGGGGGTACACAGGTCCAACATGATTCTGGTTGTATGTTAATAATCAGATTTCCAAAAGGAAATATGAGGATGAAATGCAAAGTTTGTATCATCTGTTTTATTTTATTGAAGCTCTCCACAGATGTTGAGACATCCATTTTATTCTCCTTAAAAATGGGGAAACTATTTGTATCCATGAATACTATTACAGCCTTGAATGTCTACTGCAGACAGTTTTTCTTCCTTAGCCTTTTGCACTTCTCCCTAAGGAGATGCTTATAATTAGTCCTTGGAGATGGATTCACTTAACTGAGATTCATGACCAGGGCACTGCAGCAAAAATGCAACCCACAAACAGGCAATTTGTTAGTGTCAATTTTCTCCCTTAACTGCAATTTATTTGGGGTTTCCCCCCACTCCTAATGGTCTGCCGTGATGTTTAACATTTTTTTTTAAAAAAAACTTTTCAGAAGAAAAATTTCTGTCAGTTTTCCACAGATGCAAAAAGCCATAAAAACGGGCCAAGAGTTTATCTCATCAGACAAGGTTAAAAAAAGAGGAGTAGTGATTTATGCAAAAGAGAGCCTACCACCGAAATTTATCTTCAAAGATGATCAAGGAAGATTTGTGGCAATTGAAATTCAAACACAAGGAGAGAAATTCTTGATAGTAGGAGTTTATGCACCAAATGAGGGGAAATCTGAATTCTTTAAAAAGTTGCATGAGACATTGCTGGACTATTTGGACTACAATATCATCATGATGGGAGATATGAATGGAGTGGTATCTACAAATATGGACAAGCCACAGAGACAGGTAGTTACTAAGGACGGTAGACTACCAAAAACCTTTTTTGAGATGACTGACAATATGGACTTAGTTGACATTTGGAGAACAAAGAATCCCTTGGGTAGAGAGGGAACTTTCTTCTCTGAAGCCAAAATGACATGGACAAGAATTGACCAAATTTGGATAACTACAGGACTGGCTCCAAAGACTAGAAAAGTGGAAATTTGCCCTAAAACTTGCTCCGACCATAATGCTGTGAAAATGGAGATGAAACTAACACCAATTGGCTCCTTCAGATGGAGGATGAATGACACTTTGTTTAGAGACGAAGAGGTTACCAAGAAGGCCCAAAAAATTCTGAGAGATTACTTTGAGACAAATATGAATACTACCATGGAAAAAAGAGTAATCTGGGATGCAAGCGAAGCGGTTATGAGGGGGTTTCTGATTCAACAGAATGCAATAAAGAAGAGAACTCAAAATGAGAAAAAAGACAAAATTTTGGAGAGAATAAAAGAGGGTGAGAAGAAATTGAGAGCGAAACCAAAGTCACAAGAGATTCTGAGAGAAATAAAGTTATATCAAGTTCAATATATGAAAATGATGAATCAGGAAATAGAATGGAAAATTAAACAGATGAGACAAAGGACATTTGAATCGGCTAATAAATGTGGGAAATTGTTAGCCTGGCAAATGAAAAAAAGACAAAAACTTAACACCATTACAAATTTGGAAGTGGAAGGAAAGAATATACAGAATCCAGTGGAAATTAGAAAATGTTTCCAGAGGTACTTTAAACAGTTATATACACAAGGGCCACAGAAAGAGATTGATATAGATCAATTTTTAAAAATAAATGGATTACAAAAAATCTCTCAAGAAAATAAGTTAATGTTGAACTACAAAATAACGGAACAGGAGGTAGAAGGTGCCATCCAGAATATGCAGCTGGGCAAATCTCCAGGGCCGGATGGTTTAACTTCAAAATACCATAGATCTTTGAAAGATTGGATAATTCAACCACTAAAGGAAGTTTGTAATGAAATTTTGGAGGGGAAAAAAGCACCAGAGTCGGGACTGGCAGAAATGACCGGCAGAATCCGCGACCAGGGAGAAAAGTCAGCAGAAGAAGATTGGAAGAAATTTAAGGAATATCTACAGAAATATTATAAAATTAATGAACTTTGAAAAGATGTTGGTTTGAACTTTGGTGGTCTCCAGCTGTTATGATAAAGATAATGGGGATTATAATGGTTTTTGTTACTAAATTTAAAAAAAAAAAGTTGAGTGGAAAATAAGGTGATATTTTAAAAGGAATGTTAAGAGATTAGGATTTGCTGAATTAACAAATTGAACTAGAGAACAAGAAGGGGAGGTATGAGGAAGTCAAAGAAACATGGGACTGAAAAACTGTTATTGAAACTGAATTGTTTTTAATATTTTTCTTTTTCTTTTTCTTTTTGTCTTTATATAAAATTGGAAAATTTAATAAATATTCATTTTAAAAAAAAAAAAGCACCAGAGTCATGGAAGGAAGCTTACATTATACTTATACCGAAAACTGAGTCTGAAAAGACACAACTTAAGAACTACCGCCCCATATCCCTGCTTAACGTTGATTACAAATTTTTTGCAGATATTTTGGCTAAAAGATTAAAAAAAGTATTAGTGGAAGAGATACATAAAGACCAAGCTGGCTTTCTCCCGGGCAGACACTTGTCTGACAACACGAGAAATATAATTAACATTTTGGAAAAACTACAAGTGAACATTAATACTAAAGCAGTCTTAATATTCGTAGATGTGGAGAAGGCTTTTGACAACATTTCTTGGAGTTTTATGAAGAAAAACCTTCAGGGGATGGGGGTTGGTCAAGGTTTTGAAAATGGTATAGGTGCAATTTATTCAGAACAAAAGGCTAAACTAATTGTTAACAATGTGGTGACAGAGGAATTTAAGATAGAGAAAGGGACATGACAAGGCTGCCCAATTTCCCCATTGCTTTTTATTTCGGTCCTGGAGGTTCTGCTAAATATGATCAGAAGGGACCAATTGGTTAAAGGTATACAGGTCGGAGCCAAACAGTACAAAATGAAAGCTTTTGCAGATGACTTAGTATTGACATTACAGGAGCCAGAATCTAGTACTAAAAGAGTATTGGAACTGATTCAAGAATTTGGTCAAGTTGCAGGATTTAAGTTGAACAAGTTAAAAACTAAGGTTCTCGAGAAAAATCTAACACCGATTGAGAAAGAGAGGTTTCAGAAGGAGACAGGCTTAACATTGGTTAAGAAAGTAAAATACCTGGGGGTTAATATGACCGCTAAGAACTTAAACTTATTTAATTTTTATTTTTTTTAAATAAATTTTTATTGGAGTTTTACAAAAGAGAAAAATAAAGATTCACAGAATAAAAAAGAGACCACAGATAAAAATAGACATTACAAAAAAGAAAACACACAAAATACACAAAAAACAGCTAATTAAGAAAAAAAAAGAAATTTAAAAAAAGAAATAAAACAAGTCCATTTTTCTCAATATCCTCAAATTCATATGCTTGTATCCTTGACCTCCTCACACCTCCCCCCTTTTGTGTTCCCATTTACATACTTAATTCAGCAAATTCTTACCCTTTTTCAAATATCTTAACTTTGTGCCATAACATATTATACCTCAATATTTTCAACCATTTATCAATACATTTTTTTACATAATCTTATTAACTTTTGTCACTAGTTACCACTTATTACCAATCCAAGCATAATTTTAACATTCATTAATTTTACAGTATTTCTGAAGATAGTCTTTAAATTTCTTCCAGTCTTCTTCCACCAACTCTTCTCCCAGGTCTCGGATTCTGCCAGTCATTTCCGCCAATTCCATATAGTCCATCAGCTTCATCTGCCACTCTTCCAGGGTGGGTAACTCTTGTGTCTTCCAATACTTTGCGATGAGAATTCTTGCTGCTGTTGTTGCATACATAAAGAAAGTTCTGTCCTTCTTTGGCACCAATTGGCCGACCATGCCCAAGAGAAAGGCCTCTGGCTTCTTAAGGAATGTATATTTAAATACTTTTTTCATTTCGTTATAAATCATCTCCCAGAAAGCCTTAATCTTTGGGCACGTCCACCAAAGGTGAAAGAATGTTCCTTCATTTTCTTTACACTTCCAACATTTATTATCGGGCAAATGATAGATTTTTGCAAGCTTGACTGGTGTCATGTACCACCTGTATATCATTTTCATAATATTCTCTCTTAGGGCATTACATGCCGTAAATTTCATACCTGTGGTCCACAACTGTTCCCAGTCAGCAAACATGATGTTATGACCAACATCTTGTGCCCATTTAATCATAGCAGATTTAACTGTTTCATCCTGCGTGTTCCATTTTAGCAGCAAGTTATACATTCTTGAAAGTGTTTTAGTTTTGGGTTCTAACAATTCAGTTTCCAATTTTGATTTTTCCACCTGGAAGCCTATTTTTTTATCCGAATTATAGGCCTCTCTTATTTGAAAATAATGAAGCCAATCTCGCACCTTGTCTTTTAATTTCTCGAAACTCTGCAATTTCAGTTTGTCTCCTTCTTGTTCCAATATTTCCCAATATTTCGGCCATTTGGCCTCCATATTGGACTTTTTCAGTGCCTTTGCTTCCATTGATGACAACCACCTTGGGGTTTTATTCTCCAGTAAGTCTTTATATCTTATCCAAACATTAAACAATGCTTTCCTGACAATATGGTTTTTGAATGCTTTGTGAGCTTTAACCTTGTCGTACCACAAATATGCATGCCACCCAAAAACATTATTAAAACCTTCTAGATCCAAAATGTCTGTGTTTTCAAGAAGCAGCCATTCTTTCAGCCAACAAAATGCGGCCGATTCATAATAAAGTTTCAGGTCTGGCAGGGCGAATCCACCTCTTTCTTTTGCATCAGTTAGTATTTTAAATTTTATTCTGGGCTTCTTGCCCTGCCAGACAAATCTAGAAATATCTCTCTGCCACTTCTTGAAACAGTCCATCTTGTCCAAAATTTGCAAAGATTGAAACAAAAATAACATCTTAGGCAATACATTCATCTTAATAGCCGCAATTCTACCCAACAAGGAAAGCTTCAGATTTGACCATATCTCTAAGTCTTTCTTCACTTCTAACCAACATTTCTCATAGTTATCTTTAAATAGGTTTAAATTCTTAGCAGTCATGTTAACCCCCAAATATTTAACTTTCTTTACTATTGTTAGGCCTGTCTCCTTCTGAAACCTTTCTTTCACAATCGGTGTTAAGTTTTTCTCAAGAACTTTAGTTTTTGACTTGTTCAACTTAAAACCTGCCACCTGACCAAATTCTTGAATCAATTCCAAAACCCTTTTCGAACTAGATTCTGGCTCCTGTAATGTTAATACTAGGTCATCTGCAAAAGCTTTCAATTTATATTGCTTGGCTCCGACCTGAATACCTTTAATCAGACGGTCCCTTCTAATCATGTTCAATAATACCTCCAGGACTGAAATAAAAAGCAATGGGGAAATTGGGCAGCCTTGTCGTGTACCTTTCTCTATCTTGAATTCCTCTGTCACCACATTGTTTACAATTAGTTTAGCCTTTTGTTCTGAGTAAATTGCACTTATACCATTTTCAAACCCTTGGCCCACCCCCATCCCCTGAAGATTTTTCTTCATAAAACTCCAAGAAATGTTGTCAAAGGCTTTCTCCGCATCTATAAAAATTAAAACTGCTTTGGTATTTATGTTCACTTGCAGCTTCTCCAAAATGTTAATTATATTCCTCGTATTGTCCGACAAGTGTCTACCCGGGAGAAAGCCAGCTTCGTCCTTATGGATCTCTTCCAATAATACTTTTTTTAACCTATTAGCCAAAATATCAGCAAATATTTTGTAATCCACATTAAGCAGGGATATGGGGCGGTAGTTCTTAAGTTGCGTCTTTTCAGACTCAGTTTTCGGTATAAGTGTAATGTAGGCTTCCTGCCACGACTCCGGCGCCTTTTTCCCCTCTAGGATCTCATTGCAGACCTCCTTTAGTGGCCGAATTAACCAATCTTTCAAAACTCTATAATATTTGGAGGTTAAGTCATCTGGTCCTGGAGATTTGCCCAACTGCATATTCTGAATGGCACCCTCCACTTCCTGTTCTGTAATTTTATCACTCAACATTGTCTTTTTTTCTTGAGAGATTTTTTGTAGTCCATTTTTCCTCAGGAATTGGTCTAACTCAGCCTCTTTCTGTGGCCCTTGTGTATATAGTTGTTTAAAATATCTCTGGAAACAGTTTCTAATTTCCAATGGATTCTGTATGATCTTTCCATTTACCTCCAAATTTGTAATAGTATTTAGTTTCTGTCTTTTCTTCATCTGCCATGCTAGCAGTTTCCCACATTTGTTAGCCGATTCAAATGACTTTTGTCTCATCTGCTTAATTTTCCATTCCACTTCCTGGTTTATCATTTTCATGTATTGTACTTGATATAACTTAATTTCTCTCAGAATCTCTTGCGATTTTGGTTTCGCTCTTAATTTCTTCTCTCCTTCTTTTATTTTTTCCAGGATTTTATCTTTTTTCTCATTTTGGGTTCTCTTCTTTATTACATTCTGTTGGATCAAAAACCCTCTCATAACCGCTTTGCCTGCGTCCCAGATTGTCCTTTTTTTCCACCGTAGTGTTCAGATTTATCTCAAAGTAGTCTCTCAAAGTTTTTTGGGCCTTCTTAATCACTTCCTGGTCTCTGAACAGGGCGTCATTCATCCTCCATCTATAGGAACCGATTGGCGTTAGTTTCATCTCCATCTTCACTGCATTATGGTCGGAGCAAGTTTTTGGGCAAATTTCCACTTTTCGTGTCTTAGGTGCCAGTCCTCTAGTTATCCATATTTGGTCAATTCTTGTCCAGGTCATATTGGCTTCAGAAAAGAATGTTCCCTCTCTTCCAAGGGGGTAAGAACTTAAACTTATTTAAAGACAATTATGAAAAATGTTGGTCAGAAGTGAAAAAAGATCTAGAAATATGGTCAAACTTGAAGCTTTCCTTGTTAGGCCGTATTGCTGCTATAAAGATGAATGTATTGCCAAGAATGTTGTTTTTGTTTCAATCATTGCAAATTTTGGACAAAATGGACTGTTTCAAGAAGTGGCAGAGAGATATTTCTAGATTTGTCTGGCAGGGCAAGAAGCCCAGAATAAAATTTAAAATATTAACCGATGCAAAGGAAAGAGGTGGATTTGCCCTGCCAGACTTTAAACTTTACTATGAATCAGCAGCATTTTGCAGGCTGAAAGAATGGCTGCTTCTTGAGAACACAGACATTTTGGATTTATAAGGTTTCAACAACGTTTTTGGGTGGCATGCATACTTGTGGTATGAAAAAGTTAAAGCACATAAAGCATTCAAAAACCATATTGTCAGGAAAGCATTGTTCAATGTCTGGATAAGATATAAAGACTTACTTGAAAATAAAACCCCAAGGTGGTTATCACCGATGGAAGCGAAGGCTCAGAAAAAGCTCAATATGGAGGCCAAATGGCCGAAATATTGGGAGATTTTGGAACAAGAAGGAGACAAATTGAAATTGCAGAGTTTTGAGAAACTAAAAGATAAAGTGCGAGATTGGCTTCATTATTATCAAATAAGGGAGGCTTACAATCTGGACAAGAAAATTGGCTTCCAGGTGGAAAAATCAAAATTGGAAACAGAACTGTTAGATCCCAAAACTAAGATACTATCAAGAATGTATAACTTGCTGTTGAAATGGAATACTCAGGATGAAACGGTGAAATCTGCTATGATAAAATGGGCACAAGATGTTGGTCATAACATTATGTTTGCTGACTGGGAACAGTTGTGGACCACAGGTATGAAATTTACGGCATGTAATGCCTTAAGAGAGAATATTATGAAAATGATATACAGGTGGTACATGTCACCAGTCAAGCTTGCAAAAATCTATCATTTGCCCGATAATAAATGTTGGAAACGTAAAGAAAATGAAGGTACATTCTTTCACCTTTGGTGCCCAAGGATTAAGGCTTTCTGGGAGATGATCCATAATGAAATGAAAAACGTATTTAAGTATACCTTTCTGAAGAAACCAGAGGCCTTTCTCCTGGGCATGGTTGGCCAATTGGTGCCAAAGAAGGATAGAACTTTCTTTATGTATGCAACAACAGCAACAAGAATACTCATCACAAAGTACTGGAAGACACAAGATCTACCCACCCTGGAAGAATGGCAGATGAAGGTGATGGACTATATGGAATTGGCGGAAATGACTGGCAGAATCCGAGACCTGGGAGAAGAGTCGGTGGAAGAAGATTGGAAGAAATTTAAAGACTATTTACAGAAACATTGTAAAATTAATGAATGTTAAAATGATGTCGGAATGAAGTTAAGTGGTTTTAGCAGCAATATTATAAAGGAGTATGTAAAAATGGATTGTTAGCAGGTGAAAATGTAAAGTTATAATATATTAAGATAAAGAATTAAGATAAAAACAAAGAGGGAAAGGATTTGCTGAATTAACCAACTGAACTGGAATACAAAAAAGGGAGGTGTGAGGAGGTCAGGGAAATAGGTAAATGAAAGACAAGACATGGAAAGATGGATTTACTTTTAATTGTTCTTGTTTTTTCTGTATTTTGTACTTTTTGCTTCTTTTTATTTTTTATTCTTATTTTTTATCTCTTTTCTACTTTTGTAACTTTTTCTGAAACTTTAATAAATATCATTTTTAAAAAAAGCAAAAAGCCATAAAAACGTATTTTGTAGACAAAAAAAGAGATATTAATAAAAAACAAAGCAGAACCCCCTAGAATGGAAAATTTAACAAAGAGTTTCAGTATTACTTTGTAGCCATTAATAAAACCCTTTCCAGAGCTTGTGAAATATAAGTAGGTCAAGTACAAAAACATTAGCAGGATAGGAATGTTTTTCAATTGCCTTTATAATCCATGTTAGCGGCTAACAAATATGGTGCTTTAGAATTGTATTCAAGAGATGGGGGTGTTTCTTTGTTCAGTTTCTGCCCACTGACATTAAATACTGTTTTCCTAATTATTAACATTTTGAGAAAATCACTATTGCCTTTGGATAACATGGGATTGAATCTGTTTTAGAAAAAATGTTCAAGATGGTGCTTAAATTTTACCAAAAACTGAGATGCTTTTTTCATTTCCTGATATTCTCTCTCTCCCCCCTTTCACACACAGATATACGACAACAAAACATGCTATATTACATTAGATACTGCCTCATCCATTATATATCCGATAGGCCACTGCAGCTTCTCTTTCAAGTTCCAAATATCTCAGAAGCCCATGGAGTGGTGGCATCAGAAAAAAAAAAAAAACAATAGTGGGAGGCAAAGAAGGAGCAAAGTATATTTCTAGTTGAGGAGTTGTGTGGTACATGTTAAGATCTCTGAAAGAAGATGTAGCCTTTCAGTTGTAGCCTTTCAGCAACTCCCTGTATAGTGAGTAAGGGCGGTTGAGAGTCAAAGAAGTTTTTTTGGATGGGAAAATTGGAAATTCACACATGGGGTCTATGCAGCTGAACCTACAATTCTACATTAAAAGTACCTAGCTGGCAACCAATAGCATCTAAACAGAATGATAAGAACTGGAAGGTTCTTTGGGCCCCCTGCCCAAAGTAAGCATTTTAAAGTACTTTTTCCTTTTAGCCAGTTAATGGGAGAATGGACAAGATGCTTGACTGACTTATATTTAAATGTTCTTAATATTGTTGAGTCTATAAAAGAAGAAAGGGATGATTTGGTATCTTTACAAAAAATGCAGTAAGGTGTAAAATGCATAAACAAAAATTGATGGTTGGGTGATTCCCCCCCCCCCCCCGAAAAAAATTAAGTTGATTTCAGAAAAATTCCAGAGAGCCAGACTGCAAATAGTGTTTTAATATGGTTCTTCTTTGTTTATGGAGCACACAGCCTAGTGTTAAAATTGGATGCCTGGGATACAGCCTAAATGATTGTTCAATTACATCTTAAATTAGTTCATTCATTCAAGAGCCGGAAAAACAAGCTGACCGGCAGCATGAGGTTGCTTGATGAGGAAAGAAGTGAATACAAAAAAAGCTTTAATCTTCCAACAAGTCTTTTTCCTGAGCCACAATAAGGGATTGATGTTGCATTTTAAACTAATCAATCAAATGAGTTCTGTGTACAAATGTTAATGAATACACAAAAAAGTATACCATTTAACATCAAGCATCAAAAAGCCTTTGTGAAGCTAACCATATGGCAAAAGGAATAAATTCTTTTATGTAGTTTTAAGCAATCATTGCAGCATAATTATTGTCAGGAAGCTTTTCCACATAGAACTACTTTCAACGTTAAATGTGTCATTTTTATATTCAAACTGAAAGCCCTTCTCTGCACACACCCTTGTGAAGACTATGCATGCATTGTATATTATATTTACAATCAAGTTGGCTGTAAAACCTTGTGAAAGCAATAACAATATGCATATATATTATTTATTATAATTGCAGTTAGTTTGGCTGCAAAACCTGCACGTAGGATTTAAGAAGCACCTACGCCTTGTCAAAGAACAGCTAAGGTGGAGGGAGGTGGAATAGTGCTGCTGTGCCAAAATATGTCTTCTACAGTGGTACCTCTGGTTACAGACACTTCAGGTTACAGATGCTTCAGGTTACAGACTCTGCTAACCCAGAGTTAAGCACTTTGCTTCAGGATGAAAACAGAAATCGTGCGGTGGTGGCAGCGGGAGGCCCCATTAGCTAAAGTGGTACCTCTAGTTAAGAACAGTTTCAGATTAAGAACGGACCTCCAGAATGAATTAAGTTCTTAACCCGAGGTACTACTGTAACAAGAAGAAGAGAAGAAGAAGAAGAAGAAGAAGAAGAAGATTGCCTGCAAAAGAGGATCTCACAACACTTTAGAATTTCTCTAGCACCAGTGGTATAGTAGCCTTATCTGATACATATTTACTTGCAAGAAAATCCCAATGAATTCAATGAGGCCTGGGAGGATTGACAGAGGATTCATTGATGCACTCAGAGCTCTGCTGCCTCACACTAGTCAGGGTGGAAGGAGGTGAAGGGGAAAAGATGGATCTATGGAAGCATGACCAATGCAGTTGCACTGGGCATGGAGCTGCTGGTGCACCAGTAGGTACTGCAACAATGATGTCAAATGGAAGGCAAGAGGTGAGGGGGGGCCTCTGGATTTTTGCGTCAGACAGGGTGCCACTGAAATTTGAGATGCCAAGGTCCGCCACAGTTTTCCTTTGTTTTCTATTTTTGCTATGCAAGCTCCAGGTTGGTATACCTGAAAGGTCCAAGACTCATCCATTGGATCCAAACCCACCTGGGCATCAAAGCCTCCCGTCTGCTGGCCATCCTAATTCCACTCTAGTCAGGGCTGGCCCATCCATGAGGTAATGTTAGGTGACTGCCTCAGGTGGCAAATGCCATAGGGGCAGCAGATCCCAATGTAGATCTTTATTTCCTCTTGTTCCTGATGTAGCTCTTCACTTACCCCTTCTTCCTTGACAGGGAGGGGATGCCATTTTATGGTTCACCTCAGTGCCAAAATGCATTGGGCCAGCAAATCCAGCCTTAACATTCCTTAGTAAATTACACTCGGTTCAATTGAACTTTTTTGTAGTAAGGGTCTATTGGATTATAGCCTGACATCACAATCCTACACAAAATCCTATTGAATTTTCTGACACTAATGAATGTATATAAGAATACACCTTAACTATTTACAAGTATGGCAGAAATAAATTTTAGATTACAGGGGTTTTTTTACTGGTAGATGTAAAAGTGAAGTTAACTATTTCAGCAATGGGGAACTAACTATATGAATGCAATCTATAAATACTTTATAAGGGTTTATAATTCTAGATTAATTTGCCGATTTAATACAACGTTAATATACTGTACATAAATTTAATTTTGCTGCACTAACTGTAGTCTTTGGTTCTTTCATTTCTTTATCATTGGTTTCTTTCCTTCCCAAGATTATGCATCAGCTGCTAGATGTATCCATTGTGTCCTCTGGCTATGCAGAACTCTTCCTGAGTTGCATTAATAATATTTCTTTTGGCACTGAACAGTCTTGAAAGTGACATGAGGTGAATACAAAACATATAAAAGTCTCCAGCTGATATGCAATCTTACATGAAAATAATTTATTATTTGAAAAAACCTTCTCAGCTTTTGACTAATTCAGTGCACATTTACTCAGGAGTAAGTCTTGCTTATCTCCAAGAGTATGTGTGTAAAATTTTTATCTTTGTTCAAGTCAACACACAATGCAGCAGCTTTCTGCATATCCTTACCTAGATAGACTTTTTCTTGTATGTGTGTATAAATTATTTGGTACATTGTGAAAGCATTAATTGGTGGCAATGTGCCTGCAATGATGTCATGAGACATTTCCCAACATTGTTGCTTATGCATATTTATCTTCTCATAATCTGCAGTTAGGAGCGGCAAAGACATCTTCAGACTCACGATTTTGTGGGATTCAAGCACATACCAGAAATTTAGGTTTGCACAATTAAACATCTGGAGGGCCAGTTGTTCTCTACACCTGCCTGAGCACAACAAATCCACTTTTAAAAATAAATGAACGAATTATTTTGTGGTTAGGAAAGCGATGAGGAAATGCACTGAAAAGTGTGGGATGAATGAATGGGCTTATGGCATGATGTATAAACACCACACAAACAAATCAAGATGGATGCTCGGTGTTTCATAACTCCATACAAAGAAACCAGAATGAATGCTCAATAGAGACTCAACAAAGGCTAACTTCTGCATAAGTTTTGTGCAAGCAAATTAGTGTGAATGCTCAATAAACAGGCCATCTGGAGAAGCCCCCGCCTCCAGCAAGCTCAAAAACAACATTTACAGTGCAATTCTATGCATGTTTACTCAGAGCTGTATCCCACTGAGTTCAATGAGACTTACTTCTACATAGCAGTGATGGGGAATTGCTGGTCCATGGAGTTAGATCTGGCCCATGGCACCTTTGGATCTGGTTCATGACCTCAGAGAGAGATGGAGATGGAAGGGGGAGAAAAAGAAAGAAAAATGGGGAGGCCCAGAGAAAGAGGGAGGGAAGGAAGACTGAGCAGAAGGAGATAAAACCGAGTTGCTCTTCTCACCACTGGCTCACTCCCTGAACATAGATGAACAGCATCATCAGTGTATGGACAACTGACATTATTGACCTCCAAAGAAGGAGGAGGAGGAGGAGGAGGAGGAGGAGGAGGAGGAGGAGAGTTTGGATTTGATATCCCACTTTATCACTACCCGAAGGAGTCTCAAAGTGGCTAACATTCTCCTTTCCCTTCCTCCCCCACAACAAACACTCTGTGAGGTGAGTGGGGCTAAGAGACTTCAAAGAAGTGTGACTAGCCCAAGGTCACCCAGCAGCTGCATGTGGAGGAGCAGGGACGCGAACCTGGTACACCAGATTACGAGGCTACCACTCTTAACCACTACACCACACTGGCTCTCAAAGGGAAACTACATTTAGAATAGTTTGCCACAGAGTAGTTGTGGCAAAAACTACCTGCAGAGGAAGGGTTAAGAACCACTTTCATGCCCCCATTCTGGTCAAATTTGTAGTCTACCCCCACCCCATGGCTTAATTTTAGGGTTTTTTGTTTTTTAAAAGGTGAGTATTAACATGTGTCTCTGTGTCCCATCTCGTTTGACCATGAGACATGTCCTAAAGGAAAGAGTTAAACGGCTTTCCAAGTCTCAACCCCTTTGAAATGTTTTCTCCTTTACCAACCTAGACAAGACTCCACAGTGCAATTAGAAACTATTGAAGGGAACATATGAGCTTTGTAAAAACAACATTGCATAATTTCTCATGATCATTCTAAGTCACCTCCATGCAACGGATAAAAGCCTTCTCAGCCCGGAATCCACGGCAACTCAAAAAGAATATTGATTTTCTCGTTACTGAGAAATGCACCTAACATATTAGGAGTGAAAGCTGCAGACACAATGTAATGACCTTTCTTCTTTGGCTTCTCTCGTCTAACATAAACAGAGTCATTTTCATTGCTTGGTTGGATATTAAACAGTAAATCTTGTAACTGTGTTTGCAAGGGGCTCTGCTTGCTTTATCTAGTTAGCATATTGCAAGAGCAAAAAATGAAAAGACACGGCTTTTAATTTATCAAAGTATCAGCTCCATTTGCTCTGGTTTAGCAATGTCTATGGCGAACAAGTGGGTGCTCTAATTTGTTCTCATGCTGAGGGGAGCAGCATTCTCTTTGCATTTTAACACTGATGCATTAGTTCAGATGCCATCATTAATTTCACTGAGGGCATAAGACCTTGGCTGCCCTTTGTTTTATATTTAGCTCTTTTAGGAGCAGAGTCCAGCATATCCATATCAATTAGATGCTCTTTTCAGGTTACAGACACACCAGGATTATATTTATTGCGATATGTAAAATTTGTGGCATATTACCTCAAGGGGGACATATCCTGATCAGAAGAGCAGAGTGGAAACTATGTTGATCATCATGCTGACATACATATTACCTCAGAGGGACATATCCTGATCATAAAAGTGGAATGGAAACTATGTTAAAACAAAAGCTTCGGTTTCCAGAAGAGTCATGAAGGTCGGTGTTTGTTTTTACACCTGTCTTGTGTCAGTCTAATCACCTTTAGAGATGCTTTTTCAGAACAATAGGCTGAGACTGGATATCTTTCCCATTGCAGGGTGTTCCTTTCCTCTGGATTTAAATAATAGTAGGAGGCTTTCCCTAGGGAGACCTGCTCCTGAACCAGAGCTCTGTGTGTGAATGTTTGTGGTGTGTCTATCTCAGGCTGGTTCTTTTTGGGTGGGGGGGGTGGAGAAAAAAGTATCTCACAGCAAATGATAGGGAAATGAACCTAGCAGACACAGTGCCATCTGGCAGACCTTTTCTGGGGCCTTTTACAGTCCAGAATGGAATGTGGGTCTTTGGCTGAAAGGGATCCTCATTCCCATGTTATGTTTTTTCACGGGCTGTAGGCTTCAAAGGCTGTTGAGAAGGAAAATGATACCTCAGTTTAAAAATTAAATAGTCAAAATGAAAGAATTTTATGGCTGGGATTACAACGCTGCAAGTCAGTGTGAATATGTGGCATCAGCAGACTTTGCTGCCTTCCTCTTCAACTCCGGATTTGCAAATGTACACACAAATATGTACACTCACCTTTCTTGGCTCTGGCCTACCCCATGTAAAATAAAAATATAATTTCTTGGATCAGCATGCCGTGATCTGACATTTCTCTAACCAGACCACAACCTAGATTTCTAATGTGATAGACACAAGCCTTGCTCAGTAATATTCTGCTTCTGTAGCACTAGGTTATTTCTTTAACGGTCAGTGTCTGCGGTGGAGAGCTTTGAGAGAAATTGTATGTTAAAGACCAAAGAATTATCTAAGTCATATTTTCTCTTCTGCTGTTTTCTTTTCTTTTAAAATCTTTCCTTTCATAATGCTGTAGTTAGCAGTTAATATCTTTGCAAGACCCTGTTGGAGCAGAACAAGCTTGTGGGATTTTATTTCCTTTTCTTTTTAAAAAAATGTAGTTCCGCAGAAAGATCCTGTGATTATGAAGAATTAAATCCAAGAACAAAGTGACCCAAGAGAAAGATCTGATACCTTGGAGCTTTTTCACTGTAGAAGCAAAATATGGCTCTGAAGGAGGAAGAGGAGGAGGAGGAGGAGGAGGATGAAATAAATAGGTAGTGTGAGATACCAGGTTTTGGAAATTTGCTGGACTTTTTGTTTTAAAGCTTACTTTAAATTTGCTGGACTTTTTGTTTTAAAGCTTTTAAAGTCTTATGAGCAATGAAGTATATTACCTGAGCCTTCTCTGCCTTTAGAACCAGAGTGGGAATTGTAGCTGTGTGAGCATAACAGGGCATCTCTTAATAACTATCAGCACCTTTAACAAACTACATGTGCCAAGATTATTTGAGGGAAGCCCTGACTGTTTAAAGTGGTAAGGTAAAGGCAAAGGGACCCCTGACCATTAGGTCCAGTCATGGCCGACTCTGGGGTTGCGGCGCTCATCTTGCTTTATTGGCCGAGGGAGCCAGCGTACAGCTTCCGGGTCATGTGGCCAGCATGACTAAGCCGCTTCTGGCGAGCCAGAGCAGCGCACGGAAATGCCGTTTACCTTCCCGCCGGAGCGGTACCTACTTGCACTTTGACGTGATTTTGAACTTCTAGGTTGGCAGGATCAGGGACCGAGCAACGGGAGCTCACCCCGTCACGGGGATTCGAACCGCCGACCTTCTGATCGGCAAGTCCTAGGCTCTGTGGTTTAACCCACAGTGCCACCCGCATCCCTTTAAAGTGGTAGAGAGTGTTTTAAATGTATGGCATGGGCAGGACCTTTGACCACATCCACATCATTTAAAGCACACTTATAGTATCAACTCATAACTTTCTTTTCTCCCTGGGTGAATTTTATTTTGTGATAGTTTCAAAAGTGTTGGAGAGAGTGCTTCTGATTTATATGCGATAAGCCCGCCACCCCGTTATTGAGAACACAACGGTTGCAAGTCAACGTAAGAGAAACACATCTCAAAGTACCATAGTCTGCATTTTCAAGCACTCTCAAGCACATGATTTCACTCTCCATCCTTTTTCCATTATCCTGGCTGTCATCACCATCTGTAAGTAAGAGACACACTGGCCCAATAGCATGATCTTTAATCGTGGGATCTACAATCCACCCCAAAAAATCCTGGCCAATTTTAGGTAACAAATCAGCACTGCCAGTTGCACTTTCCTTCTTTTTAATTGCCCTGACATGTTCAGAAACGTTGTTTGCCAAACATGTATTACATAAAAGAAACTTTTCTAACTCCATCTGCCTTGGCGGATCTCCATCAAGAAATGAATACCACTTACAGTGCAGCTGGCAGGTTTGAATAGATAGGTTTGTACAGTGTTTGGACCTGGAAAGAGCCATGGAAAGTTCTGGGCTTTCCATGGAGGGAAAATCTTCTTCATCCTTTGCTTTTGCCTACTTCTTTTAGCAGGTCAGTAGCTGGTTTTGTGTTTCTGTATGGGCGGTACCAAATAATTCATCAAATGTTAGTGTTCTTTTGAATCCATGCCCTTTAAAAATCAAGTTTCTATTCTATAGATTTAAAGCATTTCTAAAATATTGGGTTACATCTTAACGGACGAAAGGGGAGATATTTAAGTAACTTGTCCATACTAGCATCTTCCCTCCAAACTGGTTGATGAAGACATCATGACTTAGAACCAAATGGGTTCTTTTTGAAGGGAAATGTTCCCCTGAGGAAAAAAATAATGCTTATGAGCTGCTATCTTATTCCTACCATGAGAAACACAAATCATATGACTGAGAACCAGGTCTTGGTCTGAGCCTGAATGAGTGAAGGATAATGGCAGCTAGACACTGAAAGATGAGTATTATTCCTTGCTTGACTTACAGTTGAGAAGAAGGCACACACACCCTTCCTGCTTCCAGCTGTTAGTGAAGAGATGCTGGGAAATAGGGCAATTGGCTGTCAATTGATATGACTTAGTACTTGGAAAGGCCCTCTAAAGGAAATCCTTGATTTAGAACTCCAAGTGATTTGTAAGACGCTTTCCCCCTGTGGGTCAGTTCATATGAGTGACATGGTTGTGTGAAGCCACCTTGTGTTCTTATTTTTGGTTACATTTGATTTATAATTTGATTTGTTAAATTTGATATATATATATATGGGACAGTGATAAGTCTAGTGTGATTGCTCCAACACTGCGTTTGTTGTCAGAAACAGGCATGATGTAAGAGGTCCATGATTGGATTTCCTGACTATGTTTTATATAATACTTTGAAGCAGACTATTTTATATTTTAGTTAAAGCACATTATCCCATCCCCCAAACAATCATGGGAACTGTAGTTTATTAAGGGTGCTGGAAACTAGCTTTGTGAGATACAAACTGCAGTTTGCAAGATTCCTAAGGGTGTGCTTTAAATGAAGGGTAATAAATAAATATGTGATGGAGCAATATATTCCTATAATACAACTGGGAACTCATTTAAGCAGTCAAACCAAGCGAGATCGAACTCCTTGCTGGGCTATGTCTCTACCAGCCCCACACCTGACACTGCATATGACACCAGATGTACAGCAGATGGGCATGCTTTGGGGAAACAGCCTTGTATACCAAATGGGAAGGCCCAAGCTTCTCATCTCAAACTGCTGAAATGACCATTTGCTTCCTACTGCCAGGCTTTCTTTGTACTGCATAACTTCATTGGGCATTGAGCAAATACTTACATAAACATGGAGTGACAGGAAGCTCCATAAGCGATTCAAGATGGCCTGTGGAAACACCTGGAAAAACCTGGAAACCCCCTAGAACCCTCTTGCAATGTTCAGGGAGGAGTACTTCAGCAGCTGAGCTGGAGCTTTTCAAAATAAAAAACAATGCGGTAAATCTATATTTCTAGGGATTGGAAGCTTGATATCCTCTTCTGCAGTATATTTGGACCTGTGTACATCAGGTGTGTGTGACTGTTAAATAGTTTTGGTTCTATTTAACCATCATCTTCAAGGGGAGGGGAGGGACAAGCAAACACTACTGCTCAGCGTCACATACCACCCACAGCTTCATATTAAGCCTAAACATAATAAAAGAGCCGGTGCCTTTTGCACAAGGGCTTAGCATCCCATCATATACAGGAATTAAAAGTTTTGAGAGGAGTATTATTGGAAGTATTGCAAAAATGGAGAAGGGGAAGGATGATTTGTTAAGAGATGTAAAGGCGATATAAAGTAAAGAAATGCATAAGAAGTGGTTAATGTTATGTACTGAAGTTCTCACCCTGGGCCAGCAGGGGGATACTGTAGATAGTTATGCAAATAAGGGATCGAAAGTGACGTTCAGTGATTGGATAGTTTTAGAAAATTGTTACAGTTACATTGTACTGGAGCTCTATATAAGCAGGCTGACTGAACCCTTCAGTTCAGTTCTGTTCTGGCCTGTGAATAAACAAGAGCTGTTTGAAGAACCGCTGTGTCATCTAATATGTTCACCCACAACCTAACAGTTAAAACGGTGGATCATCAGAGGTGCTGATGGAAGTCTAAAAAGATTGTATAAGTGATAAGTTTTGTGGTACAATTTATAATTTATATGTTAAAATCAATAAAAAATATTTTTTTAAAAAAACCATATACAGGAATTAAAAGAGGGAGGCAGGCTGATCACAAGCAAGAAAAGCAGGTTTAACTGATGCTTGATATATTTCAGAGATGACTCAGAGATGTTCCAAAGTTGTTACTGAGATCAGCCCTTGAAGAATGAAAGCATCAGGCACCAATAAACTTTTGTACTTTTGTACTTCTAGAGAAAAGCAGTCCTTTCCTTTTTCAACATATTGTGGATTTCAACATATGGCACAAGAACATTTCAGGACCACCCCTGAAGAAAGAAAAGGTGGTAGGCTCAAGATAGGGAAGCTCCAACCACAATAAATACATTAGTGACATTGTTACCACCACTGAAACAAGTCACAGTTGTTGGCACCATTGCAATGGCGGTGGTGGTGTCTGCTATTCACCTGTTTCTGCTGGGGCCTTCTGCATCTCGGGCCTACCATCTGTTTCCTCCTTGGCTACAGTCATGGTAGCAACCACAGCTTCATCCCCAACCACAACTACAGCACCCATGGGAAAACTGGAATAAGAACAGGGTCTCCTCCCACTGCCTGACCACTTGTGTGATTGAGGATCCTTCTGAGAGGAGGCAAGGATATTGACAGCAGTTCTTGGGCATCTCCTTGCCCTGCTTCTGGGCAGGAAATGATGAGAAAGTGCTTCTCCTCTAGTCTACACCATTGTACTTTACAGGGAAGGACTCCTGGCAGATCCCAACACACCAGTGTTGTCTACGCCATCTGAGATGTTTGAATTGGTCTTGTCCAAAGAGGCATCAATGCCTCTTCTCCCTACATTTAAATCCATTCTCTCTAAGCATGTGCACTGCAGTTCAAACATATTTTATTGGAAATAAGTCTTGCGAAAGTGAAAAGAGCATACTTTCAAGCAAGCATACTTAGGCTTGCAGCTTTTCTGCACTAAACCACTGAGATTTGGAGATAATAACCCTGGCATATTTGCCAAATCAATAGTATGTATGCTATGAACCATTAAAATGCTTGGAGATGTTATCTGTATAACCATATGCTATTTATTTGATATTGCTACACTTATGTTTATAACTGGGGGCGGGAGAGGTGCTCACTGTTTTAGCCTTGTCCTAGTTTGACAACTTTCAAAAAAAATAAAAGGAGTTATTTTCCTCACAGGAAGAAGTGTAATTTGTTATCTTGCCCTAGGGATATCTCTGAATTTGATTCTGATGCACAAAGAAATGTTTTCCCCTTTTATTGTGATACATAAGCTGAGGAATACAGATACAACATAAGCTTAACTATTTTTAAAATATGGTCTTGTTTTATGAGTGATGCCACCTTATAGCAACATTTAGGCTGCAATACTAACATACTTCCAGGGGTGAAAGCCCCATTAAACACAGTGGAACTATCTTCCAAGCAAACAGTATATCTGAAGGAGCATCTCCACCTCCATCATTCAGCCCTGAGGTCCATTTCTGAGGGTTTTCTGGCGGTTCCCTCACTGAGAGAAGTAAAGTAACAGGAAACCAGGCAGAGGGCCTTTTCGGCAGTGGCACCCTCCCTGTGGAACGCCCTCCCATCAGATGTCAGGGAGGTAAAGAATTACACAACTTTTAGAAAACATCTGAAAGCAGCCTGTTCAGGGATGTTTTAAATGTTTGACATTTTATTATTTTTTATATTTTGCTGGAAGCAGCTCAGAGTGGCTGGGTAAACCCAGCCAGATGGGCAGGGTATAAACAATAAAATTGTTGTTGTTGTTGCAAAGGAACGAGCTGTTAGTGTTTATATATATTCAAATTCAGTTCAAAATGCTTGGGGTCCTTGTTATTATTATATTTCTTTTATTTATTATGTATTTATTATCGGAGTTTACAGCAGTCCAGCAAGGTAGGCCAGTATTATCATACCCATATTGCTGAAAGTGACGGCTTGCTTAATGCATCACAGTGAGTTTATGGAAGACATGATATTCAAATCAAACACTGTTAGGCTCACAGTTCAAGCTTAGTCATGTCTACTCAGAAGCAAGACCCACTGAGTTCAGTGGGAGTTGGTCCCTGGTAAGTTTGTAGCTTTTGTTATTATGCCTATGCAGTTGGTGAGGATGGCCCAAGACACTTTGCTGCCTGGGGCAAAGGGCAAAATGGCGCCTCTTCTCATTCCACACAAGAAGCCAACTGGACTGCCAGTTGAATCTGAACTCAACAATGGTGATAGGATGGTGACTGAGGAAGGAGGTTAGTTTTGGGAGGGAAACATGTCATGTAGCATATTTACAACTTTGTCATCCAGAAGGGAATGTCCAGTTGGCTTAGAAAGAACAAGGGGTCTGCTGCTCTTCCTCCTCTATAGCACCTGCCACCTGTCTCACTGGGCCTAATGATAGGGCCGGTCCTGGTACATTTCCAGAGAGAACTTGTGTTTTCATATGGCCTCAGGCAGTTGAAGACAGTTTCTTCACAATAATTAATTCACTGCAATACACCTTTACATCACAACCAGGCATTGAAATTCCATTATTAACATGCTTGTCATATGGATGTGAGGAATTTGTTGGTTGGGCATAAGAAGTGAAAGCAATCTGTCTCAGGATGTTCCCATGCAAATATATTTGCTGCATTAGAAATAAATGAGAGAAAAGCATCATTATTGTAAGAAGAAAACTATTATAAATTGTAAAATCAACATGCCTTTTATTTGTTGAGTGAAGGACAGAGTCAGGTAACCCCATCCCAGCACCTACATGTAGTCACATGAGTGCAAAACCTTTTATTCAGACAGGAAATGCAGGGAAGTCATCTTTCAGTACTGGCATCTAGAAGGACATCTGCATTAGGATGCAAGATTGACATGAGATTTTGAGTGGTACAGGTGCATTGAGAATCAGATTGCACCTGTCAATGTACCTAGGAGAGTTTTCTCTTTCTCAGAATTGCCTGCTCTTTGAAATTTAAATCAGTGTGCTTACATTTCCTCCTCAGACGCACTGAGCATATCAGTTCTCGTTTCTGTCTTCAGGAAGAGGTCTCATAATCCCTGAAAATGATTGAGAGACTGTTCTTTGTTTAGTGTATATTATTTACAGTTTGATTTACTTAAACTATTAGTATATACCATCTTCCACTGGGATTGGTTCTGGGGGGTTGCACTAATAAAACAGCAAAACTATGTGATCAAACAAACCAGCAAGGTAAGAAGACAATCTGTCAGATTTAAAAATGCCTAAATTTAAAAAGTCAGGAAGAGCCTTCCCTGTCCTTGAGACTCAACCCCAATCAGTCTTGACCATTCACTATGCTGGCTGCGGATGTTGGTGTTGGATATTGTCTAAAAACATTTGAGACCCAACATTGGGGAAGATAAAGCAAAATAATAATATATATATTAATTACTTGGGGCCTAATGGATAGCAATGTTAGTGCTAGGTAAGACTGCCTGAGGAATATATTCTATCGAAGGGCCCCCCAGCCTTTTCACTCACTTCGCTTCTAACAAAGGAGGAACAGAGAGAAGTTCCTCAGATAATAATCTGAGAGTATAGGTACAGTAGGTACCTACCTCCCAAACTGATTAAGGCATTCAAAGTCAATGCAAGCACTTTTGACTGGAATTAGAAGCAAGCAGGCAGCTAGTGAAGCTATTTTAACACTGGTGCAATATGATCCCAAATGGGCTGTTCCAGGAAAAGTCCTGACATTTGTATTCTGTACTAGCTGAAGCTTCCAAACCATCTTCAAAAGCAAGCCCACATATAACACTGTATGCAAGTCCAATCAGGAGATCATCAGGGAATAGATGACTGTCACAGAACCAAGAGAGAGAACTCCATTTTGACTCCATAAGCCCCTGAGCGAATGTCAATGTTATTAGCCCCAGAGAAGGAGAATCCTTTCCAAAATACACCAGACATCAATAAAATTTGGCACTTTTTGAGAAAAAGCAAGCTGCTTTCTTTCTTGTGTTTGTGGTGATCAACGTGCCTTCCCTCTGTTTCCCCATAAATGACTGTGGCCAAATGATCCCTGTTCAGCAGAGGCAGCAGCTGGCAAACCAGCCAAAGCTGATAAAAAGCACTTTAGTGACAAAGCTAGATCCTCCAACCTGATCTATCAGGGGAATTACAACTCCATTCTGTAGAGGTTGAATGCCTTTGCTCAAAAATCTGGAGCTACTATCTGTCCACAGTGGCTCCACATTATCTGGACTGAAATTCAGGTTTTTTTATCCTCATCCTGCTGATCTCCGATTACAGACCAGGTGAGGCCTCTGACTGGCCCATTTGAAGGTGGCATTCAGGTGGGAAGTCCTGCCTTGAGATCACACAGCCAGGGGAATTCCTAAACAGCCCACAAGCATGTGAGAGCTGTCTGCTGGGATGCCGGTGGAATGCAAGGGGCCACAACTGCTGCCCACCTGGAAAAGGTGAACATCCATTCCAGACTCAAATGACATGGAAAAATAAAGCTCAGTGTTGTCAGAGTCCTGATGCCATCTCACTGGAAAGCCTTGGATTGACCACACCCAGCAGCTTCATTTACATATTTAAATGAGAGAATAAGATGGGATCTTGTGGGATCAATAGTACAAATGCTAAGGGATTAAGGATGTCATCCTAGACAACTCTCTGGAACTGGCCTGAAGTAAGAGCATTCCCCACTTTCAAAGGTCAAGAAGAACCAACAGGGTCTTTCCTTGGCATAGAAGATGGAAGTCTGAATGACTAGAAGGCTCATTGGCCAAGGATAACCTCAGGCTGCACTAGATCTCTGAAGTTCTCCTGAGGTTTTCCAGATAATCTTCCCCGGGAATAAAATTCACAACCTCGCTCTGTCCTCTGCATCATGAACTTTGTTGGAGCTATAGGCAGGACAACTAAGGTAGATCTGAACCATGTACAATTCCAGAGTATTTTCCAGAACATTTCCAGAAAGTGTGAGTAGAACTGCTTTCAACAAGCCGAGAATGGCAGAGAATGCTCTTGCTATTACAGTGGTACCTCTGGTTACAAACTTAATTCGTTCCGGAGGTCCATTCTTAACATGAAACCGTTCTTAACCTGAGGTACCACTTTAGCTAATGGGGCCTCCTGCTGCCGCCGCCGCGCAGTTTCTGTTCTCATCCTGAGGTAAAGTTCTTAACCCGAGGTACTACTTCCGGGTTAGCGGAATCAGTAACCCAAAGTGTTTGTAACCCGAGGTGTTTGTAACTCGAGGTACCACTGTATTGATCTTCTGTGAGTTTGTGAATTTGTAAAATGAAAAGTTTAGGCTCTGTGCTTATCTGGACATTACATCCTTCCCCAAACCTGAAAGATATTCTACCAAATTTCAGACATAACAGAAATTGATAATGATTAGTCTGTCATGATGAAATTTACACATGAACAGAGATTATAGCTTCACATTTTCAGAACTTAGCTATGTATTTCAAATATGGGTTGAAACATTAATTTTTATTTTTGTCTATTGTTGGAATACTTTTAATTTAGAGGAAGAATTAACTATTCATTGATAATAGTTAAATTTATTTTTGTAATGAGGAAAACTACATGCAACTGGAAGCAAGTTTTCCTCACATTTTAACATTTTTGTGTGTTTAGATTTTGGCAACAAATGTGTAGGTGTTAACAATACATGAGTTCAAAAACGTATGTTTTGGTGTGGCTTAATTTCTAAATTGCTTGTCTGAAAATGATACTCGGGACCTCTTAATATGGCAGCTCTTTCCCTGATCATAATTGAAGTATTATTATTATTATTATTATTATTATTATTATTATTATTAGAGTGGAAGAGACTCTGTGCATGTCTAATGACACACTTTCCTAAATAAGTATCGTACAAGTCCTATTGTGATGAAAATACCAAAGTTAATAATTGCAGCCAAGTCAAAATGTTACCAGCCATCCCAGCTATAGGCCTTTAGTCCATATGCTTCTCCACTGATTCCTGGATATTCTAAACCTACTTTACTCTCAAGGGAAGCTGCCCAAAAGCTGGAGAGAGTTTCCTTGTCAAAAAACATTTTGAAAAATAGGAGGTACAAATGTCTCACCCATGAACCCACGTTTCATGCCCATAATAAAGCTCAAGGTTTCTAGTTTCACTTGAGTTACAGATATGCCTAGGGCTTAGGCACCAATTATTCAGAGAAAAGTAACTGACCAAGCTTCCAAGAAAAGGGAGGGAGCAAAATGGGAAATAATTCATTATTCTATTCACACTACTAGGGAATAGGAAGGAGTGTTTGATTACACGGCTTCTTTCATGACCAAACTAGCTTTGGCATGTGAGGCTTTTGCGATTCAATTCACGAGGGAAAAAGATTTCCTCTTCAAGCACATTCAGAAATTCAAGATTCTTAATTCTTCTCCGGATAGTGCATTTCTTCACGAACAGTGAGATGGTGGCTCAAAGACTAATGCATTCTAACTGCCTGTCTCCTGCCCTAAATAAACCCTCCTAGATTTAAGGCACAAGAGAATTAAAAGCAATGAAATGAAATCATATAGATAGTTAAACCTGCACTAAAGAGATTCTGAAGATACAGCCTTATCTGAGGTATTATTTTGCTGGTTCTTCAGGTTTTTCCCCTCTTCTGAACGGAAAGGTGATTTTTGATGCTCAACCAAAGTGTTCAGCAGCAAAATGGCCTTTATTTGTTAGATAAAGATAGAGGTTTTGTTGAACTTCAGCATTTCAATGTTCAGCCAACCCTGTCTCAAAGATCTGAAGGAAGGCAACCAGTGCTTGGGGAAAAACCACATTAAATATTAAATGGTCCAAATATTGCACACACCATTTATTTTAGTTGTGACTGTATTAATAATTCTTCATCCCGACAATGAAATAAATTGTCATTTTTCACTTGAAGTTCAATTTCTTTCATTGTGATAAACAGTAATGTTGCACTCTAAATCCTCTCAGCCTTTACTCCATAATAAGAAAACACATGTAAAAGAGGGAAATAACCTACTTCCAGTGTTTTCTTATTCCCCATAACCATTTGTTGGCGTTTGTATATTTAATTTCCTTTGTGGTTTAAAAAATTGCTCCCTTTGATGCTAAGGATTTGACAGATTAATAACCTCAAATTGTTTAACAATCTCCCATCTTTTTTTTTTAATCTCACCAGCTGTAATTTAATCTTTGATATGTAGTATACACCTGAGACTTTGTGAGGGCATGTTCAACTGTGAATCATTTGCAATAACTCTCTTGTACGCCAATGCGCCGAGCAGATTTTCTCCCACACCCCAGAGAATTATAACCTTGTTGAATTTCTGCACAGCAAAATTATGTATATGATTTATTTATTTATTTTCACAATTGGCCTCTATTAGGCAAATAGCACATAATTTGCCAGATTCAAATATAATCCATCTAATTTGCCCTCAGCTTTCAGGCTATAAAAGAGCTACTTGTCGAGTCATCTTGTCAACCAAAAGCAGGCTTCTCTAAGTGCTTTGGGAAAAGGTAGCAGAGGATGGAAAATTAATGAGAATAAATTCCTGGCCCACAGTTTGGACAAAAAGAACACCTCTGCCTGAGACCCAGGAGAGCTGTTGCCCATTCAATATAGTCTGACCTCATATAAGGCAGCTTCCTATGCTTGGTGCACCATGAATGTCGTTAATGCCAAACTACACACTGCATGTAACAGCTTTGGATGGGAGTTCAGACTGGAGAAGTAGCTGAGGAGAGACTTGTTGATTCTTTTGTGAAATACAAAAATGGGCATGCAGGTGCTGGTGGAATGGATCTGAAAAATTCCTGCTAACTGTTGTTTACTCTGTTTGCTGTTGTTTCTTCTGCATACTGCACACTTTCCCAAGCCATTCAGAGTGAGGGCTGTGGAAGGACTCTGCAGTGACATTGTAACTGAAGGCAAATAGAGCTGTCTCATTCTGAATGGGTAGCAATTTTGCTCTTAGTCTTGCCCTGCTGCACTGGTAGTGTATGGTGAATGTGTGTCCTCCCATTCCTGCTCTGTCTGAACTATGCACAACTTGGTCTACTAGCTCTATTGACTCAGATGCCAGGATGTGTTTTTTCTTCTTCTATTTCCTCGCGCCTGGGGCCTTTTGAACACGTCGGCACCCTTTCGCAAAGGGTTGCACAAAGGTTGGGCATGTTCTATGGTGGTGAGATTCTATGTAAAATGTGCCCACTATTTCTGCTCAGCACTAAGAAGCCCTAAATGTGTGTGTGTGGTTCAGCGTGATTCATATCTGCTCAGGCAACAAGGCTTCTCCTTCCTCTTTTCCCCACTGCACCCACTTGTATGCCCCCTAAAATTTTCTCTGTGGGGTTGGGGAACCCACCAGAGCAGATTTGGGGGTTACACATAGAAGGCTTTTCTCCTACTCTAGGCTACTTGGAATGGATGTTAGATGATCTCTGTTATAATTTTAGCTTTATGTTTTATTTTAATTGTTATCCAGTTTACTGAATTTTATTTTTTATTGCTTTAAAAATTATTCCGAGAGCATTGCTGAGCAAAGCCTCTTTGTGTACAAAAAGCAATGGGGCAGAGTGAGCTGATTCCTGGCGGGAAAACAACACAGAAGGGGAAACGGTTATTACACATAAATGCTTCCCATGGCCCTGATTTTGCCCCAAATGAATGGACACTACTTCTTGCCATCAAAGTTATTATGATGGTGATGGTGAATAAGTCCCTTTTGCATATTTGTCTCACTGCGATTTACAGACATATCCTAAAAACAGCTAATATGGTTTTAAAATCAACAACTGAAGTTAATACAGAATGGATACCTAAGGCAGGGACCTTTTCATCCAGCTGGAAAAGCTTGTCAAAGCTAGAGCTACTTCAGCTGTTTTTGGAAAGTGCAGATGGGGACACCTCTCATATATCACAGGAATGCTCTTTCACAGAACAGGGCAGCCACATTGAAAGCCCTGCCCTGTGCAGAGTGGGCTTCTGATATTGGCGGGACTTTCAGGAGAAACTTTAAGGATTTTGCTATAGGAAAAGGCTTGGTATGAGAAACCTACGTAGGCCATTTGTGTCGTGAGCAAATGATCTATGAGCTCCCTTTGACCAAGTTCCTATGGAAAATGCTGCTGACCAAGTCAAAATGTTAGAGCATCAGAGCCAAACATTAGTCAGATCAGATCAATCCTGACAGTGCTGAGCTTCTTATCTTCGCACACTGCCCTGGGATAAGCCCCACACCATAGAGGGACATACATCCAAGTAAACAGGCGCTACAATACCCTAAACTCTAAAAAAATTAATTAGCAGTTATATAGAAAAATGCATGTTGCAGAGTCCAGAAGATTAATTACACCAGAAACCCCAAAATGTCTTACAGGTAGACTGTCAAAAATAATGAGCACAAGATTCAAAATGTATGATTAAATTGTTCCGCAAATGAACAGAATACTTAATTTCTTTCAGTTACATAAGCATTTAAATAATCTATTTAGTCACCCTTGTTACATATTAATTCACTATTGGTCAGACCTTAAGCAAGCTATTACATGAGGGTCATTCAAAATGCTGTTCTGATTAGTTAGTCCATCTCCGCCTGCCATGTAGGCAAGTTAAGGCTTGTATGAATTTGTCAGAATCATCTTAACTTCATTCTATTTGTCAGACATAGGAACTCTTTATTTGCCTCATTTTTTTCTTAAAGCATTTCTACACTTGTCTGTTACATTTCCATTTCCATGGAAGCCTCGCCATATTTAAAAGCCATAACCAAACCTATATAGATATATAGGTTTCCACGCTTTTTGCAGGGGGTTTGTTTTGTTTAGTTTGTTTTTTAAAAGATTTTAACTTACAAAATTGCATTTCCCTTTATGCACCTTTATGGTCTTCTGCGATGAAGTCACAGTGCTGACATCATCTTACTGTGAAAATTGCATTGCTGATCAGAAGCAACCCTTGTCAGACTCATACTCAAAGTAAATTTTAAAAGCCCTCTCATTCTTGAAAAGTAATCCAATGAATAGACTCAGAAATGATGTGAGATGAACAAATTATGAAGATCATTTCATTTTCAGTATGGGTTTACATGCATTTGTTCTGCCTCTGGTACTTATCATGGAGGAATCATTGCTTCCAATGGAAGACTTCCTTTCCCTCCCTTCTGAGGACACATTCCAGTAAAAATTAAGCATCTTTAAGGTTTCAGACTAGGCACACCAAACTGAAAGTCAGCTCTACTGAAAACTGTTAAGATTTAGTTCTAAATATACATGTATATAGGTCCAAGATGTAAGCCCCATTTACATTAAGGTCTGTAAAGCTACTATCTATCGTATTTTTCGCTCCATAAGACGCAGGGCAGGCCGGGTCGTCCTCTTATATACCTGCTGGGATTGACAAGGCATCTGACCCTCACCTGAATCTCATAGCTCTCCTGTAGCTGCCTCTGATTAGTTATCATTTAACTCTTGGGGAAAATAATTAGCATCACACATCATGTGCATGGAAGTTGCCAAACCAATTAACCAACTAGAAGGATTACTGTTAATAGCACCAGTTTTCCTGTAACTTGATATTGCCGGATAGTTTTGATGAACTGCAAATGCATTTTTAGTTTGCTTTCTGTTGCCACCCTGGACCTTTTCTTTATTAGTGCCACTTTGTTTTGTACGATTCCTTGCAAATGAAGGAAAACAACTTTTCTGCTTGTATATGTTGATAACATAATTTTGGTTACTGAGGACAAACAAGACTGCACAAAAACAAGATTGGGTGCAGGCTTGGCCAGGACATAGGTGTCCTGACTGTGACAAAGGTGACCTGTGTGTGTGCTTGCTTGCTTGATTAACAGCTGTTGAGAACTTCAAGGTCCCTGCTCTCCCTTCTTATGGTCTTTGTATTGGACCTGGAGACTCCAATAGAGAGCATTCCATGTCAAGAAGGAGGGCAAGTGGGCACTCTATCAAATAACAGGGCAGGAGATACACAGAGCAGGGCCTTTTCACTGGTGGTGCTCATTATATGCCTTGCTCTTCCCAGACCTGCTCTCTTTTGGCCTGTATTTTGCAGCTTTATAAATTAGGAAGACTTTGGAAGAGCTGATTGATAAGTCTTATCAGCTGCTGTTGTATGAGTGGATTTTATTTGCTGCTATTCTGTACTTCTGGTGCACCAGGGTTTACACCAGCGTAATAGAGTTGGCCAGGATGCCAGAAGGGATACAATTTATAAGCTTTCTTCATTATCTGCACAGCAGGGGGTGTTCAGTCAACAGGGCAAAGGCTGAGCTGAAGCATTCCCTGCTGGTTACCTGCTTTCAGCAATAGGGGTCACTGTTTGGTAGTACCCAATTGGTTAGCTGTCAGATTCTAGAGCTCCCTATTGGTGGCTCTTAGGTAATTCACAAAATACAGAGTCCATTCATAAAACACAATGTTCATTCATAAAGCAGTAACATGCCGGTAATACCCACTTGCCTGGAAGTAAGACCCGCTGAACTCAGTGGAACTGTTTCTGGATAGATAGGCAAAAGAGCTACTCTCCTGTTGAAATTGATGGGATTTGGAAACAACATCTGAGTTGAGTTCTCCCTTTAAATTCTAAGATACTGCCAGTTAACGTCCAGACATTTTAAAGGTTATATTTGTGCCCTCAAAATCTAGAATCATAGAATGGTTTGGCACATTTATGTAGAGAGACGAGAGAGATTGTTCTCAAAGCAGGAGACCTGAGGTCCTTCAGAAGTTGCTGCTGTCCGTTGATCATGCCAGCTGGGCAGTGGCGGAGCTTCATGCTCTGGCACTGGGGGCAGAGAGCAGGAGGAGGCGGGGGTGGCGTATATCCCGAAAGCGTGGGCGCATGTCCCAGGGGCGTGGCATGCTGCTTGCAGGGGCGTGGCACCTGTGGGGGCTGGGTGCCCAGCCGTGATGGCACCCTGGGGATCATGCTGCCGGGGGCGGTGTGCTCTCCCCGCACTCCTCTTCCTCCGCCAGTGCGGCTGGGCTGTATGGTAGCTGGAGCCCAACAACATCTGGACAAGTTTCCAACGTCTGGTTTAAATCTTTTATAGCACGTCCAGGCTTGAGTTGCTATATGGAAATAAGTTCTTAATGTGAGAATTGTCCTGCTTAGATCTCATCAAAAGCCCCATCTAGTTCAGCATCCTTTTCACACAATGGCCAACCAAATGCCCTTGGGAAGCTTGCAAGCAGGACATTTGTTAGGTAAAGGCTATTTCATTTGTCACAATCAGGCCAGAAATGAATGTACAAATTCCCCTTTATTCCATCTATTAAAATTAATTTTGTAATTAATTGGGATTGAGTGTGGGTATGTATGAATATTTTTAAGGATTGTATGAAATGTATGTTTGTTTGTTTGTATATTCGTAACATGTGTGTATTAATGCTGAATTATTTTGATAATAAGAACTTTTAAAAAAAATTTAAAAATGTAATTCTTAGCTTATTGAATGCGTACCCAGTCATGAGCTCCCAGGTTCATTGAGAAGATAAAAACATGCTGTAAAATTGGTGAGATATTATCACCACCAGCAATGGCAAATGTATGATCTGCAGGGATGGGTGCACAGCTCTTTTTGAGAGCCCTATTCATTCACCTAAACAGATGGGAATCTATCGAAACTGGTAGTGTATGAGATGGTACTGGTGCTTCTGCCTTGGCACTGTGCTCCCTCAGTGAGCAACTTAGGAGCAACCCCTGTTGTGGGCTAGGTAGGAAGAAAGGCTGAGGATATTTTAATTTAATTTATTGACTACCCTTCATCCTAAAATCCCTGGGTGGGTTACAACCATTTAAAATACAGCATAAAATGATTTTAAAAAGCTTGCCATTACGAAAAACACAGTCACACAAAAAATACGGTGTGTTCTGTGTTTTGTGATGACTTTTTTTGTCCCACAATTTTTGGCTGAGCAAAAATACAGGGCGTGAAGTAGAGTTGGAAAAGGACCTGAGAAAAGTTCTGAGGGCAGATACAGAGGCCTGAAGCTCCATATTTGGCTTCTGGGAGTGAGATTGTCCATCCCTTCAGCAGGGAGAGGGACAAACAGCTTTCTTGTATAGGATTCCTTTCAAGGACCCATTTGTGAGTACTTCAGTGCCTGCAAGTGTACTGGCTCCTTTTGTGAACAACCGCACTAGAGAAACACAAAGGAAGATGATGCTACTTTTCACTTGAAGAGCTAACCGGCTAATTAGAGGGGAGCCTTGTAAAAAGGTTGACATAAACGCAGCGCCAGCGGCATTTTATAGCTCATAATGAGCCCATTTTCTTTGTCTGTTGGTCACTGCACACCCTCTACTGACAACATATGTGTTATCTGCCTATGTGCTTACAAAGTAGGAGCAGAAATTAGGGCAAAAATGATAACACTCAATTTACTACGAGGGTGAAGAAAATTCTGTAGGCTGGTATTACGTAATGACCTCTCACTGTGTGCTTTTTTTTTAAGCCCCTGCTTCAGCTGCCTGTTTTACAAGTGCCACTGTTTGCTTTCCAAATTACATTTCGGTTTTGGTTTTATTGAGCTAACCACCAGTGGGCTGTGGGCTGTGTGTGCTTCATATGCTTTGTATCTATACTGAGGTACACAAAATTGGGACTGCTTGACTGGGTGGTTTCTTGCACTCTTCTAATGTTTTACTGAAGAGAGGCACAAGAGCCAGAATGGACGTGATATGATTCATGCAATTAGTAACTGAGTAAATAGGGGTTTTTTGAAAGTAAATTGTAGGTGCTAAAGACCTGATCAGCATCAGTATCATTATGTGGGGAAAGGGGGCATTAACTGTTTACTTCCCCCTACAGTTCTGGTCTGCTCTATTCATTGGGGGAGCTTTTTTTCTTCCATTTAAATTGCATGTATGGTGTTCCTAGGCCAGATATGAACTGTAGTCACAGGGAGGGGAGGGGAGGGGAGGGGAGGAGAGGGCACAAATGTTTAAAGTTCCCCTAGTTCATTTGATATGACTTTAGAAATCAACCAAGAACAAAATTTCAGTTTGCCTCTATACCAAAAGCCCAATGAAATGACAAATATATCTTGCTAAAATAAGCAGACAACACTCCTTTCTGCCATCATTTCAACATAAACCTCGAATTACTTTTAATTGCACAAATCCATTACTGTTGACTGAACTCCATTTCCAGAGGTTGTTGTTGTTTAGTCGTTTAGTCGTGTCCGACTCTTCGTGACCCCATGGACCAGAGCACGCCAGGCACTTCTGTCTTCCACTGCCTCCCGCAGTTTGGTCAGACTCATGTTTGTAGCTTCGAAGACACTATCCAACCATCTCGTCCTCTGTCGTCCCCTTCTCCTTGTGCCCTCCATCTTTCCCAACATCAGGGTCTTTTCCAGGGAGTCTTCTCTTCTCATGAGGTGGCCAAAGTACTGGAGCCTCAGCTTCACGATCTGTCCTTCCAGTGAGCACTCAGGGCTGATTTCCTTCAGAATGGATAGGTTTGATCTTCTTGGAGTCCATGGGACTCTCAAGAGTCTCCTCCAGCACCATAATTCAAAAGCATCAATTCTTCGACGATCAGCCTTCTTTATGGTCCAGCTCTCACTTCTATACATCACTACTGGGAAAACCATAGCTTTTACTATACGGACCTTTGTTGGCAAGGTGATGTCTCTACTTTTTAAGATGCTGTCTAGGTTGGTCATTGCTTTCCTCCCCAGAAGCAGGCGTCTCTTAATTTCGTGGCTGCTGTCACCATCTGCAGTGATCATGGAGCCCAAGAAAGTAAAATCTCTCACTGCCTCCATTTCTTCTCCTTCTATTTGCCAGGAGGTGATGGGACCAGTGGCCATGATCTTCGTTTTTTTGATGTTGAGCTTCAGAACATATTTTGCGCTTTCCTCTTTTACCCTCAATAAAAGGTTCTTCAATTCCTCCTCACTTTCTGCCATCAAGGTTGTGTCATCTGCATATCTGAGGTTGTTGATATTTCTTCCAGCAATCTTAATTCCGGCTAGGGATTCATCCAGCCCAGCCTTTCGCATGATGAATTCTGCATATAAGTTAAATAACCAGGGAGAAAAAATGCAGCCTTGTCGTACTCCTTTCCCAATTTTGAACCAATCAGTTGTTCCATATCCAGTTCTAACTGTAGCTTCTTGTCCCACATAGAGATTTCTCAGGAGACAGATGAGGTGATCAGGCACTCCCATTTCTTTAAGAACTTGCCATAGTTTGCTGTGGTTGACACAGTCAAAGGCTTTTGCATAGTCAATGAAGCAGAAGTAGATGTTTTTCTGGAACTCTCTGGCTTTCTCCATAATCCAGCGCATGTTTGCAATTTGGTCTCTGGTTCCTCTGCCTCTTCTAAATCCAGCTTGCACTTCTGGGAGTTCTCGGTCCACATACTGCTTGAGCCTTCTTTGTAGAATTTTAAGCATAACCTTGCTAGCGTGTGAAATGAGTGCAATTGTGCGGTAGTTGGAGCATTCTTTAGCACTGCCCTTCTTTGGGATTGGGATGTAGACTGATCTTCTCCAATCCTCTGGCCACTGCTGAGTTTTCCAAACTTGCTGGCATATTGAGTGTAGCACCTTAACAGCATCATCTTTTAAAATTTTAAATAGTTCAGCTGGAATACCATCACTTCCACTGGCCTTGTTATTTGCAGTGCTTTCTAAGGCCCATTTGACTTCACTCTCCAGGATGTCTGGCTCAAGGTCAGCAACCCCACTACCTGGGGTGTACGAGGCATCCATTTCTTTCTGGTATAATTCCTCTGTGTATTCTTGCCACCTCTTCTTGATGTCTTCTGCTTCTGTTAGGTCCTTACCACTTTTGTCCTTTATTATGGCAATCTTTGAACGAAATGTTCCTTTCATATCTCCAATTTTCTTGAACAGATCTCTGGTTCTTCCCATTCTGTTGTTTTCCTCTATTTCTTTGCATTGCTCGTTTAAGAAGGCCTTCTTATCTCTCCTTGCTATTTTTTGGAAATCTGCATTCAATTTCCTGTATCTTTCTCTATCTCCCTCGCATTTTGCTTGCCTTCTCTCCCCCGCTATTTGTAAGGCCTCATTGGACAGCCACTTTGCTTTCTTGCATTTCCTTTTCATTGGGATGGTTTTCGTTGCTGCCTCCTGTATAATGTTGCGAGCCTCCATCCATAGTTCTTCAGGCACTCTGTCTAGCAAATCTAAATCCTTAAACCTGTTCCTCACTTCCACTGTGTATTCATAAGGGATTTGATTTAGATTGTATCTTACCGGCCCAGTGGTTTTTCCTACTTTCTTCAGTTTAAGCTTGAATTTTGCTATAAGAAGCTGATGATCTGAGCCACAGTCAGCTCCAGGTCTTGTTTTTGCTGACTGTATTGAGCTTCATCTTTGGCTGCAGAGAATATAATCAATCTGATTTCGATGCTGCCCATCTGGTGATGTCCACGTGTAGAGTCATCTCTTGTGTTGTTGGAAAAGCGTGTTTGTGATGACCAGCTTGTTCTCTTGACAGAACTCTATTAGCCTTTGCCCTGCTTCATTTTGCTCTCCAAGGCCAAACTTGCCCGTTGTTCCTTTTATCTCTTGATTCCCTACTTTAGCATTCCAATCCCCTATAATGAGAAGAACATCCTTCTTTGGTGTCGCTTCTATAAGGTGTTGTAAGTCTTCATAGAATTGGTCAATTTCAGTTTCTTCAGCACCAGTAGTTGGTGCATAAACTTGGATTACTGTTATGTTAAAAGGTCTGCCTTGGATTCGTATCGAGATCATTCTATCATTTTTGAGATTGCATCCCAGTACTGCTTTCGCCACTCTTTTGTTGACTATGAGGGCCACTCCATTTCTTTTCCGGGTTTCTTGCCCACAGTAGTAGATATGATGGTCATCCGAACTGAATTCGCCCATTCCTGTCCATTTTAGTTCACTGATGCCCAGGATGTCAATATTTATTCTTGCCATCTCATTTTTGACCACATCCAACTTACCCAGGTTCATGGTTCTTACATTCCAGGTTCCTATGCAATATTTTTCTTTACAGCATTGGACTTTCCTTTCGCTTCCAGGCATATCTGCAACTGAACGTCCTTTCGGCTTTAGCCTAGCCGCTTCATCAGCTCTGGATCTACTTGTACTTGTCCTCCGCTCTTCCCCAGTAGCATGTTGGACGCCTTCCGACCTGAGGGGCTCATCTTCCAGCGTCATAACTTTTATATGCCTGTTGTCTTTGTCCATGGAGTTTTCTTGGCAGGGATACTGGAGTGGCTTGCCGGTTCCTCCTCCAGGTGGATCACGTTTGGTCAAAACTCTCCACTATGACCTGTTCATCTTGGGTGCCCTGCTCGGCATAGTTCATAGCTTCTCTGAGTTCTTCAAGCCCCTTCGCCACGGCAAGGCAGTGATCCATGAAGGGGGTTTCCAGAGGTAGCAGGCATATTTCATTAATTTCTGAAGTTTTAACAAAATCAAATCTTTAAGTCACAGCACCAGCTCCTTCATAATTTTTTTTTAAATGCTGTTCACTAAGAGGCTTCATTTCCCCATGTGTGGTTTATGTAACTTCAGCAGTAGCTTTTCATCCCTCTGCCCTCAATAACCATTTCAAAAGGAAGCCACATATGTTCCTTGATTAGCTGAGTTATATGAAAGATAAGTGACTTAGAATTAGGTAGCTAAGGCTTCGGTGCCTGGAGGAATTCAATCAGGTTTATGTCACCATAATGCAGCATGCAATTTCATTTTAAATTTGCTGTACCTGTAATAAACAAAGTTTAAAATTTCAAAGATGTCTTTGTTTACCACAGCTAGAAAATTTAAGACAATCTGCCTCCTCCTGCATGTCCTCACATTACTTGGACACAGTCACCCTTGGATGAACTTCACCAAACCATAAATGACTTGGTACTGTACAGAATAACAAGCCTATTGTGCATGAACTGTGGATGCCAGCAGCTGAATGGATCTTTTGTCACTGTAAATACAGGTAGCATTACAATATTACATTTAATTTGACTTCCACAGATGTTTCTGATGAAAATGTGATAATGTAACCATTCTAACAGAAAATAGGATTTCACAGAGCTGAAAAAGCCCAGAAAAATATCTAGTGCAGTCACCTAGAAGATCTTCAACAGCAGCAGGGAAGAGAGAGAACCTCAGCATTGGGGGCCAAATGCAGTCTTCCAGGCCTCTGGATGTGGCCCTCAGGATTCTCCGTCGGCCACCTCCTCTACTGTGCCATGCCCCCTCCCCCAACTGCCACTGCCCCAATTCTATGGGCGTACCAGTAGGGGGTTGTGGGAAAAGTCGATGTGGTTTGCTACATGCCACACCCCATCCAGGCGAGCAAGAGGTACGATTCACAGCTCAAGACAAAAACACTCAGGATGTGTAGCTGGGCGAGAAAGGGGTGTGGCCTGAGCCTGAGGGTCTCCACCCTGCCCTATAAGACTTGAGAGGATCCAGCGGTAGACAAGGTGCTATTATAACATCACAACTTTGTATACTGAAGTGCCATCTGGGGAGTTCCAGGTGGAATCTACACACATATAAAAAAGGCTGTGAAAATACTTTTTTAAAAAAACATTTTGAAAAATACATTGAATTTGCCTTAGCTCACGGTCACCATCTAGTGTACACTGCACTTTACAACACATTTAAAACGTTTTATTTGCCGCTGTGTAGCTGAGTCCCCAATAAAGCTCATTTTAGAATTAATATTTTGAAGCATTGCCTATCAAAACTTTTAATGGGATGTTCTTTAAGAGAGAGAGAGAGAGAAAGAGAGAGAGAGAGAGAAAGAAGTTGCAAGTTGCTGCTCTATTGTGGAATCTTCTAGAAGAGGGAAATTTTTAAGAACTGCAGTACTACATGGAAGTTATAATGATCTGAAATATACAAGTGACTTCAAGAGATTTAACGGAGTGTAATGTGGGTATTGTAAATCTAGTAAAAAGACGGACCTTTGTAACAGTTCCAAGATTTATTAATGCTAGGAAATTGTTTTGTGGGTTCTTTAAACCATGGGATGTCACATTTAATTGGGTTTACTGTTTTTATTTTGTGCTGCAGCTATTATAGAAGGACCTGAGCAGTGTGATGGATGGTTAATTTCCTACAAGATGATTGTTGAGGTTCAAACCTACTTGGAAACACAGATTTATACATGGTTATTGGGGGTGGGTGAGTTTGGCAGGGATACGGGGAAAGCACTTAGAAAGAAACACAGAACACAGGTTATAGGGCTTGGTGTGGTTCAGATGCAGCTATGGCTCATTGCTAAAAACCTGCTGTTGCAGATTATGGCTCCATCCTGAAACCTACTGTAGCAATTATGGATCCTTGAGATGTGCTGCACTTGTATACTGATGGGGAATGCACTGATGATATGTCAGGACATTGCACTTTGTGGTAGGGATATTTAGGATTGTGAGCTTCTTGAAGTTTAAACAGATAATGACCATGAAAAAACCAACACACTGACCTGGCCAGTGCCATTGTGCCTAAGCAGCTCTACAATATGGAGTTAAACATTATTGCTCACTCACAGATGCAGCTCAAACTGCTGTTGCTTAGCAAACCTAGGACATCACGATGGTAGTTCAGCAAAAAAATATATATTAAATATTTAGTATTAGAGCACTGGAAAGCAATGTGCTCTCCTGCATACTTGATGGCACTTCCTCATTCTGCATTCCAGAATTGAAAAGCTTATCAAACTTCTCAGAGGCAACCAAATGGGATTGGTGGATTGTGTTCAGCTTGGAGCCTGATATCCTGCCAGTTGACTCTGGAATAAGTGTGCACAGGAGTATGGCAGCTCTAACAGGCCACAACTTATCTAGACCATAGTCTTTGTACCAAGGATGTTGCTACCAATTAATGACTGCTCCCCACCACAAATGGGGGGCACTTTTTGCGGAGTCGCACACAACCACCTGATCCTACACAATCCCTGGCAGTTCAGCCTGACTTCGCCTCCCCAAGCTGGATACCTGGAGGTTCCTGCCTGACCTCAGACAGTTAGCCAATCCCAGCCAGGGAGGTCTTGCCAGGAGAGTTGACCAGATAGGGTTAGGACCGCCCTGCACACACAATAGAGAGTGGAACTTACCTGGGAGTCCTCAGTTGGCTCCAGAGCTTCTCCCACCCTGCCCTCCCTCAGTTTACGCCTTTATTTTGCAGGGTAACCTCTTCTTTACTGGTATGTGGGTGCTGCTATGGACATGCCCTCTTAAAATAAGCTCCAGGTGGTTGGGAGATCCTCTGGAACAGATTTGAGAGACATGCCTGGCAGAAGTGGAACCAGAAGTCCTGTTGTGTGAGTGGAACTTTGCTAATGCAGTCCTGTCTGCACACACAGATACTCTGTGCATGTTGTTCATATAATCAACAACAGCTCAAAAGGTTAGCTAGCCGGTTGGACAGGGACTCCAACCTTTCTATGCTAACTCAGGCCTCAAGAAATATCAGGAGTTTCTGAAGTAGAAAAGGGAACCTTTGATTCTGTGTGAAGCTAGATTGTGGAGCTAAGTATTAGAGCTGCCCTTTAGAGATCTTTGTGGCAATGCAATATTCCTCTGAAGAGGAAGGGCTATGAAAGACAACAAGGTCTTCCTTGCCAGTTGTTCCTTGGTTTGGACTCCTGAGCCTCATCACCCAGCAATGACTCCCTGGCTCCTAGTTCCTGACTCATTTCTGCCTAAGATCCAGTCTTGACCATCAGCTACATTTCAACTTAAACTTCTAAAACCATATCAAACTCAATTTTGCAAACGGTTTAATTTCACCTTTCTTTTGCAAGATTGAATTAGGTTCAGCTTAGACCCCTAAAACCAAATCAAACTTGATTTTGAAAACTGCTTCATTTCTCTCGTCTTTTGCAAGATTGAATTAGGTGCATGCAAAGTCCTTCTGACTAATTTGTTTATTTAACAAACCACTTGTTTGAAAAACAAAACAAAAATGTTAAGCAGTTTACACGAAAGAAAGAAAGAAAGATCCATCGCACCACAAAAGCTGCCAGTGGTTTGTTCAAACCCTGCATTCCTAGAGCAGGGCTCTGATGGCTCAGCACAGCTTGATGACTCTGTGTTTGGCTTGCCTAGCAGACCAGCTGCTGAAACAGTGTTGGTCTTTTTATTGAGATCTTCTGCAGCTACTTTGGCATTCATTGAATTTCTGGGAGGTGAACATGTAAAAAGAGAACGGTGGCAACCTCTAGCACTCACTGGTGAAAGAGTGCAACTGGAGCCATGGCAAAGTGTGCTCCAAACCATTATTGTAAAACAGCAACAACCCTGCTCTATGGATATGGAATGTTTTGCTAGGTTGTAATAACTGTCAGGAATGTGCTATCCCACAAACCAAGCACGTTGTAAAACCTGTTGTTCCCACATTTTTTCAATAAAACTTCATGCCACTGTAAATCTGCTTTTGTTTTATTTTTAATGGCAGAAATGTGTTTATCATAAAAACACTCCCTGCCCCCATACAAAAAAAGGGGGGCGGGAATCCATAGGACAGTGTTGTAAAGCACCCAACCAATATTCTGAGTTCATGACCTCTTGTCAGAGCTATAAATTGCATCCCGGTTTGAAATATTTATTCATAAAATGCTCCATAAAATGCAAAATAAATGTCATTATGCATCACCCAGTTGGAGGCTGGAGCAAGGATAATTTGAAACATGCAATCAGACAATTAGCAGAAATAATGGTGATATGCAAATGCCTGTCACATTTATAAGCAGCTGGCATGAAAACAGGAGGGTGGCATTGAGAATAAGACAGCCGAGAAATTCATCCTAGTCCCAGTAAAGTCTCTTGGATATGTAAATCAAGGTGAAATGTGAATGGCAAGATTGAAAATTATAACTGGAAGAAGCCAAAGGACATCAGCATGGAGAGTCGATGCAAGGAACAGCCTAATTGGGAAATTTGTGATTTGTCTGAGGGAGGGTTGGATTTCTTCTGGCTCAAATCAACAGATGCATAAAGCAAGGATCAGAAACTGGAGGTTGTCCAGCAGTAGTTCAGAGCTTAATATAGAGCTGGGATGGGGAACCTCAGGCCTGGGGGCAAAGGGCAGGCCTCTCTTTCCAACCATCAGGTCTCTCTCCAGGACACACATCCTCCCTAGCCACACCTCTCACCAGCCGTGATATAGAGGATCATCATCTTGAATTTGAGAACTGAGTCTAGGGTTTGCACTTTCTGGCATGATTCTCTCCTCTGTTAATACAGAGTGTTTTGTAGCTTTATGTTGCTTGCTCACTTGTTTAAGTCATCTGGATAATTTTACAAAAACCTAAGTATGTTTTGGGAGTGGCATCCTGTGTTTTTATTCTTACTTTTGTGGGTCACTGCAATCTAAATTATATAGGTTAATTTAAAGAAGGGGTATGTTTTCATAAATCCATTGTTATTGTGACTATTATTTTCTTTATTAGATTTATTACCTATTAAAAATGGTTGAACAGTTTCTCAGGATGTCTTGTCTGTGGGGGAACCAATAAGATGAACATTTGGCTGAACTCGTTAGTACTGGTTTCATATAGTGCTACTATTTTTGCATTCCTAATGTAGGTGGGTCCTTTGAGATTCACAATATGTTCTTTTTAATGCTGCTTCTTTTTAGTCTCTCTATTCTAAATCTAATCAGTTATATTGACAGCAAAGCATGTGAAGTTTTTGCTTCTGTTGGTGTTTACTTTCAAAATACTTCACTCCTCTAGGCTATGTATCAAACACAACCTCTTGTTCACCACAATGTCTTGTATTTCTTCCATTTACTGAAAAAGAAGGCCCAAGGCATTGTTCCATACCAGAATCCCAAATGAATTCATTCTTGAACAATGAATTCAAATGAAGTGGGATTATAAATGCATTCCATGGGCAAACTTTCCTGAATGCTCCTACTTTTCCATTTGGGAACGACAATAAACTTATGTAATTAATCTTGGATCTCAGCTGCTTTAAAAGTTTATCAAAACCTGATCTTTTCAGTCAAAATAGGAGCATATGAGTTTCGAGATTTGTTCTGGAAGGTTAGCAGATATGGTGGCCACTGGCCACCCAGAGCCCATCTTCTTCTAAATATTCTGAGTGAGTGATATTTCCTCTTCATATTCCATATTACAAAAACATAGCCTGCTCTAAATCCTGGTTGAGCTAAAGTAACTAAGTTTTGGTTGCACATTTCAGCATTCATTTTACATGGAAAAAATACCTTTGATCTTCAGAAATGACTGCCCAGTTCTTACATAGTTCACACGTAATTTTCCCATCTTCGCATACGTGCTTCCAACATTTTTGTTTTCGTTCATTACTCTCAGCCTCTTCTTGGCTGGGATGGGGCCGAGACAGTACTGCTGCTCATTTGAAGGCATCAGATTCTAGGTCCTATTACTACAACAACTCCAAGCAGATGGAGCACAGGGGAGGGTTTTGTTCCACTGCTCCTGCCTTCCACCCTGGCTGCAGTGGGCAGCATGGCTGTAGATGCAGCAATGGCAGCTTTCCTGCTTTCCTGGGTGAGTTGTTGTGGTGGTCCCTCCTCCCTGGCAGCCAGGCATGTAGACTTGGCTGGCCATTATGAATCTCCCTGGCAGGCTGGCCTGTAGAGCAGGAACTGCCTGCTCAAATACCCAATGCAAGCAGGCCAATCAGGGGCCTGCTGTCTGTCAACAACACGTAAAAGCTAACTGGTGGAAATCTCTGTCTAGAAGCCAAGCGTGAGGCAGATGGACTTCCAGCAGCCACCTAGGAGGGGCAACTTGGCAGATTGGTGTCTTGGAAATGCCATAATCCTTGGCACTACCCTGTCAAAAGTTTCCCGCCTGTGCCAAAGTCTACCTACATCTGAACATTGTTCATTTGGACTGAGATCTCCAGTTCTAAATTAAGAGGGATCTCCTAGTTCTAAGCCTGTTTGGAAACATGTTGTCCAGGCCAGATGTAAGAAATGCAAACCAAAGTGTCTTGTTATCTTTTGTGTGCAAAAATAGATTAAACAGGACTTCCTTTCAAAATTATCTGAGTTTTAAAAACTGAAAACAATGCAAACTAAGAGAGATGATTTGGCTTTCCAGCCCAGAAGATTATCTTCTTGGTGTTATATTATTACAATATAAATGAGATGTATGAGTTTCAATGGGTCTGAGAATCAACCCTTCCAAAATTCCTTAAAATTACTGTCCAGAGAGAATGATGTGAAGGCACAAATTTAGTTCAGCTGTTGAAGCTAAGGTGGTCTGACCCTGAGAAGGGACTAGATGGGAATTCTAAGTAAGCTGCTTTGAGCTCTTCATAGGAAGCACAGGATTTAAACATAACAAACAAAATAAACAAAAAAAATGTAACTGCTGAACTGCTTCATAATACGGCTACCCTAGGATGGGATTTGGTTGGATGTTTCTATATTAATTTGACTCAGACACTGTTATTTCAAAACCTTCTAGAGCGGGAAGGATTTATCCCATTTTGCTATCATCTGGTAATGCATTACATCTTTGCTGTCGAATTTCCAATATATATGTTTGCGATTGGCTTTTTGTCCTCCTATTTTGAAAGATACATGGGCTCATGGGATAACTGTCTTTATGTACAGGCATGTACATCTCACCATTTTGGTGAGATGTGTGAAACTTTCAAGATACCAAAGATGCTTAGAATTAGGATGACCAATGTTATTTGCCTAACATTTTAAAAGACCTGAAGAAGTAACACTGCTTTTTCTCTGCTTTTTCTGCATGTGTGTATTGAATCCACAGACATATATTAATAATTGTAAAATGATATAACGGTTCAGCAACTATTGAGGATTGTAAAATTCTCATGTCACTACAAGTTCTGCACTTCATATGGATTAAGTTAGTGCATGACTTTGTTCTCCCCACCCACCCTACTTTCTTCCTTTTCTTCCTGTAATTTAAATCAGTCTTCTGGAAAGTTGACTAAGGCAACAGTGATCTTCTGTTAAAATTAACAAAATTCAAGAATATCCTACCAGATTTTGTTCTTTTGTTTTAAACTGTTTCCATCTGGTACTAAGATTCTTTAAAAAATAAAATTAAAATAAAAATCTTAAAGCATCAAAGGTTCTCTCTTTTGCCCAGTTAGACTTCCAAACATAGGGTAACAACTGTCTTTTTCAATGAACTGATGACTGGATTAAATTAAACCATTGGGTTAAATCTGCTGTTCTGCAAAGGAGACCTCCCAGTGAAAACAGGCACAATCAACAGGGAAGGTGAGAACTCTTCCTTGTTCTTACTCCCTAAAAACCCAGTTTCCACCACTATCCAATCTTCTTGTTTAGGCTCTGTGCTATATCACATGCACACTCTTTGAAAGTGCTTTCTATTTCAAAAGGAGTTTCCTTTTCAGTGAGTCAACAAACTCACTAGGCATGGTTATACCGTTGGTCTAAAGGATGTGGTCCTCATTTTGTTTGTTTACAGTAAATTCCATTGCATGGGCATCCTGAAGTCTGACCTAAAAAGGGTTGTGCTTTTGTGAATGCACAGTCTGAGTGCTTGTAAAAGGCGGCCTCCCTCCTTGGGAACCTGAAGGTCATGGAAGGCATTTTCTGAATGCCTTAAACCTTTGGAAGCACCTGAATGCCTTTTCTCATGGCACCTCTGATTGCTGTCCACATGAAAATGTAGCCAAAGCACAATACCATAATTTATTTTTTGAATTCAGGTAGGTAGCCGTGTTGGTCTGACGCAGTCAAAATAATAATAATAAAAAAAATTGTCCAGTAGCACCGTAGAGACCAACTAAGTTTGTTCTAGGTATAAGCTTTTGTGTGCATGCACACTTCTTCAGATTATTTCAACAATTTATATGCTGCTTAATACTGTAGTCCATAAAAAGTGTACAAGAAAAGCAACAGAGATAGAATTAGTTTAACATTAACTGTAAAAACTTTCTTAAAAGCCTGTTGAAATCAAGTGCCTGAAGTTCAGCCTCTCTGATCTCATCCAGAAGTTCTACAGAAGTGGGCTTGCAATGCTGAACATGCAGATCCTAGTGGTTATGAGCCTTTTGTTCGAGCCAGGGTGATTACGAACAGTGACTTCCACAAAGACCTCAGTGGTCAGGCAGGGATGTAATATATCAGGTGGTCCTTGCGATATCCTAGACTCAAGTTGGTAAAAACCTTGTCAATTAATACAAGAACCTTAACCTTGGACCAGCAGCATATGGGCAGCCAGTAGAAGCTTTTAAGCACTGGAATTATGTGCTGGCAGAATTTTGCACCCAACAGGAGCCGTAGGGTAGAAGACACTCAAAACATTTTTAGAAAATAGAGTATTATTTGAGAAATACCCATACTGAAAGCCATCATTTTTTGGTCCTAATTGGCTGGCTGCCTTTGACAGACCTAGGAATTCTTCTATACCCTGATACCAATTTTGTTCCTTTTAAAAGGATTAATACATTGATGATTGCTTAATGTAGTACTTAAACAAAAATGTTAGAGCAGGTCAATTTGAGTAAAGCATTGAGCAAGGGAAAGATTGGGTTTAATGGGATAATAGCAGCATAGGGGGGGCTTCCAGCCTGGGAATGATCCATTCTCTCAATATTATGGTCTCAATCAAATCCCTTTGTGATATCTATTCTTAAAATTTGAAAAAGTTGGCAGGAGATCTTATCATTGATGTTGGGAAAGATGGAGGGCACAAGGAGAAGGGGACGACAGAGGACGAGATGGTTGGACAGTGTTCTCGAAGCTAGCAGCATGAGTTTGACCAAACTGTGGGAGACAGTGGAAGACAGAAGTGCCTGGCGTTCTCTGATCCATGGAGTCACGAAGAGTTGGACATGACTAAACAACTAAACAACAACAAAGCAACACACCCACTATATAAGATGAGTAACACAATTCATATTTTAACACAGAATACTAATTAAAGAGTCCTTTAGTAGCATTAAATACTTGTCAAAATTCAGATTCTCCTAACTTTTCATGTGCTGTATTCTCATTTAAACAAATAACCCAAATGTATTAAAGATGTTCATTGGATGTCATCATACGGTCAAAGATTTCTTTTTCACTAAAATCAATAACTCACTACTAATGCAATACAACAAATATCTACTCAGAAGTAAGAACTACAATCTGTATCTGGGAGTACTGAACTCATTAGGACTTATTTATGAATAGATACGTATGGAAGTAAATGTACAGTGAGTGTAAAATGTATATGTTATATTTTAAATGGTTAATGTATTTTATCTGGTTAATGCTCTGAATGAAACAGAGTGACAAGAATGATTGTTGGGGAAAGGTCACAATTTCAGCTCACTTAAACATCTGCAAATACAAGCACTTGGAGGGATCAGGTTGCTTGTCAAGAAATCTGTAGAGGGTAAAGTTCTTATAAAGTTTCTCATGCAAGTTAAGAGTAATTGGAAAGCTGACCTTTGTAACAGGGCTGCAAAAATAGCTGCACATTTTAGAACATGTACATAGTCTGCAAAGAAAAGTAAGCTGGAGAGATTTGTGTGATACCTGAAGAATCAAATATGCAAATGGAAATAATAAGTTTCTATGTTTTATCATTATTAAATCTAGGGTCTTATCCTGAGCAGACTTCATGAGGATAATCTCTTACAAGAGTGGTTCAATTTAGAAATAATAGGAAACCATATTTTCCTGAGACATGATCAGTCCTGCATGAGCCTCGGGTATACACTCCTCCTTTGTACACCACACGAAAGTATCGTTGAAAGCATCTACTTTGAATACAAATTAACCATGGCTCCCCATTATGTCTAATCTTAGAGAGCCATGGTTTGTTTGCACTATGGTTAATGAGAATAAGCCGGCATCAAACAATGGTTTCAGAATCTGGCTTGTTCTCAAACCATACAGTAAACAAACCACAGTTTCCTGAGTAGCATCTATAAGCCAAAGCTGGAAAACTTTGTATGTATATGAACTGAATGTGTGATTTGTGAGTTTTAATAAACTAGACATTTCATTTGTTTTAAAAAACACACAATGTATTGTTAAAAGAAATTCAACATAAATGCCATAGATTAGCCATCCCATGGTACTGCTGGAACAGTGGCAGCATAAAGAGGACACATGGAAATTACTGCTAGAACATTACAATTTAAAATGTTTCAAACTACCTTACAAGTCACAGGGGATCTTGTAAAAAATATCTGTGTTCTAGGAAGTGGGCTAAAGTAATCTAAAGTATAGTCAGCTTTTCAAGTCCTTTTAACCCATACAGGTAGTAAACAAAATAGTTTCATTTTTCCTATAAGACTGAATTTTCCGCCTGATCACTGTAACTAGCACCTTTATGTATCACAATGAGGTGGATCCTTTTCTTGCACTGGGAGAATGAGTTGGGCTATCAAACTATTGGGTATTGATGGCCTATAATTACTGGATCTTGTCTGACACTGAAAAATAGCACTGATGTTCCTCAGTCTCTGGAGCACCTGCAGCTCCTAAACAAATACAGTAGTACCTTGGGTTACAGACGCTTCAGGTTACAGACGCTTCAGGTTACAGACTCCGCTAACCCAGAAATAGTACCTCGGGTTAAGAACTTTGCTTCAGGATGAGAACAGAAATCGGGCTCTGGCGGCGCAGCTGCAGCAGGAGGCCCCATTAGCTAAAGTGGTGCTTCAGGTTAAGAACAGTTTCAGGTTAAGAACAGACCTACGGAACGAATTAAGTTCTTAACCCGAGGTACCACTGTAGACAAATGAAACCTCTAAACATCTGAAACAAATGACAATCCTATTACTGGTCGACTTTGTAGCTTTCAAATAGGACATGGGCAATTCTAAGCCATCAGTTACCAAAAAAAGAAAAGAAAAGAAAAGCACATACCTTTCCTACACCATTGACTTGAGAAAATATATTTGAAATTGTTGTGGAAATGATTAAATGAGCCCTTCATTTAAAAGCCATCTCATCAGACATAAGCAAACGTGATTCGTCTTCTGATGCCTTTATCTTCAAATTTCATTCACTCCTGAGTAGTCTTATTAACTCCAGTAGAATTTTACTGAGACTAATGAAGAGTAGGGATTGCAATCCTATATCATCTTACCAGGCAGTAAATGCCACTGAAAACTATGAGGCTTCCCTTTGAGTTGACACATCTAGGATCACACTATATGAGGAAGGACAATTGTTTCCTATCTTTGACAATAACTCAGACTGTTCAGATATTCATTATCTTTGGTAGACAAGCATGCAAGTGGGGAGTAGGCATGAGTGCACCAGCTCTGTTCCATCGCCCCCATCCCTATTACCCCCCAGCAGCAATGGGGACAGGGAAGCCTCCGGAAGAAGCACTGGTGATGCTATTATATATGAAAAACTTGTATAACATCCAGCTCTAGCTTTTAGAACCATCTGCTGCTCTAAATTGAAAGCTTCGGTTTTTATGGGGAGAACAATATCATGACCTTACATCTTTATGCACATGAATGAGCTAAAATCAAAACTGTGTTCCTAACCATTATTTTCAGTAAGATGGAATTTACTTTTTATGTGACTGTGCGTGCCTATGGCGGTAGAAGTGTTGCCTGATCTTACACAATCTGCTGCTGACTTAGAAATAAGTTCCACTGCTCAATGGGAGCTTATTCTGAAGTGAGCAAGCGTAGGATTTATTGTTAATGAAATATTTTGACAACAATGTATGGTGTTACTAGACTTACACAGCACTCCTAGGCATGTTTCTTTAGAACTAAGTCCTGCTCCTTTGGTGAGCTTTACTCCCTAGTAAGAATGCATGAGATAGCATCTGTGATTTGTAAAAAAAAAAAAAAAAAAAAATCCCTAGTTAAGTAGTGCTGACTAAGAAAGCATCAAAATGCTGCTAAGAAAGCTTCAATGGAGTTCCACACATAGTGCTGCAGGTTAATTGAGTAATAAACAGGTAGGCAGCATGGATATTGAGCACTGACCGTTACCCTTTAAGCGAAAGTAATTTCACTTTGCACATTTTGCAAAGTATTACTATATATCATTAAGTATGTGTGTGAAGTTTAGTTGTACACATTCTGATGCATGCTGCATAAAGAAACGGGCAGAGATTAAGACCAGAAGAGGCACAATGTTATTATAGCCATTATTTATTCTAGATTAATGAGAGGAAAAACAAAGCTACTTTGGTTTCATGTGGCGTACTGAAAAATCATTCATCTTAGAGCCTAGACCATCTATTCTATTCAAAATATATTGTGGTTAGTTGGTTTATCCACTTAGAAATGAATGATTATGCCAGTATCCAGTGATATCAGTTTTCATTACAGGGCAGTCTTCCAAGCTTGACTGTATATTTTTATTTCTTCCTTTTGTGCAGTTTTTGGTTCAGTGTTTTAAGTTGCAATCCTAACTCCACTTGCCTGGGAGTAAACTGCATTGAATTCAATAGCATTTACATCTCAGTAGACATGGTTAGGTTTGTGCTGTCAGCAAGAAAGTACAGTAGGCCTGCAACCTATGCGCATTCAGCTTTATGTGGGTGGCCAAAAAATTTTTAAAAATCAAATGGGAGGGGAAAGGGGCAGGGTTCTTGGAAATATGACTTAGACAATTCCACCCACCATTGAACTCAATGGGTTTTGACTATATGCAACTCTGGCTTTAAGCTTCATCCTCGGAACATAACCTCCATGTAAGTTGCAGGCTTACTGTGTGTCCTTTGACAAAACAGGTATAGGAAGGCCTTTTTTGTGCATTTAGCCAATAGTCAACCCCCATTTCCTTGTTTGCAGGATGGGACCACAACTTGAAAGTTGCTTTTCCATCCTCCGAGATTATAATTTTTTAAATCTTGAATTCAGGTGATATTTCAGTGTATTGTCTATGCAAGAATATACGGTGCATCTTGACACGTTACTTCTGCTAGATGAGATTAATTAAAATTTGAAGTGAATTTTAGGGTAACATATTGTATGCCCTTCCCTTCATTTCAAAGTATGTCCATCAGGTCATTACCATGTACAGAACTCTGTATTAACTATGGAAATATGTGCAAGATCTCACCATCATTCCAGTATTAAAATGGCTCCTTTGAAGGTTACATTACATCCTGCTGATCCAAACCTGGGAACATGAACTGATAAAGACTGAGCAATTACTTCATCAAGAGCGTTAAAAGACTCCGATGTTGTGTTTTATAAGGTCTTTTACATGGAAGAATTACTCACACTTCTGCATTGCTACTAAAAAAGGAAAGGAAGAGTAATATCAGAATGATTAGCACACTAACCCTTGGGGGGATTTCACCTCTTTGCACAAATCAGATCAGATAATGGGAAGGTTTCAGATGTAATTCTGGCTGTGCACCCACTCCTGTTTACTCATCACCCAGTGTATTCCCACCACTTCTGGGTGTGTGTGTGTGTGTGCACAGCATTAATCACAATCTATACTCATTCTGTAATTATTTGGTTGTTTCTTATGAAATATTGCATTATGATGCATTCCCCCCCACCAGCTTTGGTCTCAGTTGCAAGAAAGAATGACATAGCTGTGTTTTGTGCTGGTAACATGTACACAGCCTTGTTTTTTCATCCAGGTTCCAGCTTTCTGATACTATAGACATTGCATTTGCAGTCTAAGTCACCCTTGGCTTATTTTACTATAAAGACATATCCTGCTGTGGCATCAGTCTGTTCACATGAGCGCTGCTCATAGGGCTGAAATTGCCAATCATACATTTGAAGTAGCCATCAAGAGGAGAGTGAGTAAAGCAGGGATGGGGAAACATGGGGCCCTTTAATGTTGTCGGACTTCATCTCCCACCAGCCCTGGTCCCCATTGGTCCAAAGGTCAGGGATGATGGAAGTTGAAGTCCAGCAACCTCTGGAGGGTCACCTGTTCCCTGCCCTTGCTGTTTCTGTGTTGCTGTTTCTGTGGCTGCATCAGAGGTGGGGCTGAATGCCATCTATCTGGAAATAATTGCTATTAGCTTCCTTCCCTCCCAGAATTCTGTTCATTGTGCAGCTTCATTATAGAATAGTAGCTGAATTTGCTTGTTTTCCTTTGCCTTCCAATTCCTTTAGTGCCTTGCCTATGAAACTGGCAGCCATTCTGGCAAGGATTTGTCTATTCCACTTTTTGACCATGCTTGCTAGTGTTTCAAAAGCTTAATTAATAATAATGATGATGATGATGATGATAATAATAATAATAATAATAATAATAATAATAATAATAATAATGTCCCACAGAAAAGAAGTAATGTGACCAAGAAGCAGGTTTCCCCACCACAATCTGGAGATCTGCCATAAAAAATGATCTGGGGGTTCTGAAAACACATTAATTAACAGACTACTTGGCTAAAGCACCAAGGTTAATGCAATAATGGACTCCAATCTGCCATTATAACAGGCCCCTTGGACTGATCTTTGAACAAAAAAATTATTGGAATATCCAATGCATTGATAGCTCCATCTTCTCATAGGAAGGAAAGAAGCTGCCTGTCACAGAGCAAGCCAGTCAATAAATTACACAGTTCAAGCTGGAGTTAACTCTTTATTAGCAAAACATGATTTTCACAGTCTTGGCATAGTTTCAGGCCTAATGAACACAGCAGCTCATGCCCTGTAGGTCCTACTCCATGAAATCAGTTGCCTCCCCACAGCTGTCCATGTCTCCTCCTGTACAGGGCTTCTTCCAAACAATCATAGACTTATCCTGTGTGCTCCCTGTCTTTGCTCTTCCCACTTCATGCCTCTCCTGGTGCTGGGAGTCAAGAGGGAGGGAAGCTTGCCATAGCAGGAGGGGGAGGCACCCATGGCTCTTCACTAGCCTGATGCATGTCTGCATCTAGACCTCCCTCCTCCCACTCGCCTGCTTCATCTTCTCCCTCTGATTCTGGACATCTCTTCACCACAGGCTCTCACAACTCACTGAGCCCTGTTACCCCTTCAGCTTTTGACACCTCCTGTTCCCAGTCTTCTCCCTATCCTACCACCAAAGATGTGGTCTGTTCTTCTCTTGATGGTTCCCCAGCTGGTTCTTTCCACCATTCCTCTGTATCCAACCAGTCCATGACACTGCCGTATACCAAGTCAGATGATTGGTCCATCTAGTTCAGCATTGTTCACCCTGACTGGCACCAGCACGGGCACTCTTCAGGATTTGATACAGGGGACATTCCCAACCCTACGCGGAGAGGCCAAGGACTAACCCTCTGACCTTCTGCATGTAAAGCAGTTGCTCTGCTTCTGAGCTGTGGCCCTTCTCTTCTCTTCCCCTTTGTTTTTTTCCCTTTTCTGGCACAGTATGTATATGGCCAGAGGCCACACTGAAACAAATGCCATTAAGTGCTCTACCATAGCACTTTTCAAAGGATTAGGTTGCTGCTGGTAGACTTAGGGATGCCAGTGTGGGAAATTAATTCCCTTCATGTTTTACATTTTACCTTCCAAAACAACATTGTCTTTATGAGCAAGGCTAGTATCTCAGGAAATATTGCAACTACAATATTGCACAATGTAATTGGAGACAACGTAAAGCCCCAATATGCAGTGACTCCAAGAAAAACAAATTAATTCACATTAAGGCAGTATTAGATTGATCAAAGGTGACATAAAGGGGAAAACACATTTAAAAATGGAAGCTAGGAGGGAATGTTTTTTATTAAGACAAATGAGGGCACTGCAGTTACAAAATGCAATTCTCAAACAGAAAGTTTCTGGTCAACATTTGAACCTGGGGCAGCTTCACTGGTGTCAACTCATTTACACCATTATTTGGGCACAACATTGTTGCTCTAGAAGATGGATGGAGAGCCAGAAATTAATTATCTAGGTAATCATCTTTTGCACACCACCAACAATTGTATTTGGTAATAGTTTCAAATTCTCCCTGACTCGTATTTAAGGGACTAACTTTCTTGACTTTAAACTTGTTGTCCTAGCAGAGAATAAAAGAGATGCGGGGTGTGTGTGTGTGTAGAATGATAGTTGCTATCACACACACACGCATGCACGCACACACACACACACACACACACACACACACACACTTGTCTGAGCAGTTAGATGCTCCAAGAGTGCAACATGAAGTTGAGTTTGGTTTCCTTTGGAAGGAAATCACTGGAGGTCTATTGGTGTTTTGTAACATTTGTAAGTATACAGGTATAGCATGTGTGAAGGCACCACTTAAACACTCTAACAAACAGCCAAAGTCCGCTGCTCCCACATCAGTTCATCAGAGGGACAGTCAGAATCCCAAGATGCTTACAGAAACCAAACTCAGCTCTATGGAACAGTTTGCATGCCATAGTGGATGCCGTTTACAGGGCTTAGTGCAAACGTAGGCTCTCAGAAAGAAGATTGTAGACACTTTGCACCTCCTCTGTTCCCACTGTTACTGCACTGCCAGGTGCTAAGCCATGGCTTGGTATGCCATCTAAATTATGAGTTGTGGTTTGTCTCCTCCAGACAGACAAGCCACAAGATGTCAACCAATAACAAATATGGGCCACAGCTCATTGTTTTTCTGGAGTAAGACAAACCATAAGCCCACATTTGTAGACAACATGCTAAGCCAAACCATGGCTTAGTACAGCAGCAGCAAGATCAGAGGAGGAGCAAAGTGGACAGACTACAGAAGCCAGCATGCTCATATTAAGTAATGGTTTGGTTTAATGATAGGTGCAAACCAGGTCACTGTCTATTCCATTATCAGCCTCACTCAAACTGCAGTGGTTTTTTTTTAACACAGAGAAAGCCTTGCTCTTCCCCACTTGGGACTTCAGATAGATCAGCTCTTCTGACCATCACCTAGCCTTCTGAGCTCCCATGAAGACACATCAGCAGAACATAATGAGCTATCAAGAGCAGGCTTTTGTCAAGTCCTCAGGGCAATCCCCATTGATGCACCCACTTACAATAATCCTGCACACTCCACGTTGACCATCCTATGTTGGAAGAGGTGGCAGATCCAGGCCCCTGAGGAACACACTGTTGCTACCTCCTGCACTTGTTGCCTGCAGGAGGAATGGAGCCACTGCTGCCACCACCTGCTCCTCTCCAGCCTACTCTTTTCTCCTTCACTGCCTTCAGCATGCTGGGGTTCCGTGGGCAGCCTCCAGTCACCTCAGGTGGCAGAGGAGGAAAAGGCAGTGGGAAAGAAGCATTTTCTATGTTGCCTCAAGCAGCAAAATGTATTGGGCTGGTCTTGATGCAGGGAGCCTACTTGTGTAGGAATGCATGAAGAATAAAGGATGTCAGGGGGATGTAATAGTTGGGGGTGGGCTTCACAAGCATGGCCTGGTCCCATGTGAAGAGAGAACAACTGGAGCCTTAGGAATTGGTTAGAATAAATATTCTATATGAAGAAATCTTGTATATTTGGTATGACTTTGTAACATTTCTGTTAATACTTAATAATTATTTGGAGCTTGGTAATCCAAAATGGAGTCTTTCAGATTGCTCATCATAATAAACTGTATACACCATCATGTTTTATATGCTTTCCACTGCCTACAGTTTTGCACATCCCTTGGTGTTCCAGATAGACAGGATGGAGGAATTCTACCATATTAAAATTCAGTCCACATTTTCACAGATGCCTTTGTCTTTTGCTACACTGAATCTGGCTGGAAGCTGTTCAGAGGTAGAATTGATATACAAGCCTGAGGGGAAAGTAAGCTTTGTGCTAGTGGCAGAAATTTCAATTTTTGCTTGGATTCACAAATTGAAAATGAGAGCCTTTGCTCCCCACTTTCAGCAGAAATAAATCTTCCTAAACTGAACGGCTCTCTGTTTTTAGGCTTCAGCAGAAAGTCAACCTATTCAAGTATGCTGTTTGCCCCACTCTTCCTTGTTAAACATTTAGATCCCTTTCATCTTCTTTTTTCCTTTTTTTAAAAAAAGAATTCGCTTTGAAACCTCACATTTACTTTACAATGATCATGACAACCAAGGAAGCTATAAGTGATGTAGAATGGAAAGGAGCTTACATCGATGGCAACAGTAAATAATTGCACACGGTCATATAGTGGATCCTAGAAGCAGTTAGACAGTGACAGATTTATAGGTATGTGTAGTTATGCAGAATTAGGGGCCCCCTGCACCTGAGCACCCACCCCAGTTATTGGTACACATTGTTAAATGAAAGTATGCCTTTGAAATGTGACTACAAGCAATCATTAGTGGCCAGTGGGGTGGCAGGGGGGGCACCACTTCCCTCTTGCCTTCCAAACACAGCATGCTGCTGGCACTTACTGGAGGGGGGGCTCAGGGTGATGCCAGGCAAGCTCAGCACTGTGCTGCGCAATGGAGCCGATCCATTGGTCTTGCAATTGACTTGACTGCACAATGCCAAGCTCCCGTTGCTTCACTCTTCTCCTCTTCCTCCAGTAAGTGCCAGTGACATGCTGTGTTTGGAAGCTCGGAGAGCAGAGCTGCCTTTCTTCCACTGATAATTTCAAACAATGAATTACCATTGTTGGATTCTAGTATTTTAGTATGTTGCGCTGTTTCCGGTCTCTCACAGTAAAAAAGCAAAAAAGTATTGTAATATCTTATGCCTAAGAACTTTATCAGATGCATGCTCATAAAAGCCACAATGAGTGGCTGTAAATTCATATGCTGACATATTTGCTTCAGCAGATGAACACGGTTGCTCCTCTGTAATTGCTCTCAAAGTATATTAGCTCTTTTCCTCTGCATAGGCATAAAACATGTTTATAATGCGAGCCTATACAGCCTATAAGCAAGTTCTGTTAAATTCAGCAGTACATGCTCCCAGCTCCCAGTGTACAGGATTGTAACCTGAATCATATCTGTAAAACCAAAACTTAAGCTTCTGATCATCTTGGCACAAAGTCCATTCAAGCGATCCCCCAGCACAGCTCAAAGCAAACCAATCTATTTTTGTTTCAGCATATTCTGTTTGCCGTATGTTTTTATTCTTGCGTTACCAATGTGCTGTGTATAAACTGGTTGTGTAAAATGTTTAGCTGTCAAAAGCACAGTGGTGGGCAAAGCTGAAGTAGTGCCACTCCATTTAGTAACAAGGAGAGGGCGGGGTGTGTGTGTGTGAGAGAGAGAGAGAAACAGAGAATGTGATATTTGGAGGTTTAGCACACCTTAGTGGACACAGCTAGTATTGCTGTGCATTTTTCCTTTTTTTAAAAGAAAAAGCAATCCAAACAAAGGCAACTACCATTGTCTTAGGATTTCTAGTTGTACAGTTGTTAATAATTTGAATTATTTTTTTTTCTTTTTACATGAATGCAACTGAAATCCACATGATTTCTTTATATACACCTTTCATCTTCTGGTCAAATACACCATTAACAGGGAATCCTTACAGTTTCATTGCTTTCTTAATACATTGAAACCATTAGCAGCTCCACCACATCAGTATCCACAAAAACCTTACCATGGACCTGTTCTCAGAACAAAGCCAGCACATGGTAATTCTGAGAACAGCTACAGGCAAAAGGCCAGCTCATTTTTACTTCCAGCTTCTTCAGCTCATATCACATAGTGTTGTGTGTGATGTTGCTGCTGCCGCTGCCCTCATATTAAATTCAACCAGAATAATCATTTGGCACTGTGTCCCAAACATTAAAAATAAGTGATGTGACAAAAGCTGGGTATGGCAGCAGTATTTAGATGTCTACATCATCATGAGCTGAAGTGAAGGGTGAAGAGGAGTTGGCATAGCTGTGCCGGGTTTTTTCCTGTGGACTCCAACATACTTAGGTCATCTTGTAACTAGGGCTGGCCCTACCATTAGGCACAATGCTGCAGCCACTGAAGGGTGGTGGTTGGACAGAGCTGCGCTGCTCTTCTGTCATTTTAGAAAAGGCAGGATTTTGACATGGCATTTGCTTGAGTATTACCAGTATAACCAGGGTACAAATTGGCACCTCAGGAAAGCATCTTTGCCCAATAATGCATTTTATGTGTTCAAGAAAGGAAGAGCATTACTAGATATTAGTGTTGATGGGGCAGAGTTACATTATTCAACAGCAGCTATAGACCAAATTTTGAAAAACTGTGCACTGCTCAATTTTATCCATGGTTTATAGTTTTGTTCTGTTTTTAGATGGGTTTTTGAAAGTTGCATTACTGGTGTTGTATTTTTAGATGAATTTATAGTGATTCCCCCACCACATCTGTATTTTATATAAACCCTTCTAGATACTTCTTTTTGTACCAAGCGTAAAGGGTTTTTAAAAAATGAACAAATAAACAAACGATGACAAGGATTGCTTCTGGGACGGGTGAATGTGTCAATTTTGGTATCTCTCATTTTCTTGTTTTTCCAGTCTTAAATTCATTTCTCTACATTTCTACCTCATCTTGTGTGTTTTTTTATTTTAAAAAAGTCATCATGAAAATTTATCAGCATTTCTGTGCAAATTTGTCCTACTATACACAGTTTTATATGCAGTTTTGCACAAAATGCACATTTTTGCAAATCCATTTCAAGTAATTTAATGCATATTTGTATGTTGCTTTCAAAAATATGTACATTTTGTGCACACTTTACCACAGGATATGAATTTATGTACGCCTTTCTAAACTTTTAAAAAGATAAAACTTTTGAAAGCTAAAATAATTATTTGGGCTGACACAATCTTTATCGGCTACATATCAGCTATAGGAGCTGATACTTGGCTGGAGAACTGCACTGCAAAATCTGGATAAGTTGTTTGATCACTTAAGCATCTTCTTCTACAGCAAAGGTGGGGAACTGGATGCACCCGACATGGGCCAAGTTTGACAGATGGGTGGGGCTGTCCACCATTTTGTGGACCCTGTGTTATGTGCAACACTTGGAAGTCCCAACAATCTGCTGATAGTCAGGTCTGCAAAGCATCATGCACCGCTCTCTGAAACCACACCTGATCTTTGGTGCTTGCAAAATGTCATGCATAGGCCTTTGCAGGTACCCTTATGCCCCACCCCCCACAACAGAGCAGGTAGGAATGGTTTGTCCAAAATGGCCTCATGGGACTAATTAGACCAGCAGGCCAGAGGGCCTCCCTGCCTGCCCTATATAATCCCATTTTAAATATACATAAAATCTTAGTCCCATCTTAAATATACAAAAATATAGTCTTGAATTATTATTAATATTATTAATTATTAATCTATTATTAATTTGTATCAGGAGCGGAGGCCACTAATTGCTTCTGAACGTCGAGGCTGGAAGATCTCAGCGCCCTTCCAAACATTTGTTGGCAGGAGATTAAAACAGCTACTATAGCTGATATGTAGCCGATAAAGATTGTGTCAGGCCAGATAATTATTTTAGCTTTAAAGGTTTAGAAAAGATAAAAATGACATAACATAAGGTAAAGGTACCCCTGCCCGTGCGGGCCAGTCGTGTCCGACTCTAGGGTTGTGCGCCCATCTCACTTAAGAGGCCGGGGGCCAGCACTGTCCAGAGACACTTCCGGGTCACGTGGCCACGTGACGAAGCTGCTCTGGCGAGCCAGCACCAGTGCAGCACACGGAAACGCCATTTACCTTTCCGCTATAAAGCGGTACCTATTTATCTACTTGCACTTAGGGGTGCTTTTGAACTGCTAGGTGGGCAGGAGCTGGGACCGAAAGACGGGAGCTCACCCCGCCGCGGGGATTTGAACCGCCGACCATACGATCGGCAAGTCCTAGGCACTGAGGTTTTACCCACAGCGCCACCCGCATAACACATAACATAAAAGAAACTAAAAAGACCGGAGGTCAGGGTGGAGCTTTCTCGGTGCCATTTTGGGCAGAGGTTATTGGATTTTTCATACAGCGATCTTCGCTCTAGATCTTATGTAACCTGTGGACCCTTTGCACCTGGAATCCACTATGGCCATGATTTTCAGTTACCATTTTATTTCATTAATCTGTCTGTACCTAACTATCACCCATTATTCACAAAACCAGACTAAATGTATTTCCTGTCCCTGTATATCTGTATTATTTTGCTTTTGAAAATGCTTTTGTGGGTCTTTGGACCGAAATAAAGAATGTATTAGTACAGTGGTACCTCTGGTTAAAAACTTAATTCGTTCTGGAGGTCCGTTCTTAACCTGAAACTGTTCTTAACCTGAGGTACCACTTTAGCTAATGGAGCCTCCTGCTGCTGCTGCGCTGCCACCGCACGATTTCTGTTCTCATCCTGAAGCAAAGTTCTTAACCCGAGGTACTATTTCTGGGTTAGTGGAGTCTGTAACCTGAAGCATATGTAACCCGAAGTACCACTGTATTACCAAATGACCTGATAGCTGCACACAGCTTAAGAGGTGGTGCCATTCTGGCCCAAATCTGGATATTACTAGAACCGACAGGTGGAGTCTTCATGTTGCTGGCCAGGGGCTTTCCTTGTAGAAATGAAGTCACGCCCTCTGCATAATTATTTTGGAAGTTAGTTGTGCAAGTCACAAGGAACTTGTCTGGTCTTCCTTGTGACTTGCACATATTAAGGCAGCAAAAGCTGTAGTCATGTTATAGATTGTACGTTAAACACACACACACACACACACACACACACACACAGAGGGACATGTTTGGTTTTCATGGTGGTTTACCAAAGCTCAAGATAAAAGATGAGTGAATGATCTCGTCCTCCTGCCTGCTAGATCTTTTTAAGGCAGGACAAAGCACAGAAAAATCAGACTTTCGCCTGCTGCTATTCCTATAATTTGGATCTGTGCTGTTCTGAAATAATCAAAGATATCCATAATAGATGTGATTTCTAAGATCTTCTCTATGAGTTCTCCCCCCCCAAAAAAAAGCTATATTGTTTCCATGGATGCTGCCGTATAATCTAATTATTCCTGATGGGTTGTCTATTGTAGCCTAGGATTCTTCAAAGGAAAGGAAAACAGCAAGGTAGATCATTTCAGCAAAATTCTTTTATTTGTTAGGGACAATGTGTCACAAAAGCTCTAGCTGGGAGGGGACAGAAATCTCTTCTGAGCTTTTTTTCTTTGAGAATCCAAGGTTCTATACTCATGTAAAGCAGCTCTGTGTACAGTATATTTTATTCCTTTCTTTTCCTGGACGACAGAAGACAGTCCTCTCTCTCACCCTATGAAATATTTATGCCTTTGTATTGTAAGATTTACTGTAGACCAGGAGGAGTTAAAACAATCTCAGGCAATGCAGCCCAAGCCTTACACCTGCAGCTTGTGAAAGGGATAACGCCATTCATCCCAGTAGGGTATCTTTTCTTGAGAAAGACATGCAGTGGTTGCAAGGGAAGGGATGTACACATCCACCTCATTAAAGTTAATCAGCTTTCTGTTATTAACACTGGGACCTCAAAGCCCTGATGAAAATCAGTGCGGAAATCTTGCTGATCTAAGAGTTACCCCACTGCTCTGTTGTTGACCTTGCCCATTGTCCTGGCCAGTCTTAATGCCAGCTGGATACATAAGGCAGCCCCTGGCAACAACAAAATATACATATCTCTTCTTCCCTGCTTCATGTGTGTCCAGTATGCTTCGTGTATCCAACAATGACATCTGGCAACATGCAACTCTGGCTGTTAAGGGTATTATGGAATCGTCACACATTTTCGCACATTGCAAGGACTGTGATGCAGGACAACAATGAATCCATGCTCTTTTCTGATATCAGCCATCTGGATTTCCTAACTTTTCGGCAGCATCATGTTTCCAGCTGTTCTGGAATGTATGACAAATGGCATTTTGTCTCCCAAAATGTCAGGCTGGGTAGAAATGGTCAAAGGCGTTCTGCTTATGTATGATTTGACAAGAGAACACACGTTTGAGGTAACAGTAGAACCATAGTAAATATAGGCCAGGCATAGGCAAACGTGGCCCTCCAGATGTTTTGGGGCTACAATTCCCATCATCCCTGACCACTGGTCCTATTAGCCTGTTAACATCTGGAGGTCTGAGTTTGCCTATGCCTGATATAGACGAATAACAGCTATAGGAAGGAAACTTATATCCTGCTGAATATCATTAGCTTCACTGCTCCCAGCTACCCAAAACTTTCTGTTTACTGCCACTAGTATCATGCAGGAGCTAAGTGGCTGAGCTGTCAACTGGGAAATCCCTGCTTCAAAGCTACTATGAAGTTACTAGGCAAGATATTCGGAGGAAGGGAGAGGGACTTAGTTGTATCCCGAGCTAGCTTCACAGCTGTTTCTGGCTTGCATTGGGTCCAATCCTGGCCTCTTAAATGTGCCATCCTGAAGCTGGCCAGGTCCATCCTTCCCTCTCACTTTCCACCACCATCATTGCATTGTCAATAGCACAGCTCAGGATGCTACAGCAGTTCCAATACGCCTCAGGCTGCATTAGCTATGGAAACAAATGGAGAAAGGTATGAGCTGTTCAGAGTGGATCAGACTGCCTCGGAAGGTGCTGGGCTCTCCTTTGTTTGAGATTTATAAGAAAGAGGTTGCAAGGCCTCCTTTCAGGGACACTACAGCACTGGCAGAAGGTTGGAGAGCCAGTTTGGTACACTGCTTAGAGTGTTGGACTTGGACCTGGAAGAAAGAGGTTCAGATTCCCACTCAGCCATGAAACTCACTGAGTAACCTGAGACTGGTCACTGCCTCTCAACTTAACCTACCTCACAGGGTTGGTGTGGAAATTGAATGAGGAGGGAGAAAACCATGAGCTCCTTGGAGGAATGCAGCAAACAAACAAATGCTTTGTGATCCTTCCAGCTATGAGATCCTTCTATGAATACATGAAATGTTAGGAACACTAACTAACTAAATGGGGGCTTGCTCCCTCACTTTCACACATTTGTTTATTAATGGATTCAAGGAGCCGGGCAACTAGTTTCATGGATACATGAGAATGTTGGCCATATGTTACTTGGATAATTGGCTGCTATGACATTTGACAAACCTCTTTCCAAACTGAGAAAGGCCTCAAAAGCACTTTGTGGTATGTGGTAGGAGACTTTGCTAAAACAAAACAAAACACTGGGTACATTCAAAAGCCTCTGACATGTCTAAATGAGCTATTTGAATCCTAGGTTATATTTCTTGCACTTCATTTACAACTTTAGGTACCATGACAGCATTAGAGAACATCTGCATTGTAGTTGGCTGTATGTAAATGCTTTGTATTTGGCTTTCACATGTTAAGTATGAGGCTGTCAATGTGGTTGAGATCCTAAAGATAATGAACACATATTAAATAAGAGACATTTAGGCTGCAATCCTATACATGTTCTCCTGCGACCAGGCTCCTCTTAACTCAAGGGAACTTCTGAGAATAAGCCTGTGGTGTGCAGGATAATTAGCTTACACTTTACCATATTTATCTGTGGTGTCTAAGCACTGAATAAAGTCAACCTAATTACAGAGTATGTAGAGCTAAACAGATATATTACACTGAAAGAGCCTATGATTTTAACAAAAGGACCAAATTGCCAAATAACTAAGTTGTTAATTGATTCCAATAGTTTGGCAGATTTTGAATCACTAGCCCACAAAACAAAGAGATTTCTGAAACCACTTTGTTCCATGTGTAACTATCTGATTAGCAGATTACATAGACACTGCTAAAATAATTACTGCATGTGCATCCCTAGCTTTATATGAAGAACAGTATCTGGAAACTTTCCAAACTGTTACTAGCAGTGACATGTTCTTTAACTATTGCTAAAGCTATAGTTACTTTGATAATGTGTATCAAAGTATTATGCAATTCTTTAGGCAATGCCAAATATATGTGAGCCATTAACTAATAATACACTTTTTGTGCCAAACCACTCATCGCATGTTTGAAATTGCTTGTTCTATGTCTAATCATTTTCTTTTGCTGACAGTGCCAGTATCTGAAACAAGTTTCCTTTGTGCAACTGACACAGATTTTGAAACGCATGCATATTTCAACCAATGTATGCTATTCAGTCAGTTGAATAAAAAAAGAAGTGTACATTCTTCTCATTTGATCCTCTCCCTAACTGAACTGTGATTTAGTCTTGCTTATATGTCAGTATGATGAATAATGCAATCTTAAGGAGCTTGGTGACTAACCTATATCAATTTCAGGTAAATAAAATGGCTTTTTCAAAAGAAAGAGGTACAAAATCAAACAAAGTCCAAAACATTATCAGCCAAATGTACTGTACCTCTTCCATGGAAGAAGCTATAACAACTACAGTAGCAGCAACAACAAACTTTATTTTAAGAACAGACTTACTGGCTTGGGTGGTCGCACACCTTTAAGACAACGTTTTACACATTCTGAAATCTACTTTTCTACACAACTCTTGTTTTGTATCTGGCCTAATTACTAGGTCTGGTTTATAGTCATCCTAGGCTTGGCCTACACCCTATTGCAGCCAACAGGCAGGATATCATAGGACAAACATGGCCAAAGTAGTGTCCTCCCTACAATTCCCATCAGCTCAAACCCAATGATCATGGGAGTTGCAGTCCACAATCTCTGAAGGAAACCAAATTGGCTATCCCATCATAAGAAGTGGGCAACACTACAGTATGCTTGGGAATACACACTCTTTAGTCCTTGCCAATCATGCACAACTTTAAGTAGTCTGAGGCCGAATACAGAGCTGAGTCGTAAGAGTGCAAGCCTGTGCATGACTATGCAAAAGTATAGTAAATCCCACTGAGTTCAATGGGCCTTGTTCCTGGGTAAGAGCACATAGGACTAGAGTCTAAGGCTGCCATCCTAAATATGCTTACCAGGGAGTATGCATAAGTGTTATTGGACACAGTGGAATTTTGCTACTGAGTCATATGCATCAAAATATTATGTAATCCTTTAGACAATACCCAGTATATACAAATCATTAGCTAATAATGCACCTTTTGTGCCAAACTACTCATCAGATGTTTGAAGTTGCTTGTTGTATGCTTGCTCATTCTTATTTGCAAATGTATCTCTCCTAACTCATCTCTTTTCTAGATAAATAACTCCATCTATTATATTTTATGGGGCAAACAATATATTATACACAGTAGCATGCAATGTTTTCTCATTTTTAAAAAAACACACACCAGAAGGCTGTCCTGGAATCTGTCATGATACAGTACTTTCCTATTATAGGGTAAATTGGGTAGTGGCTGCTTGTATCCATGATTTACTTTGATCAGTAGGAAGCCCCAATGTGTTTTGAGACCCAGATAGGAGAGTTTTACAATACCCACCCCCTTGACCCCATTAGACTGCTTGTTTCAGTTTCTGCAAGGCTCCTATATGGCAACTCTTGCCTTCCTTTTTTGAAGTGGTGGTGACTTTGGACAGGCATCAGATCTGGTCTTTTGAAGTTTATTTTCACTCTGTACACTAGCACCTAGTGTAAAACAAGGAAAACCAGTCCTGGATGGGGCTGACAATCAGGTCCTCCAAAACTACTGCTGCTGGATTTTGCTGCAGTCAACACTTCCTTTAAGTCTGCTGCTGGGAATGCATCCAAATAGATGTGAGTGGTGGAATCAGAAACTGTGCATTTCCAAAGAGGATCTATTAACTCTCAAGTGGCAGATGATTGTCTGTTTCAGTATAACTGGAAGCTTTCTTACAGTGCAATCCTAAACACATCTATTCAGGAGTAAATACCATGAGACACAGTAGGAACCAATGTCCCCACTGTGGAAGGACATGTGGGTCCAGAATTGGCCTCCACAATCACTTATGGACTCATTGTTATAACTGTGTTTATGGAAGGCAATCTTACTTGGCTACGAGTGATCGCCAAAGAAGAAGAACACATATTTAGGATTGCACTGTTAGCGTGGGTAGTATTTTGATATATTTTTGTGACACTAGATTGTAGAAGACTATCTAATGTTCACCTTCATTACAATTGCACCGGATAGCAACAACCACTGAAGAATTCAGCCACTCAGATAATCATGCTCACAGGATGGAAAGAAAAAATAACTCATGAAGCATAGTGCAATGAATCACACACTCTGTTTGGAGGTTGTGATTAGTGCGGATGAAAGCTGAATCCAGCCCAAATCATATATTTTTTCAGACCCTGCAAGGAATTCATTTACCTGTGTGAGAGGCTTTGACCTACAAAGCTCCTCACTGCATGGGATCTGCAATCCTGAGGAACCACATCTCTCTGTTGCAGTCTGCATGTGTGTTATAGTCCAATGATCAAGCCCTTTGCCATCTTCCTCCCTTGTAAAAGGTTATCATCCTGATAGTAGAAAACATGATTTCTAATGCAATGCCCCACAGGTTTTGAAATGACCTGTTTCTAGACATCATAAATTTTACAATAAATCACCTTTGTTGTGTTATCTGTATAAAAGTGTTTAAGCTTTTACTACTGTCTTCTGTCCATCCAACATTGTTAAAATAATATCATTTCAGGTGCTGTTATGTTATACTACAGTGGTACCTTTGGTTATGAACTTAATTCGTTCCGGAGGTCCGTTCTTAACCTGAAACTGTTCCTAATCTGAGGTATCACTTTAGCTAATGGGGCCTCCTGCTGCTGCCGTGCCACTGCCACATGATTTCTGTTCTCATCCTGGGGCAAAGTTCTTAACCCGAGGTACTACCTCTGGGTTAGCAGAGTCTGTAACTCGAAGTGTTTGTAACCCGAGGTGTTTGTAACCTGAGGTACCACTGTACTCATTATTCTGATTGGTGATGGAGGGGAAAGCAATACAGATACTGCACCCATCTCCTCCTAGGCAGGGCCTATAAAATGAGATGGCCTACCTTTTGCAGATTCTTCAAAATAGTAGTGATTGACACATATGAGACCCTATGGGGTGGGTCAGCAGTTTTATTAAATTATTAATTCCAATTTCACTCATACAGTATCTAGCAGAAAATTAATGACTTTATACATTTGTGAAATGGGTCAGCGTTTGGTGAACTTTTCTCACAATATTTCAGTAGCCACCACTAGAGGGATCTTTGTCTAGCAGCTGGCTTATCAAAACCAGAACCTACAGAGTGGAAGAACCTATATTTTCTAATGAGGGTTTTTGTTTTGCTTTTTTTAAAAAATGGAGATAACATGCACAACAAAAATGAAACACAGCATTGAACTGTTTCCATACAAGGATGCATGCAACTGTTAAATTATTTATGTTTTATATAATATACAGTGGTACCTTGGTACTCGAATGGCTTGGCTCTAAACAAATTGGCTCCCGAACGCAGCAAATTCGGAAGTAAGTGTTCCGGTTTGCAAATGTTTTTTGGAAGTCAAACTTCTGACATGGCTTCCGCAGCTTCCGCTTGAGTGCAGGAAGCTCCTGCAGCCAATCGGAAGTCACGCCTTGGTTTTCAAATGATTTCGGGAGTCGAACAGCCTCCCAGAATGGATTAAGTTCAAGAACCAAAGTACCACTGTATACCCTGTCTTTCTAATGCACATAGTGCATCCTATAAATTCAAACCATGATATAAATCTATAAGAATATCAGCAATATAAAAATAACACTACAGCGATAAAAAAAAAATTCTTTCGGCTATTTAGGTCCTGCTCTTAATCTGATGCTCTCAGGGTGGGTAGCAATAAGATTTAATAAAACACTATCAAACAATACAAACACCAAAATACAGAACAAAATACTTTAACCTGGCATCTGGGGGCAAATTTGTCCATCAGCATGATATGTGTCAATCAGCATAGTGTGCTTGATGGCTGCCTTATCACCCTGGCTAGGAGCAAAATTCCTGTTGTATGACACCGATTCCTAGCCAATGCCGATTTCAGAAACTAGATACGAGAAAGGAAAAGGCAGCTCGTAGAAGTCTGCATTTCTCAGTATGCATACACATGATAACCAGATTTCTACGGAAACTGAATGGGAAAATTAGGTCCGGGACTCACAACCTTTGCTTCTATTTCTACAAAACCAATGATGGTAAAATTTTGTACTTTTATAGTTCGCCACCATTTAACAAGGAGTGTTTCCTTTTCAGGTTTAGCTATCCCTTCTTCCTAACAGATACTAAGCTGCAGGAAGCTGGAGCAGGTAATTCCATTTCCCCTTTCCTCAATTTTCCATTCTTATTTTTCAACTGACTCACACTGTCCTCATTAGGCTGTTTTTTTGTTTTTTAAAAAGACCCTTGTGTGTACTTTTGCAAACTCAGGCATTCCATTCCCTGTTTTGGCTCCATTCCCACTGACACTCACCCCTGGCCACTGCTGCTTATTTAGAGAATATTACCAGGGGAGACATTCCAGTGCTACTACAGCTGAACCTGAGAGATTTCCCAATTTAAAAAAACAGGATATATATTCCCTTAAACAGTGCTATTTTTATAGAAAAAAATGTGCTGGTACTCACCATGAAGTTATTATAGTAACTGCCACACTTTTAACATTTTTTGTGGGGGGGGGGAGATGTGGGTACTGCATTGCCTGGGGAACCTCCAAGAAAAAAGCACTGCCCTTAAAAAATCCATACTTGTCCACCTACCAATTCATCTACATCGGGAATGGGGAAATGATGCCACTCCTGATGTTGTTGGACTCAGGCTGCCATTGGTCCTCAACTAGCATGGCAAGTGGCCAGGAAGGATGAAAGCTGCAGTCCAACAATATCTGGAAGGCCACAGGCTCCTCGTTGTTAATCTATATAGGAGTGTGTGTTGAGACAAAGAGATAAAAAATAATATTCCGTTTATTTACATTTATTACTTGGCGCTGTGGTCTAAACCACAGAGCCTAGGGCTTGCCAATCAGAAGGTTGGCGGTTCAAAACCCTGCAACGGGGTGAGCTCCCGTTGCTCGGTTCCTGCTCCTGCCAACCTAGCAGTTCGAAAGCACGAAGTCCAAGTAGATAAATAGGTACTGCTCCAGCGGGAAGGTAAACGGCATTTCCGTGTGCTGCTCTGGTTCGCCAGAAGTGACTTAGTCATGCTGGCCACATGACCCGGAAGCTGTCTGTGGACAAACGTCGGCTCCCTCAGCCAGTAAAGCAAGATGAGCACCGCAATCACAGAGTTGTCCGCGACTGGACTTAACAGTCAGGGGTCCCTTTACCTTTACCTGGTGTTAGGAAAGTCATGCTCATTTTTCTAGGATATAATGAGCTATGAAACATTTATTTTTAGGCCTCTGAAATTGCACGTAAGAGGGTGAGGGGTTGTTTTTTAAAGCAAACAGTACACTTGGTGCTGCTTACAAATACATATTGGTTGATTGCCGACTCCAGGAGGCTGACAGAGGCGTCCTGAGCTTTGTGGCAGGGGCCTTTCTCTCCCCCTTTGTTCTGCTTGCTAAATAGAAGCCTTTGCTTAAATGTGACTGTCCATGAAGTGTCTTCTCATGGCATGTAGTGGCTGCAGGGGAGGAATCACTATGCAGATCAGCTCCCACTTCTCAGAAATGCCTCACAGACACTTCATACAAGCAGCATTTTTTTTCCTTCCTGGCCTCCCACTTCAGCTTGTCATTTGAGGTTTCATTCAGCCTGGTGTCAGGTGATTCATGTCCCTGAAACAGAGTGATGTATGTAGGTGGATGTCTGTGGAAAAAACAGGGAGAAAAGCACAGAGATAAAAATCCTGAAAGCTACTGCACAGCCTGTGTGCTTCAAAGGGAAAGGGATACCTGACAGGCTCAGCTCTTAAGAATGGGGAACTCTCGCCCCAATGCTTGTCTTTTTAGCTCTCTGCCACTTGCATATTCTCATGGCCTATTCAACCTATGTGTAAATAGACTAGGAATATACTGAAGAGCATAGCAGACCCTCCAAGTATCCCTATTTTCAAGGAACGTCCCTGATTTGGAGAAGCCGTCCCGGTTTCTGATTTGATCCTGGAATGTCCCACTTTTCCTGGTGAAATGTTGGACGGTATGGAGTTATCCGACCCCCGAGCCATCTGAAAGCAATCCTGTAGAGGGAAGTCTTTTAAATGTTCGATTATGTTTTTATATATGTTGGAAGCTGCCCAGAGTGGCTGGGGCAACCCAGTAAGATGTGTGGGGTATAAATAGTAAAATTATCATTATTGAGTGGGATGTCCCTATTTTCATCGGAGAAATGTTGGAGAGTGTGCGATAGGCCAGGTTTGGAGACGGGACAAATGCAGATTAATACCCAGCAATTGTAATTCCCACTTTCTCTTTCTAGTTCATGAAATCAGTAGGGTCTACTTAGTACCCATTAGGATTTCATCTGAGAAGTCATTTCCCAGCCTGTGTAAAATATTTCATGTGCATCAGAAATGAAGAATGAACTAGGAGGTCTGCTGGCAGAAAAACGATGCGCTGGGCATCTCTTTGGACCATCTGCCAATCTTAAATGCTTATCTTCATCAGTACCCATGGGCGTTATTGGATGAGCATTCAGGCAGATAGTTGGCTGAATTCAGAACTTGCCAGTAGATAAAACTGTAGCTTCACTGGCTCGCTAAAGCTAACAGCATTAGGCATGTTATTGCCACACCATTTGGCATTTTCTATTGCACATAAATGCTCTGACTGGTATGGAGACTGCAAGCAGCTATCTCCTACCATAATTCCTAAATGCTACAACTATTATTGTTGTTAGGATCAGAAAAGAAACCTATAAAAGAAAAAAATAAACCTAAGCAATCTCCCCATCCCGTCACCTGACTTCCATTCCAGCGGATCCCCAGCCATGGCTTCCGCTCATGGACATAGCACCTGGACTCTTTGCATGGTTATTCCTAAAGGTTTTATTCCAAAAATCAACACATGGCCTAAACTTAGATCAAGCTACAAGTTGCACAGTTCAGAAGTCTGATTGTTCCATGCCTTAGTCTGCCTTATTCTGCAGGCAGAAAAGTAGACCATTCACTTGTATTTTATCTTGTGTTTTGGTAAATCAGCATGAAAACCACTAGGCAAGTGGGTCAATGATATGAGAGATGCACCATGTTTGGAAGATTCTGCCTCCTTGTTGTATAAAATTAACAGTGTAGTATGGCCTGGGGTAAGTATTTTATTTTATTTATTGCAAAATGAGCTACCAAACCCATCCAGGCCAGAAGCCCTGAAGTAATAGGCAAAGAAAGCTTTTGTAACCTGTTTTTGATCCTATGCAAGGCTGCCTCCATCCTGTTTTATTTTTTATTTTTTAAAAATTCTCTACATCCTGTATCTTTTTCAAAGCATTGGCCGGGAATTTTGAATTCCACTTACTCACCATAAAATCTTTGGTTAACGTTTATTAAAGATTTAGCAACCTTAGGTGGATCTAGGGCCTGTTGGGGTCCTTCCCCCCCCCCCAAGCTATATTGTTTCCATGGATGCTGCCGTATAATCTAATTATTCCTGATGGGTTGTCTATTGTAGCCTAGGATTCTTCAAAGGAAAAGAAAACAGCAAGGTAGATCATTTCAGCAAAATTCTTTTATTTGTTAGGGACAATGTGTCACAAAAGCTCTAGCTGGGAGGGGACAGAAATCTCTTCTGAGCCTTTTTTCTTTGAGAATCCAAGTTTCTATACTCATGTAAAGCAGCTCTGTGTACAGTATATTTTATTCCTTTCTTTTCCTGGATGACAGAAGACAGTCCTCTCTCTCACCCTATGAAATATTTAGGCCCTTGTATTGTAAGATTTACTGTAGACCAGGAGGAGTTAAAACAATCTCAGGCAATGCAGCCCAAGCCTTACACCTGCAGCTTGTGAAAGGGATAACGCCATTCATCCCAGTAGGGTATCTTTTCTTGAGAAAGACATGCAGTGGTTGCAAGGGAAGGGATGTACACAGCCACCTCATTAAAGTTAATCAGCTTTCTGTTATTAACACTGGGACCTCAAAGCCCTGATGAAAATCAGTGCGGAAATCTTCCTGATCTACCCCACTGCTCTGTTGTTGACCTCACCCATTGTGCTGGCCAGTCTTAATGCCAGCTGGATACATAAGGCATTGTTCTTAAATACACAAACTTATTCATTTAAAATATTTATTTGCCACCTTTTAAGGTAATCTCTCCCCCCAACCCCCCCCCCCCAGCTTTTATATACAAGATAAGATATGACATTACAATCTCATATTTCATTAAAATAAAGTCACTGAAAGTAGCAGCAACAAATCATTTCATGATCCAGCCACACACTTGAATAAAACTAGTTCAAACCATTTAAGACAAATGGAAAGTATTAAAACCCAGAAATTCTGCTTGGCATCTTAACTAAAAGGAGCTAAAAATGTAAGTTTTTGACACCCAGTGTAAAGCCGATTCAGATGTAGCTACACATCTATTCCACAGATACAGAGGCACCATAAAAAAACCGCATTTCTAATGGTTGTCTCTCTGATTCATTTTGAAGGTGGCCTATGAGACGACTTCTGAAAATGATATCAAAGCCCAGGCTAGCAGTCACATAAGCACATTTTGAACTTTCGGTACCATGGCAGCATTAGTAAACATCTGTATTGTAGCTGAACATATGTAAATGCTTTATACTGAGGGTTTAATGTTGTTATTTATAATGTTGTCAATGTGGTTGATATCATAAAGCTAATGAACATGGAAGAGACTTTGAGGCTGCAATCCTATACACATTTTCCTGAAACAAGCCTCGCTGGGACTTACTTCTAAGCCTGCTCTGTGTGGGATGTAAACAGATGTATTATACTGACAGAGTCTCTGATTTTAACAAAAGGACCAAATTGCCAAATAACCAAGTTGTTAATTGATTCCATTTGTTTGGCAGACTTTGAATCACAAACCCACAGAACAAAGAAAACTCTGAGAGAAACTATCTGATTAGCAGATTATATAGCTATATCTAAAATGATTACTTAATGTGCATTCTAAGCTTTACATATATGAAGAACCGTATCTGGAAACTTTCTAAACCATTCCTAGCAGTTATGTTGTTTGTAATCATAAAGCTATACTTATTTTGATACTGTGCATCAAAATATTACATAATCCCCAGTATACACAAACCATTATCTAATAGGACACGTTTTTGTGTAGATATCCATAGAGCCCTGTACTTTGTACACACACACATACATACTGTGTCCATCTTTCCATAGGCAGCACCTGTAAAAGAAGTTTGAGTCACAATTTGCCAGTGCTGAAGCGCAATGTCTTAAAATACTGTTTTATTCTCTTTTCTATAGGAATATAATAGCATTGAAATGCATGGGTGTCAGTGGTTCCTTGTGGGTTCGCAGTTATATTACATTCTTAATCCAAATTTCTCCTGTATCATTTGCATTGTAGTAGAAGTATCTGGTTGAAAATTCATAGATTCATAGCATTTGTGAAATAGACCAACATTTGGTGAACTTTCCTCTTGACATTTCATTTTCTGCCACTAGAGGGATCTTGCCTAGCTTATCAAACACAGAAGTTTCATTTTCTGAAAGGGAATGGTTATTTATTTATTTTTTTAAAAGGTGTAAGATGCACAACAGAAATGAAACACAATATCAGATTGTTTTACATACATGTTCAACATTCACATGTTCAAATATATTTTTTAAAATAATCCATACTCTGCCTTCCTAATGCACTTGATATTTCATGTCAATTAAAATCACAAAACAAAAATAGAATCACTTTACATGATGTCATATAACCTTCCTGCAAATTCATGAAGAAGTTGTCTAGAAACAGCCTCTTTTTAAAGAGTTCCTAGAAGTAGCTGATATATGGGCACCCTTGCACTTAGATGGGGATTGCGTTCTGGGGGCCTCACAGGCATAAGTGAAATTATGTAAAGTGGGGGGCACCCAATTTAACAGGATGGGCGTGTGGGGAGGAGAGAGAAAAAAATTGTTAGGATTCATTCCCCGTGCTGCAGTCATGGGATTGTTTATATCACATGATGGTGTATGTTTTCATTCCACATTGTGGGAAGTGACTGAGACAGGATGTTTGTATTACTGTGCTTCCATAATGTAGGAATTTTGTCCTTTGTCCTTTCTCTTTCCTGTTTGATGCTGATGAGGAAGGAGCTGAGTTAGAATGCTCTGAGTGTATTATATGTAAATAACGTAGTTTAGCCAAAATGCTGCGCTATTGAGTCTGTTACGCTGACTGCCTCTGCTCTGCTGATCCTGAAGTGTGCTAATGCCTCTTGGTATTAGTCGCTGTGATGTTTGGGCTGGAGAAAGCTTTTGAAGCTCCTGAACGACCGACTAGGAGGGAAAGAACATGCCAGTCGGGCATGTGTCTCTGCCAGACGCCACTCGTATGTAGAACCTTCTGACAGTAATGGCCTTCCAAAAAGTGTTGGACACCAACTGTCATTGGACCCAACTAGTATGGCAAGTATTCAGGAATGATGAGAGCTGCAGTCCAACAATATCTAGAGGGTCATGGGTTCACCATTGTCAATATACATAGATGAAAAGGAAGGAGAGATATAAAAAGGTGTGTTTCAAATTGCTGTTATCTCATGCCTGTTGTTAGGAACGGCATGCTTGTTTTTCTAGGATAGGAAAGGGTATGACTTAAAGTGTGATTTATTTATTTTTATCTAAAATAGTATTCTTTACAGGTGCCAGAAACTGACAATTGCTGTAAAGGCATACTCATTTTTCTAGGTAGAAAGGGCTCTGAAATATTTATTTTTAGGCCTCTGAAAACCTTGTTCTTTGCAGGTGCAAAAACTGACAGTTCTTGTAAAGCAAATGGTACATTTTGTGCTGCTTACAAATATATTTTTGGTAGGCAGCTGATGCCAGGAGGCTGATAGAGATGTCCTGAGCTGCGTGAATGTAAGATACTTGAATACAGCATTCATGAAGCGCTTTATCAGTGACGCTACAGGCTTTGTGGCAGGGGCCCTTCTCTCTTCCTTTGTTCTGCTTGCTGAATAGAAGCCTCTGCTTAAATGTGACTGTCCATGAAGTGTCTTCCCATGGCGTGTAGTGGCTGTAGGGGAGGAATCACTATGCAGATCAGCTCCCACTTCTCAGAAATGCCTCACAGACACTTCACACAAGCAGCATTTTTTTCCTTCCTGGCCTCCCACTTCAGCTTGTCATTTGAGGTTTCAGTCATCCTGGTGTCAGGTGATTCATCTCCCTGAAACTATGGGTATAAAGGTAGATGTCAGCAAAAAAATGAACAGAGTGGGAGAAGCACAGAGATAAAAATCCTGGATAGTTACTACACAGCCTGCGTGCTTCCAAACCTGACTGGCTTGGCTTCTGAAAGTGGGGAGCTCTCATCCCAATGCTTGTCTTCCTTCAATTTTTAGCTCCCTGTCAGTTGTGTTGCAGCAGATAGCTTGGCATGCAAAATGGATAAGATTTTAAGAATGAAAAAGAAGCACCTCTCTACCTCAGCTCTTCAAAAGCACTGGAAAAACAGATATCCCTTTTGAGATGCCTTCAGGTCCCTCATTCAGTCTTCACCTAGTAACCTACTCCAACCCGTTCCTGCTGCAGTTTCTGAAATGTCTTCTAGGATCACCAAATATACAATGCAAAAAATACAGCAATTTGTCCCTCCTGAAGATGTTACCTATAAACACTATGTTTACTGACCCGGTTTTTAATATCTTATTATTCCATAGTAAAATTCACAGCTGCTTAAATAATTGGGATGTGTGTGTGTGTTGCTTCTCATTCACTCCTGCCAGATTGCTGGAAAACAAAGCCATAGTCATGTCATCTGAACTCCAAACAAACCATGAATACAAAGTGAACAACTAACCCTGGTTGCTTATAGAGAAACATACTATGAAACTGGGTCTGTACAACATGACAAACCAGACAATAGTTTTTTTCTTAGGAGCATGACAATAGAGGACTTTATTTTATCTATGGTTTAATAATGTGATGTGTGAACTAGGCCAGTTTGTGCGTGCTTCATCTGCAGAGTACATGCCATTACTTTTTGCTCTTTTGGGGACCAAGCTTTGGAAAACCAATCTTTGGGATCAATCTCTGGAAAATGAGAGATTTGGCAGAAGCCACCCACACTTAACCACTCTATTTGTCGTCCTTTGCCATCTGCAATCATGCATCTTAGGTATGCTTTGAAATCCCTTGCACAATTTTCAGCCAAGAATTCTGAACAATTTGATCACAGGCAACATGCTATTGATATCTTTGCCTTATAAAATATAGCCAGTAGGTGGCAATACTATCCTAAACATTATTGTTAGAATGTGTTCAGAAATGAAAATCGAAATAAATGCATGAGAATAAATACAATTGATGGTAATTTGCTACAGCAATCAGCATTAATACGTCCTTGTGCCTTTGTTTCACATTAAATGCCTCTAGCACTCAGCTTTTTATCTGGCTATTTCTATTTAAGGATATGATAACAGCTGCATAACAACATACAAACATATAAAAATAGCTACATCAACAGTGCTGGTCTACAGATGTGTCCTCTTAAATGCACCAAGGATGGATGCAAGAGCCAATCACGGCACTGGTCATGTCTCATTGTTAGCATTTCACTCAAGGGCAATGCTGCTCCATCATAACAATTTGTTCTCTGCTGTGTGAATGTACATATATGTTTATTTACTCATAAAGAAGTAGTGGCCATAATGGACAAAAATCTCTTCTTTGCTGAGCATGGTGTCATGCACAATGGAGATAGTAGCTGGTCCCTTAACAATCAGCTATAGAAAGAAACACTTTGCCTCTTTGTATGTGAAAGCTACCTGAAAGTCTAGTGTACTTTGTAAAGCGTATAACCTGGCAAAGGTGTTTTGAAATGGAGTTGGAAGCCAACAACTCATGTTTGTTGTTCCTAAAAAGTAGTGTTATGAGTTTGGTGGGGAATAGACTGTATGCCAATGCCTAGGCCTCACTTCTAATTCCAGGAATAGCCAAAATTGCTCCCTGGTAAGGTGATGGTAATTCAGGGGATCAAATAAGGAGCTCTGTGTGAGATGGCAAATGGGTGAGACCCCCTCCCCCAACTCGTGGGAAGTTAGAAAGTCAAAATCAGAGTTGAGAGCAGGGAGGACAGTGATGTGAACTACAGTGGAACCTCAGGTTGTGGATGTAATCTGTCCTGGAGGCACGTCCGCAACTTGAAGCGTTCACATCCAGAAGCGCTGCGTCTGCGTACGTGCGCGGCGCGATTTAGCGCTTCTGCACATGCGTGAGTGGCAAAACCTGAAAGTAACCATCCCGGTACTTCTGGGTTGCCATGGGACACAACTTGAAAAGATGTAACCTGAAGCGGACGCAACACGAGGTATGACCGTAGAAGCAAAGCAGCAAGCTGGAGAGAGGGAGAGAGAACAATGCTTGATTTCTGTTTGAATCCAAGGCTGCAGCTATGGAAGAAGCAAGACCTTCTTGGGAGGTTGATGCTGTGACTCCTCCATCGTAGGCTCAGGTTGTATATATGTGTAAATAAACCATATATCATAAAGACAACACAGTCTCCGCTATGCCTCATTCCAAAAGAAAACACAGAGCCTGGGTAAGTGCCTTGAACTCCTGGAATCTTGCACTGCTTGGAGATTGGGGTGGTGGGAAACAGGCTACAGACAGGGTGTACTGTATAACCAATACATTTGAAGTGCATGCACAGAGAGAAAGAGAAAGGGAGTGGGGAGAGAGGGTGAGGAGAGAGAGAGAATGCAAAGCATCCTGAGAACTGTAGCGTGTTAAAAGTGCTGAGAACTGCAGCTGCCAGGGAACCAGGCAGAAAGCCTTCTTGGTTGTCACACCCGCCTTGTAGAACACACTTCCATCAGATGTCAAGGAAATAAACATCTATCTGACTTTTTAAAGACATCCAAAGGCAGCCCTGTACAGGAAGGTTTTTAATGTTTGAAGTTTGTTGTGTTTTCATATTTTGTTGGCAGCTACCCAGAGTCAGATGGCTGACATATAAATGTTGTTGTTATTATTGTTGTTGTTAACCACAGTTCCCACGATCCTTACGGGCAGATGTGCTTTAAATGTGTAGTGGATACACCATGAAACACAACTTTAATGCTAAACCATTTATGAAGGGGAAAGCTATGCAGCAGGTTGCTGCTTGCAATGCAAAACTGAAACTAAAAACATGGTGTGTGACAGCTGACTAGGCCAGTTCCTGGTATGGCAAGCCAAGAAGTCCGATACACTGTGGTTCCTAAGAGTGAAGAAGAATCTAACTTCAAAACATAGTAAGGATACTTCTTTCTACCAATAAGTTCCTTTCTCTTCTCCCCCACACTTGTCGCCTAGCCATTCCTCACCACCACCCCATTTCTCGTCAACTTGCGAAAATGGCCTGGTCTGGCAATCATATAGAGTTCATGAAAGGAAAGAACTTGGATTTTGCTAGGCACATAGTTAATAGGGAACTGATCTGCAAAAGGCAAATGAGCTGCAGATGCTTGAGAGCTAACTTTCCCCTGCCCCCACAAAGCATATAGCCACTGGGCTGGGATATTTGGGAACTGAAAATTGTCCAGCTGGGAGCCCCTTTCCTGCTGATACTGATCTGAGGAAAATGAAAAAGGCAAATGTCCGTTGCTGCATTTCAATCATTCAGTAAAAAAAGAAAGAAAAAAGAAGTCAGAAGAAGCCATCATGGATATGCTGCATGAAGTTTAACCTCCTACACCAGAGCTTTCCAAACTGTGTGTTGCGACAAGTTAGCGTGTTGGTTGCAGTGTGTAGATGTGTTGTGTGAATGCTCCCCACGCTCCCACCAGGGCTGGAAAGAGGTTAGTTTAACCACCAGTTTACTAGTAAAACTGAATTACTGTATCACAAAATGATGCATGTCTAAAAAATGTGTCACCAACATGAAAAGTTTGGAAAGCTCTGTCCTACACTAAAAATTTTTGGTGTGGTTAAAGATGTTACCATACATACTTTGAATCTCTTGTTCTTTGATATCAAGATAGCAATAGCTGCAGAAAATTACCTTCATATTGATTTAAGAAGAACCTGTTTGATCGGGCCAAAGATTCATCTAGTCCAGCATGCTATTGTCTCAATGACCAACTGAAAGCTTGTGGGAAACTGGCAAGCATGACGTGAGCACAGGACCCTCTATCCTCCAGTAGCTTCCAGCAACTGGTACTCAGAAGCATTACTGCCTCTGACCATAGAGACAGAGCACAGACATCATAGCTAGTAGCCTTTGACATCCTCCATGAATTTGTCCAATCCTCCAGTCATCCAAGTTGGTTGCCATCATTATAGAGGCAAGGGCCATATGTAGGTTATTATTCAGCACATGTAAATCCCCGGCTTTCTTTCTAGCTGATAGAATCAGCGGGGTCTACTCAGTACGCATTAGGATCTTGCCCTAGAAGTCATTTCCCAGTCCATCTAAAAAACATCTCATGAAAGATGAACCAGGATGTTTGCTGGCAGGAAAATGATGCACCAGATGACATCTCTTTGGACCATCTGTCAATCTTAATTGCTCATCTCCATCAGTACCCATGGGCATTATTGGAGAAGCATTCAGGCAGATAGAAATAGTTGGCTGCATTGAGAACACGCCAGTAGATAACACTGCAGCTTCACTGGCTCGCTAAAGCTAACGGCATTAGGCATGTTATTGCCACACCATTTGGCATTTTCTATTGCACATAAATGGTCTGACTGGTATGGAGACTGCAAGCAGCTACCTCCTACCGTAATTCCTAAATGCTGCTACTGTGTGCAGGGAGTGAACGAGACTAGACAATAATAGCTGATGTGACATATTATCTCATGTTTCCGTTGGGGGGGGGACTCTGCTATTTAAAAGTCACACAATAAGGATGCCTCAAGCAAACGAGCTAATTTGCAAATTGACGAAATTCAGACATTTTGCACTTATTTATTTATTTCCAACATTTAAATCCTGCCCTTCAATGGTCGATCAGCATTCTTAGAGTGGCTTAAGAAAGATTAAAAAGAGGGAAATATTGCAAAACAAATGAAATAATAAAACAGGAGCACAACACAGGATGAAAATTCCAATCATTCCTATCACTGGCTGGCCTGAGATAAGGAGACCAATGATACTCAAACACATATCACTCTATTGCCATGAAATAAATGTTAATGATATTCAAATGTCCAAATGTAATAATATGTCACTGATTCGTACCTTCAGCACACTGAAACATGATTTTGAAAACTCCAGGTTGTAATGGTAACATACAGAAGCACAAAGTAGTCACATTGCATGCCAGCACTCCTGACAGAGATGCAACATACCAGTTAACCTGCACAGTTACCTATGAATATGTTACTATTGTGATGTAGAGACATCACTATGGGTACATTTTTATTTGCAACCAATGGTATTGGGCTATGAGCAGGACTTGTTGGCATGCTAAAGTCTCCATTACCAGAGAATCAAAAGATCCAAATTCTAAATCAGTAGCCAAATTAAAACACACAATTCTCTAACTGAGAATTACTGGATGACTATATGTCGTTTTCCAGATGTAGAATACTCTTCTAGCTGTTTCAGAGGAAGCCACTGTTTGCTCTATTATGGCTACAGTTAAAGATGTCCCCACGGCAATATCTTCATTACCGTGAGGCAGCCATATACCTAGTCAGAGCACTGGTCTATCCAGTCATTTACACTTAACTGGTGGGAGATATTCAGGGATTCAGACAGGAGTCAGTTGAACTTGGGATCTTCCACACGGAATGCAAGTACTCTTCCACTGAGCTATGGTGCTTCCAAGGTTTATTAATACAGATTATGTTGAGGAATGCAGTTACTTAAATAAAAGCAAATTCCACTGATTGGCTTATCATGAATGATAAATAACGAGGCATGCAAGGCCATTGTTCCTTTTCTGATTACTTCTCTAGATTTATTCTGTGTATTAGTTTCCAAGCAGGCTGGATTACTAGGATAATCCATGCAGGCCGTATGTTCTAAAATTTCAGCAGTTGTGCATTTTAATCCTCTACAAAGATCTAAGAGAAAGATAACATGCCTCCACTCTCCCTCTTTTATTGTATTGCTTCCTTTAAGCCATGAAAATGAAGGCAAATATTTTCCAGCTGGTCCACATAGAATAATAGAGTACACATGTGTTATAATTAGGATAATATTTATTGGGTGTCAACAGTGTACTGTGCGTTATACCAAACATTAAAAACATTGTGATTTGTGCCACATTGGATTGTTGGCATCTGTCTGTCTCGAGAGACAATGGAGTGGAGGGTGAAGTCAAACTGCTGGGTAAGCAGCACTGAAGTGACCTCCCTGGGGAGCAAATATAAGCAATGTGTATGGAGATCCTGGGCTGCCAGACAAGACCCCCGCCCCCCGTCTCACTGATGTGGTTGAAAGGAAAGCAGAACAATACGTTTGGCACCAGCTTGACTGCAAAAATTGCTGGCAAATGAAGCACCATCCATCCATTTTAGGGACTCCAGTCTGGATTATTGTTGGTTTTACTTCTTAGGCTTTTCTTCTCCCAAAGATGTCCCACAAGGGCTTAGGATCAGAGTTTTCCTTCCAGATGGGCTACCTTCCCAGGTTGACAAGCCCCACCTGCCCCTTACCTCCCTCTACAGCATGTGAAGGAACCACCTTCTTAACTGTTGGACCCACTATTGGTCTTGTCCGCTCAATCTGCCGGAGCCTATCTTCACATGCATGGGAAGTCCTTAACTCACTGAGGGTTTGAGACCCATGGGCTACCCTCACCTTGTTTAGCTGGCAGATGAAGCCATTCCTGAGGTGTGGTTCCTGTCACATGCTGATAGCTTCTAGGAGCCACAGATGGAAGCTGAAAAGTGCTGAAAGCCTACATCTCATCAAGAAGTGATCTGACCATAACAAGGGATTGATGTCAACGTGCCCCGCTTCCAGATCCTCTTCCTGCCCAGTCAAGAAAACATGGTCCAGAATGTGGCCTGCCACATATGTTGGACCATTGGCATGTTGGGACAGCCCCATGTCATAATGACAGCCATGAAGTCCTGTGTCCACCTCAAAGCCAGTTGTTTCAGCATGGATGTTGATGTCTCGCAAAACCAGGAGTCTGGGAGTCCTCAACATAGCCTCCAAGACCAGCTCTGTCAGCTCATGTAGGTAGCAAGGAAAGTGGTGAACCAGCAGAATCCCTGACCTTCTGCCCTGATCTGCACCAAGTACCAGGTGGGCACAGCTAGGTCAGACCAATTCCACCCAGCTCATGCACCCAGGTTTCAGAGATGCAGACCAGATTGGCCTCCTCATACACAATCAGATGATCAATGTCTTATTCAGAGCTGACCTATCATTCAGCAGCAACAGCCACAGACCTGAGATTGGCCTGATAGGACAACCACAATTCCCCAGGTTGGAGGAGGAGCTGGCACACAGCAGTCACTGCCTGCCTGTGCTGTATGCCTCTTACCTGGCCTGCCCCACCTGTCACACCATACCTCTCCTTACTTTGAACTATTGCAATTGCACGCCCTATTATCCCCAGCTTCTCTCCTCCCAGACAAATCTCTCTTTCCTCAGTAAAAACAACAACAATCCACACAAATGAAAAACAGTTAACCCGCCAACAATACCTCAACCTAAGATTTTGAAGCTGGAGTCAGTCAGGGCCCCATCCCTCAGCCAGATGGAAAAAGGCATGCAAGACAGGAAGGAGTTCCCTCAGGACTGATAGCCAAGTTGATCTCCAACCTCTTTCCAGAAGGATAGTTTCCCAGCTTCCATTACAGTATCCTTTTTCAGCTCTCTGCTAGTGAGCTGGTTTCATTATACAGTCATACCTCGGGATAAATATGCTTCAGGTTGAGCGCTTTCAGTTTGTGCTCCGTGGCGACCCGGAAGTAATGGAGCACGTTACTTCCGGGTTTTGCCACTCGTGCATGCGCAGATGGTCAAAATGACGTCATGCGCATGCGTGGAAGCGGCGAAACGTGACCCGCGCACGCACAGACGCGCTGTTGCATCTTACATTCTGTTCAGGATGCAAATGGGGCTCCAGAACGGATCCTGTTCGCATCCCGAGGTACCACTGTAGATGTCAAAACCACTGTTGTTAACAGTCAGAATCTTGATCTCTTCAAGTCAGACCTTTGCACAAACAAGTCCCATTAAATACAGTGGGGTTTACTTCCTGGCTGCCATATTTCACCAACAGTGCCCATGTAGAAAATGGGTTCATTTATTGTTAAATCAATATGCTTCCTAAGGGAATCTTTCAAATCATTTACAAATAATGGCTGCGCACCTTCAATCAGAGATACTGCACACAAACTGAATTGACATTATTGATTTCAGAAGTCCTCCTCCAAATTTACTGAGAGACAGATTTGACCCTATTGCTCAGAAACTGCTTATGCTGGAGATTAATGCTTAATACCTCTCGATAGGATGTTACTTTTTGCATATGCTTCAATGATCTGTTCCCTGGTTGTATTAGACTATAAAACCCACTGTATCTGAGCATTAAAAAGGAAATACCAAGGCAACTACGGTACATCTGAAAGATTTTATATTAAATAAAACACTGTCTCCAGGTTTTGTTAGTAGAAAACCTTGTTTGTGGTCACCAACCTGATACCCACTAACAGGAAGCACAAAGTAGGTTATTTGATACTGTTTAGAACCATCTGTCTAGTGTCAGTAGTTGATCCAATAGCAAAAATGATTTTGCTTATGTGTGTCTCTCCTGATGGCACTATATATCTCAAACTTCTGTTCCCATCTATTGCCTTGCTTTCCTATTCCCAAGATACAGCTACATATTTGTCCCATGGCCAGGTATATTCCAATCACTTCTCTTTTTCATTAGATTCTTGTGAACCCATGTAGGTCCAAAGAATGAGAGATAGACTGGATGGGAGCCAACAAACTACAGCTCAGGTGCGCAGAAATAATTGTAGAAGGCTTGCCTGTTCTGGGAGGTATCAACCAGAAATTCAGATTTGCAAAATCCTTTCCCCTATTTAGAGCCTAATGTAATACCATGTCGTAAAAGCTCGTTCCTGATTCTGCTAAATGTATACATTGATCCTGTCACTGAAGTTTCCTTTATATCCAGAAATTCACCACATGCTGTTTTGCACCACTGTGTAAAATCCTGTTCTCGCTAACCATGTAGATTTAAATATCAACCAATGGAAAATTACACTTCATGTAGCTAATGGTGGACTGTAGTCCAAAAGGGGAAGGGCACAATAAATCTGTTAGTCTTCAAGGGAGCCCTTTATAATAACAGCCAACCCTTTGAAATAATAATGAAAAACACAAATCAGCTCTCAATGCCCCCCCTTCACCATTATCCAACTGCAAGCAGTGATTTTCCACTGCTGTGGTGCATGATTAAATGTAAAGAATCCATTCAACACACTATACACCATTTCAGTCTCTCCACAGAGAACGGAAAATCCCACCCCATTTGTTGTCTTGATACAGATATGAAATAGTAGGTTGACTGAAACTACAGAGCTTTCAAGTTACTGAATTCTACACTTATCTGAAACATTCTAGCTTTAATTACTTTGGACCTCACTGAAATTAGTTTGTGCAGATAAAAGAAACTGTAGAATTTTGCAGGGTGGTGAACTTGCTGCTTTTTTCCATCTGTCTCACTGCTAACAGTATACTCAATAAACAGCTTGGTGGCCCTTCAGCTCAATGCCCAAGGCTAGCACCCAGCTCTGCTACCACTGTTTCCTTCTCTCTCTGTTCTGATGCAGAAGTACAGTGAATTATCCATCCTTCCTAACAGTATACATAACATGCAGTATCAGTCTCCACCCCATTGTTCTGCCCGGACACTGAGGTCCAGCACCGAGAGCCTTCTGGCGGTTCCTTCACTGCGAGAAGCAAAGCTACAGGGAACCAGGCAGAGGGCCTTCTCGATAGTGGCGCCCACCCTGTGGAATGCCCTCCCATCAGATGTCAAAGAGATAAACAACTACCTGACATTTAGAAGACATCTGAAGGCAGCCCTGTTTAGGGAAGTTTTTAATGTATGGCATTTTAATGTATTTTTAATCTTTGTTGGAAGCTGCCCAGAGTGGCTGGGGAAACCCAGCCAGATGGGCGGGGTACAAATAAAAAATTATTATTATTATAATTCGCATTTCAGAAAAAATCCAATTGCTTAGTAAGCGTGAACATTGTTGAATATGGCAACTGTCATTTCCTTAGCAGCAGCAATTATTATACATTAATTAGGCATTTAAACTGCATCACTTTAAATTAAGATGTGTCTTTCTGAGTTTAAGTCCCTATGAAAATTCTGTCATTGGTTTTAAATAAGCTTTTCTCCCCCTCTTTAAAAACCACTTTATTTTCTTTTTGGATTCAATTGATAGCCAGGTGAATGGCTACTAGTGCAATTCAATGTGCTGGTTATGACCTATAAATTTTATTTGAATTTTTCATTTCACTTTTAATTTGTATACCACCTATCTATATTACTATACGCAAGGTGATTTACAAGCTGAAGAAACAGCAACACATACAACAAAGATCACACACCTTATAACAATCTGCATTCATTTTGGCTCAGGTCAAGTTATCTGAAGGACCTTATTCCCTCATATGAACCTGCTTAGGCTTTGAGATATTTGGGGAAGGTCCTTCTCTCGGTCCTGCAGCCTCACTGGCACACTTGGTAGGGACATGGGAGAGGGCCTTCTCAGTGGCTGCTCCCAGACTTTGAAACTCGCTCCCTAGAGAAGCTAGACTGGGTCCCACCTTGTTGTCCTTCCGTCGGCAGGTGAAGACCTTATCTGTAAGGCACCTTGAGTCAGAAAAAAAAAGCTGGACAATAAACAAATAAATACATAAAGTGAGTGATGGTAAAGAATGGATCTGTGGCTGACAGAGTTAAGTACACAGGTTTGTGCAACTTGAGACAAATTAATATCAATTCATCATTACAACAGCCAGTGATTGCATTCACATGTAACATTAATCAATGGTTTGGAGATATAATGGTGAGCTTCCAGAAGCTCAAGAGAAGCCTCTGTCTGTCATGTCCCCTCCTTCCCTCTTCTCCTTTCACACATCTGGGAGGATTCCTGCTGCGTTTAGTTTCACTTTTAATGAATATTGGCTTAGTATTACGTATGAACCAGGTAACCTGGTTTAGAACAAAGCATTTATTTTTGATTACTAAAGAAACCAACTTCAAACAATAGATTCTGAAGTTGGCTGGCATAACTATCATTTGTTTTAAAGCATGGTCTATTGTTATGTGGAAACCACGTCAATAAATTGCACAGGATTAACACCTCACTTCTCAACAGAAGCAGGCAGCATGGGAGGGTGCTGCTCCTCACTGGACCTCCAGCTGATCGTGTTACTACTGCTTACCAGGAGGTAGAGGGGGATGGATGAAGCAGTGCTGAGACTGGAGCAGTGCAAATATACTGGTAAGTCAATCCAGTCCTCCCAACTGCAAGTGCAATGGCACCATGCCAGACTTGTGCTACCTCACCCCTTCTTCTTCATCGTCTGGTAAGCAGCAGCAACACAATGACAGTCAAGTGAGCAGTGCTGCCTCATCACACCAACTGATTTCAAAACTCTGTCTGAGGAAAATCCTTGTTCCAAGAAAAGTATCTGGCATCATTCCCAGTACATGGATTTAGAAGAAGACAAAACTAACTTTTTCTTTTTTTAGCTCACACAAATTTGGTTTTCTTAGGACATTGAGTTGTTCATAAAAAATATCAGAGTACTGTTTGCAGTTCATGGGCTATTAACCTCACTGTTCACAATGTTTTCATTTGTACCCAGACAGCTGTGTTTGCAGATATGTGTATCTGCAAACTGAGGCTATCACCTCATGCATCTTGTCCATGAAAGCTTTTCTCACAATAAAGCTGTTTTTAAAGTTCCACAAGATGACTTCTTTGGAATTGTACAAAGAAAGGTACCTCTTTAGAACTAATCTAACATTATCTCAAATAACTCTCTGCTACTTTCTGCTAGCTTGATTCTTAATGTCATAATTATTATTTTTGAAGAGTTGTGGCTGATTCAAGAATACTTTGTATAATAATTTCTAATCTTATGGTTATGACTCATCAGAGCTGTACATAAATACTCAGAATAACCCTAAGGCTTTTTTCTCTACAGTAGGAGCAGAAAACAATAATTATTATTTTCAGAAAAAACATGGTATAATTTTAAAGAAACCATCATACCATATTTTCCGCCCTGGTACACTTCTGTCATAGTCAGCACTTCTATGTGATAAGCCATGTGGTTCAATAGTGAGCCATTTGACATCTGATCTTGATCCATATGGAGAAGAAGTACTTGTAGCAATAGAATGGATTTCATGAAAAGCTACAATGACCCTGAACCAAAAACAAAACATTAATCATCACCCGTTTGTCTGTTCTACAGAACTGGATTAATATATATGATACTCACAAAGAACTTCACATTTTATTAGGCTTATGAAACAAAGACTAATTTGCCAGGGGCAAATTAGAAAGAAAATATAAGCTTCATTAAGGGAGATTAATTCAGAATAGACAAGCAGCAGCGCTGGAAACCTCTCAAAGTAGAGAATGAATTACTGTGTTGTCAGCAATAAGCCAGCTGTCAGATCTCCGTCATCCAGGTCAGTAAACAAATGAAAACATACATAAGGGCTTCCATCAGCTAGCTGACACTGATGTCTGAGGCATGTCTTAACACACCTTAAATCCCTAAAGTTAGCATATGCAAATCCATAGAGAGTTGCTTAACATTCACATTCCTGAGCAAGGATATACTTAAAACCACCGCAAGGGAGGGGTAAAACGCCTTATTACCATAGAATCATCAGTGCACAGGGTTTATTACAGAGTAACATAAAGACCATGAAAGCTGATTCGTATAGTCAAATTTACAACCTAAGTGGGAGAAATATCAGAGGGAGAGACAAAGGATATAAGAGAAATGAATTGCCATGACTAGAATTACACTCCCTTTGGTTTCATGTAAGGCTGCCTCATGGGATGAACATGGAACATTTTTCTGGAAGTGAAGCATTATTGGCCTCTGGACTGGCCCTGCCCATCCAGGCAGACCACTGGCCCCTCAAGAACAGGAAGGGGATGGGTTGCAGCTCAATGGTACAACACATGCTTCCACGCAAGGTTGGGAAAGATCTGAAACCCTGGACACAGCCTACTTCCAATCAGTGCTGAACTAGATAGGCAAATTGTCTGACTTAGTATAAGGTTGCTTTTTACGTTTCTATGTAGGGGCAATAAATGGCTCCCTTATGGACTGGGACCTTTCCTAACAAGTTCTTACTCGGACTAACGCATCCCAGTGTGTTCCTCGGTGCTGAGCCTTGACGATGTGTAAAACAGGCTTTCTTTTTGCTTACAGTGATAATGCGTGCGATCTTTTGTTGTCATTTGTCCATGTTTTCCTAACTCTACAAATGGCAATATCCTGGAGGAAATGTTGGAGAAAGATGCCTGCAACATCTATAACTGTGTTGCTTCTTGAAGCCATAATCTAAAGTGCATAGAGATATACTAAAAAAACCCAGGTGCCAACATGATCCTTTTGATCTTCATAAAATGGCATCCTTCCACTGTTGCTCTTTGAATGACACCTATAACTACCTTCAGGGGATGGCTTTCCTATTAGAGTGAGGCATCTGCCTCAGTGGATGCTGAGGAGCAGCAGCAAAGTGTTGGAGGACAGACTATGTGGACTGCCATTTGCCTCCTAAAACTGTTGACCTTAGGTGCAATGAAGGATACTGTCCTGCCACCAGTTTTGAAGTTTGATTCAGCTGCCAGTCCAGTTAGTTTCTTAATATGAAATGAGTGCCATCTTCTCCTTCATTTCAGGCCACAAAATGCCTTGGGTTGGACCCTGCCTACCTCTGCAGCACATGCTGATCATTTCATTGGTTTGGCCCTTCCTCCTCTGATGCTTCTGGTGAGCTGTGTGCCAATTGCTTGTCGGTTTGTTTATGTTATTATACAAACATCTTCTGTATAATTAAGGGTTGTTTCTAATTCTGCCATTCTGCTTGTGGAATAGATTTGTGAGTGCGCAACAGAACTTCTGCTCCATGCGGCTCCTGCGGGCTTTTCTACGAGGAGGGAGAAGGGACTGACTGGCCGCATCAGTCCCTTCTCCCATGGCAAGAGCCGCGTTGAGCTTGTGTGTGGCTCTTGGGGGCTTTTCCTGCCTTCCTCCCCCCTGCATTCGCTCCATAAGATGCACACACATTTCCCCTTACTTTTTAGGAGGGAAAAAGTGAGTCTTGTGGAGCGAAAAATATGGTAATATCGAAATTTGGATTTAGAATTGTGTTTTTTTTTTAATGTATGTTTATATTTTAAAAAAATCAAATGATAAAAATTATAAAAAAGAATGTGATGTTCTGTCTCTGTAATTTGTGTATGATAAAAAAAGTATACAAACCTATTTTTGCACCTGCATGGTTGCCATGACTAAGCATCCAATCCTGGGAGCATCCACTATATTTGTGCATACTCGGAGGTTGCTAACTTTCTTTTTTTTTTTGATATTTGAATTTTTATTGATTTACAAATAAAAGATAAACAAAAAATAAGAAGAAAAGAAAAAGAAAAAAAAAATAGTACACGTTACATGTTTCACATCAGATATTTCACATTTCCATCTCTTATAAGACTTCCTTCAGCTTGTCCGTAAATCATTCGTGGTAATAATTAAGATTACGCATTTCCTAGCTTATATTGACAATATATATCTCTCTCTCTTCTATTCCCTTTAGTCAATAACTCTTCGTCTTTCACAATGCTTCTTTAAATCCCCTTAACGTTGTTTGTCCCTCACTTATATATTCCAGGTAATCTACATATTTTCCCCAATCCTTAATGAACTTTTGGTCTCTTAAATATCTAATCTTTCCTGTCAATTTATCCAACTCCGCGTAGTCTAATAATTTTGCTCTCCACTCATCCACCGTTGGTATTTCCTGCTGTTTCCACTTCTGGGCTAGCGTTACCCTTGCTGCTGTAACCGCGTAGTACACAAATTTACAATCCTTCTTTTGTATCTCGTTCCCTAGTATCCCCAATAGGAAGATTTCTGGTTTCTTTAAAAACGTATATTTTAGGATCTTCTTGAGTTCAATATATATTTTTTCCCAGAATTCTTTCACTTTTCTACACTCCCACCACATGTGGTAAAAGGAGCCTTCCTTGTCTTTGCATTTCCAGCACTTATTACAAACCTTGTACATTTTCGATAATTTTATAGGTGTTATATACCACCTATAAAACATCTTCATGACATTTTCTTTTATTGTCGTACATGCTGTAAAGTTTAATCCATCTTTCCACAGTTTTTCCCAATCTTCAAATTGTATACTATGGCCCACATCTCTAGCCCAGTGAATCATAACGGACTTGACTTCCTCATCTACTAAATTCCAATCTAACAACATCTTATACATTTTAGATAAAGTTTTCACATCATTGTCTATAATTTCCGTCTGAAATTTAGAGTCTTTATCCACATATCCTCTTTCTTTGCTGTCTTTTTTAAACATTGCATTTATTTGGAAATACTGTAGCCAATCAAATACTAGTTCTTTAACCTGCCCATAAGGTTTCAATCTCCATTTCCCACCTTCTTTAATTAATAATTGGCTGTATGTTACCCAGTTACTTCTCATATTAATCTTTTTCACACTTAACACTTCAAGAGGTGATAACCAGTGTGGAACTTTAGGCTCCAACAGGTTTTTGTACCTTTCCCATATTTCAATTAGTGGACCTCGAAAGATGTGGTTTTCGAATCCCTTATGTACTTTCCTTTTTCCGTGCCACAAGTAGGCGTGCCAACCGAACCTGTTGTCGAAACCCTCCAGATCTAGCAATTCATTGTTCACTAACTTGACCCAGTCTTTCAGCCAGCAAAGACATGATGCCTCATAGTATAATTTCAAATCTGGCAGGGCAAAACCTCCTCTTTCTCTTATATCTGTTAACAATTTAAATTGAATTCTCGGTTTTTTGCCCTGCCAAATATATCTTGAGAGCACCCTTTGCCACTCCTTAAAGACTCCATTCCCCTTAATTATTGGAATGGTCTGAAATAGAAACAACAACCTTGGTAGCACATTCATCTTAATTGTGTTAATCCTTCCCCAAAATGACAGTTTTAGTCTTCCCCACACTTCTAGGTCCTTTCTGATTTCTTTCCACACTGTTTCATAATTATTCTTATATAAGTCTATATTTTTAGGGGTTACCCAAATTCCAAGATATTTAACTTTTTTAACCACCTCTATCTGTGACTGTTGTTGAATTGTTTCTATTACCCTCTGATCCATATTTTTGGCTATCATTTTCGTTTTCTTCTTATTTAGTTTGAAGCCTGCCACATCTCCGAACAGATCTATTTCCTTTAAGATTTCTTCAATTGTAGCTATGGGATCTTCAGTCATTATTACCAAGTCGTCTGCGAATGCTTTAATTTTGTACTCATTATGACCGATTGTTACTCCTTTTATTTTTTTGTTTTGCCTAATTGAATTCAGAAGGACTTCTAGCACCGTTATAAATAGAAGTGGGGAAAGTGGGCCACCCTGTCTCGTTCCCTTCTGTATCTTTATTTCTTCCGTTACTACATTATTTATGATCAATTTAGCTTTCTGCTCCCTATAAATTGCTTTTATCCCATTAAAAAAATCTTTGCCCACTTCCATATATTCCAAATTTTTCAACATAAAGTCCCATGCCACATTATCGAATGCTTTCTCTGCGTCCACAAACATCATTATAGCTTGTTTGTCATACCTGGCAGACAGATATTCTAACATATTAATTATGTTCCTTATATTGTCTCTCATCTGCCTGCCAGGAAGAAAACCCGCTTGGTCTCTGTGGATAATTTCTGATAACAAAATCTTCATCCTCCTCGCCAGAACTCCTGCAAAGATTTTGTAATCTATATTCAGCAGTGAAATCGGTCTATAATTTTTGACTTGGGTTGGATCTGCATCTTGTTTTGGAATAAATGTTGCTAACTTTCATCCTTTGGTTATCCCAGGCCTATCTAATCAGTTTGTAAGCAAAACAGATTAAAAAATGGTCAGTCAGAGAATGATGCATTGTGATAAATGATCCTGTGGGCACATGGACAGAAAAGGAATGTTGCACCAAAAAATAAATAAATGAAAGTTCCCCAGGTGCACTTTAGAAGCATGTACCGGTATGTGCTAAAAAAAATGGCAATGATTTGAAAGCTTGGAATATAGGAGACCTATTTGGTCCCAATTTTTCATTCATAAATCTCACTCAGTTCCAAATTGCAGTGGGGCCATGCCTCTAATCATTAATTTAGATTCTTCCGAAGATAATTACCTCACGTTAAATTATACTCACTGTAATTGTCTGAGCAAAATTGGTAATTGGGAAACTTGCTATACTGTAATTGTAATGCATCTCCCAAGGTATGTTAAAAGTATGCTTTAAGCTGTCACAAACAAGCAACACCTTTTCTTACCTTTCAATCTCTTTGATGTTTACATACCTGCTAGAACTTATGCAAATCTCTGTTTAAAGACACACATCCTGGCAACACCCCCGAAAGCTGTTATTAGTTTTAAGCATCAACTTAGGAAATGACTTGAGACTTATTAATATGCTCAGTATTACACAAATAGTTCATGGCAGCAAAAGGAGTTAAGTTTAGTAATATAATTTTGGGAAAAGAGATCTAGCTTTCGAGCTTCCCTTGTTTTGATCGTATCCATCTCTCTATTTAAGTCAATGTTTTTAGGCCAGCTAATCAAAAGTAGCAAATGTTTGAATGTGAAAAAAATGTCAAAAAGACAATAAGTATTGTGGGGTGTAATGAATATACTCAATTATTTTAGATAGAGCTTTGACCAAAAATCCACATCAACTACTGGCTGTAAACAAAAAGTTATCAGTTTTTCATCTTTTAACAATCCTGTTGTCTGCCAAAAAAGCTGAATGGTACAAGGACAGAAGTAGTCAGTGGGGGGTTTCCTGTAATTGAATGGATAAGCAGAAATGGGATGCGGTCAGCATTTCCAAGCTATAGAACGTCTAATTCAGCAGGCAATACTATGTAACTTCTGCAATGTGCTTCTAGCACTACTACTTGCCTGCATTTTGTTTCTTTTAATCATTTAAAAATATTTTTGTTTTGCAATTTTAGTATTTATTATTTGTTAGATGCTTTGAATATTTTACATGGAAAAGAGTGATGTAGTAGCAAATACCAAAAGCTATCCCAGAAACATTACACCAGCAGGTACAAGAAAACATATAACTGGAAAACATATCATCTGGCAGAACAGAAATATTTTTAATTTATGTCCAAAAGTGGCCAAATAAAATGTCATTCATATTTTGTAGGGGCGGGGGCTAGTAACGAAATCATCCAAACAAGCTCGAATTATTCATAGGGGGAACTACTGGCGGACCTACATTTTTGGGGGCCTGAAGATTGAACTGTTATGGGGCCCCTTTCGCAACCAGCAATGAGTTCTGGGTAACCACTGTTATCTTCTTCAATGGAATTGTTCCATGACGGATCACCACACCTTTACAACATCTGTGCCACTGAGTCTCAAACTATGGTATTGTTTAAACATTTACAACAAAAAATTGATCAATTGCAATCGTGCAACTCAAATTGGGTCTACTAGACCCAATTTTGAATCTCAAGCTTCATTAGTTTCATAGTAGATATCCCCCCCTGGGGGGGGCGGTACTTGACTACCAAAAACTGATAAGTGAGAATAAATGAGATCACTTAACTACCGACAAAACAAAACCTCTCTCCCTCTCCCCAGGCAGCAGCCTCAAATTCTCCAGTATAGGTAAGGAAGGAGATGAAGGAATAAATAAAATCACCTTTGGCGTCCCTACTCCAAAAACAGAATCTGTGAACAATACCCAGTATCAGAGACAGTAGTGATTCCTTTTTTTCAGTACTTTTTTTTAAAAAAAACCCTCTGTTGATTACAATTGTGTAATTACTCTCTGCAGCTCCCTGTTCCTGCAACTTGTAACAGAGTTCATGGTACAGTTCTGCTTCTGAACAGTGTGTGAATTGAGCATGTCAAAGTTCATTTTGATAAGGGTTTATCCTTTAACCACAAACCGCCTGTCAAGCAGCAGTTTTTTTAGCACTTTCGAGTTTCAGTGTTTTAGTTTCAGTGTTTTAGTTTCTTACAGTAGCAACCCCCACAAATGTATTCATTTATCCTATTCATTTGCATTCTTTATGGATTTTTATAATTTTGGAGTCCCTCCAATGATGTTTCCCTTTTCACATGTTCAAATTAGGGTCGACTGAATGTGCATAGACTGGGGTTGGCCTGCTGCTGTGATTCCACTCTTCCCTCACCTGCCTTTCCAAGAGTTCAAAATGGCTTACATCCATTGGCGGAGGAAGGGGGTGCGGTAGGTGTGGCCGGCCCCAGTGTCATCCCTGAGGGGGGTGACATCGCCGCCCTGCCCGCCCCCCCCCGGGACGTTCGCCCTGCCCCTGTGGGTGGCTAGCCCTGCCCCCGGGTGCACAGCATGTGCGCCGCTCCAGGTGCCGGAGCAGCTAGCTTCGCCTCTGCTTACATCATACACACAAAATGTCAAAAAATAAATTAAAAATATGAGAAAACCATGGCATTTGTTCTCCTGATAGCTGAATCCAGTGTATACTCTTTCTACTTGATGGTTATGCCAGGTTGTCTGTGGATGTTGCATTAATGCTACTGGATTTAGTTAACTTTGGACTCCTTCCCACTCTATGATTAACTGAGGTTGCATACACATGAGCAACATAAAATGCAGCTAGGTCATTCTTTTTCTCAGTTCAGATCGAACCTGCTTAGGGGCGAAATGCGTCAAAATACAGTATTTCATAAAGAATGCCACAGAATAGATATGGATTGTGCGGCCGACCTCGTGTGTACACTACTTCCCAAACCAGTGTTGGGAACACTGTGGGTGCAGAGAAAACAGGACTGCGTACACCGCCCAGGCAAATGATTATCTTGATTAACCAGGTAAATGATTATGTTAATAGAATTAAGCAATTATAACTACCAATGTTTCCAGGACACTTTAGTAACGATTGGGGGAAATTTATAGTATAAATCAGAGTCCGTATCAAATCCTATTTTCAGTGTCACTAGAAGCATATTATGCAAACAAGTCTTTAGCATTCTGAATTTCAGTATGAGGCAGTAGTTTCGCTAGATAGTAGTATTTTGGAAGGCAATGACGTAGGTGTCTGTTCTTTTTTTGGCTTGATCAGCTTTATCACATGCCATTTATGGAGCTCTCCCGGAACTCCACTGAAGGTTCTTTCTGAAAGCGTGTGGTGATACTCGTCAAGAACAGTTTGGGAAATGACTCAAAAGCGGCACACAACTGATGCCTTGTTCTAGCAACAATGTTGGGACACTCTTCGGAATCTCTCCAGTATTCTGCCTTGATGACTTGCTTAATTCATTATTTAGTATGTGAGACATGTATGACAAATACGTCACGGACAAAGTTCATTTTACTAATTGTTTGTCCTTTGACCAAACCACACACACAAGTGAAACTGCAAATCATTTGGCAGCGTCAGGTTTCTCTTTTATGGTATGTTTTCTTTGGATTTAGGTTTCCTGGTGGAATAAGAAGTACAGCTACACCTTCCTTCTAGAGTCTGTAATAAATCCTTTGTCCCTTTGCTTTCATTCTTCCTGGGTTCTTTTTCAGCTATTGTTTGGCTAGCTAATTGACCAGACTAATTTCAATTTTTTTTTGTGGGAAATGAGATCCCTCAATGCCAATCTTTGATACAAATGATGTATTTTAAGAACGTATGTTGTGTATGTGCTCATAACACTAGATTTCCCTTCCTTTACCTTGCACCATCCAGATGTTTTGGGCTCCCATAAGATGTGTTGCCTGAGTGTGATGGAAGTTGGGAGTCCAAAACATCTGTATTGGGCTGGGTTGGAGAAGGCTGCTGTAGATAGAACAAAACAGGGTCAGAGTTCCAGAATACAGTGGTGGGTTACAAACACCTCAGGTTACAAACACCTCAGGTTACAAACACTTCAGGTTACACACTCCGCTAACCTGGAAGTAGTACCTCGAGTTAAGAATGTTACCTCAGGATGAGAACAGAAATTACGTGGCGGCGGCGTGGCGGCAGCGGGAGGCCCCATTAGCTAAAGTGGTGCTTCAGGTTAAGAACAGTTTCAGCTTAAGAATGGACCTCTGAAACGAATTAAGTTCATAACCAGAGGTACCACTGTACCAGGTACTGTATTTTATTTTATTTTTTAATGTGTGCAAGGGCTCTAAGTAACCTTTGTGCATACTCAAAAATCCAATATTTACTGGTTGGTGGAATGACAGAATGGAAGGGGTGGGACTATAGGCACATAACTTTTCTCAATCTGAACACTTCATGTCATTGGCATGATGGGAAAAAGTGCAAACACTCTCTAAAAAACAGTAACATGTGACTTGTTATGTGGATAGTTCTCTATAATTTCATTATAGGTTTTCATTTTACAAAAACATCATTGAAATAGCACCTATAGCACTATAAACGGAAGGGTCCATGGTGACAGCATTAGAAGAATAGGGAAGAAAAGGGCAAAGTCAGTTCTGAAGAGGTTTGATGCTGGACCTGACAGGGAACATATACATGCTCTAGTGAGAGGCAAAGGGTAAACAATTGCTTGGCTCCATTCTGATTTGGATACTGTAGTTGATATAAATCTGGTGGATGTAACTTTGGCCTCTGTTTGTCCATGTTTAATGGATACTTTTCAATTTGTACAGTCTGAAGATGTGCATAAGATCCTTGGTAATGTGAGAGCTACCACGTGTGCTAGATCCTTGTCCTTCCTGGCTCAACGAAAGGGCCAGCGGAGGTGTGGCTGAGTGGGTGAAGGGGGTGGTCAATGACTCCTTACAACAAGGCAGGGCTCTGGTGAGCCTAAAGGTGGCAATTCTGTAATAGGGGCTGAGAACCCTTAACTGGGTGCTCTTAGTACTCATACCATTCTATATTTCCTAGGAGGCATTTAAGAAGCCCTTGCAGTTAAACTGATAGAGTTCTTTATAGTAGACATACTCAATGTGGGAACCAGGACATCTTTGGAAGTAACTGCTAAGGGAAGTATATTCTTCTTCACCTATTCTACTTTGCAGAATGGTCTCTTCCATTGTTCCCAAAGCAAAATATTTGCATAAGCCAGAGTTCCCTAATGTGGTCTCTTGCATACCCTCCAACATTTCTGCAATGCAAATAGGAAGTCCCATTCCATAATGATAATTTTACTATTTACCGTATACCTCACACATCTTATTGGGTTGCCCCAGCCACTCTTAGCAGCTTCAAACATATATAAAAACATAAGAAAACATTAAACTTTTTTTTAAAAAAACTTCCCTATACAGGATTGCCTTCAGATGGCTTGGAGGGGTTGAATAACTCCATACCCTCCAACATTTGTCCTTGAAAATAGGGACATCCTACCGTACTCTCCAACATTTCTCCAATGCAAAAAGGGACATCCTTGGGAAAAGTGGGACATTCCAGGGTCAAATCAGAAACCAGGATGGCTTCTCTAAATCAGGGACCTACCTGGAAAATAGGGACACTTGGAGAGTCTGCTCTTGAGGTTTTTGCCTGGTTCCTACAAAGTTCCCGAGCCCCCCACCCACTCACTGCCCCCTAAGCATAAGATGGTGAAGGTCATTATCTTCCTCTCCCTTGAGAAGCGCATAGAGCTGAAGTAGGAAATGGGAAGACTGATACCTTTTCCCACTTCATTTTTCAACTCTGTTTGCTTTCTAAGGCTCAGATTACCGTAGTTCTTCTGGAGTGGACTTATATCAAGATTGCCTGGAAAAGCAAAGTACAGTATAATTGTGCATTTGCATAGGGGGCTGACCTGGTGGTGGAGGACAGAAGTGACCAGAGAGGATGGTGCCCACAGCACTTCCTCAAAAATCCAAATCTGCCCATGGGCCTAAAAAAGGTTAGCCACCCCTGGTAAACTTTCAAATTGTGCTGTGCTCTTTAAAACCCCTGTTTTAGATTCAATGCAAGAAAACAGGGGACCTTCAAAGAAGGAAATTCCTTAAATAAACCAATCTGAATATTTAAGAAGGAATCCTTATTGTTCAGCATCTCTGTGACTACTTAAAACAATTGAGCTGGCATCCATGTTGACTCGAATGCAAATAGTCCCTGCAGGCTATTTGAGTTAAAGAGCTGCTTGTTTTATTCAATTGCACTTTGGATTTTTATTTAGTTCCTCCCTAGGGGATACTGGGTTGATGTATGCTTGCTTTCTCAACTCATTATATTCAGCTATTATACATTCACTAATCCTTGTGTTTTAATTAGTAATTGCAGAACTCGGTGTAATTGGTTTTTATTGTATTTTTCAAATCATTGTAACTCTTCTATTTCACATTTTTATTTTGTGAAAATTGTTTTGAAACTAGGTGGGGCCTGACTTCTGACCCTAGAAACTCATCCACAGATAGCGTTCTTACACACAGGAATTAGCATGTTTGCTGGCTGTCATAATCCACCAATGCTATGACAGTCCCAACACAGAAGAATCTGAAGAAAGGTATCTAAAGAAGGGTATCTGAAGAGGTGTGCATGCACATGGAAGCTTATACCAAGAACAAACTTAGTTGGTCCCTAAGGTGCTATGGACAATTATATATATCTATTTCAGCCCCAATGCAGTAAAACAGTATACTATGATTGAGGCCTATTGCTCATGATGAACATTTTAAAACCAAGGATTCTGACTGAATTTCTTAAATATATGGTTATTTTAATAGACATTGCTTTTATTGTGCCTGGTAATGAATAAATATTCAAAATAATGTGCAAATTGAATTGGTTTGGAAGAGTCATTCATTTATTTCTTCACAAAGAGCTTTCTGACAATGAATGTCTTGAACACTCTTTCCAAATAAACTCTTCCACTAGTCATGAATTTTAGGGGCTGCTTATTTAGATTTGTAAGAGCTTTGATTTCAGCTTCAAGGCCCACAATCATGTGCATTCATATTCTTTCTGTGTTTTTCTTGGAATTGTGGGAATTGAGTAGCCCTGAGCCAGTTTTTTTCATTTTATCATTGAAGCATCACAGGGACAAAGCAAATGCGAAAGGCTTGGAGCAAATATCCTTCGACATATATTATCATTTTGTAGATTTTCCAAACAACCCTGTAGCATCTGATATGCCTTTGGTGTGGTTATGAGTATGGGTTTTTACATTAGATGTACAAAAAAAGTTGTGGGAATTTAGGACATACTATACAGTACAGCTTCTTCCTTAGGTTGGTAGAATTGGAGTAGTTTTACAAAAGCATTGTTGAATGTTTGTTGCTTGCTGCCACACAAAAAAAGCACATGTGCAAAGCTAGCTTGCACAACTATTTTTATTCTTCATAATGCACTAGAAACAAACTGTCATTATCGACTGGAATTCTAAGATTAAGAAATCATATAAATCATAGAAGAAGAGACTACTTGCTGGAAGAGTACTGTAGTCTACTTCTCTAACATAAGCCATGGCACACAGCAATAAGGAACCATATTGTGCTGGATTCTTCAGAGGTGGTGCTAAAGAGCTTTTATCTTAACACATGCTTGTAGTTTCCCCACTGTGCTGCTGTTATGAGGCAAGCCATTTTGAATCTGCATCCACTTCATTGTAAATGAACAACATGCTGCAGGAGATATGTTTGAGAAACCTTCTCACACAGTGCAAAACAATTCTGGAAAGTGTCCACAGTATTAACTGAACACCCAAAACATCGCACATTTTATCTTCTTATGTGAACTACAAAGCTAAACATATATTAGGCTTGTCATTTTGAGGCATCTTGGAAGATAATTGATAACACTATTACTGATGATTGTAAGGCTGTGAAAAATATTTGGGTAAATTTATTAATTTATTCATCATAATTTATAGGCTATTTAATAATATCTAAGTGCTTAACATAAAATAGCAAAAAGATAAAATAGCAAAAATACTATTTGTTAGAAAACAGAGAGGCATGCATGCCATTGTATTGGCTGGAGAAATCAGTATTCCCAACTCCAGTTTTCAGAGCAACTATGCTAAAGAGTGACTTTCCTTCATTTCTGATGCAATCAGGATTGTAGAACCTTTTGTTTTAGATGGAGCAGAGGATATGGGAGGAATCTGATAATTAGGTCTGACTTCCTGCCCTGAGGCATGATAACTTTGCCCAAAGAACTTGTTTTCCAAACTATTTTAGAATGTTTGTAGCTTTCTTCTGAATCTCTTCCACTATAGGCTCCATAGGTCAAAACCAGCACCTCAAATTGGGCCCAGAAAACAACCAGCAGCCAGTGCAGTCAGGCCAGGATCAGGGCAACAAGGCTCAAACTGTTTTGTCTTGGCTGCCAAATTCTGCACAAGCCAGTTTCTGAACTGTCTTCGGAGATAGCCCCCCACTCTTAATACTGTCATATCCTTTCATTTTAAAGCTAAGTGTCTGTAACCTGGCTAGACTGAAAATTTAGCATAATGAAACTTTGCAGCTCAATGTTGGAAATAACAAGTTAAGCCGTAACAAGTGCTTGGCAACCAAATAGTAGAAAGGATACATTTGGGTGTGTATGTTTGATTGGCTTTTGCTTACAGAGACTGAGAGCACCAGCTGAGAGCACGGAAGTATAGAATCATGAGTATTGTAGAGTTGGAAGGGATCTTGAGGGTTATCTAGTTCAACTCCCTGCAATAAAGGAATCCTGTCCTGGGCGGGCTCAAACCACCAACCTTCTGGTTAACAGCCAGATGCACTGAGCCACTGTGCCACAGGAGTCTTAAGGTTAGTGGATATGAGCTTTGAAAATCAAGCTGGAACAAGCAACCTGAGATTTTCTATTTTAATATATGGAGACTCTGGGCCTACATAATGCATGTTCCCATGTTTGTGAAGTGGTCAATATTGAGACCTTTTCTGATAGCTAGAAAACAGATTTTGGCAATGCCATTCTCGATCCTGTTGGGTAGGATTTTGCTCTCCGACCCATGTCCGTACAAAAGGAATTCTTTCTCTGTGCCAGTTCAGAGAAGTCTATGTGGTGAACTCCTAAAGAGGCAATGTGTCTGCAGTACTTCCTTTTCACATCTCACCCTTTTCCTATTTTTGCTTGCTACAAGGATTCCTGGCCAAGATAATTGGTGTGACCATCACTCCATCCTTGCTCTCTCTCTGTGTGTGGGGGGTGGGGTTAGGGTTAGTCTTCTTAGGTAGGATAAATCTTCTCTACAATTTCTATTCCCCTTTCCATAAATATAACTTTCTTTTAGAGAAATGGCACCCTAGCTGTGTAAAACTCTGATTAGGAAATAAAACTTTTAAACTTTCATTTTTGGTCTGGTTGTTTGCCTATATATTCCAATGTGAAGAAGGACCTCAGGCTGTGGTTATTTGTAAAGAAATCTGCTGGGCTGTGTCTCAGGCCTGATCACTTTGGCACACACAGCAAGGCTATTGTTTAATAAATTAGCAATCCAATTCTGGCCCCAAACTGGATCCTAACAAGTAAACTGAAGGGTGGCGTATATACTGTGATCTATTTTGGAACTCATTTGGGCCTTGAGAATTATGAAGGAAAGGAATGAAACATTTTTGCAGAATTGATGACACATCTATTTACCATTTGTTTTGAACTATAGATTGGTTTCACTTCCTTATTACTAATCCACTAAAAATGATTCTTCCATGTGTCATTTCAGAAAATATAAAATTATTAGAACACACAAAGAAACCAGCAATGAGCTATTTTAAAGGTGGGATTCACAATTCAGTTTGTATAAAAAAATTATCTCCATTGCTTTCTCATTGCCTATCCTCAATAACTGCTTGAACAAAGGTTCACTGTAAAGGACTATGCAACCCTTTAAAAGGAACCTTATCTGCCAAAATAAGGTATTGTTTAACCTTGCAGTAGGCTTTCCAGAGTTAGCATAATACAGCAGACTGTTGAAACCTGCCCAACCTGTTTTAAATGTTTTGAAAGCAGTTTGCATAGCTTGCTCTTTAAATACACATGTTGTAAAGGGTTTCAGGTGTTATTTCAGAAGACAGGTGCAGCAGCTTAAAGAACAAGGTATCTTAGGGATTACAAACTTATCTGAAACTACCATTGAACTTAATAGTATTTATTTCTGAGAAGATTTCTTAAGTAGACATGTATAAGATTGCACTTATAGTCTGTTCCTGATAAAGTAAAACAAGTGAAGTGTCACTCTTGAAAGAAAATGGGCGATCACAAATTTTAAAAGTGTGTGTGACATTTAGATATAGCTAAACAGTTTTATTATTCATATACCCACTTATCTAAGAATATGTACCATTGAACTCTGGTGCAAAAAACTACTCATTGTGGTTTATATGTTGTAACACAGGTTAACATTTAAATTCTATGAAACAATTACAAAAAAGAGAAAGGGTTCACATTTTTTTAAAAAAGCATAAAACATTTGTATGCCCCGTAAAATAAATGCCTACTGTAATAAAAAGGTTTTTATGTAGCTAGCAAAAAAAAGGGCAGGAGAGGGGAACCAACCACACTTTATGGGGCAAGGTGTTTCGTAATCTGGATGCAGTCTTAGAAAGGGCACTGTATTGTCCCTCCCACCAGCTGTACTTCCTCTCTAGCTCACAGTCCAATTCTAGCTTGTTTCCTTGGCCTGAGACTTTAGTGAAACCTACTTCCTATTAAGTGCCCATAGGTTTTCTTCGCCTTGTGGTCTACAGTCTCACTTCTGAACCTATGATCCATGGACTATTGACTTGTCTATTTCTGCTTCTTTCAGCCACACTGTTTGACTGATACATGATCACTTCACTTTCTTACTACACCTTTGGCTTTTATGAAATTATGTAATTGGGGAGTCATTATCCCATTAATTTCACACTGAATTCTTGTAAAGTATTCATCAGATTCTAAAGATGTTTCATTATAATCAGACCTGAGCCAAGTATCATTTATTCTAACCACGTGACCCTTTCCTTGGAATAGATAAGTTGTGGTTTGCTTTCATGCCTATTCTTAGGTACGGAGTTTCGATAACTATAGTTCAACTGCAGAAACACTGTGGGGTTTATTTAATTAATGCTTGCTCCATGCTAATCACCATGGTGCCTTACTGTGTATATCAGGCATAGGCAAACTCGGCCCTCCAGATGTTTTGAGACTATAACTCCCATCATCCCTAGCTAACAGGACTAGTGGTCAGAGATTATGGGAGTTGTAGTCCCAAAACATCTGGAGGGCCAAGTTTGCCTATGCCTGGTGTGTAGTATTGCAGCCAATATTGATGGAGCTGCGTTCTCCTGAGATATGATGCTGCTTGTTTCTCTCTTTCTCCCCCCCTTTCCCCTGGGAGAGTAAAGAAAGACTCTCCTCTTCAAAAGCCTGAAACTAAGTCATTCCATTTCTTCTTACCTCAGACTCTTACTTTCTTCTTTTGCTTTTTGGCAGTGCAGTGCTGGAGGGCACATCTCCCTCAATATGACAAGTACTTTTTCTCCACAGGACATTCATACTTTCAGGGGATGGGGGCAGGATGGACACCTGTGTTTCCACTGCTGTTCCTCTCAACGGTATGACCAAATATAAGCAACCTGTCTGTGAAGCAGAAGTTCATCAAATCCCCCAAATATGTACCATGCAGATGTGCCTTTATCCACTCATGGCTTCCCATTAAAATTAGTCATTAAAAACCATTCAGACACCTTTCTCTTCCAGTAGTGTTCATCATTTAGCTAGTCAAAAAAGAGAGCAGGAGAGCCAGTGCCTGTATCACACACTTGAGAGTAGACTGAATAGACATGAGAGTAGACTGAGTAGAATGCAGGTGAGTAATCGGACCACAGGCTCCCAACTTCATTTTATGCAACCCACAAAGCTCCTATACCTTCATTTCCCCATTTTACTGACTTGTGTTTGTCCCTCGCTTTCTATGTAGAAGCTTGTTTTAACATGTTTCCCCTTGTTGTATGGCTTTAGGAATCAAAGTTTTATTTTTCTCCTTTTATTTTTCACACACACGCTGAGTGTGTGTGTGTGTGTGATATCGAAGTCAGAAAGGAATTACCTTCACTGACTTTCCAGAGCAATGGCTGTAGTGGTTCGTCAGAGAACAGGGAAGCAATAGTATTTCCCCTTTTCTTGAACATGATGTATAAGTGACCATGATGGCTACAATAAGCGATTTAATGATGAACAATGATGTTGATGTTTAGGTTCACATAATTTTACAGATTTAAGCCCCCTAAAGATATCTTGTCCATACCATTTTGTAAAGAAGAAAAGACTGCACTAAATTCAATTAGCTTTCATCTTTTCTCCATAAAGCCTCTTAATTTTAGCGACTTGCTGAGATACAAAGATCTCATTTCAAGCCAACAGGAATATCATTTCCCATTCACTCATGGGAGCAGATCTGTGAAGTCTAAACACAAGAGTTTCAGTTTCCAAAATGCTGTATAGTATTACATAAAATTACTAGGTGGTGTTATGTTGCATAAACATGAAGACCACCAATCTAACAAAGATAGCTTTTTATTTTTCTGTGCAGGGTATAATTACCTGATTAACTATTCCATCATGTACAATTTATGTCAACAGGCCACGCAACCAGGTTTTTCACTCATCTAGTCTATAAAAACAAATTTAGACTACTACTGGTCTTCAGAACATCAAGGAGAGTGATGTATAGTCAAATGTATATTTCCAATCATCTATGATCACTCATATTAAATAGAAAAATACCACTGCAAATCTGCCTAACGTAATTCACCCCTACTCTCTAAATACCCAGGCTCTCACCCTGAGTGGTGCCACAAGCATCCATAGCAAATGACTCTCATTTCTTATCCACATTCGGAACGGAGAACAATACATACACAAAGGAAAAGAGAATGGCAGTATGCCATAGATTGTGTTCCTTTCCCCTTCCCAGTCCTGGGGAAGCTCAGGAACCTCAACAAGAAACATGCAGATGGCTTTACTGGCTACCCACATCTCTCTTCTCCTTAGCAGCTGACACAAATAGTGTTCAAGGTCCTAGACTGTATGCATATAATCATTTGTACTGGGAAATCAATGTGTCTTGCCTCCTAGTGTTCCCACTGTCCAAAGACTGATCTGAACTCAGAGCACACCAATTATTAAGGTAAGGTAGTTATGGGGGCAGATATCTCAGTACAGAGATACTGATTTCTCCTCTCTCCCATTTTTCCCTTTTGCAATATGCAAAATAGTTCACATCAAGCAAATAAATTAAATCCCTTGCTTAAAGAACAGATGCAGGTTGAAATTTCCAGATAGGTAGCCATATTAGGCTGCAATGCCAAAACCAGCAACAAGTTTTATTGCAACACAACTATAAAAAAATTTGATTCTATGATAAAGACTAACAAATGTCTCAAACCAGGGATAGCTGCCCAGATTTTGCTGGACCACAGCTCCCATCAGCCCTGATCATTGGCCATTCTGGCTGAAGCCAAATGGAGTTGCAGATCAGGAACATCCACACCATGTTGGCTACACTGTTGTAAATTTAATCTGATGGTTGACACTAATCAGCTGTGTTAGGGTTGTAGTCAACATTAGTTCTGCTCAGAGTAGACCCTGACAGTAATGGACCTATGTTAGTCATGGATACAACTTTTACTCTTCAAGGTGCCACAATACTATCTGTTGTTTATTCAAGTTAAAGAGATTCATGTTGTATCTAAAATGGCTAAAAAGACATTGGCTTTAGGGCTTGCTTAGTAACAAAGACTCACGATCAGTCTAATTTGGCAAGCCACAAGTGCTTATTGTAATCTACCAGACTTTTCTTTTGGGGAAAAAACATACCTTTTAAAAAGCAATGCTAAATATATAAATAACCCCTTACACAAACATTTGTTTTGCCTGATCTGGAGGAAAATCTGAAGAAGCTGTTAAGCACAGTGATTGCCTTTGTAAAGGGTAAACAGTACTTTCAATTGTACTCTCAAGGAAAAAATGACATGCATCTACTGCGTCCCCTGTAATTTTACCAGGAAAACAGAGACTCAGATTTGGCAGGTAAAAGCTGTAGCTTTATCTATGGTAATATAACTAATGATTTCAAAAGATATAGGGGACATTTACATATTCATTATTTCAGTAGAAATGGAGGCATCCTGATTCTCATCGGTGGGAGCCATCTACCACAGCAAGTGACTAATAACCACCTTTTTGTTAGCAAGAAGAAAATACACCCTCTTAGGTAACAACCCATTGGCTCTATTAATGTCCATAGAAGGCATAAATTAACTTGGGTTAATAGGGCTAGATTGATACTACGAAGGAATACTCTCAGACTCTGCCCAGTCATTAAAACTCATTTTAGTAACCACAGTTGCATTGTTCTCTATACAATGCTGTTTCTTCCCACTGCAGTTTAACTAAAACCCCATTCCTGAGACACTTGATGCTTTAGACAAAGTCCCATGCCTTCAGCAGAAATACAAAATGATGCTTGTGAAAGAAAATCCAAATATATGGAATTCATCAGTTGTGATACCACTTCAGTTTTTCAAAGTGTCTTGCTGTTCACTTGATTTTTTGCAGCTTCAGACTATATATTATTATTTTATTTACTTTCCCTGAACAATTGTGTCTCTTTTTTCACCATGCTGTCTGTAATTTACAATTCATGAACTCTGTGTATTGGGGAAATCCTCCTTTAGTGTCTGTGTAATTTAATTCAGATCTTTCCTCTTCATGGGATTTCTTCCATGCAGGGACCTTATTGGGGATGGCCCCACAAGGTCTTTTGCACCGTAGCCCACATTTCCTGGTCTGCTCTGTGCCTTTTTAAAAACATATTTTTTAAAATAGTTTACTTACAGAGCAGTTGAGCATCCTGTGAAGCACAGTACAGTTGAACCTTGGAAGTTGAACGGAATCCATTCTGGAAGTTCATTTGACTTCCAAAATGTTCAAAAACCTAATTGCGGCTTCTGATTGGCTGCAGGAAGCCAGTCAGAAGCCGTGGAAGCCCCGTTGGATGTTCAGCTTCCAAAAATAGTTCGCAAACAAGAACAGTCACTTCTGGGTTTGCGACGTTTGGGAGCCCAAACCTTCAGGAACTAAGCTGTTTGAAAACCAAGATACAACTGTACTAGTGAGACTCCAGCTACCTGTCTTTTTCATTTGCTCAGAGACATCTATCCATATAAATTAATATATGGGTATTTTATACCAATTTGTGTCATGCCTGGGCCCTTAAGTACCTAGCTATTCCCTTACTCCCATTTCCTCACAATAGCTTTTCTTTTAAAATTCTGTGAGGATTTTTTTAAAAAAAGACACTGTATGTAGTTCAACATTTTGCCATAAAGTAGACCCAACCAGCCTCCAGAAATCAATCCATGTAGACACTGGGCCACCCCAAGCAAAGAGCATTCTGTGAGGGTGTTTATAAAGGAGTAGTTGCAGGTGACTCTTGACAACGAGCCAAAGCACTTCCAATTAACCATGGCGCACTGTTTCATAATAAATTATTACTGGTTGAGGTATTCAGTTTTGTGGGTGGATTTAGGCATAGTTAAATAATCAGTCACTTGAACTACAATATGAAATTGTTATAGGAGAGTTAGGGAGTTCACAAACATGAATTTAAGGAGTTGCTGTAGCTGAGGGGCTTTTTTAGCTGAATGCTTTTAGCTGAATGCAAAACATATCACCATTAGAATATGGTTTGACACCATGTGACAGAATGAAGAAATCTCTTCAGTTAATACACAATCCCATAGCTGTCAACTTTTCCCTTTTCTTGCGAGGAATCCTATTCGGAATAAGGGAATTTCCCTTTAAAAAAGGGAAACGTTGACAGCTATGCAATCCTTCCTCCTAATAAACTATCCTTCTCAAGCAAACTCCTATTAAACTGTTTCTCATAACATTTTAAAAACACAAATACACTTCAAATGTTCAAGGTTTAGTTAACAATGTACCATCAGCTATCTCTATCTACTTGTCAGCAAAATTATATTTGCCAAGCTCAGTGTCTATTCTGAGAATGGAGATAACTGGGCACATGCAAACACATTCCAGTCCTAATCCTTCTTTCCAATGCACATTATCATCCTTCTTTTAACTGAATGTTAATGTAGTGGCTAATGTTGGCCTTTAACCTTATACTTTTACCTATTAGATTTCTTACCTGCCCTTTACTATCAGGTCCCAGGGAAGGTTATAATGCTGAACTATACAGACAAACAAACAAACAAACAAGTTACAACCATAACAGCATAGCCTGACACAAGTCATTGCAGCGCAATCTGTCTACCTCATAGCACTGCTGTTCACGTGAAAATGACATCCTGAGCTCTAGGGAGAGAGCCAAGACTTTAAGTAAGTAAGTAAGTAAGTAAGTAATAATAAAGGCTTGTAAATACACACTCCAGCCTAAGGTGTATATTTTAGACCACACTGCTGTATAAAATCCTGAGGTCCTGATCAGAGTTTAGAACTGTTTAGACAAATCAGCAGCTCTAGTTTTTAAACATTTGAGTTCTCACAATGAGTTTGATAACATTTCTAATGCACTGTTAGTGCAACTGTTTAACACGAGTGTTGGTTGGATCTCCAAATCCACTGAAGTGGTTGACAAGTGCAAGTGTGTCGGGGTTTAACAGAGAAATCGAAGCTCCTCTTATGCTGGCTGGGGAGAAGGGTTGGATTGGGTGGACGGGTCCCTCCGCCCAGTTCTGCTGGCTAAACTGACCTGTTGGTGGAGCGATGCAGGTGTCATTCTGCCAGTGCAGAATGTGGGTACCCTATCTGTGGGTAGGAGTGCTGTTGGTAGGGTAGGCAGCAGAAGCCCCCCAAATGAGGTGTTCTGGAGGAAAGAAGGAGATGCTGAGCTGGCTTGGGATCCACTGGCTCTGTTGGCCCACTTGCTGTAGTAGTAGCTCTGCACTGATTATTCAGCCCCTTCTTTCCCTCCTGGCTACTATGAGAGGTAGAGCTGTAGATGCAGCAGTAGCCATGTGGCTCTCTTAAAGCCCCAGCAGTAGGAGCAGAAGATCTGGATTGCTCCCTTAGACCTGGAATCTTTTTTCACTAAACAAGTTCAGTGAGGAAATGCCTAACAGTTCCTTAGGGCAGGGATGGGCAGAAGGTATTTTGGCATCCGCTAGTAGATCCCTAATAATCTGCTATAGGTTGGGAAGGGTTTCTGACTCCCAATTGCTTTACAGTTGCAACAATGCAACTTTTTTCATCTAAGGTGCTGAAATGAATAAAGCCAACAAGGCTGGCCTTACCATTAGGCAGAATGAGACAACTGCCTCAGGCAGCAGACTGAATGGGGCAGGTAGCATGGGTAAAGTGTTGGAAGGTAGAGCTATACCCTACCCTAATCTGCTGTCTTCAGGTGCTGTGGAGATGTTGTCCATAGCCAGTGCTGGGGTAAGAGTCAACTATCAGTATGTCAGGGTTCCATATGTGGAATATCTTTTTTTTTTTCTTTGCCTAGGGGTACAAAATATCTTGGGAGTGGAATTTTGTGCAAAAAACCCCGTGATCTTCAGTCATCTCTGGAGCTGAATTCAAACGCCAACATGTGCTCAGAAGCACCCTGTTCCTTAATTTATGGTCATATCCACACCATCCCTTTAAAGCACTATTATGACACTTCAATAATTATGGCTCCTCCCAAAAAATCATGGGAACTATAGCTTGTTAAGGGTGCTGAAAACCCCTATGCACCTCCCAGGGCTACAGTGCCTTATGTAAACATAGTTAAAATGGTGTTGAGTGTGGGCCTTTGTGCTGTTCGGTTGGGAGTGTTGCTGTAGCAACTCCAGCTTAGTTAGAGCATACCTACCTGAGTGCCACATGGGCAAAAAACAAAACATGGGGATTCTGCGGAAAATAAATCGAACTCGCACTCCTTAATGGAAATTGGAATGGCCCCACTTCACTCACAAACAAGATATCAAAAAGGGGCAGGGGAACTCACACCGTTTATGTGTGAGGCTTTTCTTTTCTTTTTTAAGGTGCTAAGGAGCAAGCAACCCTAGCCATGTCTACTCAGAAGTAGATCTCATTGAATTCAACGGGGCTTACTCCCAGGTGAAGAAGCAGCCGCGCAGCTTTTGCAGCCATTGTTGAGAGAGGAGCGCGCGCGCTGAAAGTGACCGCAGGGGTGTGCGCGGCGCTGCCTCGCCCGGCGGGCATTGCTTGCTCGGTGGGAGGCTGCAAGGTAGGTGGGTGTGAGCTCAGCCCAGTCAGACGCGCAGGCGGGGAAGCCCGTCCTCCGCGGCGAGTCCGGCGCCTGCCTCAGCCTCCCATTTGTGCCAGCGCAGCGGAGCAGGCGGCGGCGGAGCCGTGGCCAGGCGGAAGTGACGGCCGCTTCACCTGCTGGGCTTGCGAGGGTCGGGCCGAAGAGTGTCCGCCGGGAATTTACTCGGGAGTCGCCTCAGCTGCTTCTCCCCGCCATGGAGTCGCTGCTGCTGGCGCGCTTGCTGTGGAGTCTCCTGTTTCTGTGCGCAGGTAAGGAAAGGAGGCGACGGAGCCGGCACCCTGAGGGGAAAGAGACCCCGCTTCCTCCCCCCCACCCCGCTTCGCTTCCCCGACACTGTTTTCCCTGCGCCCCGCTTCGTGGCGGCCCCCGCCCCACCTTCCGCGCGCGCTTCCCGGGCGCTTCTTCTGCCGGTCTCCGCGGGAGGAGGTGGGGGAACAAAGAGTCGGAGTCGCGGTGGGCAGCGCGCGCGCGTGGGCTGATTTTCGCGAAATATGGCTGGAGGTCCTCAATCACTCAGCGCTTGGGCTGCTCCAAAGTATTGCCTACAGATACCCGCGCGCACTTTCTGAAATAAAAATGTTTTCGGAACTATGGATGAAAAAGAGAGATACGAGCGCCTCTGCTTGGCGCGAGGTACTTCGCCTGTTGGCGGCTTCCCATGTAGCTTTAGTGTTTTAAAATGTGATGTGTGCAACTTCTCTCTCTTTTTAAACCTTTTTTTGTGGGCTTTGTTCCTTGGGGGGGGGGCGGCGAGGGCGCGCTCAAACCGGACTGGCCTCAACCTGGGCTGGCCGAGCTCCTCTCTCGCTCTGTCTCTGGTGATTCACCCGGGCTGAGGTCGAAGGCTTTGTTGTGTGTGCTGAACGTCCGTCCGCCGCCCTTCCCTTCCCCACGCCCCATAGCGAAGCCCTCCCTCCTCTAGACTCGGCTGCCAGCCGGAATTTGTGTGTGTTCCTTGCGTGGGATGACTTCTTCTCTTAACAAAGCAAATAAAAGCAAGGCTTCTTCCAGATCCTAGCACCGCCATCTCAATCCGCACAATCCAAACGCGGCAGACTGGCTGTGCCTTGGAAGGTGCAAGGCAAAAAAGGAAGGGAGAAAAAGATTTTGCCAAACGTGGGCTCTTCGACAAGCAGCCAAGCCGGCAGCGCCAGGAGGGCTCAAGGGAGAGAGGGAGGAGGGGCAAAGCTCTCCTTGCAATCTCTGTGATCTGGGCAGCAGCGTGGTCCTTTCTTCTACTCTCTTCCCCTGTGTTTCTGGGAAAGAAAGAAAAAGACACCGAAGATCTTTTTAAAAAAGCAAAATATTGTGCTCTTCAGTTTAGGATTAATTTTTAGCCTCTCTTCAGAATTTGACTCTGTGACTGTAGATTGGGAAGCTAGTTGAATACTAGAAATAAATAGGATTAATAGCTGCATGTAGAGTAGGTCCTTTTTTTTCCCTTTTTTTTTTCTTAAAGGCTGAGGCTATTTTGCGGCTTGAACATGTGAACTCAAAGGCTGCCTTCATCACAGTGATTTTTTCCCCTTGGTATCTCTAGGAAAGAGAACCTGTATTACCGGCTGTACTGAAATAAATCCATAATGCATGGCGAATGCATGTCTTTTTACTTTGGCACAATTCACAAAATGGGCAGGACTGTTTCTTAGTGGTTTGATACGACTTATATTTAGAAGATTCAGTTCCTGAAATCTGCAGGAGGAACAAGACTGGCTGGAGTGTCTATGAAGAAGTCTGGCAGTCTTGAGGCAGTTGCACAATGCATAGATATTAGTGCACATGTGGTTGGTTTGTTTTTAAATGGAAGTCATATCCATAAAAAAATTGAAGTGGCTTTCTTCTAGTGTGTCGTCTTGTATTGAACTTGAGATACTGATGGAGCATCTTTGGAAATGAGTTGATGTAGATGTTCTGCTCCATGAAAAATGCTTTGCCCACCAAGTATTGGGACTGGAGCATAGGATGGTGGGAGTTTTGTGTGTGTTCTCCAAGTTGTAAATATCTTTGGTATGCTAACTTTTCAATAACCACAAACTAAATTATAAATGTAAGTTTGCAATCTGGATACCTTTGAAAATATAAAAGTCTTTTTGAAGGTTTTCTTCATAGAACTAGTAATGTAATAGTGGACAATTCTCTTCATTTTGAGAAATTGCTTGAAATTATTTCCTCTTCTCAAAACCTAGCTATTAAATTGCATGCAACAATCAGAATTCAATGCATGCAACACCTGTGGGGTTAAAAGCTATGCAAAATAAAAGCTTTTCAACACTTTTCAGCCCTTTGTTTCCTGTTGAAATGTTTTATGCTATTGTTGATGTCATACATGCTTTGGAACATTACTCATGGGATAAAAATCCTGTCCAGTCATCAAATAATATTTTGTTCAAAGTACATAGAAGTAAAAAACTGATTCAAGTTTTAAATAGGGGTCTCCATAAAAGGCGGATCTACACGGATCCTCATGGATCCTCCACTTTTTAAAAAATAATTCCAACAAATGCAGTGTCAAATCACACCTAGAAGGCACGCCTACAAACTGGACTATAAAAAACGTGGATCCCACACTTTGCCGCCCTGCAGCACCACAAAAACATGGATCCGAGGCACGGATCCTCATGAATTCATATGATTTTTATATTGAAACAAAATGAAAACACCGTGCTACTGTAGACCACATCTTAATCTGTAGGAGGAACCAAAGAAATCACGCATCCACTGTTTCGTGGTGCCGCAATGGCGCAAAAACATGGTTAAAAAACACGGATCCTCATGAATCCTAATGATTTTTGTACTAGATCAGCCCAAATTCACTGTCAAATTACACATCATGGCCAGGGGCACAGCATCCACCACAGAAATCACAGGTCCATGGCTTCCTGGCCATACCGTGGCCCAAAAACGTGGTTTTCAAGCACGGATCCTCATGGATCCTCACGCTTTTTGCATTGGGCCAACCCAAACTCACCGTCAAATCACACATCATTCCCAGGGGCACAGCATCCACCACAAAAATCATGGATCCACGGCTTCCTGGCCACTCCGTGGCCCAAAAACGTGGTTTTCAAGCACGGATCCTCATGGATCCTCATGATTTTTGCACTATATCAGCCCAAAGTCAAAATCAGATCAAACATCATGGCCAGGAGCACAGCATGCAACACAAAAAACTCGGATCCACGGCTTTCTGGCCACTCCATGGCCCAAAAACGTGGTTTTCAAGCACGGATCCTCATGGATCCTCACGCTTTTGCATTGGGCCAACACAAACTCAATATCAAATCACATATCATAGCCACGGGCACAGCCTGCACCACAAAAAACTCAGATCCACGCCTGCCTGGCCATACCGTGGCCCAAAAACGTGGTTTTGAAGCACGGATCCTCATGGATCCTCATGCTTTTGCATTGGGCAAACACAAACTCAATGTCAAATCACATATCATAGCCACGGGCACAGCCTGCACCACAAAAATCACGGATCCACGGCTTCCTGGTCATACCGTGGCCCAAAAACGTGGTTTTCAAGCACGGATCCTCATGGATCCTCACGCTTTTTGCACTAGATCAGCCCAAATTCACTGTCAAATCACACATCATGGCCAGGGGCACAGCCTGCACCACAAAAATCACGGATCCACGGCTTCCTGTTCATACCGTGGTCCAAAAACATGGTTTTGAAGCACGGATCCTCATGGATCCTCACACTTTTTGCATTGGGCCAACCAAAACTCACTGTCAAATCACACATCATGGCCAGGGGCACAGCCTGCACCACAAAAATCACGGATCCACGGCTTCCTGGTCATACCGTGGTCCAAAAACGTGGTTTTCAAGCACGGATCCTCATGGATCCTCACGCTTTTTGCACTAGATCAGCCCAAATTCAACATCAAATCACACATCATGGCCAGGGGCACAGCCTGCACTACAAAAAACTGAGATCCACGGCTTCCTGGCCATACCGTGGCCCAAAAACGTTGTTTTGAAGCACGGATCCTCATGGATCCTTACGCTTTTCGCATTGGGCCAGGCCAAACTCACTGTCAAATCACACATCAAGTCCAGGGGCACAGCCTGCACCACAAAAAACTCGGATCCACGGCTTCCTGGCAACTCCATAGCCCAAAAACATGGTTTTGAAGCACGCATCCTCATGGATCCTCATGCTTTTGGAGCATCTCCACGCCCATTGTTCTGCCCAGACTCTGATGTCCAGCACCAAGGGCCTTTTGGTGGTTACCTCACTGTGAGAAGCAAAGCGACAAGGAACCAGGCAGAGGGCCTTCTTGGTAGTGGCGCCTGCCCTGTGGAATGTCCTCCCATTAGATGTCAAAGAGATAAACAACTACCTGACATTTAGAAGACATCTGACGGCAGCCCTGTTTAGGGACGTTTTTAATGTGTGACTTTTTAATGTATTTTTATTTCATTTTTTGGGGGGGAAGCCACCCAGAGTGGCTGGGGAAACCCAGCCAGATGGGCAGGGTACAAATATATTAGTAGTAGTAGTAGTAGTAGTAGTAGTACTTTGTAGGATTTGATAATCTTTATAGGTCTTTTAAATTTCTAATCTATCTATATATCTATCCCCTCCCCCTTTTCCCTTTCTGTACTTCCCTATCCTTATAAAATTGAATATATATATTTATTTTTAAAATTTATGGCTCCACAGTTTTCTTGGTCGCCCCATATTCATTACCCGATCACCTATGCTGCTCATGGCCAGATCACTTTGGGGCACTGCCATGCTGTAAAAAGATTCTCATGAAGCACAGATCCCCATGGATCCTTAGGTTTTTTATGTTTGGTCACCCTGAAATCACTATCAAATCACACATGATGTATATGACCACAGAATGAACCACAAAAACCACAGAGCACAGCCAAGGAACAAACACTATATTAAATACTTTAATCCTCATGGATTGGCATGATTGTTAAATGGACTCCACCAAATTATATTGTAAGATCACACCAATGTCCATGGAATGACTGAAATCCAAACACTATCTGAAATGGTTCTGCATTAGCAAGAACATTGAATTAAAATGACATTCATATTCATAGCTTCCACTGTGAAGAACAGCACCTGGAAATTTTTGACGCTGCTAAACCTCAAGAATATCCAAGGCAGAGATTGTGATGATCTTACCTGTGAATGTAAATTATCAAACCAACTAGATGGAGACCACCAAAGTAACCATGAAAAACAATCACCTGTCTCGCGTCAATTCAGCTACAAATGGTTCTGGGACAAAAGTTGGTTGCTTTGCGGGGGTGGTAATTATAAATGGAGGTTTAACTGCAAGTTTTCTTGCCAACAGATTTTGTCAGTGCAAACTTTGAAATAGGGGGTTTCCAACGTGGTGCCCATGGGCATCATGGTGCCTGCTGACAGCTTTCCTGGAGTCCACCACGTGTTTTTAGAAAAAGAACAGGATTAGTGGTGAATTGTGCCCAGCATGACTTCAGATTGTTCATAGTACATTTGATTGACTGCAGGGACTTATGAAGGGGCAGCGGGGTGATGGTGCCCCGGGGTGCCATGCTGGGGGGAGAGTGACAGTACGGTCGCTGTACCGGCTGCCACTTGTGCGGCGTCCATGTGGGCTGCCGCTCTTGCGGCAACTGTACAGGCAGCCCCTCTCGCAGCGACCGTATGGGCCATATGGGCAGCTGCTCTCGCGGTGACTGTACAGGCTGCTGCTCGCGTAGCGTCCATACAGGCAGCCCCTCTCACGGCGGTCATACAGGCTGTATGGGCAGCTGCTCTCCTGGCGACCATACGGGCTGCCACACGCACAGCGGCCATACGGGCTGCCATGCATGCACAGTCCGTACAGGACATTGTGTGCGCACCCATCAGCCAGGACTTGTTACCATATTATAGCTGCCACAAAATCTATCAGCATGCCACCAGAACCAGGGAAGCCTTGCCAGTTGCAGCTCACACAGTTGAAGCGAAATAAAAGACAGAAGAGTAGATCGGGAAGAAAGTTCCCCAGGCTGCAGGAAAAGATAACAGTAGCTCCAGCAGCTGACTCAGTGCAGGCTGCTGAGGGGTTTGACTCCTTAAGATCACCAACTGACTATGAGACACCTGGAAAGCACTCAGCCTCAGATGACCTCCACTCCAAAAAGTGGGAAAGAGGATTTAACAGTGACCAATATTGATTCTTTTGATAGCAGCCCCATATTCTCAACACAAAGTGAGAAGTGTTTGGACAAATCACTGATTTGTACATCAGTTTCCCCATGGCACAACTGTACCTTCCCCACACTCAGTCTACAAACCATGGGACTTGTGGGTTCAGTTGGCAACATCCGTGTGTATGACTATGACATAACCACACTGAAAGGATCAAACTGGATAAATGATCGCATAATAGATGCCTTTCTTGCCTCCAGGGTGATAATGGCCAAAGAGCTAGGTCATGATGGAACAATTTTCCCACTTACCATACTTGCCACTTCATGCAGATATGTCAAAGATTGCCAGTGTAAGCTCTGAAGAACTGTTTGAGATTTGGAGTGCTAAAGAAAGATGTTTTGATTATTCCAGTAAATGACAGAGAAGTCCACTGGATACTGATAGTAATCATTTTTGAAAGGAAGACCATGTTCTATCTAGATTCCAAACATGGATTGAACCACTCTGTGATTGATGCAATAACATCCAATTACAGTTCATACAAAAGGATATGGCTGCCATTAGACCCTGGATTGCAAAAGAAATAATACAGTACTGTGAGGAAACCTTTTTTTAAAAAAAGTAATATTTATTAATAATTTCAAAATTACAAAAAAAAAAGAAAATAGAGAACAACTACAGTACATGAAAAGAGAAAAAAAAGAGAGAAAAACGCAAAAACATAAAAACCAATACAACAATACGGCAAAAAAGGAAATAAAACAAAAAACACAAATCCCGGGTTACATATCTCCAACTTCCATTTGCTTGTTTCATTGACCTCCTCACACCTCCCTTTTTGTATTCTAGTTTAGTTAATTATTTCAGCAAATTCTTTCCATCTTTCTCAATTTTTGTTAAATAATTTATCTTATCAATTTAACCTATTATTTAACTCAACAGATCCTTTCCATCTTTCCCCATATTCTGTTATTCAAATTACCTTAATTTATTTAACCTTGTCTTACCATAAAACGCCTTAAGGCTTAAAACTTAATGCTCAGTTATCCATAACTCCTGATATATTCTGCTAGAGTCATATAGTTTCCTTCTAACATTTTCCCTAATATTCATTCATTTTAGGCTAATTCCCCCAATAAAAAGTTTTCTTTATAAATTTTCTTCCAATCTTCATCCAGCGTCTCTTCTTCCTGGTCCCGGGTCGTGTCAGTCCTTACTGTCCATTCCATCTAGTCCATCAACCTGGAAGTCATATGTCCGAGGCTCTTAAGTCTCTTCCATGCCCCTTCTGCAAATCTTCTTCTTTTTGTTTATACTTGCCCTTTTCCTTGTCGATTGTTGGTCTCTTTCTTAATTTCTTCCCTTTCTCATTGGGGAGCAGATCTCTGGGGGATTCAAATCCAAAATTGTCTCCATCTCCCTTCATCAAAGCCGCCCATTCCCCACAGTTCCACTCTCCACAGTCATCAGTGTACTCCAAAAGATATTTAAAAGCATATTTCAAAGTCTCTCCAAAGTTAAGAACCTCCTCAGCTCCAGACTCCCCCTGGCCCACTCCAACTTCAATCTTCAATGACAGCGGTTTATGCTTCTGTAGGGACTCGGGTCTCTCCATTTGTAATGTTTGAGATGCGGCCACATCCTCCTCCATTATCTTCTGCACTTGCCCAGTCAATACAGGTTCATAGGTTGGTCCTTGAATGGTTTCTGTCTCAATATTCCCTGCTTGTCCACAGTTATTAACCACAACAGTCACCAAGTCCATTTTCGCATTCATCAAATCCATCTTTTCATGCATCTGTTCCAGCAAGGCATTTGTCTTGCATAAAGCAAGCACCCAAACTTCCTTCCTGCTCATACTTTATCAAAGTCAAACAAGTCTGGTCCCACGATCTTAATCTGACAGTTGTTGAGTCCTCAAGTAGACTGTAGCAACAATTTAACAGGCTCCCTCTAGAGGAAGCAATTTCTATTTGTATCCATTTCTTTAAGGCAAGTCCAGCAAAGGAAAATTACTTTAATTTTTCAGATATTTTGTTTCATTAGAATGCAAAAGGCAACATTGGAATCAGTTTATTTCTCTTCTTTAGTTATCTGTCAAAATATTCCATTCACAGTCAATGAACCTCTCCCATTATTTCTGTCTCTGACACCCCGTTCCTGTGGGAAAACCTATTTCGAAAGACAAGACAAATAATTTCAAGTGGGAATTGATGCTGTTCCTCCCAAAGAGACAAATCTTGAACGAGAGTTACATTACTGTGTCTCGATCATGCCCAGAGGGATGGAAGGATACACTAACCTATTGCTCAGATATTTTACCTTCCTTGTTCGAAGGCTGCTGGTCACTATGTTTCTTGAAGGAAGGGTGCAGGAGGCCCAGTGGTGACCTAACGTTGGTTTACTGTGAAGGAAACTGCAAGGACTGGTACCACTGCTTTCACATAGCCATTGATTCAAAAGATCTTCCAGAGGTTTTCATGTGTCCAGACTGTCAATCCACTGTGGCCAAATAGATTTTGAAACTGTGAACTGTCATATTCCACAGGTTGGTATAATACAGCAAAATCCAAGCATATAGTTTTCATCATCATGGCAGGGATGGTCCTTTTCCATAGAATTCTTATTTATGGAGTTAGTTTTTATATCCTGCTTTTCTCTACTTTAAGAAGTCTCAAAGTGGCTAAAAATCTCCTTTCCCTTCCACCCGCACAACAGACACCTTGTGAGGTAGGTGGGGCTGAGAGAGTTCAGAGAGAAGTGTGACTGGCCCAAGGTCACCCAGCAGCTGTATGTGGAGGAGCAGGGAAGCGAACCCAGCTCACCAGATTAGAGTCCACCCCTCTTAACCACTACACCACAGAAACGTATCTCTTAAAACTCTGGAGCAAGCTGTTCAGTTCAGCCTCATAGTGATACTGATTTGTGGAGGGAAGGTTGGTGATGAGCAAGATCTGTTCCCATTTCCCAACACAGAGACCATAGAGCAGTTTCTTTTGGGGGCTGATCCTGCAGAGTGTTTCTGTTCAGAATTTCTGTGGCAGAAATTGGCTAAGTGCCTTTATAAACATTCAGCTTCTCAAATCGAACCCCATCATGAATCTTTCAGGTGTAGCTGTTGGAGGTGGAGGGCAGAGAAGGTGCTAGTCCTTACCTCCCTCCTCCCAGCCCCATGATCCGTTGCCCAATGGGCTGAATTTCAGGGCTTTTGCATGTAAAGGGCAAGCTTGTTCTTTACTTGTTTAGATCTTTAAACTTGGGAACAGATATTTGGCTCCATGACCACAATGACCAAAAGGGTCAGCTTCTAGAGGACTGTAAAGATCATGATTGTACTTCCCCTACCCTCAGCCCTAACTCCGTTGTGTATTTTTTGTTATGAGACTGAGTGTTTGGGGCTGATGCCGTAGCATTCTTGTCTGGGGGCTTGATGGAAAAACAGAAAAGTGTCCCTCACCTAACTCTCCAATGCCCTTCAACAAGAATGCTGTAGGAAATATTGCTAAGCCCAAAGGGAGGCAATAATTTGCTTCAGCTCACCTTGTTAATGGCAGAGCAAAAGCTATGAGTGTGTCATTCTCAATCAGTCTACTTTCAGGACTGATTTTAGAACCCTCTTATATCAGGCCACATGGTCACTGGAGGTGGCCCCATCATGCAAACATGACTATCCACACAGGGACCATCTATTTTTGTTTTTTTCTGATACTGGATTTTAAGTTACAGATACATCTTTTAAAACAGCTGTCAGTATATCACACTGTATTCCACTTGCCTTCCAAAGGAACATGTGGCTCTCCCCACATAGCGGGTTAGGTTGAGACTGCTGATCCAAAGTGATCAGTAATTTTTACGGTAATTACAATCCTGCTTTCCCTTGTACCAGCTTACCTTGACTTTGGTAAGGCCTTTGAAAAGGTCCCCCATGATATTATTGCAAAACAACCAGTAAAATGTGGGCCAGACAAAGCTACTGTTAGGTGGATTTGTAATTGGTTGACGGGCTGAACCCAAAGATTGCTCATCAGTGGCTCACCTTCATCCTAGAAAAAAATGACTATTGGGGTTCCACAAGGTTCTGTCCTGGGCCTGGTGCTATTCAATATTTTTATAAATGATTTGGATGATGGAATAGAGGGCGTGCTAATCAAATTTGCAAATGACTGCAAACTGGGAGGAGTTGCTAATACACCAGAGGACAGGGTCAGAATTCAAAATGACCTGAATAGCCTAGAGAGCTGGGCCAAAACCAACAATATGGAGTTCAATAGGGAGAAATGTAAGGTACTACACCTGGGTAGAAAAAATGAAATGCACAGGTGGGGGACACTTGGCTTGACAACAGTACCAGTGAAAGGGATCTGGGAGTCTTAGTCCACCACAAGCTGAATATGAGTCAACAGTGTGATGTGGCAGCTAAGAACGCCAATGCAATTCTGGGCTGCATCAATAGGAGTATAGTGTCTAGATCAAGTGAAGGAATGCTACCACACTATTCTGGTTGGTCAGACCACACCTGAAATACTGTGTCCAGTTGAAGAAGGATATTGTCAAGCTGGAACATGTCCAGAGGAGGGTGACCAAAATGTAAAAGGTCTGGAATCCAAGCCCTATGAGGAGAGAATTAGGGAGCTGGATTTGTTTAATCTAGAGAAGAGAAGATTAAGGAGTGATATGATAGCCATGTTTAAATATTTGAAGGGATGTCATGTTGAAGAGGGAGCAAGATTGTTTTCTGCTGTTCTAGAGACTAGGATGCAGAATAATGGATTCAAACTACGGGAAAAGAGATTCCACCTGGGCGCGGTAATCCAGTCAGGGAAAAAGGGAGGCATACTATGTTTAGGGCACTGTTTCCAGCCCCTTCCCCTTTTCGGGGTGAGCATAGTGGATCCTAAAAGCGGCTGCTCAGTCATGGATACAGCTGCTGAGCTGCTCAACTGCCTCATTCCTTGAGTCAGAACGACTGAACGCCCATGTGTCGGTTCATGACTAGGGGCTTCACATTCCTGCCCCCGTAGCCATTTAGTGATCGCCATGGGGGGAGGGTTTTGGGGGGTTGGGTTGGGTTTTTGGAAGATGCCTGTGCGTGAATTTGTTTAATGTGTGTAGATCAGTGCACACTGACCAACGCACAGTCTTCGCAGTAGGGCTCTGTTCTGATGGCATGAGTAGTCACGACGAACTGGTGGATCCTATCTGCTGCAGCCTTCATCTGCCTTCACAGCCGTTGTAACACACTGCTTGTTATCACCCGTCTGTTCTGCCGTTGAGGACTTCTTGGATCATTCTTTGTCTAGCTCCTTCCCTGTTATGTACTAAGCTTGGATCCTAGAACAATAGGCAAGTAGGATCCTAGAATGCAAGAACTGACTGGCTTGCATGAAAAGACCAATCAGGCTCCAGGAGGGAAGCAGAATCAGCCAGTCAGACGGGACTCATTGTGTAAATAATGTATATAAAAGCCTGAGGTTTTGGGGGAAATTCAGTCACTGTTTTACAAGCTGCAATAAAGAGCATGAAATCACTACAGGACTCTGAGCATATTTAATTTTCTTTGACCTTACCACCTTGGGTGACCCTGCTGGGAGTACGAGATTCCCAACGGCTTCGCTCACAAGGGTCATAGGAATGTGCAAGCCCACTCACCATGACAAGTGAGAGAACTGAGATAGATTGCACTGAGCCCTGGTCTCATTAGACAAAGTGTTCCACCAAAAAGGCTCTGGCTCTGGTTGAGGACAGCTGGATATGTTTTGGGCCAGGGACCACCAGTAGGTTGTTGTTAGATGAGCGTCACACTCATGGGGATGTATTGGAAGATAATTCCCACAGATAAGAAAGGTCACAGACTGTTTAGGGCTTTAAAGATTAGCACCAAAACATTGAACCTGATTTGATACTCCACCTGGAGACAATCCAGCTGATGAACAACCAACTGAATGTGGGCTCTCCACAAAGTCCAAGTAAGAACTCATGCATCTGCATTTTAGACCATTTGGAGTTTCTGGAGCAGTCTCAAGGGTAGCCCTGCATCTCTCTCTCTCTCTCTCTCTCTCTCTCTCTCTCTCTCTCTCTCTCATTCTCTCTCTCACACATTTATACCCTGCACTCCCCGGCTCAGGTGTACAGCAAGTTAAAGTAGTCTAGTAGAGTGGTGCCTCGCAAGATGAAATTAATTTGTTCCGCGAGTTTTGTCGTCTTGCGATTTTTTTTCGTCTTGCGAAGCACGGTGTCGGAAAAGTTTTGGAAAAGCTTCAAAAATCACCAAAGTCTTCAAAAACCTCAAAAAAGGCTACCACACCGCGTGCTACGAGTTGCTCCTCGAAGTCAAGTCGCAACTGTATTAACGGTGTTAAGAAAAAGGAAACAAACTTGCAAGATGTTTCCGTCTTGCAAAGCAAGACCATAGGGAAAATTGTCTTGCAAAGCAGCTCAAAAAACCAAAAACCCTTTCGTCTTCCGAGTTTTCCGTCTTGCGAGGCATTCGTCTTGCGAGGTACCACTGTATGCAGGTGACTACTGCATGGATCACCATGGCTAGGTTGGAAAGGGACAGGTACGGTACCGATTGCCTAACCTGACATAGATTCGAAAATTCAAGTTTGGCTACATTTGTGACCAATGCCTCCATAGAGACAGAAGCATCCAGGATCACACAGGGACTCCTGATGGCAGCTACAGGTGACTATTGCGCCCCATGAAGAGCTGGGAGCTGGCAAACCAAACTGAAATTATTCTGGCCCAGCCATTTTACGCCCATCTTTAAAGGATAGAGATTCAGCCGACTACGTTTCCTCCATCCCAGCACACCCACCTAAAAATTGGCCAATATATCCAGGGTAGCATCTGGCCAGGGCCATGAAGCAGTAGATCCATGATGTTTGTGGTCAGATCTGTGGTTATGTACAAGATATGTTAATAAAGGGTGAATTTGGGGTTCCCCAATGCAAAAAGCGTGAGGATCCATGAGGATCCGTGCTTCAAAACCATGTTTTTGAGCCATGGAGTGGCCAGGAAGCCATGGATCCGTGATTTTGGTGGTGCAGGCTGTGCCCCTGGCCATGATGTGTGATTTGATGGTGAGTTTGGGCTGATCTAGTGCAAAAAGCGTGAGGATCCATGAGGATCTGTGCTTCAAAACCACGTTTTTGGTCCATGGTGTTGCCAGGAAGCGATGGATCTGAGTTTTCTGTGGTGCAGGCTGTGCCCCTGGACATGTTGTGTGATTTGACAGCGAGTTTCGGTTCGCCCAATACGAAAAGTGTGAGGATCCATGAGGATCCATGCTTCAAAACCACGTTTTTGGGCTGTGGTCTGACCAGGAAGCCGTGGATCCGTGATTTTTGTGGTGGATGTTGTGCCCCTGGCCATGATGTTTGATCTGATGCTGACTTTGGGCTGATCTAGTGCAAAAATCATGAGGATCCATGAGGATCCATGCTTCGAAACCACGTTTTTGGGCCATGCCGTTGCCAGATGACCGTGGATCTGAGTTTTCTGTGGTGCAGGCTGTGCCCCTGGACATGATGTGTGACATGACAGTGAGTTTAGGGTAGCTCTATGCAAAAAGCGTGAGGATCCATGAGGATCCGTGCTTCAAAACCACGTTTTCGGGCCATGGATTTACCAGGAAGTCGTGGGTCCATGATTTTTGTGGTGCAGGCTGTGCTCCTGGCTATGATGTGTGATTTGACAGTGTGTTTGGGGTGGCCCGATGCAAAAAGCATGAAGATCCATGAGGATCCGTGGTCCGGAACCACGTTTTTGGGCCACGGTATGGCCAGGAAGCCGTGGATCCGTGATTTTTGTGGTGGATGCTGTGCCCCTGGCCATGATATTTGATCTGATGGTGACTTTGGGCTGGTCTTGTGCAAAAATCATGAGGATCCATGAGGATCCATGCTTCAAAACCACGTTTTTGGGCCACGGTATGGCCAGGAAGCCGTGGATCCGTTATTTTTCTGGTGGATGCTGTGCCCATGGCCATGATGTTTGATCTGATGGTGACTTTGGGCTGGTCTTGTGCAAAAAGTGTGAGGATCCATGAGGATCCGTGCTTGAAAACCACGTTTTTGGGCCATGCCACTGCCAGATAACCGTGGATCTCAGTTTTTTGTGGTGGATGCTGTGCCCCTGGACACGATGTGTGATTTGACAGTGAGTTTGGATTGTCCCAATGCAAAAAGCGTGAGGATCCATGAGGATCCGTGCTTGAAAACCACGTTTTTGCGCCATGGAGTGGCCAGGAAGCCGTGGATCTGTGATTTTTGTGGTGGATGCTGTGCCCCTGCAAATCATGTGTGATTTGACGGTGACTTTGGGCTGATCTAGTGCAAAAAGCGTGAGGATCCATGAGGATCCGTGCTTGAAAACCACGTTTTTGGGCCATGGAGTGGCCAGGAAGCCGTGGGTCCGTGATTTTTGTGGTGCAGGCTGTGCTCCTGGCTATGATGTGTGATTTGACAGTGTGTTTGGGGTGGCCCAATGCAAAAAGCATGAAGATCCATGAGGATCCGTGGTCCGGAACCACGTTTTTGGGCCACGGTATGAACAGGAAGCCGTGGATCCGTGATTTTTGTGGTGGATGCTGTGCCCCTGGGAATGATGTGTGATTTGACGGTGAGTTTGGGTTGGCCCGATTCAAAAAGCGTGTGGATCCATGAAGATCCGTGCTTCAAAACCACGTTTTTGGGCCACGGTTTCGCCAGGAAGCCGTGGATCCGTGATTTTTGTGGTGGATGCTGTGCCCATGGCCATGATCTTTGATCTGATGGTGAGTTTGGGCTGATCTAGTGGAAAAATCATGAGGATCCATGAGGATCCGTGTTTTTTAACCATGTTTTTGCGCCCCTGCGCCCCCCCGAAACAGTGGATGCGTGATTTTTTTGATGCTTTCTACAGAGTAAGACATGGTCTACAGTATCATGGTGGTTTTATTTAATTTGAATGAAAAAATCATATGAATTCACGAGGATCCGTGTAGATCCGCCTTTTACGTTTTTCCTTAAATAGCAGCCTAGAATCAGACACCTGTTTTTACTGTGTGGTAATAAAAGTGACGATTGATTAAATCTCATTTATAAGGCAATACTATTTTAACTTTGGTCTGATGTCAACAAATGCTTTCATTTTATCCGGAAAACTAGTACTTATAAAATAGATGGTTCAGAAATGGATTTCTTTCCCAATTGTCACAGAATTATACCATACACAGATAACTTAGGTTGCTCATCAAGTGCTGCACTGAAACTTAATCATCATAATTCCTCATGTAACAATGAAGGCATATAATAACACTGACCACTAGTTTATAGTTTGTTAGCTGGTAATTAAGAATTTTCAGAATTGAAAACAGGGTTGTACAGTTGAAGGTTTGCAAATTTTGACTTGGATTACTAGTTAAATTATTGTTTGTAATCTTCATAGAACTCTCCCTGTAACAGACCTTTGGAATTTGCAGATACATTTAGGAAGAGCAAGTGCTTGCTTGCTCTTCTGCTAGACTTTTGCAAATGGAGAAATGGGTTCTGGCACTGCCAGCTTCTGCAAATGTCTAATGGGGAAAGGGAGTGAATCCATGACTCCTTTTCTTCCTCCCAATTCTCTGTGGTGGAACAGGAAATGTTGGTAATCCTATAGTAAGAAAAGCTGCAAAATCCTATAGTAACTAAAGCTGGGGATATAAGGGGAGGGGAAAGGAGTAGTTTGTTTTCTGTTTTTTTACTTACTACAAAACCCAGAGGTGGGACAGAACTCACAGCTTTTGCTCATTAAACGTTTATGGGGAGAAAAGGGCAGGGTAGTTAATGTCTCATGAATGGAAAAGCAGGGATTGATTGATTGATAGATTTATATTGATTAAATTTGTATACCGCCCTTCATCTGAAGATCACAGGGCAGATCACAACATTAAAATACATAATAAAAACAAAAGCAAATCAATAACCCCTCCTCACGCAACACATTTAAAAGGCCAAATTCTGAGCATTTGTAAGGTCTTACTTCAGTGTGCATTCTTTTATGTTTAATAAGATCAAATGGAGAAGTAAATCCCTTGTCGCAGTCTGAGCGTTCTTATGTCCTCTCCACTTCATGGGTTCTGTGGTGTGCAATAAGCTGTGTGCTGCTCTGGAAGCCCTGCTCACATTCCAAGCATTTATAAGGCCTCTCCTTGATGTGGATGAGTTGATGTCTAACAAGGTTTGATTGAGAACTATACCCCCTACCTCAGTCTGAGCACTTGTGTGGATTTTCCCTTGTATGTCTTCTCTAATACACTTTAAGGCTGTTCTTCAATAGAAGCTCTGTCCACATTCTGAGCATTTAAAAGGCTTCTGTTTAGTGTTGGTTCTTTGATGCACACTAAGGTTGGAATGAAAAGTATACCTCTTGCCACAGTCCGAGCATTCGTATGGCCTCTCCCCTATGTGGGTTCTCTAGTGTGCTTGAAGGCTGCTGCTGTAATTTAAGTTCTGCCCTCGTTCTGAGCATTTATAAGGCCTCACTCCAGTGTGGGTTCTTCCATGTTCAGCAAGCTTTTCCTTGTAACAGAAGCCTTTCTCCCCACATACTTGGTACACGTACGGCCTCTCCACAGTGTGGGTTACTTGGTGTAAAGTAGGGCTTTGCATGAAGCGTTTTTTCACACAGTTCACATTTATAGAGATGCTCTTCAGATGTGGGAGGGTGGTTGCTAGTAGCAAGCAGGTGAGTTAATGTGCAGAACCTTATATATTAGAAAGAAATCAAATTGGGAACACCTAATAAACAGTTAAAGTAAGTCAGAGCAGGCTTTGTAATTTTCCTTGTTACATCTGTTTAATGCAATGGCTCTCAGTATCTTAACCACATTTGATTTCTGATTTCCACAGTTGATGGCTCGACCACATGTTGCACGGATTCTTGTTCTGCATCCTTCTTACTAGTCCCTAGTAAGAGTCCCTAGAGCATTTCAATGCGTGGAAATGAACAGGATAGTCCATTGGTGGTGAAAGGGTGTCTCCCAGGAAGTGCAAAGCATTCCACTTCTACTACAATGCGGCTCACTTGCGGCCAAAGCACCTGTCAGTTACAGGTGGTTGTGATTGGCAAGGAACCTTCTTTTTGTGGGAGGAAGGATATATGTGAAGACAGATTGTGCCTACTAAAAAGTTGTGAATTGCTGGATTGAATGATTGTTGGCTTCACTTTAATTATTTAAAGGATTTTTATCCTGCCCATAAGCTAAGACTTCCCGAGCAGCTTACAGATCATTTAGTTAAACCCAACAAGACAGTCCCTGTCCTCAGGCTTTCAGTCTTAACTTTGGGCCTGTACAGATAATGCAGTGCAAATCAGATCTGATCCCATGTGATTAATCCTAGACATTCAAACTAAAATGTGCACACAGTTTTCAGACGGAAAAAACACATTTCTCAGCAATAATAATTTTTAAAAAATTAAGATGTACACAAACTGTTCACCAATCTTTGTGTCTTAATTTTTAATTTCATTATTTGTTAATTAAGGAAGAATGCTAAAATTCCCATTTTTGCAGTTCTTGTCTGGCAGGCATAACATGTCTTAAGTATCTGATAGCTAAATATTTTATTCGTTTTTGAATTTTGTTCTAGCCTTATGTGTCTAAAATAACGAAAAGACGCTGCAAGGTTTTGTTTTAGAGTTTGTCTTCCCTCTCTAATTGAGAGTTTTTATTGAGTGTTCTATGTTTTAGAAACTTCCTTTCATTTCCCTCAGTAATAGTCTCTAGAGGTCTCTGGAAGTAATTATATATTACAAAGGGAAATGTGGTGGTCTTAATTCTGTGTTTTCTTGTAACATCAAAGCAGTGACAGGGTTGGCAGTTGCAGTGGTGTGGAGATGGAAGGAGGTGCATAAGCTTTCTGCTTCCTACCATTCTCACTGCAAATGCCCAGCCCAGCAAATGTTTACTGGTTTTCCAAAGATGTGGGTAGGATGTTAACTAGCTACCGTGTAGTTCTGCTCTCTCATTGTTAACCACTTTCTAGGTAGTGTTTTCTAGGCAGGCACTGGGCAGCCAATCTGTAGTGGCAAAGGTTTGTGGCAACACCTATATAGGAGCTGGCCGGTGTGACTACAACATAGTCTTCTCTAGGACAGTCCAGCCTCTCAGGCCAGGTGGGTTGGGCTGCAAGAGTACTTTGACACAGAACCTGCGAGCCGCACACTGAGTTCAAATTGTAATACAATAAAATACAATATATACAAAATAAAAGGAGGAATCAGAATACAGTTGTACCTTGGTTCTCGAACGCCTTTGTACTTGTACGTTTTGGGTCCCAAACGCCAAAAACCCGGAAGTAAGTGTTCTGGTTTTCTAATGATTTTGGGAAGCCGAGTGTCCGACGCGGCTTCCACTTGAGTGCAAGAAGCTCCTGCAGCCAATCGGAAGCCGCACCTTGGTTTTCAAATGGTTTCAGGAGTCAAATGGACTCATAGAACAGATTAAGTTCGAGAACCAAGGTTCCAGTGTACATAACAGCTTCTAACACAGCACATTATTAATGTTTACAACAACCAGAAAAATCATTAAGTGGTCCACCAAAGACCCTCAGCAATTTTCAAGTGGTGGTGGTGGGGAGAAAGTTGGGAACTACTGGTATTGAAGATTTACTGAGGAGAAACTACTCAGGAAGAAGACTAGGAACTTTAGTTGACTGGAAGTTTTAGATCAGAAATAGCAGCAGTGGAGTTTGTTAGCACTGTCTCGCCAACAATTGACTAAAACATCCACGGATGGAGATCTATTTTCTCCTTATTTAACTGATACCGCAGCTCCCTTCTTTTCTGGGTGCAAGAAGCTTGTATGTATAGTAGTTACCTTCTCGTTAGTGGTGCCCACCCTGTGGAACGCCGTCCCATCAGAAGTCAAAGAAATAAACAACTATCTGACGTTTAGAAGACATCTGGAAGCAGCTCTGTTTAGGGAAGTTTTTAATATATTTTTAATCTTTTGTTGGAAACCGCCCAGAGCTGCTGGGGAAACCCAGCCAGAAGGGTGGGGTATAAATAATTACTACTACTACTACTACTACTACCACTACCACTACCACTACTATCACCTATTGACCAATCCTATAATGATGATGATGATGATGATAATAATAATTTATTTATATCCCGCCCTCCCCAGCCAAAGCTGGGCTCATTGCCATGTCCTTTCTGCTTCCAAAAAGGTAGCAAATATCAAGTGATGCTCGGTTAGCTCCCTTAAGTGCAGACCATTTCCTATGTAGGATTGTTTTAAGGATTGTAGCATGGATTTCTATAAAATATGATTGAGGTAGCCTAACATTTCTCTAGTATTTTGTCCTATGCTCATGATTCCACTAATGATATGCTCAGTGCCAGAAAACTCTTGACAGTGTGGATGCCGTCAAAAGAGTTTCACATATGGTTAGAATTCACATTGAAGCAAAGACTTATGCTGGCCACCACTGATCTCCAAATGCCCACACTTACTGCCTCCACCAATTCCATAAATGAATAAATGCATACTTCCTAAGGGCAGGGTCATGCAGCTAAAATACCTTTTTTAGGTCGTTATCATCATCATCCCTTTCCTTGTCCTAATTTTCCATGTGTAACATTCTCTACTTAATGATAATAGGGCTTTGTTAGGTATCTATTTTTTTTAAGGTGTGGGAGGAGAGAAATGTCGCCCTGCATGACACTCTAGTAAAGTGGCTGTTACTGCCCAATTGGAACTGCTACAGCTTGCACTGCAACATGGGGCAGTTGGCTTGCACGGTAGCGACATGCAGAGTCTTCAGCTACTGCGAGCCAGCTTGTTCGTGCAGTACCACAGAAGCAAAGCCCCCCCCCCCATGGCTGTCAGAGAATGGGGAGAAGGCAGGTCAGCTGATGAGGGAGGGGAGTGTGGACAGGAGGCAATGGCAGCACACAGTCTGGAACTGTTCCCTGGTGCGTTGCAGAAAGGATACTAGGAGGAGAACTTCCCAACCTCTGCTGCAGGTTTGGCTTGGCTGTCCCCTCCCAGTCTTGCCCACTTAATTCTAGAGTGGGGGTGCCCCCCTTTCATGCGAACGCCACTCTGTATACTCCTTCCCATCTCTCTGAGTCCCTTCCTCCTTCCCTCTCACCTGGCTGCTCTTGGCTGGCCCAAAAACAAAGGTAAAAATAACAAAACCGCAATCTGAGACCAAAAGAAACTCAAACCAGCAACCACAAAAAGGGGCTGTTTGGGAAAGCCGTCTCTTAGCATTAATAATAAGGACGATAATGATTATTATTATCCTATTCCAAGTACTTCCACAATTGGGCCTTTGTTTTTTACTATTCTGCTGAAAAGTGTGAGTACCTAGGATTTCAAGAACTACGCTGTCAAGGAAAGTTTTGCTCATCTGCAGAAGTTTACATTTGCAGCTAAACTAAAAAAAAATCTTCTCTTTACCTGTCAGGTTGCTTAACAAATACAGAGACTCTCTTTGGGAGCTGCAACTATATTTAACATAACTGCAATACAATCCTCCTCCTCATAGAGGTGTCATATGTCCTTGGGAACTGCTGTTAAGAGAGTTGCCTTAGAAACATCTTCAGTCTCTCCCAAGTGGCACAATAGGTACCTGGATTCTGTTTGGCTACTATATTTACTTTTTCAGCCAAGAAGGGATGGAAATAAAAGCATGGTCACACAGAAGTATATTATATCTAATCATCCATCCCAGGTTACTTCATAATGTATGTAAAGTATCAATTTCATTTTTTTTGGGAAACCCACTCCATTTATCCATTCTACAGTGCTGGCCAGTATCTTCAAAAATACCTTTAAAAGCTTAGTGAAAGGAGGTTTTCAGCTGGTGCCTACAGTCAGATGATATCAGTGGCAGTCAAAACCCCAGGATGGAGGATGTTCTGTAATAAAGTTGTCGTTTCTGAGAAAGCCCCTGTCAACTCCTAGACCTGCAGATTACAGAAAAAGGGGGTTCCTCCAATTGATTCTCAAAGCACCAGCAGTACAGTATGGGAAACACATTCACTCAGGTAATTTGGTCCTAAGCTGTTCAGGGCTTTTTTATATGTCAAAACCATCACTTTTAATAGGGCTCCATAAGAAAAGGCAGACAGTGCAGGTCTCCCAGCACTGTCATTCCACGGTCCCAAGTTGTTAGGCCTATTAGACCTCCAGCAGCTGCCTTCCTTATGCACTAGCTGCAATCATTTCAAGGGCAGCTCCACATAGTACAACAAATGAAAATGGGTAAAAGCCCTGCTAGATCAGACCAAAGGTCCTTCTAGTCTAGCTGCCTGTTCTCATTGTGTCTGTTCACAAGCCAGAAAATGAGCACAATAGCACTCATGATTTCTAGCAACTGCTTATCCTTGAAGTCATGATTAGTAGCCACAGATCACCCAAACCTCCATGATTATGTCTAATTCTCTTTTAGTTGGTGGCCACCACCTCATCTTGTAGGAGTGAATTCCATAGTTGTACTGTGCACAGTGTAAAGTAGCACTTCTTTTTGTTAATTATTCAAGAGTCTTTGGTGAGAAATTTTATTAAAAACTTAGGTTGTGCTGCGAACTGCATGTCTTGCAGTAGGGTGCATGAAAGACATTACTTTTCCCACAATCCAGAGAAACCTTGTGAATATCAGAGTCCTCCATTCTTTCTGGACAACCCATAATTACTCCAATTTGTAAGTGTCCTAATGGGAGATAAGACAGACTTTTCCTTTCCAGTAGAGGCACAGCAATGTACTATTTCAAATGCATCTCAAGAGTACCAGCAAAGTACCATTTCAAGCAATGAACTCCTCCACCTTGATGCAAGACTTGTCAGCATCAAGACAGGGACTTCAAATCAGTTTTGGACGATATATTGCTATATTGCCGAGCCCTACACTCCAAAACTCAGGAAAGGCCGTGACATTCTAGGGGCAGGACAAAAAATGGCCGGGGCAGCAAAGCACCAGTCACACTGTTCTCAAGTTGTGTTGTGTTGTGTTACAAATATGACGTTGAATTTCATGCACTGCAGCACAAACTAAATCTTAGAACCACAAGAGAATGTGAAGTCAGTGCACAGGGGCCAGAGTGTTGCATCAAACAGTCAAGTTGGCAAACATGCATTGCTGCACATGTCAGCAACTGGTGAGATAACAAATAACGCTGATGCCATAGGCTCCCTCATTCTGTTGATAATTCTTTTGACCACAGGACTGACTGGCTGGTGCTCTCTTTTACTGCAGCTGAAAGAAAACAAATGTTTTCTGAATTTGATAAATGTGTCTCAGTAGAGCAAGGCCATCAACTGTTTGTTGCTAGGAGAAATGTTTGGTTAACTTTTAATTAAATTAGATTCTGTATTTGTTCAGAAAATGCTGTGAACACACTAGTTTTTAATAATGGAGATATATTTTTATTTATATATTTATAGTTTTATTTTTTTTATATGAGAACCAGGAGTATATCTGTTCAACTGCAGAAAACATTAAAGCTGTGCTGTGAAGTAACGTGTTAAAAAGTATTTGCTATGACATAATTTACTGTGAGGACTGTACTGGTAAGGACTGCATCAAACAATGTATAGTCCCTGGTAAGGACATACATCAAACAATGTATAATTTTCCAAGTAAAATAGACAACAGCTCATGTAGTAGGATTTGACTTTCCTTGCCTCTGCCCAGTAGCAGGTTTTCAGTGTCTGCCTTGGAAGGTTGCTGGGGTAAGTGTGGGCTCTCTGAAGCAGATTTTGGAGATCCCCATTGGGTTGCAGAAGGTGAAGTCTTCTTGCATAAGTAATTCTTCTCTTCCAACGTTGGATTCCTCCCAAAACTTATACATGAAATTTCAGTTTTAATTATGTGTTTGATTTATTTATTGCTATCTTGACTTTAAAGATCTATGAAGATGCTGAAAACAACACAGTTTGGTTCTGTCCATGCTAGCTTAAGAAAAGAAATAGACATTTGTAGTGTAGACTATGAGCTTGAGTTAATTACAGGCAACAACTGTCTGATGCACGTCTGTGCATGTGTACATCACGGCGAACTGGAAAAGGAGGTGGGGTGGTCTTATGTGTGCTCTGTTGTTGCACGCATTGGCCTGGAATGCAACCTCCACACAGATTGGCTGTTGCCTGTATTAGAATGTAGTTCTCTGAATATTTTACTTTTTAGTAATTAAGTAGTACCCTAATTTTACATGAAGGAAACTAGTGTGAAAGCTCTTGTGGTGGTATGCTTTTCATGTCTACCTGGTCTGCTCGTATATCTAGCCCAGTGTGGTGCCCTCCAGTTGTTTTGGACTACAAACCCATCAGCCCTAGCCAACATAACTGCTCTGACTGGGGTAGTGAGAGTTGTAGTCCAAAACTTCTGGAGGGCACTAGGTTGGTAAAGGCTGTTTCCTATATAGCTATTAGAATTATAAAGTTAGAAGGGACCCCGAGAGTCACGTAGTCCAACCCCCTGCAGTGCAGGAATCTTAACATGTGGTTCTCCATCCAAGTTGAAAACATACAGGACCCTGCTTAGCTTTGGAATTGTGCCAGCAGTTCTATTGCTGCAACAGTAGGAAGATGAAGTCTATAGGGAAAGTCAATGCATCACTTACCTTGAAAATTGCCCTACATTGGTGTTCATATGACACTTCTGTAAATCATGTAGACTGAAAACAGAGCCTGGTGAATTCTTCATTGTGACCCTAGTGCTTCTGCAGCACCGGGCGTATTGATCGTTGCATTATAAGCATGAGTTGAACCACAGCTCTGGCACAAAACCAAGAAAATGGATTTGGTGTTTGCGCTTGCATCTTTCTAAGATGTGCATCCCGTTCAGCTCTAACATTGCATGAGGGAGCTTTAGAACTGCAAGATTACATTTCATGTCCAAGTAACACATTCTGTCTACAGAAAACCCACACTTCCATACATGTGAAAGCTCATGTGAGCTGTCCGAGAGAATGAGAAGAGCACCACGGTACCACCAAAACATTATGGAAGAATTTCATGTTGGAATGTTGGATAAATTTGAGGGGAGGGGAGGGGAATAAGATTTCTATATATATCTAAAAGGGCTTTTATCCCAGATATTTCTGGCAATATATCTGTGTTTATGTTTTATTTCCTATCTTGTCATACCTTTGTAGAAAACAGTATTGGACAAACAAAAATCTGTTTTAAATATAAATCTATATGTTACAGCATATGTTATGGATTAGTGGCATTTAATAACTCTAGTAGTGTATGGTGGTATAGCAATTCTTGCGTGACTTATCCTTTGTTACTTGGATGTTAATGTAAAAACAGTAGAAATCTGTCATAAAAATCTAATTGGTAGCAAAAAACAGTATAGGAACAAGTTTGTTTCTTTTTTAAGCATTGCAGAACACACCTCACCATTTATATGGAATAATTTTGAAAACTACTTTTCACTTTTTTTTTAGAGTTGAGAACATATATTCTTATTTAGAATCCCCAAATTTGTACAAACATTTCTCTTGGTCTTTACTTAACTATCTCTGAAAAAGTTCTTTGGCCATTATGCAGATGTTGTAATCATTTGCTTGTGTCAGAAATGTGTGTGTCAGAAATTTATTGTCCTTCTGAGTATAGCATGCAACTGAGGATTATGCTGATGTTCCAGGAGGAGATGAAGCAGAAAAGGCTGCCAAAAGCATTAGATCTGAAAACTCATTTGGGATTTTATGAAAATGCTAAACTACACAGTTGTTTAAAATTAAGCTGTCTTTGTCTGAAAATGGAACTTCATGATATGACTGTAGATTTACTGTGTTCTCTTTTGAAGAACGATGTGAGAAATGTCATATGAATTCACTGAGAAATAGCAGTCATATGTTGATAGTCCTACACTTAAAATTATATAACTTGTGAAAAATAGGAGGAATGAAGTAAACGTTTCCTGATTCTAGTGAATTGTTTATCAAACAGTGGCCTGTTTCTCGTGTTACATTAAGCCATAGTTAAAAGAAACGATGGTTTAATGTGAAGAAGCTGCATGTACCACTGTCCAAAAGTCCACACTTCACTCCTCTCCTGCTCCTGCTGTGCTGTAAAAGAAACAAGCCAGAATCTCACCTTTTCATGAATGAAAACATGAGCTTGTGGTTTTTTTCTAAGCTAGGTTTGTTTTGGGGGGAGAAACTAATGATAAGTCCGTGTTCGCACATGATGACAAGCCAGACTGTGGCTTGTTTCATTTCCAGCAGGGGAGGAATTGAAGTGCAAATAGCAGTGCATACAGCATGTCCACATAACTGGTTTACCATGTGAATTGGGCCAATATGTCAATACTAGATTATTGTCTGAATTTGGACACATGGGAGTCTCAACGTTTGACATTACCAACTTACGCCCCCCCCCATTTTCGTGGGAGAGGGGGTAGTTCAGTAATAACACAGAGAGAGTGTTATGTACTGAAGTTCTCACCCTGGGCCAGCAGGGGGATACTGTAGATAGTTTTCACTCAGGTCCACATATGCAAATAAGAGATTGAAAGTGACATTCAGTGATTGGGTAGTTACAGAAAATGGTTACTGTTGCGTTCTAGTGGAGCTCTATATAAGCAGGCTGGCTGAACCCTTCAGTTCAGTTCTTTTCTGGCCTGTGAATAAACAAGAGCTATTTGAAGAATTGCTGTGTCGTCTGATATATTCACCCACAACTTAACAGAGAGAGATTTATGGCTGCTCAGAATGACTCCATGAAGTTATTGCAATGAAAGTGCTCAACTTTGCCTTCCTCGTCCCTTAATTTTATAGCGTGTCTCTTAGATTGTAAACCATTATTGTAAAATGGAAACTACTTTTGCTGTGATAAAAGGAGGTAGATAGTATACTGTTACATCATTATGCAGGTACCGTGGTTGTAGAATTCAGTCCTACTTGCTTTAGCCTGCACAGCGTTGCACTGGCCTTTAAGTATAGCAGAGTAATGAAAAAGGTATGCAACATCTATTTAACATAAAAAATTCTTCAAAAGATATGAGTAATGTTTTAGTCCCTAAGGGCAAACAGCTAATGTAATCACTGTTTCCTTTGTACCTTGCAATACATAGAAATGCAAGAGGTTTGCAATAGTTGGTTCCAAGTCACGTGGTTTATTTAGATGTCTAAAAGAGAGAGAAGCTATTCCTATTTTCAAAGTTGTGCATACAATATATTTTCATACTTTTTAAAACTTCTAAGGTGTTACAATTTTGGTTTGCTTCTAGATCTCACTGAGGGCGTAACAATAACATCAACTGAACAGACGATGGTAACAAAGGCTCTAGGAGAGAAGGTTACTTTGCTCTGCCAGTATACTCTTGCAGCAGGAGATGAAGGACTACTTGACATTGAATGGGTTGTCTTGGAGCCAAAAAAGGAGCAACCAGTAAGTGAAAACCTTTATTAAACTCCTAGGTCTTCCATATGTTTCACTTCCATTTTGAACGTAGGTGAGCCCAAAGCTGAGACTAAGAATTCAAATGTTTAACCTAATGTCCTTCCAGAAAATAGTTCTAGGACATATTTATTTACTACTGGGAAAAATCGAAATCATATTGGATAGAACATACATAACTGTAGAGCATGAGACTCTTAATCTCAGGGTTATAGGTTTGAGCCCCATGTTAGGCGAAACACTCCTGCATTGTAGGGGGTTGGACTAGATGACCCTAGTGGTCCCTTCCAACTGTGATAACTCATATACAAGATAGTCATCTGTCTCTTTTCCTTTCAGGTAATTATGTACAGTCAGGCCACGGTTTATGATAAGTATCATATGGCTGGGCGGGTACAGTTTGTTAATCAGAACCCAGCTGATGGAGATGCGAGTATTGATATCCTGAACTTACAGCCGGCTGATAGTGGCACGTACCAGTGTAAAGTGAAGAAGGCTCCTGATATGCAGACCCACAGAGTTCAGCTGATTGTACTTGGTAAGATATTTCTAGTTTTGCAATTGCATAAACTGTACATAGTGCAGGCTCGTGACACTCTTTTCTGTTGAGAGCTGTATTTGCTTGGAGATATGTGTTGGCTGCATGTTGGCAGGGGGCAAGGCTGCAGCAGCAGCATGTGGAAATGGGGCCAAAAGTAGGTGTGTCCGCCCCCCCCCCGCTTTCATCCCTTTTCAGCAGTCTGCGGAATAGGGGGAATAGATAACTCTTTGCTTGCAGAGGGCTTCCAAAATTCTGAGCTGCAGGTTGCCCTGCTTTAGTGAGTTATTAAAGGTAAAGGGACCCCTGACCATTAGGTCCAGTCGTGGCCGACTCTGGGGTTGCGACGTTCATCTCGCTTTATTGGCCGAGGAAGCCAGTGTACAGCTTCCGGGTCATGTGGCCAGCATGACTAAGCCGCTTCTGGTGAACCAGAGCAGCACACGGAAACGCCGTTTACCTTCCCGCCGGAGCGGTACCTATTTATCTATTTGCACTTTGATGTGCTTTCGAACTCCTAGGTGGGCATGCATACAATTAATATTACTTTTTATCTGATTTTATAAAGTGGCTGTAAGTATTGGATGAATAGTTGGAGATTTGCTAGTATTTATTTTAATTCATATAATTTATATATCATCCTTCATCCGAGGATCATAGGGCAGTTTATAGTATTAAAACAAACAGAACTATACCACCACCCCTCCCACACAGTTTAAAAGGCCGCAGTCTAAGCACGGTAAAGAGGAGTTGTTAGATGGACAGTATTTAAATCAGCCCCCTTATTATCTTGCATTAGCTGGGCCAGGAAATAAAGCATTTTGCATGCCATATTTCAGATTAAAGGGCACAATGACCATAAGTTTGTTACATTTCGAAGCAAGACATAGTACAAACTGGTGGGTGGGACAAATATGTGGTGTGATATGCTAAGAAATGGCTCTGTAGTTGGTCTCATGGAAGAAGTAGCTTAATCTTTTTGAAATTGTAGTAACAATTTGTTGGCAAACTACTGATATTTGAAAGAAAATAAAATATGTGTCTAAAATGTCTGTGATGTGTGTATAGTTTATGTTGCGGCTACATATACCATTTAATGAGTACATAGTTCTAAGTTTGCATTCATAGTACAATAATATTCTTTTAATAGAAAAACCTCAAAAGACCAAATGCTATGTCGAAGGATCGCAGGAGATTGGAACTGATGTTACTCTGAAATGTAAATCCCAAGGAGGCACTCCCGTTATAAGCTACCACTGGGGGAAGATGGGTAAAGAAGGACTTCCGGACAGATCATCACTGAGTATGCTTCTATATTATTACTGTCTTTTTCATATTTGAACACGAGTGTCTGTTCCCTTCTAACTTCAAATGCTAAACTAATTACAAGCAGAGCTTTGAATTTTAAAGAGTTGATTTTTAAAAAATTGAGTCTGCTCTGCTGAGTTTCTTTAAAGAATTTTCCAGAGATGTTTCCTTGGGCCATGAAGGTAGTAAAAAAAAAAATGCCCCCTGGTGAGCTCTGGAACTTGCCGAAAAGAAGAGTTATACAGTGGTACTTTGGTTTAAGAACAGTGCTGTTTATGAATGATTCAGTTTACGAACTCTGCAAAACGTGGTGTCCCGGTTTGCGAACTTTACTTTACTCAGTCCAAGAACAGAATCTGAATGGTGGAAGGGCACAAAAATGATTTCTATCATGCATTTTACTGCAGTGATTTCCAACCTTTATGAGGATGCTTTTTTAACCTCAAAAAATTAATGGTCCCCCACATGCTAATTGTTGTAATTTTATGCAACTTTAAGTCGTATAATGAATAATGAGCAAAAAAAGTATGAACACAGTAGCATTTTTAAAAGAAAATGCAAATGTGCCAAAATCAAAGAAAGCAGCAAGGATTTGTTTATTTATTTCCTCAGTGTACCCACAAATCAAAACCTAAGCAATTAATTCCAAAAGGTATTGCATATCAATTTATCTATAAATTCATTTATTTCTCCAATATGCCCCTTGATGAACCCAATGAATACATTCAAAAAGGTATGAAAGACACAAGATAAAATTATTTATTTCCCCAGCACACCCAGTGATCAACAACATAACTAAACAATCAAATTGAACCAAAAATTTATTTCTGAGTAATACCCAAAAGAATTATAAAGAAAACTTTAATTGTATATATGTATACATTATATGTATATAATTATATGTATACATTATATGTATACATTATATGTATATAATGTATACATTATATACATTATATGTATATAATTCTATATATGGCAATTTATAGAATCATGACTCTCTTGTATTCTTCGGTAAGTTTCCTAATCACTGTAAGTAAATCTACTTATATATGCAGTTAATTAGATTCTATTTCATTTATAGTTTTATTTGTTTTGTTTTTTTAATAAGGTGGCAGGCATGAGCAGCAAATGCTGCTCAGAACAGCAGGCAACCCTAAAAGGTCTGATGCCCAAATGATCTCTAAGACAGAAAACTCCCCCAAATCAGCAAATTTTATTCTTTAATAAAGCACCAAAAGTAATCTCCACTGCTGCCGTAACTGAGGAACTCAAATGCAGCCAATAATTAGTAGGCAGAAAGTCCACAGCATGGAGATCACTAAAATTAAATTGAGGGTCTACAGCCCTCTACAACGGTGTATTTCACCTTCTACAATAAACCCTAAGTGTTGTGCATCATAAAAGGCCCGAAAACGCCAAATGCAACATGCCTCTGCTACGTTCTTGCAACTTGCCACCAGGTTTTCCCAAGTACACCTCACAGCAACAAAAGAAAGTAGAGAAGGCATAGACCAGTGCTGTTGAACCATGTTCCCACAGTTTCCAGCGGTCACAGTCTCCTCAGGGATAACGTGGCACTCTTGGGAATGTTGCTGCAAAGAGGTACAGCAGCATAGGAAATCATCCAACTGCAGACTTGGAGCAGCGTTACCCATGGATCCCTTGGGGGTTCCTGGCCCTAAGGTTGGGAAACAGTGTCCCAGTTCCTTAAATATTTTGTTAATTTTTCCTATTAATAAAACTATAAAAGCAGGCTGTTCTCAGCAGTCAGTTAATTAATTTTAATAGAAATTTTCATTGGATAATACTAATAATGTGAATTATAAAAAAGCTTGGAAGAAAATAGTATCCTCTTGTAATACTATGAAGCTTATCCAGGCAAGGTAGAAAAACCCAAATCTCCTAGATCAACCTAGATTAAATGGGTGAGTAAATATGTGGAGGCAGGAGTTTTTCCAGACACCTTATGAAAAGTCAGTTTAAGTTATAGCTAGTAAACATCTAAATAGCAGTAGCAGATTTGGTTGCTAATCAGTTTGGTACCTCATAGCTACTTCATCTTGATTTGGAGGGTGATTATAGCAGCAGCCCCAAGACTATTCCTAATAGGAATGGGGTGAGTGAGTTGGCAGAGTGAGTGTCTCTGAATATGTTTGGAAACCAAACTTCTTCTGCACCTTAGCTGTGCTGAATTATTTTGTGTAAGTAATATGCACAGTCAAAAGTTAAACACGTAAGAACATAAATCCATGCTTTATTGATTCTTCCTACCGATGCTACTTTTGACAAATTCTAATTAAGTTTATATGTATATATATATTTACAGATTCAGATACAGGTGATCTTTTGATTAAAAATGCTTCTCGGGCTTCCTCTGGCACATACAAATGTGTAGCTTCCAACAGAGTTGGCGCAGATGAGTGTTCTCTTGTGCTGAATGTCACCCCTCGTAAGTATTATGTTTTGAAAGCAAAAACATAGAAATAATAATTTGGTAAAGCTTTATCATTAAACTGAAAAATTAATTCCTGCCATCTCATACATCATTGTTCTATTTGTTTTAGCGGTGAATAGAGCTGGAACCATTGCTGGAGCTGTAATAGGGACTCTTTTAGGACTCTGTTTATTAGCTTTTATCATCTTCTGTTGCTGCAAGAAACAAAGAGAGAAGAAATACGAAAAAGAAGTGCATCATGATATAAGGTGTGTCATTCTGGCATGAGAAACTAGGCATGAGCTCAAAAATTTAATTGTCAATTTTACAAAATGTTTTGACAAAGGCATATGCATGAAATACCAGAAACGTTGACATCTACTCATGTACTTCTTTGACTACATATTTTTCCCTTGTCCTGCCCTCAGTTTGAAAGCTCAAAGTTACTTATAACTTATACAAACAATTTAAAGAATATTAAATATATAAAATAGTGTGTATAGGGTTTATAAGACTAAAATATCCTAACAACTTGCCCTGTGGAAAGTAGTACATAAACTACCAATTTGAACTATTTCACTAAAAAATCACCACCTTGCTTAATCTATACAAACATCCTTTAAATGCAGGGGAGACTATGTAGTGTATGTGCCAAAGTTGGCCCCTAAGAGGCAGTTTCATAAATGTGTAGTCATTCCTTAGATCAAGTACCTGGTATAGTATTTCATGCTTCAGCTATTTAGTGGTGGCGGCAAAGAAAGTTTCTTGGCCATCATTGCATTCACAAGTATCCATCCAACACACCATTGCAGAGTTACCTGACCAAGAGAGCCTTGCTTTGACACCATTGAAGGCCTGCTGTAACAACTTCTCCATCTATACTGGATCAGTTTAGGTAGTTGCAGCTTGAGGATGATGTGGACAAGCTGTAGGGGTTGACTGGGTGGATCCAGAGGGTGCTTAATCTTCACTGGGGATTGGAGAGTTATCTTCTGCCTTGAAGGAAGCAGTGGTGCTCCCTCTCCTTAAGAAGATATCCCTGGACAATTATCACCCAGTGGCAAATACCCCCTTCCTGGGCAAGGTGCTCAAGAAGGTGGTGGTGGTCCAGATTCAGGCATGCTTGGAAGAAGTTGATTATTTAAATCCATTCCAATCTTGAGTTCAGGTTTGGTCATGGCACTGAAACTGCCTTGGTCTCCCTGGTTGATTACATTTATTGGGGGAGAGATGGGGAGAGTGGAACTCTGCTTGTTTTCTTCAATTTCCTGGTAGCTTTCAGTACTGTTGACCACAGTATCCTTCTGAAGTGTCTCAGAAGGTTGGCGCACTGTTTCAGTGGTTCCACTCTTATCTCCAGGGCCATTTTCAGAAAGTAATCATGAGAGGCTACTATTTAGTGCCATGGGAGTTGTCCTGTTGGATCCTGCGGGGTTCAATCTTGGCCCCCCATCCCATGCTATTACGCATCTTTTGCAAAACCTCTGGGAGTTGTCATCAGGATATTAGAATTGTCATCAATATGCAGTTGACTCCCAGCTCTGTCTCTTTGGTCTAGTTGTGGTGTTAGATTGGTGCTTGGATGAGGGGATATGCTGGATGTGGGCCAATAAACTGAAGCTGAATCCTGAAAAGACGGGTGTTGTGTGTTCCAAGTTCTCATGTGCAGGAGGTCGGGAGATGGCCTGCCTGGACAGAGTTGCCCTCCCCTAGAAGGGGCAGGTTCACAGCTTGGAAGTGCTGTTGGATCATTGCAGGCTCAAGTGGATTTGGTGGCTAGGAGTTCCTTTTTTCACCTCTGGCTGGTTTGCCAACTCTGGTCCCTTCTGGACAGAGATAACTTTGCTCCTGTACTCCATGCTCTGGTAACTTCCAGATTGTATGGAACTGTACTTGAAGGCAACTTGGAAACTGATTGGTCCAAAATGCAGCAGCCAGACTTTTGGCTAGGCTTCTGTTTATATCCCATATAACCCCTGTTTTGAAATAGCTATACTAGTTGGCAGTTCATTGCTGGGTCCAATTCAGGTGCTCAGGATGGTGCTTAAAGCCCCAAATACCTTAAAGACCACTTTCCCTACAGACCTCAGGTGCCAGGATAGGCAGAGGGGGGCCTTGAGGCAATGTTTCATTGAAATAAATGGTACCAAGTCAATATGGATAGGGATGTTTCTAAGTGTTTGGGTTTTCCTTCCTACAAGACTCTTAAGTAATTTTAAAAATCTGCTTAATTTTTCAGAGAGGACGTTCCTCCTCCGAAGAGTCGTGGTTCAACAGCCCGAAGCTATATAGGGAGTAATCGCTCTTCTTTGGGTTCAATGTCTCCTTCCAATATGGATGGATATGCCAAGACTCAATACAACAAAGTACCAAGTGAATACTTTGAGCATACTTCTCCTCAGAATCCAAATTTTCAACCACCAAAGGTAGCTGCACCTAATCTAAGTAGAATGGGAGCAATTCCTGTGATGATTCCAGCACAAAGCAAAGATGGTTCCATAGTATAGTACAGCATTAATTTATACTTTCTGCAGTTCAGTGCATTAACTTGTTCCAGTTCTACACTTTTAAATATGCACAGAATTGATCTCGAGCACTGACAAGTGCGCTTTGTTTACCACCTTTGTACCAATTTTGACCATATACACTAAAAACTGAAACTTTTGAAGAAAGTTTTGTCGTCTCTGAGTAAACATGAAACACTAGCAATATTTAAATTCTGTATGGGTTGTTAAATGAACCCTTTGCTCTGAATTTTTGATAATATTAGGAGATACTGAACTGTATGACATGAATTGTTTGTCCTTACATTTTTAGAGTGAATGAAATATATTCAGCATCTGTTACAGTGATGGAAATGTCTTGTGTTAAAAAATGGACGTAAATTCTTGTAATATAGACCCCGGAATATTTTTATCAACAACTTTAAACTGAATGAATTTTCAGTTCCAGCTAGACACAACCAGCTTGGTTGATTTTTTTATTTCAGTTGTTCAAAAGGCACTACCACTGGTCTCTTTCTCTTGTAGGAAGATAGTAATTTACTATGACCATGCAGCCACTAAATATATCTTGTTCTGCTTGCCCCATGAGCATAAACCTCTTTATTTTTGGATACATAACACTGTGTGTGTTTGCACAATAAGCACCTGATTTTTTAAAAAAGAAAATTTAAAACTGAAGTCTTATTTCTAAATTAACACTTGGCATTCTGTAACCAATACTTGCTGCATGTCAGACACTCTGAATTTCTGCGGATTTGTGTGTGCAGAAGTCTGAATTGCGGGTTGGTTTGTTTGTTTTTTAAAAAAACCCACTATCACTTGTGTGTTCTTGGGATATTTAATATTGCTCTTTATGTTGTGTAACGATAGTGAAGGACTTAAGGATTTTGTCCCCTAGCTTTTCTGCAGTATTGATACCTTCAATGGCTCTTTCCAATACCTTCTGATAATATTTTTTGGTTGTTCCTCCCATCTGTGTTCCTATACTATTTTAATTAGAAAACAGAAAAGAAAAACCTAGGAGGCCATAAAAGTGAAACCTCTACTTAATTTATAGCCTTTTATCTGTTTATTTAAATAACCAGATGAATTACTAGGAAGCCATTGATACTGAATTTGTATAGAAATGTTCCCTGTCATAATTCCACGGATTTAAATATCAGCAGATATTTAAACTGCCATTGCAGTAAGCTATATTACTGTGTATTATTTGCTCTGATGTTAGTAAATACAATGTCTGCATTATCTGCTCTTCCAACTTGAAGAAATTTGGATTACCTGTGTGTGTAGCTATGAAAACATCAGATAAAAAACCAATGCTGTAAATATCTGTGATTTTCTTAACTTGGGTAGATCTGATATTTTCATGTATTATAGTGAGTATTGCATAACTTCACATCAGGACTCTTATGTGAAGTACATACGCCCTGATGAATTTTGGTAGTGAATAGATTGTAAGTGTGTAAATAGTATTCATATACTGAGATGTTTTAGATTATCTGATGCCGTTGGATTGAATATCCTTTTTTTTTCATCTGTGCCTTTTCAATAAACTTTACATCTGATTGTAAGTTAAGTTTTAATTATGGAATATTCTGGTGCCTGACTTTACTTTTCTTAAAGGTGCTACAAGATGAAGGTATAGTTTTCAACACAACACTGTGACTTAATTCCTTCTTACTTGATGTTTAATTTTTTTCTCCCTTGCCAATGTTTTGGATGTTGCTCAGTTGCCTACATAATGTCATAATGTATTTCAAAATGACTCCTTTTTGTTTGTTGCTGTGTCTATGATACCTTCATGGGGATTGTTACTATTTCCTGTAAAACTTGTTTATCTACTGTGTTGCACCAGACAGATGGATGATTAGGAATTTAACATGTGGCTTTTGAAAAGAGGAGACAAATAATAATGACGATGACGATGACGATGATGATGATGATGATACCTAAACATGCAATATGAAAGCAAGCCTCCTTTAAATATGTAACATGGTAGAACCATTGTTTTTTTTTTGAGGGGGCGGGGAGCACACACTGCTATTCAAAAAGGTTACCCTTCTGCACTGTTTCTGAAGTAATACAGTCCAGATTCTAGAAGTCTGCCACACTGCTTAAGTAGATTAACTCTCACTGAATGATTTAAAAATGCCGTGTTGCACAGTTTATAAACATGGGGTATATTCATATAGCATTTTCTCAGTACTCTCTACTTGTGGTATAAATGGGCAAAAGGCATAATTGTGTGGTAGCACACCAGTCAGAAGAATTTCTGCATATTTATTAACTTGTCATCTCACATGAAAGTAATAAATGGGTAGAATGAAGGATAGCACGATGAGCCTTCAAAACATAGCTCTTAGGCTTTGGGACCTTGACAGTGTCTGCTTGTTTATAAAATTGCATGGAGATTGTAGTAATAGGAACTGACATAGCAGATCTATATGTTTTAGGTAAGAAGTGACTTGGGACAGACTTTGCTCTAAGCACTTAACTTCTAGACCCTACTGAATAACCAAAACACCAGTCTGAAGGACACTGCTATTATAAACATGATAAGGTCCGAAAAAGTTTCCCGTGGTAAACTGTCAGATTTTCTTTAGGCTGTGTGTGTTGTTGCTTTGACAAACCAGGAAGCAGGAAAAGGGAGAGAGGTCATGGCCTGGGATGGCACTGTGCCCCTGCATACCAATAGTGTCAACACAGCCAGTTCATTATTGTACTAATTTACCAACTGGATGCTGATGATCTGTAGAGGAGCTGTGCAACAACAGCACAATCAGTGTTTGAGAGAGGGGAAGCTGGTATGTAGGGATTAAGGTTAATATGGTCTGCATTGATTTGACATTTAAAAAATAGATGTCAGATACTGATTTATGTAGAAGAAAAAATAATGTCATCCCAGTTGCTAGATGGGAGGAGGTAGCAGAATAACCTAAGTAAAAGTCTTCAGATGATATAGTACTTCTGCTAAACCTCTCTCTGAAAGGCAGCAAGCAGTTAAATAAAAATATTAGCGCCATCTGTAAGGTAGTTCATTCACAGCAGTTTCGTATGTTGTTGATTTTAAAATGGCAAATCTTTTAGCTTAAATATAAAATCGCAGTCTTCATGAAATACATTTGTTTTCAATCAAAAGATGGTACCTAGAATGATTTAATAATTTTAATATATTACCATACATTTAAGCAAATAAATATTTAACAGTATCCCTGATTGGCACGCCCTCATAACATTGAACTGATAATAGTTTTAAAAAAGGGATTATTTTTAAAAACGTCAGTAACAAAGTTTTGAATATCATCTCCTTGGGTTTGAGCCTCCTCACTGTTGATGGAGGCAATCTTGATATTGTTCCTCTTACGAAATAATTCATTTTTCTTGGCATGTACAAGTCGTTGTCGCACAAAGGGTAATTCATTTGTGGTAATTCATTTGTTTAAAGGCAATGGGATAAATGTACTTGTGGACCTTCCTAGTTTTTGCTCATTATTAAGAATGCTTAGGCCCATTTGGTGTTAGTGTATAACTCAGCAATTGGAGCAATAATACAGGACATTAATGAGGCACCGTGATAGGTTTTGGATTTGGCAATGAATGCAGTTTGTATGCAATTTGCTTTTTCAGACTTCTGAAGTACAAGCACTGAAATTTGTAGGACAAGTCCCAAATTGTTGTAGTTTCATGACTTATGCATTACTTGAAATAAAGTTGTTAGTGAAAACTATTATTCTGATACAGTGTCTGAGTGTGTGTTCTCTCTGTACCCGCCCCCATCTTCTCCTGTAAGTAATTTTGAAAGGATTATTCGTTTTTGTGAAAGTTGATTGTGGTCTTTCTTAATATTCTGCTTCTTCCTTTAAAAATTAAGATAGAAAGTAAAACCATGCGGAAAGCTGGGGCAGTTGTCCTGTTTATTGGCATCTAACTGTTGAGGTATAATTTGTGTCAGCATGAAAGATGTCAGCTTATCCACAAGCCTTTTTGCAAATGTATTCTAACACATCAGACAGCAAACTAGAAGGAATTGTGGGTTTAGGGTGGCTGTTAGCTATATTGATGCACACTTTCTACTGTGCTAATGCAGTTGCCTTTGCATCCAAGGGACAGTGAAACATGGAATTAAACCTTAACACTTCCCAAGTAGGTGCCTAAGCATAATTTGGACTCGACGCACCATGAAAGCAGCCAACATTAAGCTTCAATCATGCCTGGCTGTGTGTGGAACTTCAGCTTTCAATCTGCACGTAGTCCAAAAGGGAAAATCGTAATAACTGCACACCCAGTATGGCCAGCAACCTTGGGATATTTTTATCTTAAGTATTTATACTCCTGCATATTTGTATTCCTGAATATGCTCAATACTTAGTTGATGTGTGCTTTCTATGTATTTAGTAAGTTTTATGTTCTCCCTTTCATGAAAAGGAAAATCACATAAAATATTTTTAACGCAATGCAAATCACATGAACTTTGTATTTCCAGAGGATGGCAACATGTTTTATGAAAACAAAGATGGCTTGTAAAAAGTAATGGCTTTGTTATTGCATATCTGTTCAGCCTTGTGATTATTATTGGATTTTAGATATTTTAACTACAGTATAATGTATGTTGTCAGACAGATGATTGAATGAGTAGGTGTGTGAACATTGAAACTATTGAGGTGTTTTTTTTTGTATACTGTACCTTCATTATATAGAAAGAGCAGGTCTATCAAGAATGGAGTCTGGAGTAAGTGTCTGGATGTTATTGTGTATATATTTTAATTATATTTTGGTTTTTTACATTTCTGTTGTGCAAAGCACTTGGAAGCACTTCTTGGGAAGCTGTTTATAAATCCTTCATTAAATCTCTTTAGGATTTTCAAAAATTGGTAGCAGGCATGATAGTTTATTTTTTTTCCAGGTTTTCCACAAATAAGAGTCTGGATTCTTGAAAGTAGCTAGCCCTTTTCATTGTTGTAACAGGAAGAGAGCTTAGTACATTATTTGCTTTCAGGATTTATAAACTGCTTCCCAACAAGTGTGTCTGTAGGAAAGACATGTAAAAACAAAAATCCATATGCAATAAAAATAAATTTATACATAACAATCTAAAACCACGTATTAAATCATACAGATTCCACTTGCTAGTAGTAAAAAATGGCTGAGCCTCCCCTAAGGGAAAGTTTCAGTAACTATCTAAAAGCAAAATACGAATATTTGTTCACAACAGGGGTTCCTGTAGTGTTTAAGATTGGGGTGAAACTAATGATAAGATACTTTCCCACCAGTATTACAGAGATTTGGAAAACTAGAGAACATGAGAAAACCCTAAACTCATTCATTTTTTTGTAACATAGTTTTTATTCATTTTCATCTGTTTAACATTGTTGCAATGAGATACATATTCACTTTACATTAGAGCAACAGTTACCTAAAGTTAAAAATAAAACAATAAACACCCAGATAAACGTTTCTGAATATATTCACAAAGTTAACAATTACTACAAATACTACAGATATGAAATGTTTATTAACGTTAAATTGGCGACCATAAGCAAAAGGTACTTCGTATCAACAACAATTAGAATTTATAGGGAGGAGAGAAGGGAAAAAAATAAAAATAGGCACTTTATTCATGCCAGACTGTGCTGTAAGGTATGGGTACTGTTCCCAGGCTGCATACAAATTCTAAACTCATACTTTTAAAATTCTCTTTGTGTGTAGAAATTTGTGTAGTTTTCCCATTCGGGGTATGATTGCAAAAGTTCTACTTTTGATTTAAAGAAAAACATGTCGTCATAACTTCTGAAGCCAATTTTAAGATTATGGGTTGAGATAAAAATTCACAAAGCCCAGAAAGGCTTGCCCTCAAAGCTTGCAAAGGATAGTTAATGATGCTCAGAAATCAAAACCTGAGAATACTATAATTGTTATACTACTGGTCCTGTAGTATAATGCAGCTCTAATAATAAATTATATCCCACTCTTACTCTGAAAATATGAATAGTAGAATTCGTTTGTTGTCAAAGGTGTGACGCTTGATAAAATTATAAATCAATTTAGGACTTTCATTCCCTTTCTGCTTATATCTTTTTCTGTTACTTTTATCTAATTCGCTATACTGAATCATACGGGTGCCAAGTTAATAAAGCACAAAAGCTATGCAAGGCTTTGGACTAGTGAATGATTACTTTTGAGGCTGAAGCAAGCTGACATCTCTGGGCACAGCTGGTGAATTGAGGAACATAGTTGAGAGCCTGTGTTGTAGCTGCCAGCTTTCTCTGTGCTAGATGCTACTGCTTTCTGGTAGTAAATAGATTACCCTTTCCCATCACCTCTAATTCTATAACCATCCATACTGTAGTATTTCCAGTAATACAATATGCTTAACAAAACAAACGAAAGAGGAAGTGCAATTTGTTAGTCATGGGCAACTTAAAACCATCAGGAGCGACGCCTCATGCCTTTCATATGGACTGAAGATTTTGGGTGTCACGTGGCAGTACAGAGTTTCAAACAAATATGTGCTCTCCCACATTCCAAGCATGTTTGCACTCCTTTCTCAGTGACACCTATGCTGGCTTGGTCATGTGCACAGAATGGAAGATGGCAGGATCCCCAAAGATGTGCTCTATGGGGCTTAAGACACCAGGTTCATTGGCAGACCAACTGCGTTACGAAGATGTCTGCAAATGTGACGTGAAGACTGGCAACATCAACCCTGCCGTGTGCAGACAACCACAGTGCCTGGAGACAGATAGGTTGCGTATCAATAGCAGTGACCAGAGAAGGAACGACTGCTGTAGGGAGCACAGAGAGAAGAAACACCATGATTCATCTGCAGCAGCACAACCGGGCGCCTTCATTTGCCCCAGCTGCAACAAAACAGGTCTCTCCCATATCTTTGTCTACAGCAACAGCAGGCGCTGCAACCTTCCAACAGTTCAAAGGAGCAGCCCTCCAGTGTCTCCTGGGACAGACGGATGCCAACAAATATCTGTGGGACTTAACATCTCTCTGGGAATAGGAGTAGAAGCTTCAGGGAATGGAGTGACAAATATTGGATCTCAGCCTATAGATTAATACTTTCCCCCATTGAACTGCAGGTTTTATTTAACCTTGGGATACACTGGTTCTTAACATAGCCTAAGCACTGTGGCTCATGCACTGGTAACCCTAAGGCTGGATTTTGGCTGGGGCGGGGAACTTTCTTTTCACACCAAAGGCCCCATTCCCATCTGGGCATCCTTCTGTGGCCTCCATGCCAGAATGGGCCAAAGGCTAAAGTGGGCCAAGCAAGTAATGCAAGTTTTTCCTTGGTACAGAGAGTTGGTTTTTACACCCACACCCACCAGCCCTCTTCTCCATCCAGACCACAGAGAAGCAGAAGTTAAAGGACACATTCCAGCCAAACAAAAACATTCCAGCCAGACAAAAATCCCATCCAGAGCAGGAAATTGATCAATTATCCAGATCAATTATCCACACAGCACCTCTGTCTTTACCGTAAGCCCCAGTTTGGACAACACAGTAAGGCAAGCTTTGGCTTAACTCAGAACAGGAGAAGCAAATATGTTGTGAGTCCATATGTTTTCTCCAGGAGCCCACATGTTTTCACAATTTCACTAAACCAATGTTTGGCTTAAGTGTGTCATGCAAACCAGGCCACTGATAAGTACCTGGACTGATGTTAATAACCAGGATTAGAAAAGGGTGCACAATGGTGGAGAATCAGAATGACGATTGAAAATGAATTTGCCAACATGAAGTAAATGTTCTTGTGATCTTGCTTGTTCCGTTTCCACGTATAATAGCACAAACAGTAGGCTGAAAACTGGATCTTGGGTTGACAACCTAACTGCAAAATATTTTTTGCCTGGGGGTGGGGGGAACCAAGCCGTGCTGCTCTATATATATATATATATATATATATATATATATATATATATATGTTGACAGGTACTTTTTTTTAGAATGGGGTGGCCTAAATAAAATATAAACCAGAGACTTGACCTCTGTGGTAAAGTAAGTAGCTCCTCATTGTTGCAGTAAATGTTGCTTAATATTGGTTAGAAGCTGTAGAAATGCTTTTTAGTTTATGCTGCTTATCGTCTTAAAATGGTGAAAAGTTTAGGTGTATGACATGACCCATTTGTAGACCCTAGTGTATTGATTCCTTTTGACTTTAGTAAATGTGTAAAAAATTCCCTTGTGGGGTTGGGGGTTGGTGTAAGACTACTCAAAGACTACATAATCTCATAAAAGAGTTTGTCTATACAACATGCACCAACCATTTCCCAACTCGGCTGCTTATAGCATTATTCAGTATTTCGCAAAGCATTTTAAGTAAGTGGAGGAGGAGGGGTGCTTTGCAAATGCATATTGTCCTTTAAATAGGCTGACACTGCCATACCTGAATAATAAAACTGCATTGATAGAGAAAATAATTCATTCACCCTTGTGGCATAAATTTCATTGTTTTACTCTTTTTGTAAACAATTTGAGGTATTTCTTACAATCAAGTGGCATATTAATTTTATGAAAAGATTTTTCTTTTAGTGATTGCATATCACATTTTTGAAGCATCCTATACCACTGCTAAAAGTTTTGATTTAGGAAACATTTGGCTTGGATCAGCCAGGATTTGTTAATGCGTAACAGACTGTCTAAAATGTTTTATTCCCCTTCATGGTGATAAAGCTTTATATTTTCTTCCTCTGAGTGATGATACTGTATAAACTTTCTTTTAAAAACTGCATTGGTTCTATAAAACCAATTTAAGTTTCATTTCCTGTTCATCTCTATGGAGTTCATTTCAATTCCACATAGTGAATTTCTGTATCTTGAATATAGAACATCCTTGGTTAATAAAATATTATAAGATGTAATTATTTCACAGCATTGAATTTTGAAAGAGTTTTGGCATGCAGCTGTTCCCATAGTGTGTGTGTGTGTGTGTGTGTGTGTGTACACACACACACACACACACACACACACACACACTATAATGGAACTAAAAGGGCTGATATTTCACCCTGCCATTATTGAAAAGATGAGTAGTTCAGCTGAAAACATACTGTTCACCAAACACCTAAAATTCCACTGTGTGAAGTAAGGGACATTTGTGTTTTTTGCATGAACCGATCTGTTGTTCTCACTGTGTTAATATAAACTTTCCTGATATACCAATAGCTATAAAGCCCAAAGTTAAATTCCTTTTATAGCAAAGCTGTCAGAGGAAGAAGCCGCTGACATGTCAGTTCATCAAAGACCAAACTTATCTAAGGCACTTGGAAAAAAATCTTTTTTGGTTCACTGCCCTTCTAGGGAGATATAAATTCCTGGGACAGGTCTTAATGCATCAGATGAGAAGACTCTGGAAGCAGGAAAGAACACTTCTCTAGAGCAGAAATAGTACACCCTGATCATGCCAAATCATACAAAAAGTTGAGACATCAATTCTCCCTTGTTTCCAGGGATGATGTGCTTATAAGGGAAAGAGGTAGTTTTGTTGGCTGAGAAAATCCCTTGGTTTAAGATTCCTTGTGACAGGGAGTAGACCTAAATTGAGCTAACCAGGGCATTCTGCTTTATTTGCTTCCAGTACTTCTAATGAATACTTGCAACATTAATATCCTTTAAAAGTCTGTTACGTATCAGACAGAGGTTCCCTCTCTTATATTTTTTATTCTTGCTGAAGGCCTTCCTTTTCCAGCCAGTATTTTAAATGACTATCTGTATTGTACTTGAACTTTTTAAAATACATCTTTTTATTGTAGATGTTTTTCTTTTTAAAATTGCTTTTAAATGCTTTATGGCAAGCGATTCATAAATGGAATAAAGAAAGATTTGTGGCTATTTTGGCATATCCATTGTTTCTTATGCTATGTTGTTCCTGTACGAAGTAAAAAAAATCCTTTCCCCTTAACTGGCATCTATTTCTTAAATATTTATCATTCTATGTTTTCCCCATTACCACTGTTTTGCACCTGGCTCTGGTTGAGGGATTTGGGTATTTTAGAAGAAAAAAACCCCAGTAGATCCCACAAGCCTAAATTCTGCTCACCCCTAGGTCAATGAGTTCCTGCCCATACTGAAACCTGGGACATTGTAGCATGCAAATTAGTTTTATGTTAGTGGGCTCTCATTAACTACCATATTTATGCGATTCTAATGCACCAGTGAACGTAATGCGCACCTCAGTTTTCAAAAAACGCTCTAAACCAAAAAAGTATTAGCTGGCGCCATCAAATCTAATGCATACCCTAATTTTTGTGACATAATTTGGTCCAAAAAGGTGCACTTTACATTCAGGTCAATACAGTACATACCTATTTTTTAAATCCTAAATCAGGGACTAGGACTCACTTTGCATATATGCAAGGGATTTAAGCTGTAAACCACTCTTGAGAGCACTGCAGTGTTGAAGGTGTAAGATATAAATAAAATAAAATGTACAAATATTGAATTTAGGCATAAATAGGAAATGATTTTGTCCAAATAGTTTTGCAAGTGCTTGCACAATCAGCAAAATATCTTCTGGATAGTCATTCTTCTGTTCTTTAGCTAAGCTGGATACATCCCTCCCACAAGTGGAATCTTAGATCCAGACCATTGTGCAAAATTCAGAAGGTTTTAAGGCTTAATAAAAGACTGTCTGAAGCTTATAACACTGAGTCTTCTGGGTTCCCCCCCTCTAAAAAAGTTTTTTTAAAAAAGAAAAAAAGAATGATCATTAAAATGATAACAGACCTAGACCTAGAGATGAAAGCAGAATGAATAAGAATTAAAAGAAGGCAACAGCCTTGGAGACAGTTATGCTAATAATGTCAGTGGAACATCAGCTTGCAGAACTTGATAAGAATTTGGAGTGAAAATTTGGGAGGGAGATGCAGCAGTCGGAGAAGGAAAGGTTTAAACTAAGATACCTACACAAATTAAAAGTAGGGGGTCAAAAATGTCAATTGTTTTGTGTTTTTGAATTCTGCCTCATACTCGTAACCTTGAGTTCTACATCTTGCTTCCCACCTGCTCCTTCAGTCTTTAGAATTGGGAGTCAGAAGTACAAGCGATTCTGCAGTGTTTCTTACTTTTGTAATGTGCACCATCTTGTTCAGAATGATTTGATTATATGTAAAAAAGAAAATTCATGTATAACATATTCCTAATCTGGGATGGAAAGAGTAGTAGCACTTGTGTTTGTGAACTAGGTTTGAGATACTCTATATAAAACAAACATACAACAGAAAGAATCCTAAGCCACTTAGTTTCATGAATATTCTTTTTGAATACGTAGAACTGGTTTTATTGGAGGGGAGAATTTAGATCCTGGAGCATTTATACAATTTTAATTTCATTGACTTTACAGTTTGAATTAGACTTGCAGTTATCCAGCCACGACAATTTTACAGCTCAAGGGTGTCTGGATTAATTTTTTTATATTCCAGTTCAAATTGATTATTTATACTTGAATATACTAGAGCTCTGTATTGATTGATAATATTTTCTCTATTTATAGTATGGCCACGCAAGCAGGATGGGTGACATAACAGTGGTATAAACTTGAAGAAACAACTTGTTTGTCATGAATTTCAAGTTACGGAACAAATGAAGTACTCTGTATTTTGTCATAACTTTTAGAATCTACAGACAAGATGGTAATGTAGACTAAATTTATATTGCAGGTAGCATTTGGCCTGCTGAATGTTTACAACATGTTTTGCTTTAAAGATTTCTTCCATTGTAATAATCCTAGACATGAATATGTGGGAAAATATGAAGGTTAACACTGGATCTGCGTACAAATTCAAAAGATCAACCCAGATAACAATGTAGCTCATATTTTTTGTGGTTAATTAATTCAATCTGTTTGCTTAGATTTGTATGAAATTACACTTAGCAATGAATTAGTATGTTTGAAGCAACATGTGCCTTCCATACTGTATATTTTGGTGCTGTCTTTTTTAATCTTCTGATTTTTTAAACACAAACACACCTTTTTTTAAAATACTTGTGCTTTGTAACACTTAATAAAATTTTGTACGATGATACCTTACATGTACAGCAAATGTTTATCCATTGAAGTTGGAATTGTAATCGCCATTGATTTCTATGATTTGCATGGTGGTTCAGTAATTTTAAGTGTTGTGCTCTTAAGATTTTTTTGCAGTGAACCTGCTGACTGCTTCTTAGATACTGTCATTACTCGCACTTCGATTTGGGTCTTGAAACAAATAAGAAGCCAGTGCAATTGAATAATATGTTCACCACCAACTTTCCTTCTCAGGAGGGGGAGTCCACAGAATTCTGTATTGGCTGATATTGCGACGCAGGAAGAATAGGCTGGAGTGGAGAACATCTGGCTTACAAGACATATAAAAGCCACCCATTTACTTCCACTGAGAAGCATTTTTCCCAAGCCTAACGCCCTCCCAGAGGGCTATTTAGGAAGGTTACAGCTATAAAGGCAAGGCTTAGTCCAGGGGTCGGCAAGGTTTATCTCACCTGGGCCAGTTCACTCCAGTGGAGATCCCTCCATAGGCTCCATTGTGTGTGAGGCCGCAATTTCTGGCGTCTGCGTCTGCACAGATGCAATTTCCGGCACTGTGGAAGCGAGTCCCTGCACTGCACTGCTGCTTTAGCACAGCGCGTGGGGACTCGCCGAGCGGGCAACTCGGTTCGGGGCCCAGTTAAACGACCCCCGTGGGCCACTTGTGGCCCATGGGCCTTAGGTTGCCTACCCCTGGCTTAGTCCTTCCCTCCTTCCTCCATAAAGATCGCACCGCCCTCTGGCAAGACTCCTAATACAGTTTTCAATACTTTGTGTGTATAAGAGAATATGAATGGAGGGGAACGGAGTCACATGATGTGTGGATGTGTGTGAATTGGTGTGTGTGGGGGGAATAGAGGAGAGAGAGAGATGCTAGCCCTGCCCATTTTAGTACTGGTCCTGCCCACCATTGGCATGCAGTCCCAGAAGTTCATCCATGAGGGAATTTGTTCCTGAAAGATGTTTCCACCACACCTTGTACCTTGCACATTCATCTAGATGGGTAGATCTGTTGACTCTCTATCCCTACACTGACCCACTACTATAGTTTCTGTCTTGCCTGGATTAAGCTTCTGCTTCTTAGCACTTAACAGCACTTAAATTAGCATTATGTGCTAGATGTTGGCCTCTGTTAGCTTTTAGGGGCTAAAGCTCAGGTTGAGATGGAAACAAGACCTCTGCTGGTTCAGTCTTATCTAAATTGCCTTTAAACTTTTTTATTTATTTATTTTTTGGTAAAAAGTGGCAGATACATTTAATTAATAAATAAATCTAAAATTAATTTATCCCAACAGACCTTTTTGTGGGATGTTAATGACTTGGTCGGATTCTGATACTGGTTTACTGGTACTACTGACTTTGCCATAATTTTTTATCTGTTTCTGTTTTATTGTTTGTTTGATGATTTGCAATTGATACTTTTTTCGCTTTAATTTCTTGTACCTTGCCCTAGTTTCACTGTGTGAAGAAAGGCAGGCTAGAAACATTTTTTATTAAAAATTAAAATAAATAAAATAAGATTAAAATAAACAAATTCTGTTCTTTTAAATAGCTTCTGTAAATAATAACAAACTGAAGGACCACATCTCAGTGGTAGAGTATCTCTGGCTTGTATGTAGAAGGTCTTGGGTTCATTCCTTGGTAGCCCCAGGTAAGGCTGCCTGAGATTCCTGTCTGAAACCCTGGAAAATGACTGCCAGTCATCATCTTGTATGGATCAGTGTCCAAATCAATACAAGGCAGCTTCATATGGAGTCTCAGATTATGCTTTTAGCAATTTGGTTGCCGCTGTATACATTTTCTTTAGTTCACATAGCAACGTGATGTTATCTGCTACTAGACCTTGGAACTTGAAAGATGTGCTAGGAAACTGAAAATGAACTCCTTTTCAGTGCCTCTTCAACACTTGTATCTTCCCTCGTACTGAGATTTGAAGCATTTTTTACTCATTTTATTTTACTGTAGTAGTAATATTCTAGACCCTGAGCCGATATAAACTAATTTTAGCATGACCTTTCCATCGAATGCTGGGGGGATGCTTCTATTTAAGTTCATAAGGTACCTCACCATTCTCTCCCATCCTTCAGTACCAGTAGGGACATTGAGGTGTTGCCAGTTTGCAACATTGTTAGGTGGATTCATGTTTAATTTAAATCCAGGTGATTAATGAAGGGAGGAGGGAGATTGGCAACCTGTGCAATACTTCCCTTGAAGCTCTGTGTTGGGAAGAGGTTAGAAATAAACAAGAAGTTCTTGGTATGTGAAGCCTGCTGTGTGGAACAAAAAGTGCCTTGCTGGCCATAATGTTCGTTCTGAATAACAAATAAAGAGGTAGTTTTGTATGACTTGATGAAGAAGCAGGAGATTTTGATCTAATGTTATATTATGTAAGGTATAATTGAATATTTGATGCCATGTACAAAGTATTGAAAATGACACTCGTAGCTTAAAAATTATTTTGGGATAATTGCTTTTATTGCTCAATCTCAGATTTCCTGAAATAGATTGCGACACAAGCAGGTCAGCTAAGACAGCATTCTTTCATTCTGTTAAAAACAACAACTGGTAGTTGCTCTTTCTTCCTGCAAACGGTGTGTGTTGCTCTTTCAGGCAGAAAGCAGTAGTTTATTACCAGGGATTATCTCTTTCTGTGGGCTGGCTGACTCACCCACAGAAAATGTGCTTATTCAGGAAGTCTGCAATCCTTAAACCTCTTGTTTGGAAACAGATCTCTTGGAGGTAATTGAACAGCTCTGACTCAAGAGAATTGTGGGTGGCTGTTGTAGTCTGGAGAGGATGGGGGGAATGTGAAAACTAAAGAAGTCAAAATAAATGGTTAATGCGGAGAATTACAACAAAGATCACTCAGAGACCTAAAACATGGAGCAATTTGGATCACAGATAATGCTGCTGAAATTGCAATTAGCTGTTCACACCCTGGGACCTTATGGTGAAGGGTGGCTAATTAAGAGGTAAAAAAGAAGGTAAAGGGACCCCTGACCATTAGGTCCAGTTGCAGACGACTCTGGGGTTGCGGCGCTCATTTCGCTTTACTGGCCAAAGGAGCCGGCGTACAGCTTCCAGGTCATGTGGCCAGCATGACTAAGCCACTTCTGGCAAACTAGAGCAGCGCACGGAAACGCCGTTTACCTTCCCACCGGAGCAGTACCTATTTATCTACTTGCACTTTGACGTGCTTTCGAACTGCTAGGTTGGCAGGAGCAGGGACCGAGCAATGGGAGCTCACTCCATCGCGGGGAAGGGTGGCTAATTAAGAGGTAAAAAAGAAGGTAAAGGAAAGGACAGGACCCCTGGACGGTTAAGTCCAGTCAAAGGCGACTATGGGGTTACGGCGCTCATCTCGCTCCCAGGCTGAGGGAGCCAGTGTTTGTCTGCCCACATCATTCCGGGTCATGTGGCCACCATGACTAAACTGCTTCTGGCACAAGGGAACACCATGATGGAAACCAGAGCGCATGGAAACGCCGTTTACCTTCCTGCTGCAGCAGTACCTATTTATCTACTTACACTGGCATGCTTTCAAACTGCTAGGTTGGCAGGAGCTGGGACAGAACAACGGGAGCTCACCCCGTCACAGGGATTTGAACCACCGACCTTCTGATTGGCAAGCCCAAGAGGCTCAGTGGTTTAGACCACAGCGCCACCCTAAACAACACCACACTAAAAGCCTACATACCAAGACACAGTGTGTTCATGACCCATCATACATGTATCATGAACTAACTCTTTTTACTTCACATCAGCTGACTCCAGCTTCCTCCCCAAATGTGTTTTAAGTTTATAACTATTTCTAACAGTAGTATGAGGCTTTGAGGTGGAAGCTGCTTGAAGGCTATCTGCTAAAGGAAATTGCTGCTTTTGCAAAGGAGCTATTTCCTCGTCTTCTTTTTTCCCCAGCAGCACCTCTATCTAAACCTCCTTTTAAAACTTGGAGAAGCATATGCTTCTTCCAAAACATGTGACTCTCCATTAAATATAGGTCCACAGTAGAAAGGATGGGACTGTACATGCTTGGCCAAAATGCATAAGCTGGATGAAAGGTGTGGTTAAAGGCCCATCCAGTACAGTAATTAGATCTTTGGAAAAGAATAAGGGAAATCCAAGTTCCGATCCCCACATGGCCAAGAAGCTAGTTGACCTTGGTCTGGTTGCTGTCTTTCAGCCTAGCTGCCTCGCAACAACCAGGGGTGCTGTGCTGAGCTCTTAGGATAAAAATGTAATAAATGTGCCCCCTCCCTTGGATCCTTTGACCTGCTGTTTTGATTGTCAGATGCTGAGGAATAACCAAAGGAGAGATTTCTCCCACACTCTGCTTGCCACTCTGTGGCATTTGCTTACTGTCACATGGAATATTTAGCTGGCTAGATCATTGGTATACATTCTTAAATATTAGCAAATGGTGTGAACCCAAAGAAATCACAGTTTGCCTCTCATATCCAATTTGTTTTCAGCACAGCCTATGGCTAAGGTTTACATTTGTGTGCAAATGACTTTTCTCTCTGTTTTCATAGGTCATGAAACGGGGAGATTCAGAATATGGTTCATTTGTCTGAACTTTTGTAACGTCCTTTGCTTTTAGGCTGAGCTGACAAGTAAATATTTAAAGAGTTTGTCTCATGAAATGTAATCTGCATGCATGGAAAGTGTTGAGAACAACTCAAACAAGACATGGGGGGACGCTGGGGATTTCGGATAATTGACTGGGGTGTGTCTAGGTTGTCATTTTGACTTGCTCTTCAGTTAGAAGTAGCTTAACATTATGTGAAGTGAATTTCTGAGTTCTAGTATTCTTTCCTAAGTGTCTATTCAGGGTAACTGAGACATGGAATTATTATAAGAAGAAGAATAAAAAATACCCCAAGCCCAAGTAGTTATAATGTTAGTGAATAGTCCACGACATGAACTAGTGTCTGAAGGGGGTGGCAGGCTCAAAGAAGACTGACAGCTGCTAACAAATGTATAACAAGGTGGCAGAGCATACATAATTCATCTTATCAAATTCACTAAGAAGTATAAAGATAGAATTCCAAATATTGAGTTGGAACAACCTAATTAAACTCAAATGCGTGTCATATGGCTAATACCCTGGGATCCGTGCTGATATACAGGATAATCTCCTCATTAATAGTATTTAGCCAATAATGTAATGAGATAAAATGAGTGCTTAGAGCAACTAGATACCAATCAAAACCAAGAAGAACCTAATTCCCTGTATTTTTCTCATACCCTCCGTTTATTTCCTAGCTGCTACAATGGGTATTTAGAAGAAAACCTTTTATTAAATTAGGCCAAATGCTAAGTAATGCAGGCTTGTAATTTAGGATTACAATTAAATGTTCGTTAATGTTTCCGCAAGTCTGTTGATAAAGGGGGTAGGGCGCAAAGAGGCGAATGATAAAAATGTGCCTGTGTCTCTACTGAGGTGAACAGAATTATTTTTCCTGCTTCTCTGATCTAAGTGGAACTGAGCTGCAGCAACAACAACAAAGAGATCCATGCACAAAGGTTCGCAGTGTCTCAGTTGTCATGATGTGGTGTAGAATGGAAATCAAAAGCACTCTCCCTATGGGAAGCCAATGTTTTTCTTTTCCTTGAAACTGGCCTCTGAAGCCTTGTGGAAAACCTCTTCAATGCTGTGGTAACTTCCTGAATTCATCTATCACAGTCAGAATTCAGTAAAATGACACTGTGGCCATGCTTTATGGTTATATGGTGAGTTACTGTGTTTGTGTCTTTGTGTACGCAGACAAACAAGCCTAATCTAGTTCCATTCATTTCAATACACTGAATCAGCATTTAGTTCAGCTGCTTGTAGCAGCAAATTGTAGATGGTTAGGCTGAATGTCTCTTCTTGTGAGCCTCATTCTAATCATTGGGAGGCAGAGATACACATTGATCTATCCCCCTTATGTTGTTTTATGTATTTCAAAACAGCTATTGAATTAATTAAAGAAATTATGCACACCTTGTATATTTAAAAGGGAAGATTATTCGTATTCTGTTTAAGGGGGAATTAAGTCGCATTAAATGATGTAGCAAAACAACTGTGAAGGTAAGAAGCTGCTTTGCAGACCTCTAATTAGATGCTGATGCAGGTGGCGCTGTGGTCTAAACCACTGAGCCTCTTGTGCCTCAGAAGCCTCAGAAGGTTGGTGGTTCGAATCCCCGCAACGGGGTGAGCTCCCATTCCTTGGTCCCAGCTCTTGCCAACCTAGCAGTTCCGAAGCACGCCAAAAATGCAAGTAGATAAATAGGTACCACTGCAGTGGGAAGGTAAACGACGTTCCCATGCGCTGCTCTAATTTTGCCAGATGTGGCTTAGCCATGCTGGCCACATGACCCGGAAAAACTGCGGCTCCCTCGGCCTGTAAAGCAAGATGAGCACTGCAACCCTAGAGTTTTCTGTGACTGGACTTAACTGTCAGGGGTCCTTTACCTTTACCTTTTTAATCAGATGCTGAAGCAAACATGAACTTGTCATATCAGAAATGGTCCAGATATGCACTGTAGTTCCTGGAAAGACTGATTTAAACTTTATGATGAATTCCGTACTTGAAACAGGTGGAAAGGGAAGATTGCGAGTGGGAGGAGGTCAAAATGAAGTTTCTGAGCAGAGTGTGGCATTACTTTTGAACCACTTTGCTATGCAAATTAGATGGGAGGTGAGACGTTGATCTGAAAAGCGGATTGCTTTGGATTAGACACCCACCAAGACAGCAGTTTAATCTGGCAGCCAATTCACAACCAAACTAATTTTGCAAAGAACCTGCAAGTGAAGAACAGGCTGTCGCATTGTAATGAAAACTAGGGTGGCAGATTTCCTAGTAAGTGACAGATTGTGTGTTTGCTCATATGAAATTCTATGGCAGGCTTAGGAATGGCAGAGAGCAAGGGGAATGAAGCATCACTAGTAAGCAAAGATCCCACCCCTGCTTTTCCCATCCTTAAACAGAGGACACGTTGACTTATTCACCCCACCCCACCACTCCCAACAAAGGTTACAGAAACAGAATTTTGCTCTCTCCTTATATTTATGGTGCTGAAAAAGGAGCTACTAAAGAGGATTCTTCAGTACTTGAACTTATTTAACAAGATTTATGTACCTCTTAACCAGCACAAACTGATAACAGAACAATCCTAACTACAGGCAGACAGTGCCATCTTAAATTACAGTTGTATCTTGGTTTTCAAACAGAATGCATTCGGGAAGTCCGTTCAACTTCCGAAACGTTCGGAAACCGAGGCGCGGCTTTCGGTTGGCTGCAGGAGTGTCCAGAAGCCGCAGAAGCTGTGCCGGACGTTCGGCTTCTGAGGCAAAGTTTGCAAACCGGAACACCTACTTCTGAGTTTGCGACATTCGAATTACAAGTTATTCATGAACTAAACTGTTCAAAAACCAAGGTACGACTGTACCCTTATTTCAAACCCAGTTCAGGAGGAATTTGTTTTATACCACTCTTTTTGCCATTTAAGTTCCACTAGGTTCCTAGGTCACATAACGTGAGTTGAAAGGGGTTTGGAAAAGGTGCAAGCCTCTCCTTGTTCTGTCACTTGGAGTGGAGGGACTTGCACTGGCATAAACCTTTCTGAGCCCCCAGTGAATAGGGGTGTTTTATGCTGGCATATCTTTGGCTCAGCCAAGGTGAAGGACCTGATACCTGCTGAACCCAGTCTCAGCTGGGAAAGCCCAATATCCATCCAGTCCAAACTCTCACCCTGGTGGATCTTGAGTTTGGATTGTCCTATGAGTGGTTTACATAAAACCACACAAAATATATACAAACAAACTTTAAAAGCAAGTAGACATAACGCTGATCAAGATATAGATTAAAAACGAGCACTTTTACAGCATATACATCATAAACATTGCAGAGAGCTAGTACAAGGAAATAGATATGTTTAAGGTGTGTGTGTTTGTGTGTATGTTTGGTGTGAGGGTGTGTGTAATAGCATTGTTTCTCCAAGGTGATGCAAGCTTTGCAAAGAGTGGCTATAGGAATATGAAAAATGACAGGTGGAATTAAGACTCCAAGCTCCTCAGAAGGAATGAGGTCATGTTTGGCAAAATACATTAGTATCACCTACTGAGGCCACTAGAAATAATAAAATATGCTTGAAATACACAATACATTACTACCTGTTATTTTAAAAAATCTTTGGTGATTTAAAAAAATACATTATATGAAAAACAATTCTGGTATCATGTGAAAACTGATGGGGAAATACAAAGTTTCTTCAGACACATGAAAGATAAGTAGTGGCTGGGAAATAATAATAATAATAATAATAATAATAATAATAATAATAATTATTATTATTATTATTATTATTATTATTATTTATACCCCACCCATCTGGGCGGCTTCCAACAAAACACTAAAATACAATAACCTATTAAACATTAAAAGCTTCCCTAAACATGGCTGCCTTCAGATGTCTTCTAAAAGTTTGGTAGTTATTTTTCTCTTTGACATCTGGTGGGAGGGTGTTCCACAGGGCGGGTGCCACTACCAAGAAGGCCCTCAGCCTGGTTCCCTGTAACTTGGCTTCTCGCAGCAAGGGAACTGCCAGAAGGCCCTCGGCGCTGGACCTCAGTGTCCAGGCAGAACGATGGGGGTGGAGACGCTTCTTCAGGTATACTGGACTGAGGCCATTTAGGGCTTTAAAGGTCAGCACCAACACTTTGAATTGTGCTCGGAATCGTACTGGGAGCCAGTGTAGGTCTTTCAAGACCAGTGTTATATGGTCTCGGCGGCTGCTCCCAGTCACCAGTCTAGCTGCCACATTCTGGATTAGTTTTAGTTTCCGGGTCACCTTCAAAGGTAGCCCCACGTAGAGCGCATTGCAGTAGTCCAAGTGAGAGATAACTAGAGCATGCACCACTCTGGCGAGACAGTCCACGGGCAGATAGGATCTCAGCCTGCGTACTAGATGGAGCTGATAAACAGCTGCCCTGGACACAGAATTGACGTGCGCCTCCATGGACAGCTGTGAGTCCAGAATGACTCCCAGGCTGCGCACCTGGTTCTTCAGGGGCATAGCTACCCCATTCAGGACCAGGGAGTCCTCCACACCCGCGCCCCTCCTGTCCCCCCCCCAAACAGTACTTCTGTCTTGTCAGGATTCAACCTCAATCTGTTAGCCGCCATCCATCCTCCAACCGCCTCCAGATGCTCACACAGGACCTTCACCGCCTTCACTGGTTCTGATTTGAAAGAGAGGTAGAGTTGGGTATCATCCGCATACTGATGAACACCCAGCCCAAACCCCCTGAAGATCTCTCCCAGCAGCTGCATGTAGATGTTGAAGAGCATGGGGGAGAGGACGGAACCCTGAGGCACCCCACAAGTGAGAGCCCAGGGGTCTGAACACTCATCCCCCACCACCACTTTCTGAACACGGCCCAGGAGGAAGGAGCGGAACCACTGTATAACAGTGCCCCCAGCTCCCAGCCCCTCTAGACGGTCCAGAAGGTTGTTATGGTCGATGGTGTCAAAAGCCGCTGAGAGATCCAGCAGAACTTGGAAACAGCTCTCACCTTTGTCCCTAGCCTGCCAGAGATCATCGACCAGTGCAACCAAGGCAGTTTCAGTCCCATGATGAGGCCTGAATCCGGAGTGGAAGGGATCCAAATGGTCCGCTTCTTCTAGGCGTGCCTGGAGTTGTTCAGCAACCACTCACTCAATCACCTTGCCCAAGAATGGAAGGATGGATAGATATAATTATGATCTCCTGAAAGCTAGGCAATATCCTGATGTCCAGGTCATACAGATTATTGGTATGGGGGGCACTGCGACTCAGTGGGAGAAATCTGCTTTGCATGCAGAAGGTTGCAGATTCAATCAAGGTGAGTCAATGGTCTGACTCAATATAAAGCAAATTCCTATAATTCCCAATTGGTCTTGATCCAGCATGGTGGTTCTTGTGCTTCCTGTGACGTCTGTGTTGCAGGATGTTTCTAAACGTTGCCGAATAACCACAATGTTAATTTAGGGAAAACATGCAATATACTTTTCCTTCTCAAAAAAAAATAAAAATTAAAAAATCCTGGTCCACTATTCTTTTACCTTTTAAAATGCAAAAGTTAACCTCTGCACTGACTTTTAACAACACTTCACTGCAGACAGGCAACAATGAAATCCATTTATGGCCAGCATAAAATACAGATGAAGACATTAAGTTGTTTCTACATTAGTTTTTGAAATGTGATAAAAACTGATAAGGATTTCCTGCCAACTTTGATTAAGAATGCAAAAAAAGTAAGATTGGCACATTAGTTTTTGAAATGTGATAAAAACTGATAAGGATTTCCTGCTAACTTTGATTAAGAATGTAAAAACAGTAAGATTGGCGCAGCAATAAAACTGCTAGCACATTTGCAAAGCTAAGTATGGTTTCAAATTGGATGGACCGCATGCTGAGATATCTGCATGGCAGGGGGTTGGACTAGATGACCCTTGGTGTCCCTTCAAACTCTACCTTTCTATAATTCTATGTATCTATGATAATGGGAACTGGAGATGCAGTGGGTCTTTAGTAGATAGAACTGCAGATATATAATCTGCAGGACTGAGATATGCTTAGAAGAGAGAGGCTGTTGGAATAACCAAGGTTAGGATGTGAGAAGAGAAGAAGCATTGCTCTTTATTAAAAAGAAATATTACAGCTCAGGTCTATACTTGGAGAAGCAGAATCTGTAACAAGATGTTGCAGGGCATCCTTATCTCCCAGCAGGAGTGCTCCTGTTCAGAGTGCCAGCAGGTGTTTCCATTTCCTGTCCATTTTTCTTTCTTTACTGTCAATATTTCCTGACTACTGAGCATGCTCAGTGCTTACTGGGCTAGCTGGGCTAAGAGCCAGTTAGAGTGCCAGACTAGGAACTGGGAAATCAGGGTTCTAATCCCCAGTAGACCAAGAAACTCATGTGATCTTGGGCCAGTCAGAGTCCCTCAGCCTAATCTACCTCAGACGGTTATTGTGAGGATAAAATGGAGTGAGGGGCTTTCCTGGATTAGTTGTAAAGGCATTTTGTGACCTTCAATCTGATGGGGAGATGGAAGCCTGGGCAAAAAGATATGTCTTCAGGAAACATCCAAGGCAATGTAGTATGGGCAGGCAATTGGAACTGATGCAATAAACTCCTTGCCCCATTGCCTTGTGGAGAGCAAATTTCTGATGCTGGGAGCCTTCTATACTCACAAGTTCTCCCTGCATGGTTTCAGGTTCCTTCAGGTGCTATGGCCTGAAGAGAAATACAGGTAGAACAGGCCTGTATGTTTTAGCTCTATCACCCAGATCTAGGGGACTCCTCTGTTCCCTTCAGGAATTTTCAGCTGCTGTGAGGAACCTTGTGTATCTGTGGAGGCGTCCTGTATAAGAGGGATCAGGGTTCAGAAAGCTTCAGAACCCTGAATAAATGGGGGGTCTTGAATCATGGGGGCAACCTTCATGAGTACAGGATGCTCCCCTGTTCAAGCCCTTCATGATTTGGGGCTGGGGACAAATAATTTAGCTTTCCCTTTTGATTTTACACATGAGCTTCTGCATAGGGGTTGACTAGTTTATCCCAGTTAGTTGATCATGGGTTTCCATAATAACACTTTGTGTCATCAGCTATGCTTCATAGATTAAAAATGCAGAGAGCCATGTTGGTCTGTGAGGAAAGGAATGGAAACAGGAGAAAGTATAGTGATGCCTTAATGAGGAGGGCCAAGTGAATGTCACAAAACAACAGTGTAACTTTCATGTTTCACCGAACTTTCTCAGGCTGGGTGCTAAAGAAAAAGATGGTGTGAGTCAGTGGAGCAGCAACTGGGAAAGAGAATATTAAAGGTGCTGTTTGTAAAGGGAATGGTAGAGACATGTCTGTAATGTGCCCAGGCTTAAGATGGTGATTCAGGAAGCTCTTTACAGAGCAATTATGTTCCTTTGTGCCAAGTGTAGAAGATCTCAGGTGGCATCAAAGTGTACAGGAACAGCAAAGCAGTGATTGTTTTCCTTTTGAAAATAGAGAAGCACCTACAGTAGTTTCTCAGATCTACAGCTTTGGTAGTACAAGTGGCATTGATAGAGAGCACTCCATTTTTCAAGCAATTTCATAAAATATACTAGCCCTCTTACTGTCTTGGACACCTATCTGTGTAAATTATTTGTGGTCCAGATCCAACCAGTGTCATTCTCCAATATAATCTCCCATGTTCTCGGAAACAAAAAGTTTGCATAGTGTATATTTCCAACTGTTTCTTAACTAATGAATGAGAAATAGTAGTTGCTGAGGTCTTCCACTAGGGAGTACCATTGCACTTCTGAATGAGAAAGGCAAGTTGGCAAATGCTTCCATGGAATGTATGTACCAGAGTGCTTTTGGATTTTTCTGTTCTGTAAAATATCACCATCACCAATATCTTTGATAGCTATAAATAAATTTGTTCTTTACTTTGTTTACTCTTCCTGCCAGTGCCTGGTGGTTCATCTTAATGTAAAAAGAAACCACTGGAATGCCAAATTTCAGAGGGCTTCTTTGTTTTAAAGCAACTAGCATAATCGTAACTGTCCATAACTATGAGTTAATCTGAAAATTATTGTAATCACTGCAAAAAAAGCAATGTAGAGTCATCACTCATCACTTTACCACAATATCAAATTACTGCTGGTATTTTTGTTTTAGGGTTGTTGTAAGGAAGAAAAGGGCTGCAGGAGAACCGTGTATATCATCCACCATAGGCTCCTTGGAAGAAAAAAGTAGCATATAAATATATATAAAAAACAAGATAAAATAATTATCTGGACTTAGGTTGTAGGGTATTTCCAGCCAAACCAGAGTCATGGAGCAAAAAGGAAGGTTGGGGTTAAGATCATTGGTTCTGTAAGAATTCTGAGGATGCTACCTTTCTTTAAAACAAAGTTTCTAGACCTATTGGTGATGGAAAATGTGCATGTTAAGTATGACAGAAAGGGCTGCAGCTCAGTTGTAAAGCACAAACTTTACATGTAGAAGGTTCTAAGTTCAGCTTCTAGTGTTCCAGTTCCACATAGGGCAGGAAAGACTTCTGTCTAAAACCCTGCTGAACTGCTGCCATTCAGTGTAGACAATATTGTGCTAGATGGACCAATGGTCAGATTTGCTGCTATGCAGCTTCCTATGTCTATGACAGTTATGCATACCAGAAATCAAATAAAAACAAAATCCCTATGAAGTTTAATGAATAATTGTTCAGATTTATTGAAATTTCAGATCTACTAATTTCTCATCCTGACTTCAGCTAGTTTAATAGTACAAAGGGCAGAATCCTACTGCTTTTGCTAGTGAAACAAGACATTGCTACAGTTCACATGCCTTTGTGTAAAAATCTTGCTGATCCTCAACATAGCTCAGTTAAGTGCACAAGTCTTCTAAGAATGGAAATATTTCAGCACTTCTCTGGCTATTGGTTTCTTCCTGTCCTCTTTCACTGATATGCACTTCATAAAAGTGACACCCTATCACAACCAGTCATTCTTTCTTAGGCAGCTCTAAAAATACATTGGAAGCTGCAGATAAAAACTGGCCCCAAGATCCACTCTGTTTAAGTGCTCATCCTGGGAGCACAACCACCACAAGAATCATGCAATGTTAACATGTCTGCCCTCGCTGCGTCAGTGTGCAGCCGGTCACACTGGCACTACAGGGTGGCACAGAGTCACTCTGTTGGAAATAGCTACCAGCAGCAGACATCCTATGAGGGCATTGGGCCAGGTCGGATGCCATTCCAGGTAGCACAATCACAGCACCACACATTTCTTTTTAACGAAGGTACTGGGCTTTTGCAAACTTATCCACAGGATCAGGATAACAGGTTGATAAGGTAATTTATTGTATTGACTAGAGGTAAAGTTTTTTATTGTTTCATGCCACCCCAATCTCTGAGCAGTATGAGATTTCAGGGGTTCCATGTGCTCACCCGAGGTTCATATTTCCTTTGGGAACAAGGCACAGAGGAGAATGTGGTGTCTTCATGATATATGGTTTATTTACACACAAATATAACCTGAGCCTACGATGGATGTGCTTGTAGCATCAACACCCCAAAAAGGTATTGATCTCCCATAGGCACAGCCTTGGATTCAAACAGAAATCAAACTTTGCTCTCAAACATTGCTCTGAGTCTTTCTCTAGCCCATCTTGCCATCTCTCACATAGCCCCTTTGCTTCATTTATCTTAACTGCCCATCACCCAGGCTATCACCTCGACACAAGAAGTAAGCCTGGCTTATATTTTAACACTTGCTGGAAAATAAAAGCAAAATAAAATAAATTACTAAGATAACATAACACCCCCAGCGTTAATGCTTTTTTGTTTTAAATGACTCACATTACCAAGAGCTTAGAGGCAGGCAGTTATGACAGAATGCTTCTTTCAGAAGAAAAACAAGACTGAAATTGTATTTCCTTGTCTTCAATTTAAACTTTAAACTATGAATTAATGCTGCAAAGGTAGATAACATTATTATGTTATCCTTTAGTGGCTAGGGAATTGCCAAGTGCTTTAGTTCTTTGTCTCAGAAGAAATGAGACATGTTAAATTAACGAGACAATGACTTTCTTTCTGTGAGGTATAAAAATCAAAGTCTATTTTGCTTTACAGTGTAAATTAGTTTCACACAGATGTCATACCCCAGAAGAACAGCTTTATCAGAACTGCTTCAACTGTTGCTTTGCCTTACTCATGTTCTGAATATGTGTTGGGACATGGCCAGAAATGAGAAATGCAGTGCATGAGCACAGACAACCACAGCGAGGGGTTAGCTTACTATAAAGTGCTCAAGGGCACTTGATAAGCTAGTGGTCCAAACTAAACCAGACCAAAAGAAGTCCCATGCGAGTTATCTATTGCAGGACAATAGCATTTAAGTGACTTCAGGGTGCTGGTGCTGGTGTTTGGAATGTCACCCGGTTTGGAATGCCACCCTGTTAAAATATTGTCGACACCAGGGGTAGCCAATGTAGTGTCTTTCAGATATTGTTGAACTCCAACTCGCATCAGCCTTAGTTATTCTGGACAATGATAAGGTACAATGGGAGTTACAGTCCAATAACATTTGGATAGCAACATGTTAGCTACTTTCAGTCTACATTCTATGCAATTATGGACTATTTGTAAAGAACTGGAGCCATTTTTAAAGTGAACAAGCTATTAAGGTCCAGCAGAACATGTAATATATGGTCAAACTGCACCAGTACAGTGGTTCCCAATTAGCTAATTACTGAGGACTCCCTATTTTTCAAATCCAAGCCACAGACCCCCTACTTTGATCTCTATGGTAGTTAAACAATAACTATAGTAAACTACAGTCTTCATAAAAGTTTTCAGTGGAGTGCATAGCACCTGCAATAAGCTACAGACAACAACTGATTGAACAGAATTTGATCTGAAGCACAGCTTCTTTTTAATTATTTCCCCCCTCAGTCAGTCACTATCATTCTGCCACTCAGGCTCATGGCTTCATTATAAATATTTTTAAGACACTGCTAATTACATATATATATATATATATATATATATATATATATATATATATATATATTAGTATTAAACCCTGCAAATACCTTGTATAGATGCCTCACCAACATCTTGATCAAAGAAAATGGGGGACTTTAGCCAGGAAAAGCCTAATGTATTGATTTCCGGCAGATTATTAGCGTGCAAGCAAATTGGTCTGTTTCTAGAATAGGACTTGCACCAGACTTTCAGCCTAAATGTTGAATCTGAAGAATGATGATGATGACGACGACGACGATGATGATTTATTTGTGCCCCGCTCATCTGACTGGGTTGCCCCAGCCACTCTGATCTCCCTGCAGAGTTGTAACCAAACTGACAAACAGCTCTCAGCCAGCAGCTACTTATACTATGCCTGTGAGGGGACTCTATATTTGAGAAGCTTTAATTAAAATGCTGAAGGGGACTCTTGTTCCAACAAATTTCTATCTTCTTGGCTAAATATGAAACAAATATTTAGAATAGGAAGCATATACATAGGGGTGGGGGGAAGCCAGAAGTACCATAAATTATCGACTTTAAAGAAGTATTTCAGAACAGGTGCTGATGTATTTTGAAGTAGGCATTTGCTCATTTCTACAGCCTTCTACAATGGAAGATCAGATTATATGGAACAGCCAGCATTGGCTTTTGTACTCAGCTCCTGTTGTTCTGTTGCACAATAGCTGCTGGGTTTGTTTTCTTGTTCTATGCATGTCTCTAATCCTTTGAGTTATGCTAGCAGCTGGGCAAGTTCAGAGAACAGTGAACAGGCACACACATGGCTTGGATGCCAGGACTCGCCAACTCATCCTTCATGTCGCTCTTCTCCTCCACCCCCATCCTTTCTCCAGGTTCTCCAGCCAAAGATTAGTGTAGAGAGTTAGAAGCAATGTGAGCTAGAAGCTTAGAGCAGAGTTAGGAGTGATGCCATGGAGAAGGCAGGCAGCAAGCTGCAAAGCCAGAGAAGCAGAGCACAATGTTTAATGTCTGTTTGAATCCAAGGCTGCAGATATGGGAGAAACCTTTTGGGTTGTTAATGCTGTGAGCCCCTCCATTGTAGGCTTCAGGTTGTGTATATATGTATGTATAAATAAACCATATATCATAAAGACACCATAGTTTCCACTGTGCTTCATTTCCAAAATAAAACACACACCCTGGGTGAGTGCCTGGAATCCCTGGAATCTTGTACCATTCTGAGATTAGGGTGGCATGCAATAGCATTTTAGACCATTGCTAGGAATGTTTATGTTTAATTTATGCCTGTAGAATTAATGTTCTCCACATCGAGTGTGTATTACATGGCCTAAATATTTTAAAATTCACTAAGCAAGTACTTAAATTCTGTCCTCCTCTGAGGTTCTATCCTGATATGAAAACAAAACAAAGCTGTTTGACATGCTCCCTATGTTTTCCTGTGAACAATTAACTGTATTTAAGGATTTAAAAGCTTTGTGCCAGTTTTGTTTGGCAGTCACGACAAATGTCTTTTGCATTTTTAGCACTTATCTAAAAGCAGGAACACATCCTGCCTTGAAGCTTTTATTCATGACACCAAAGTCATTTGGAGCCTGTAGATATTTTTTCTAACACATTTTCCTAATATGGTTGGCACTATGTGGGTGCTAATCTGGAGTAGTTAAGAGGCTCAGTTTCATCTCCCATACAATGCACTAGAGGTATACTTAGGGATGATAATGTCGTTTGGCTAAAGCATCCTGTTTAAACTACATTCAGGATATGGTTTGGATTACTCAGGGGCAACTATTCCAAATAATGTAAGGTGATGATTTGCAGTTGATCCGGCTGCTAACATAAAGGGATAGTTAATTAATGAAACTACACAGCCTTTGTAGGCAGATGGGGAAAAACATAAGCAGTAAACTATCTCTCTTTTAGTCTGCTCATTAGATATTAAGAGTCCATTAACCATGTAATGCACTCATTTAAATTTTGGATAAGGCCTTCAAGAGATTTGAATTACTCTGTTTAAAAACCACAGAAACTAAAACAACATACACAGAGAGAGTGATCTGCCTAGAGAAGAACAAACACTCTTAGCTTGCCAGTTACTCACCTGTCCCCCAATTACAGAGTAGGACTGTGTACACACCATATATCTAAGTCACTACCTGAAGAATTATTGGAAGCAGAGGTTGCTTAGGGGGCTGGGAGTTGTAGCTCTGTGCAAAGCAAACTAGAGTACTCTCCCCCTTTGTGGGGGAGGGAAGAAGAGATGTCCTTTAAATGTATGGTGTGTATGCAGAATATAGACACTTGGCCAATATGTGGCTGTCAGCCTATGTCTTTGAGGACCAAGTCTACTTCTATGTCCACTAAATCCACTAGATCACACTGACTCATGTTAGGTCAAAGTCAAAGTTATACACAAATAACTTTGCTCACCTTGACAGGACCAAGAGACACACAAATGCTTGGCCTCTCAGACATTTCTCCTTGTTATCTTAGCATTAAAACAGAAAATAAGGCTAGCTGCAGTGAGGGAAATGTACTTAGCACATGTTCAGAGCCAATCTAGGATCCTCTGTGTAAATGCTTCAAGTATTTCTCATTTCAACATAGTATTTTATTTTACTGTAAAAATGGTTGCAAAATCAATCCAGAGGGAGTGTTTTCTGATGATACATATCATATGAAATGTTGGAAATACGTATTACCAAGTGCATGGTCGATTTCAGTCATCAGACATATCAGTCCTGCGGCCTATAAAAAGCCATGGCAGTATATGCCACGTTTAGCTGAGAGAAACACATGTTTTCTGCAGTGAACTAAATGGAATGTAAAGGCTGTTTTTGATTGTGTTTACTTAATTAAGATTAAAAAGACGTACTGCTGTATGTTCAAGCTGAGCCTTAGTCTGTGGGAAATGTCAGGCAGCATTAGGCTCATTGTCGACACTGGCCTAATTTCTGTTGATGTTAATTAAAAAGTTTTAGTTCGCCAAGTCAAGGAGAAATAGTGGTTGATGGCCCTGAAATTAATTTAGAAAGTGGCAACTTGCTTTGTCAATCCACCTCATGTACTTGAAAATAACTCAGCGGGTTGGAGGAAATAATCCTTCAGTTCAGATGCTTCCTGACTCCATTTAACACAACACCATGCCTGGCCTTCTTCAAAACCCTGCCAGTGCAATTCTCTACATGTCTGCTCAGAGGTAATCCCCACTGTGTTCAATGGACTTACTTCCAGACTAGGATGTAGATTTGTAGCCTGGCAGCATAATCCTCTGCATATTTTACCCAGAGGTAAGTGGTACTGTGGGCAAACAAAGCAGGATGAATTTTCACTAAACAAGTCCTCTGGAAGCAACACGAAACTATGAAACCAGGGAAATCCTGGCTGTGAATCCTGGAGGACCTGCTTCTTGCCTGGCAGACCTTTTCCCTCTGGTCTAGAAGGGCTGGGCCCTGACTGACTCCAGCTACAAAAGCTGAAGCTGCTGAACAGAATCTTGGACTGTGGGGTTAATTTGTGTGTATTATTTTTCTGAGGGAGGGGAGTTGTGCCTGGGAAGAGAGGAGCTAGGGAGAGGAAGGGACAGTTGCAGTGGTTCAGGGAAGGAGGAGGTATGGTGTGGAAGGTGAGACAGGCTGGGTAAGGGGTACACAGCACTGACAGTTAGTGACTCTGCCGTGTGCCCATTCCTCCTCCAGCCTGGGAAATTGTTGTCCTATCAGCCAGCTGTTGGGTCTGCAGATGCTGCTGCTGCTGAATGCCAGGTCACCTCTGAACAAGACCTCCCTCATCCATGATCAGATTGTGGATGAGGAGGCTGATCTGACCTGCATCACTGAGACCTGGGTGGATGAGCAAGGTGGAGTTTTTCTCACCCAATGGTGCTCACCTGAGTATTCAGTGCAGAATCAGGGCAGACTTGAGGGTCTGGGAGGGAGAGTTAGGTAAAGTCGTGACTGACTCTGGGGTTGCTGTGCTCATCTCGCTTTATTGGCCGAGGGAGCGGCGTACAGCTTCCGGGTCATGTGGCCAGCATGACTAAGCCACTTCTGGTGAACCAGAGCAGCACACGGAAACGCTGTTTGCCATCCCGCCAGAGTGGTACCTATTTATTTACCTGCACTTTGTTTGTTTTTTAAAATAATATTTATTGCTTTTAAAGATTACAGAAAAAGAAGAAAAGAGAAAATTTAAAGACAAACGAAGAAAGAAAAAACAAAACAAAACAAAAAAGTGAAAAAACACCACAATACAATACAGTATACAAATAATATAAACCCCAACCCAATCCCATTAAGCTAAACACATAAATAAATCTAAATAAAACAGTTTAAAATACATCTCTCCTTTTCCATATTCTATCCTTCATTTCCTTGTTTCCTCGACTTCCTCACATCTCCCTTTTTGTATTCCCATTCTTCTAATTATTTCAGCAAATCCTTTCCATCTTTCTGTTTTTTATCGTCTTATAAATAACATATTTTTAACCTTATTTCCCTTTAAAACTAAATTACTTATCTATTCTTAACTTCTTCTAACATTTCTACTAAATCCATATAATAACATTCCACGATTTTTCTAACAGTCATTAATTTTGCAAAATTTCTAAATGTAAGCTTTAGCTTCCCAATCTTCCTCCACCCTGTCCTCTCCCCGGTTTCGGATTCTGCCAGTCCTTTCCGTCAAATCCATATATTCCATCAACCTGGAGATCTTATGTCCGAGGCTCTTAATTCTTTTCCAAGTCCCTTCTGCGGATCTTCTTCATATTCTTTGATGCTCAGGAGCAAATCTCGGGAAAACTCCAACCAAACAGAACTTTTGTTCCTTCTGAACAGCTCAGCCAAATTTCCATACTTGAAACTAAGGTCCATAGGGTATTTCAGAACGTATTTCAGGATTCCTCCAAGTCCATAGGCCCCCACAGCTTCAAGCTCCTCCAGGCCCCAACCCATGTCCCAGATGTCAGTTAATCCCTGGATAAAGGGGTCTTTCCAACTTTCGTTCTTCAGTCCAAGCCAGGGTCCCATCCTCAAGCTCTGGTTTTTGCTAAAATCAATCATGCAGGGCCTCCATTTGTAATCCTCAATTTGCCTCTGTAGAACTGAGGATCCTTCTTGAGTTACTTTAAGTTTCACAACGGCATCTTTCTCCTTTTCCTCCACCATTTGTCTTGCCAAGATATTTTCCTGTACCAAGTCCATGTTGTTGCTTGCTTTTTGATTCAAGTTAGTCACTTTCTGTTCCCGGCTGTCAAGTTTGAAGATCATGTCATCTACATTTTTGTGCAGCTGTTCAAGTGAATGATTTATTTTGAGTAATGCAGTCACAATACCTTCTCCTATCAGCATTTTGAATAGTCCAAGGTCAATCTCTGATTCTCAGAAACTTTATCTTGCAGCTGGAGTTTACCCTGTTACACTCCTGTAACAGTTTCACATGCTCCCTCTAGAGGGAAGCAGTTTCAAATTGTATCAGTTCTTTCAGTCACAGAAACAGTTTCGATTTTCAGTTATTTTTCACCCTTTAATAAACTCAGAAGAGATCAATGGAAACAGTATCTTTCTAATTTTAAGTATCTGCCAAATCCGTTCTGTCAGTGAACCTTCCCCAAACGTCATCAGGCAGACCGTCCCCAGGTTCAGAGCAGTGGTAGTTTACTTTTCCCTCTCTCCTGCAGGTTCTCCCTAGGTCCACGGCTTCCCTCCTCTTCTCCTGCTTCCAAGGGGGGTTTGATATTTTTAACCAGTGGAATTTTAATCCTTTATCCAAAAACTTTCAGAGACTTTAGTTTGTAACGCCTTTGCTTCAATCTATTTACAAAAACGGGAGGCGGACTTCCTGTTTAGAGCCTTCCCGCTACTTTGCCAAATTAGAATATTTGAAGATCCAAATTTTCCAGTCTACTCACGGGTAGTTGTTTAAAGTCCAATTGTCCACAGGAAAAAGTCAGCGCTCTCCGGCAACAGCAATGCGGCTTCACTCCGTGAAAGAAGCAGTCGATTCAAAGCACCGCGCCACTCACCCCACGTCGCTCCGGATCCCCAAAACAGGGTTTCCCCGCGAGTAGGGGAGGCGCAAGAGGTGCCAGCCGAATCCCAAGTTCACAGGCTTCTCCCGCCTGTTATTTCTGTGGGTCTCCGCCTTCGCCGTGGCGGTCAGACCCTGCTTTTCACGGAGCAAGTTCCTCCCGATCGGAGGAGCTCCGCCATTGCCGGAGGCTTCAACCCGGAAGTCCTATTTGTTACGAAAAAGGAGCAATGCTGCTGAGTGCTCCAGGTGGCTGGAAAGCCAAACAGGATGTTGATGTTTTGGGACTGTACCGTGGGAACAAGGAACAGTCTATTATGTGCACTGAGCACCGGATGTTAGCTCAGAGTGTCACATGACCCTGTACCAGAAGTACATGGGTGGAGTTATTCTCTCTCTGCTTTTGCTGTTGAAAGAGTGCAGACATGTTTTCTCTGTACTGCTGGAAAGACAGAAATAAAGGCATGTAAATACATTTCTGTCTGTCTCTCTCCCCTCCCTGGGGAAAGGGGGGGAGGAGTGGTTGTGTTCTTCTCACGTTTGAGAAGGATCGGCCGATAGAGATCTGGCCTTGTCTTGCCGGGAGCCGAGACGGGGGAGATCAACAAGGAATCCAAGCCGGGCACCTGGAGAGTGGCCAATTCCTCTGAATTAGGCTTCAGATTCCGACACTATTTACCTGCACTTTGACATGATTTTGAACTGCTAGGTTGGCAGGAGCAGGGACCGAGCAACGGGAGCTCACCCTGTCACAGGGATTCAAACCGCCGACCTTCTGATCGGCAAGTCCTAGGCTCTGTGGTTTAACCCTCTCTCTCTCTCTCTCTCTCTCTCTCTCTCTCTCTCTCTCTCTCTCTTTCTCTCCCCCCCAGTTGGTGTGTGTGTGGGGGTCTAGAGTGTGTGCTGGTCAATCAGAACAGATTAGGGATTCTGCTGGTTTACCACCCGCCTTGCTGCTTAGCAGTCTCCTTACCTGAGCTGACAGAGCTGGTTTCAGAGGCAGTGTTGAGGACTCCCAGCCTAGTTATTTTGGGGAACTTCAACATCCCTGCCAAGGGGACTGACTGTGGGGTGGCTCAGCACTTCATGGTTGCCATGAAGACTGTGGGGCTGACCCAATATGTCACCATCCCAACACATGCAGCATACCACACTTTGGACCTTGTTTTTTCAACTTGGTAGGAAGAAGGTGGTCTGAAAGTGGACTTGCAGACACAAGATTTACCCACCCTGGAAGAGTGGCAGATGAAGATGATGGACTATATGGAATTGGCGGAAATGACTGGCAGAATCCGAGACTTGGGAGAAGAGGTGGTGGAGGAAGACTGGAAGAAATTTAAAGACTATCTTCAGAAATATTGTAAAATTAATGAATGTTAAAATTATGTTTGGATTGGCAATAAGTGGTATTCAGCAACAAAAGTTAATAAGAATATGCAAAAATGAATTGATAAATGGATGAAAATATAGAGTTATAATATGTTATGATATAGAGTTAAGATAAATGAAAGAGGGTAAGGATTTGCTGAATTGATTATGTAAATGGGAATACAAAAAGGGGAGGTGTGAGGAGGTCAAGGAAACAAGCAAATGAGCTTAAAGATATCAAAAAATGGATTTGCTTTTTGTATTTTGTATTTTCTTTTTTTCTCTTCTATGTATTTTTGTATTTTTTGTATTTTTCTTTTTCTTTGTTTTCTTTTCATTCTGTAAATCTCTGTTTTTTGTAAAACCCCAATAAATATCTTTTTTAAAAAAAGAAAGTGGACTTGCAAACTCCACCCATTTGGATTTCTTTATAGAAAAAAAAATCACAACATGAAACTTTATGAAAGAAGCATTTCTATGAGATGCTGACTTTCATCAACATTTCAGCTCATTTCTCCCTGTAATTCACTTCTGGGATGTGTGAACAAATATTTTTGTACTGAGTCCAGGATTTATTATCTCAGAATAGTTGATTATGTAAGCACCCGCCCTTCTATTGCCTCACAGCAAGCTCCGAGGATCATGCCATAAGTTGCTTGTTAATCAAACAGATGTTATATTTCTGTAGCTTTGCAGTTTAGATTGTCAACCCAGCGCCAAGTTCAGCAAGTGCTAAGCCAGTCTCACTGTCATGCTGAATGCTAATTAAACCAAGGTTGTATCATGCTTTTCTCTTTTGCTTGCCATCTGTTTATTCTGATCATTTCCCCCTCAGAAAAATCAGCTTTCCTTTCCTACTTTCATTTGCATGATCAAAATGCAGCATGCTTAATTATGAATTATAAACGTGCACATTTGAAAGCTAAATCAAGGGAAAGTAACTCCAAAAAGTGTTTCCTTTGAGGAGAACTGAAGATTTGGTGTTCATTTCCTTCAGATTTTGATTAGTTTAAAACGTGATGTAACGTGTGTGTTCATCTCACCAAATAATGCTAATTTTTTATTGTCACACAGTAAGCAAAAGGTAGCTGTGCTGACCAGAAAAAAAAAAGGATTAATGAGAAGAAGGCTGACCTGGGGTTAAAGTCACAAGGTCTGCAACTCATGGATTATGCAGTGGTTTTCAACCAGTGTGCCATGGCACCCTGGGGTGCCTTGAATGATGGCCAGGGGTGCCGCGGACAACACTGGTCTCTGTCCCTCTTTCCTTCCCTCGCTTCTCTGATACCCTCTTGCATCTCTGCCTCCCAAAGGTCTGCACAGCTGTTTGTTGCAGTAGCCCTGGCTACAAGCTCCCCAGGTGAATGGTGCATCTGGATCTGGCCAGGGGGTGTTTCCCAGGCCCCTGTGGGGCAGTGTGAGGAGGCACCTATCTTTGGGGCAGGGGGCAGCTCAGAGACCAGGGGTAGCAGCTGTGGCTTTCCAGAGGACTCCCAAGGAGAGGGGAGAGGAGAGGAGGCTGAGGGAACACTTCACAAGGGAGGGTGTTTGAAAAATGGTGAGAGACTGCCAGCTCTGCAGGCAGGGGCTGATCCAACTAGGCTCCTGAGCCCCACCGGGGTGCCACAGAATGAATGTAGTTGGTCAAGGGAGCCGTGGACTCAAAAAGGTTGAAAACATCTGGATTATGGTACAAGCTAGCAGATTTAATAGGTTAGGCTCTCATAAGTCTCCAAGGCTTCAGCGTTTAGCTGAAATTTTTCTCCACCCAAAACCTGTCTGCCTTCTTTGCTTTACACCCAGCCCAACAAAGAGTTCTGGAGAACTCTAAAGTTTGCTCACTATTTTTGATATTTTTGTGGGCCTAACAGACATCCTGTCACACTATAGATTATGGATATAGATTATACACATTTTTGTACACATTATTTGGCTGGAGACCTGTATCCCCAAATTAGATGAACTATGCATTTCGAAGGAGCATCGTGTTTCAAGTTTGCATATTGTTTCAATGAGAATTAAGTAGGTTCACATTAAAATGTAGACCAAGCCAAATTCTTCCCCACCCCTACAATGCGTAATGCCTGAGAGCAATGCTACTTTTCGAGATAAAGAGGTGCCGGAACTCACCATGAACACCTCCATCTTTCTCATAGAATAAAAACGAAACTCTCCATGTGAGGAGAGCAAGCTTTTGTAGTCTTTTTCACAGCCAGTAGTATCTTTGTTCCATCAGTTATTTGGTTGTTTAGAGGTTATATTTTTTAAAAATAAAATTTTTAAAAACGTGGGTGTTATTTAGAACTACTGCCCAGCAAAGTCACCTTTGAAATCTAAGTACCATTTTTCTTGTTGCTTGTTGCTTTCTTGTTGCAGCCAGCAGCGTAGCCTATGCTGCATTTAGAAACAGGCAGATACTTAACTGTTAAAAGTCATTTTTTTCTAGTAGATTCCTGGAATGTAAATTCTTGGCTTTGCAACTAAAATAACAGAAAACAAGTTGTGGCAATAAGTAAATATATATAAAAATCCCATCATCACCACAGCACACAGGAAGAACTTGAAGAATGTATGCACTGTGTTAGGCTACTTTTCTTTTTTTTAAAAGTGAGAGTTTCAGAAATCCTTCTGCCAGGAGGTAATGAAGAGGACCCAGTGGGTTGGCTTTTAAAGAGGATTAGGCAAATTCATGGGATGTAGGCGGCGCTGTGGGTTAAACCACAGAGCCTAGGACTTGCTGATCAGAAGGTCGGTGGTTCGAATCCCTGCGACAGGGTGAGCTCCCGTTGCTCGGTCCCTGCTCCTGCCAACCTAGCAGTTCGAAAGCACGTCAATGTGCAAGTAGATAAATAGGTACCGCTCTGGTAAGAAGGTAAACGGTCTTTCCGTGCGCTGCTTTGGTTTGCCAGAAGCAGCTTAGTCATGCTGGCCACATGACCTGGAAGCTGTACGTTGGCTCCCTCGGCCAATAAAGCAAGATGAGCGCCGCAACCCCAGAGTCGGTCACGACTGGACCTAATGGTCAGGGGTCCCTTTACCTTTACCTAGGCAAATTCATGGAATATTAAGCTATCAATGGCTATTAGCCATGATGGCTATGTTGTATCTTCACTGTTAGAGGCAGTATGTCTCTGAACAGCCATTACTGAGAACAGCAGGTGGCCAAGTGCGGTTGCACATGGTTCCTGCTTCCCACAGGCATTTGGCTGGTAACTTGAGAACCAGATGCTGGACTAAATGGGCCACTGGCTTGATCCTGCAGGCTTTTTTTAGGTTCTTAGTATTTAACAATGACTCATGTATGTATTTGTATAGTACACATACAAAACTGAAGGATGTGTATAGCAATGAAAACTAGTCAATGTGTTCATGAAAGCCACCCCTTCCTCCAGTTTGGCATGGCTCTAGATATGTTACAAAATACTTTATCACGCACTTTACAATATTTCAGTGAATAGCTAGCATTGAAATCCTCTTCAACTGTTGCTTTTTATGCTGACCTCTAGTGGACAAAATGAGTATTAAATGGAATAGAAACAAAACCAGAAGATTACAGATTAGCTGTTTTCATATATGAATCGATACAGAGCACCATTTTTTAAGCAGAAGGCTGCAAATCCTTGCAGGGGACCTAGTCCAGTTTGAAATATGGCCATTTGTTATCTTATGAGAGAGGGCTACTTTTTAATCACATTGAACCTGTTTATAGTGAAGTGTATATAACTGATCTACACCAGCAGGTATTTAAAAAGCTACGAAACATTTGCGGCCAGCTGGTTTATTGTGGCATAACTGAGATGAATTACTGTCCCTTATGGAGGATAAACAGAGCTGACAACCTAACTAAAAACTAAATATAATGGGTATGCAAAACACACCCTCATTTTTTGGAGCATTAAAAATATAGGATCATTCAAATGTAATACCAAACCATGGCTTGTTGGTATGAAAATGAATCCTAAGAAGCCTTAGTGCTTTGTGTTCATGTCACAAATGATAGTCTGCCCTTTTTTTGGTTATTCAGTATACTATGGTTTGCTACAAACTGTGTTTGAAAGTTTCCAACTACCATAAAGTTTCTAATTACTATACATGATGGCACAATGAAGGTGGAAGAAAACAGTACATTCATAAAACTAAAAAAATTCCTTCCAGTAGCACCTTAGAGACCAACTAAGTTTGTTATTGGTATGAGCTTTTGTGTGCATGCACACTTCTTCAGATACCTTCTTCTTAAAACTAGACTGTGTGTGGTATCCAAAAAAGAGTTCATTTATCACAAGGACTCCTGGCTGCACAACAGAACTCCTCCCTCTCTTTTTCTTCTTCCACACCCCCTAACACTGTTCTGTGTCTTTCCCCAGCCTTCTAGAGCAGATTTGGAGACGGCAAGGGGGCAGGTGGGGAGATGAGAGGAAGGGTAAGTTCCGTTGCACAACAAATATCCTTGCACTAGCAGAACCACCCTAGGGTTTACAGTCTTATAATAGTGAATGCAAGGAACAACCAAGTGAGAAATGGCTCATATATATATATATGAGGGAAACACTTTCAATTCTTTCTAAAAGCTCAAGAAACATAATCATTATATAACATTTAGATCACTGGGCTTTGCATACACCCAAAAATCCTTAAAGAATTAAAATGTTCGGATGACGATGACAACAACTACTCCTCACTTAAATCAAGCTCTTTTTTCTTGGAAAATTAGAAGGCAGTTAACAAGCAATCGTTTTTTGAAAAGGTATCCAAGATGGAGGAAAATATTACAGGCCAGCTAGCCTAATGCCTCTTCTGTCTAAACTGATAGACAGCATTGTTAAAGTATAATGATTAGAAGGAAGAGAAAGCCTTGCTAAGGAAGACACCACATGATTCATTTATACCCTGTCTCTTAGCCATGGGCCAAAGGTTCCCCACATCGGCATAGTGGGTGAGGTTCCCATGTTTCCTACTTGCATGTCATCTTGTTTTAAAGACATGCAGACATAAAAGTGGTGCCAAAAAAAGTATCTGAATTGACACCAGAAGGCCCAACTAACAAGGTCAACCGGACTACCAAATTTGGTACCGACTTTAATATCTGTATATGTAGTGTGCTCCGAAACAAGTACAGTGGTACCTCGGGTTAAGTACTTAATTCGTTCTGGAGGTCCGTTCTTAACATGAAACTGTTCTTAACCTGAGGTATTACTTTAGCTAATGGGGCCTCCGGCCGCTGCACGATTTCTGTTCTCATCCTGAAGCAAAGTTCTTAACCTGAGGTACTATTTCTGGGTTAGCGGAGTCTGTAACCTGAAGCGTATGTAACCCGAGGTACCACTGTATTAAATATCTTTTATGCTCAGTGGATAATTAAGTACCGTACTGTATTTTCTCAGTGGGATAGCAATCTGTACCTCAGAGCCACCCTGTGCACAGGAGTCATTGTGTGGATAAATCCTGAACTTGTGGATTAGCTGTCTTGAACCTGGCTTTAATTTCAAATCCTTTTTTTAAAAAAGGGATAGTCTACATGAAAGTGCTTGGGACTCTTGCTTTTTTTGCATTTCAAATTGAAATGGTGCAAGAGTTCATGCTTGTCCACAAGAGGGTAGCAAGATTACATAGCTGCTAATTTATGAAGATTTCAAGAATATGCCTGTTAGTGGTGCTTTTTTTAGGGCCTGTTGTTTTTCAAATGGGAACTTTGATCTAAATATTGGTTTTCAGGTGTCATGAATCAGATCCTGTAGTGTAAAAGCCATTTAAAAAGATGTAGGTCACTGATTTAATTGGAGACATCCTATTTTCGTTAGAAAAATATTGTGTTTTCGGCACCATGTGTCTTACAAACTGGGTTTAAATTTATGAAAACTTTTTACAGGAGGAAGAGATGTGTGATTTGGGTCTCCACAGAAACATGGAGTGTCAACACCATGTATTACAAATAGAGTGGAGGTGAGGAACAGGGTGAGGTACTTGCCTGCTCCTCCACCATGGCAGATGTTATGTCCAGGTAGAATATATGGCATGCTCTCCAGTATTCCCAGCCCACTGACCAGCAGAACCAAGAGATGTGATCTGATCCTTGATGATTCCTCTATCCCTGCCACAAGTGACCCATCTACTCTAATCTGCTTGAGGGTTGGAGGATCCCTCTGGAGCATATGGGGTGCATGTGAGCCATGGGTTAGAGAGAGCACCTAAAACTCCCTCTTTCCCCATTCTTCTGATTGATTTCCTCCACCAGGTAAGAGTCACCACTGGACACCATGCATGAACTGGGTCGGAAAACCATAATGAAGTATGAATATATTGGAGTTATGATAACTTTAAAACAGGATGAAAGTGGAGTAAAAACTAAGCACTTCTATAAACTTGGAGTTAAGAGGATGCTTTTTTGACAATTACCTAATAATAAATGATTCCCAAATGTCAAGTTACTTGGATGTGACTCAGCAGAAACTGTAGCTATTGGGAACTTAAAAATCTGTGGCATGAAGCCACTGAATGAAGCTGACAGACTTGTGGAAGAGACAAAAACACAATTAGTAGAGAAACATGTTGATTTTTACCCCAGCTTAGTAAAGAAAAATACTTTAGATTCATCATATCCCATTTACAACAGTTAGACAAACATCTATTTAAATCCAAGTTTGTGAACTGGGCTGCTTGACTGGAAACCTGATTTCACATATCAGCTTCTGGTAGAATCAGGAGCACATCACCTTCTCAAGGTAGAATGGGGAAAATATCTATGTGAATCAGGTTCTGGTTATTTCCTTAAAATATAGCAGATTGTTAAATGCCAATAACAAATGTTTGAGAACACTGACTCTCCCTGCATTGCCCCCAAATAAGCACATTAAAAAGTACCAGCTGGTTCACAATGTATTTCAATATAGCATTATTAAAATACATTGATGTTAAAAAATTTGGAAAAAAACATTTTACTATTTACATGTACTGTACACAGCATAATACATAAATATAAGACTGTGCCTATTGTAGGGAGTTTTAAGAGAATATTCTGGTGGATAGGCCCATCTTAAATGGAAGTAGAATCTATTTTGGTCTTCGCATTACAAAACTGCAGATATTTACCAGCAATGTAGCTATTGCTCCAGCAGAGAATGTGATATCCTTTCCACAGTTGATTAAGGCATTTCATAAAAAAGCATCAGTTTTAGTTTCATTGCATTTTACTTTGTTAAATCATGCTCCAAGCAGTTCAGGGCATTCAGCTTGTTCTTCAGCAATTTGGTTGCATTTCCAAATCAGACTATAATTCACCTCTTCAGTAATCACACTGTCATTTTTGTATGCTGGGTGGCTAGCGACAAATTGTCGCATCCATCGAGCAGCTGTCATTAACTCTCCTGATGCCCTCTTTTTTATTAGTTTCAGGTATTTTAAAATGCTGCACCTTGTATCCACATCCACTTCCACACTTTCAAGGTAAGAGTTTAAAATTGGAAGTAATCCAGGAAATGTTCCCTTCTTCCCATTGATAATTGTATCTATGCTCATTAAGATATACTCTTCGGCGTCTGTTTCTGGAACATTCTGAGCTGAGCCACATCCACCCACTGCAACATTTCCACATTTATAAATATCTTTTCTGAAATAAAACATGCCCTGCTGGACAGCATCTCGTTTCTGAGCCACTTTAATGTTTTCATCCACCTTGGACAAAGGAATAAGAAAGTCTAGTTTGTATGAGAGAATGACTCGTGTCAGCAACACCACAAATGCAACATATGCAGAATTTTCAAAGTCTGTTAACTGGACATCCATGGGTCTGAACTCAACCCTCCATCCGATATCTGAATTGGGAGGAGGAGGTTTAAATCTCATTGACTGCCAATTCGTGGACTGAATATTTTCAAAGTGGTCAGATTCATTTGCATCATCCAAGTGTAGTTTCTCTTCGAAGATAACCAATGGATCACGAATAAATAAGTGAGCAATGTGTTGGGCCAAAAGATGGTCAATGCCTTCTTTTACCAGCTGCTCATAGATTTCTTTATCTACTGCCAAATCAATGTCGTTGTATTTTTCACCACTTTCAGAGAGGTAAGCATCTATGGAATCATATCTGGATTTGTTGATTCTGTAGCGGTTGTTCTTTAATGGCTCCAACCCCTTCTCCTCCCTGGTTCTATCGTCTACCGATGCAGATATTACTCCCCAACGGCAGTCAACATCCGTCACATAGCCCCGGTAGAATGGAGCTGCTGCACTTAATGCCATCAGAATGGGACACATTGTGGCTAGCTGGTCATAAAGGTATCTCGCTTCAGAAATGCTGCAAGCCTGAAATGTTACTTGAAGGCAGCAGTTGCCCATTCCAAACCCCATAGCATCCATATATACATGGTCAGGCAGGGCTGCTTTTGCTGCTTCACCATCATCATTAGGAAATGTTTCTATAAACGGCGATGGGGTATTCCTGTCCTTAAATATTGGTATGTTTATCACTACTTTTTCTCCTCTTCTGTGCCGAATGTTTCTCGTTAAAGTACCAAACCTGGGGTGTTTGCTGATGGCTTCATCTGGGAAGAAGAGGGACTTGGAGGCTCCTGTCTCAACAGGCGTTGGGACACAATCTGGTACCGTAAATCCCGGGCAACCTAATCTTGGAAATGATGTTATAGTGCAAAGAGCTTCATTTTGTTTCAGCACTGATGCCACTTCATGCCGACGCTTTCTCATGTTCTCTTGCACAGTGTTAAATTCAGACATTGTTTCTCCATATGGCTGTCCAGGAATCCCTTCAACCATATAGCATCCATATTCTGGCTTCCACAGAGTTGGATGGTTTGAGTCTACCCTTTCAACCTTGTCTTGCAAAGTATGTGCAATTTCTTCTCCAGTTAAGGACAATCGTGCTCTCTTATTTTCATGGTCAAAAGCTACCACCATGTATTCTACCTCATCCCCCCACTGGAGCAAATCCTTGCGCCTTTCCCCGACAGCTCGGTAGATGTGCAAAAACTGGAGGATGCCGTGCTTGCGCACATGTTCTGCGTGCTGCTGCGTCTTCTCCCAGCTCAGCGGGGAGCCCTGTGTCAGAAGCCCCATGGCCCTCAAGGGAAGCCGTGAGGAGAGCTGAGATACCACAGGAAGGAGACATAGGAAGTGGCTGAGGGGACGGAAAGCTTGGCTGCCGAGAGGGTGTGGGAAAGAAGCAGATCAGCCGTGATGAAAATTATTTCAGATGGTGTAAAAGGCAGAAGAATTAGGAGGAGGGAGAGAAAGGAAGATATACTACTATTCTCTTAACTTCTCTTTCACTTCCATTAAGCTGCCTGGCCCCCAGGATGGAGTGGTCCCTGGTTCATGCTCTTATGGCTACACTGGAAGAAGAAAGTTTTGAGGAGGCTGTCAGCGACTGTGTATATATAGATGTACTGTGTATAGATGCGTGTGGTAGCAAAGACTGTGTCAGCAGCAGGGCACACTTGGTTAGGGGTAGAGGAGGGACATTGGTCCTTTATGTTGAATTTCTGTAATGGGATAATTTGCTTTGTCCTAGGTTGAAGGAGAGAGTGTACACAATTTTTTATATATAAATGAGCTGAGTGGGTTGGGTTGTTGTCCTCAACGCAAAGCCAACAATTGCAATCCACCAAACTCACATGCGCAGCGGAAATCATGTGACATATCTGTGGTATTGTCAAGGAGCATGGCTAGTTGGAGGCCACAGAAGGGCAAAGAAGTTCTGGTCTGCAGGGCAGGAGTTTGGCCCTTTTCGAGCCGCAGTCTTTAGACCAAGGGGGTGGAGCTTGGGAAAGAAGGACATGAAGAAGAAGAGATGCATGTAGTATATAGTAAAGAGAACACAGTGGTCAAGAAGATGGAATACTGGAGAAACAGAGTCATGGCAACAGGTGCTAGGCAATGGTTGTTAGCAGGGAGGCACGGCAGTTGGGAAATGTGGTTGCAAAAAATTGTTGTTTGTCTGTTTCAGTGTTTGCATCGGTGCCTTGAGCCACATCCCAGAAGGAGCTCCCTGAGCATTGATAGTAGGAGAGGTACCTCTAGTATACTGTTTTCGACACCTACCAGAAACATTGCATAAGCAAGTCTCTCCAGCCATGTAGATCTGACATGTATTTGAATATGTACATTTTATTTTATAAAGTATGCATTTAAAACTGTTGATTTTATTTTTTTGGGGGAAAGGCTACTTTGTTTTTTTAAAAAATCTCATTTTGTAGGTAATTTTAACGAATATTTTGTGTAAACTGTTTAAGGTCCTGACAGCTAAATAAAAAGCAATAAATCACAGATTCCTCTTCACTTGAACTCATGGCTTCATAACGACTCAAATGTTGGGCTGTGTGTATGTGTGCTTATTGGATTGAGCAGAGCCATCCCTCTGTTAGTTTCTGCCATCTTGGATAGCCTCCTGCCTGCCACTGCTGACACTGCCCAAATATCCTCATTCCTAATGTGAGTGCAGGTGGAAGGCCTACTGGCAATATTTTCACCAGCAGAACTTTGCAGGTAGTCCTTTAATGGGCACCCTCAGATAAGGATAGGGCCAGCCAACCCAGGACCTACTGAGCTGCTGTCATAACTGGTGTTAGCTGGATCTAAGCCAAATCAAAGGCCTAATGAATGCAACAGCTGGAAGCTGGTGCAGCAGTTGGGCCCAATCTGCCTACTTCTTCACTTTCTGCTGCCCCTGCTATGAGTGGGCAAGCTGGAGGTTCAGCAATAGCTCTGCCACTCTGCAAACCACAGTGGTTGCCACAGCAGCGAATAGTTTGCACTGTAGTCCGTTCACAGTCCAAACTCTAGATGTCTCCCTTGAACTTCATCTCACTAGGACCCTTGCAGAAAAACCTGAAGACAATTGTTTTCTTCTGCTAGCACACACTGTACTGAGGTTCTGTGGTGATCTCAAAGTTCACCCTGGTCTTCAAAGTGCTGGTGGTGATCATGACACTGCTCTCAGTATTGTGTATGATAGCCTGTTTATGTTCCTACAAATTTTGCTCCAAGGGGAAGAAGCCCTGAAGGTTGGTGATGACAACAGGGACAACAATGAATCTAATGGTCAGCTGAATAGAATTATGAATGTTACTCAGGATTTGGTGTATTACATGAGCAGAGACAAGAAATTGACTCCTAAGCATATTCAACTTTCCTCCACAATTCACCAAGCAAAGAAGCAATAAGTTAGTGGAACTTTTTTTTTATACAGCTGAAGAATGACATGAATTATGAACTATGAGCATAACTTCAGAGACAGCACATGTGTTAACAGATCAATGGACTGAAATTCAATTTCTGAGGTGGTTGGTAGTCAAATTTTTAGATGTGCCAAAAATGCCACAGACAACAATAAAGCTCATTTTAAATAGAATAGTATCATACCTGGCAGCAAGTCAGGTGTCAAGTCCAAAGTTCAAAGTCTGGGGGATCAGTCGACACAAGCAAAGTCCAAAGGTCTGGAAATGCAGTTCAAGCTCAATGCAAGTAACCCACACTTGAAGTCCAGCAGTCAGGATACAGTCCAGAGTCAAACCCAAAGTACAGTCCTGTAGAAATCCAGGAGCATCCAAGCCAAGGCCCATCAACATGGGCTGTTGAACAGACATAGCACCTCAGCTCTGCTTCCCATTTGTACTTTGCATGCTGACTTCAGCAACTGGGCTTGATGAGGCATGTGACCCTCACCTGTTCCAAGCCACCTCTAGCTGAGGAATCACATCCTTCCTCTCAGAGCTAGTGAGCCCCACCTGGCTAGCTAGTCAGCTGGGCTGTGGGTCCTTGCCTGCCTCTTAGAGCACCCATCCTGCTGCTCCCTACACTTCAGAGCCCAGTGTGTTCATGGAGAGAGCAGCCCTTCTGGCTCTGGTGATGGTTTCTGCTGCTCTGGTTCCTGTGCATTGGCTCCCATCCTCTCATCATCCTCCATCACCCTGTGAGTACCTCCTTTCCCATCCCCTGCTTGCTATGGTGTGTCCCAGTCCTGGATACACCCTTCGCCAGGTTCTTCTTCCTCCTCCCCATTGTGCTGCCAGTTCATGACATAGAATCATAGAATTGTAGCGCTGGAAGAGGTATCCCAAGGGTCATCTAGTTCAACCCCCTGAAATGCAGGAATCCCCACTAGATCATACATGACAGACAGCCATCCAACCTCTACTTAAAAACCTTCAAGAAGGAGAGTCCACCACCTCTCATGGGAGTCTGTTCCACAGTCAAACATGTAAAAATAATTTCCCCATTGAAACTACATTTTATGTACTTTAATAGTCACCCTGAAAAAGGTTGTACACCACAGAAAAAATTGCAATCACGGTTTTATGAACTGATTTCTTTTTTTAAAAGTTCACAGTAATCCTTGAGAAAGTGGCTACAAAATCTGACATGAAAAATGTGAAGGGTTTGCTATATTGTGCACAGTAACCAGAAATGTGAGAAATTGTTGCCATTTTCCAAGATGGCAGCCAAACTAATGAGAAAAAATGCTTTGTTTCTAATATCCAGATTAAAATGTCAGAATTTGTACCCAACATTATTGATGAGCACATAAGCCTGCTTGGTTAATTTTGCACAGATATGTGAAGGGTTCTCATGTAGCCCTGAATATCTGTATGTGTGAGCAAATGTGAGCAAATTGGAACACCACAACATTTAAAAATCTGTTCCTATTTACAGATAGTTTAAATACAGCTCTGTAGTTTTAGTATAATGATTAATCATTACATATATTTGATTATATGTAACTGAAAACAGCAGGAGACTCCAAAATAGAGAAGCTGTGTGTGTGCATGTGTATATTTCTGTTGTATGTTTAGTTTCCAGTGATTTATAATGCTTTGAAAACCTAATAAAATAAACACAGGAAAAAGGAAGCTAGAAGCTTATTAATTTATTGGTAGGAAGCTATCAGTGGGATGCATTCAAAAGGAAATGTTACTAGTGAGAATATGAAATAAAAAAGAAGAAACTCTAAACATTTTTTAAAAGAAGAAGAAGAACAAGAAGAAAGCTTAGAATACTCTGACAAGTTTTTTTTTAAAGAAACATATCAGGTTCTTTTCTCCAAAGAGAGACTTTGGCAGATACCTGCCTAAAATGTAAATAGAAATATTCTAGAATCAAGTCAAAGCTTTAGAAGTGTAAATAGAAAGAACCTGCTGAAAGAATTCCAGAAATGCATTTTTTAAAACAGCAGAAAATAAACATGTTAAAGGCATAACTTGGGATGAGTTTATGCTGCTTATGCACCTCTTATCAGAATACTATATAATCGATGACATACTGGAATCAAGTTTGCCACTAGGTGGAGACTTTTGTCTAACTTCTTTTATTTTAAACCTTGTTTTTCCATCTCCCAGAACCTGAAGATTTTTTTTTTTTAAACTACTGTTGGCTGTATTCTGACAATGCTATTCCTTTTGCTGTTACTGTCCCTGCATGTGACAGGAATGGGTTGTGGCTGTAATCCAATCTTTTCTTGGCAAAGAAGTTGCCAACTGCTAGTTGAATGGAAAAGGATCAGATGGAAAGGGGAATACATACTGCTTTTCTCCAATAACCATTCCTAATATCTTGTTTAGGCATTTCTTTTGAGCATATGGAGGAAGGTGAATCCCTTTGAACAAAACAGGAGATGAAATTAAGACGTGGCAGCAACACAGACCTCTGAACTGATGACATACCAGATTTTCCAAAGCTGCATTTTCATTGAAATTCTTACACAATCTCCTTAAATGAGAGCAGAACTTCTAGACAAACAATAGTATATCAAAGTTGCAAAAGCAGAGTAAAGCTGAGACAGCTGTATAGATGGTTGTGGGGCTGTGCAAAGGCAGAACAGCTGATAAGAACATAAGCCTACAGTTGTACCTTGGAAGTCGAACGGAATCTGTTCTGGAAGTCCGTTAGACTTCCAAAATGTTTGAAATCCAAATCACGGCTTATGATTGGCTGCAGGAAGCTCCTGCAACCAGTCAGAAGCCACGGATGCCACATTGAACATTCAGGTTCTTCCGGGTTTCTGGTGTTTGGAAACAAAAATGTCCGAGTTCAAGTGCGTTTGACAACCAAGGTACGAATGTATAAGAAGAGTCTACTGAATGAGGCCAATGGCCCATCTAGTCCAGCATCCTGGCCAGAAATAATAAGAAAGGGGCATAAATAATAAGAAAGGGATATGTATGATCACCCTAGAAAACAAGAGAAACAAGAAACTGAGAGGAAAAGGGGCTAAGGGTTGGTTGGGGCATTGTTCCACCTTACACAACACATCCCCACTGGCTTTGATAAGTATTAGCAAACTATAGCATTAAGTTCCAAAGATGGTTAATGTTGAGTGGTTCAGGGGAAAATTCAGTTGTTGCATCAGAATGTCAGGGCTGGGCTATGGGCAGTAAGTCACAAGCTGGGAACTGGGAGTCTGGAATGAAGAGTGATCAGGGTCAGAGGGCGAACCAGGAAGAGCAAGACCAAAGAGCAGGATATGAAACACAAGACGCACAAGGGCTCAGGTGAACTTTGTTGCTCAAGCAAAACACCACTGGGACATGAAACCCTCTTACTCTCTTTCCTGCCCAGGAGGAGCCATTGTCCAGTCCGGCAGACACAGCCAGTCCAGAGCAGAGAAAGGTTTTCATTGAGAGACTGCAGCTATGCACTTTACCACATGGGGCAGTAGTCAGCAGTTGCTGACACAGAAGCTGTACACATTTGAAGCACCTTTAAAACATTTCTCCCTTCAAAATCCTTTGAACTGTAGTTTACCCCTCAAAGAGGATTCTTTGGGAACTGGGAGCAGGTGAGGGTATTAGGATGATTGCCCCTGAAGAACATAATGCTACCTGGTGACCAGATTTTTTTGCTTGTCTGCTAAATTGTAACTCCTGCCCATCACTCAGTCTCTGCTTTAGTTGGCATTTCAGTTCACTTGTCTCTTTTTATATCTAACCATTTTTGCCAGTAAATCATGGTGTTACTGAGAGAGCCTCTCAGAACCTATTGTTGATCTAATGGGGTTCTTTTGTTTCTTGAAAGTATGTTTTTAACCAGCTTTCCACTTTGATATGTATATCCATAATTTTGTTAAATGGACAGGCTCTTCACCCACGAATTCCCAACTCAGTTTTCAATGTAGCTCATATTCTCCATTTATATTTCACCCTTGGTATGCATTCTTTATCATTAACATATGTATTGAAAAAGATTTGGCTGAATACAAAACGCACAAACCAGAAGGAAAGCTCAACAGGGAGACTAGAAAAGACATGCTTGGGGAAAACATATCTTTATAATGAGCTGTGATCAGGAAACTTTGTAGTGTGAAGCATCATTTGGGAGAGATCAGAGTGGAAGGATTAATTCAATTCTGGCCAAGTGCTTTACTCTTCTTGCTCCCACTTCTTCTATTTCCTCCGCACATTTTATGGGAAATTAATTTTGCACATGTTTCCAGCCTCTTATTCACAGACGAGTGTGACATAGTTCAGAAAACTGAGCTAAGAAACATCTTTAGGCTGTGAGATATATATGCCAAGTATAGTTGAATACTGAAAAACAAAGGTTCTTTCTTGAATTTCTCTCCCCCCCCCCCCGAATAAATTGGACAACCCCCCCAAAATCTGACTTTGTACTCAGGTCTAGAATGTAAGCATATTCATTTTGTGAGCATCTCAATTTGAAGAAATCTCTACAGAGTGGAGTGGATGTCTTGTCTTATTTGAAAGGTAGTGAGAAATGGTCTTTATTGCCATAAGTAGCATGAGTTTGACCAAACTGCGGGAGGCAGTGGAAGACAGGAGTGCCTGGCGTGCTTTGGTCCATGGGGTCACAAAGAGTCAGACACGACTAAACGACTAAACAACAACAAGGGACATGGGTGGCACTGTGGTCTAAATCACTGAGTCTCTTGGGCTTGCTGATCAGAAGGTCAGCAGTTTGAATCATTGCAATGGGGTGTGCTCCCGTTACTCTGTCCCAGCTTCTTCTGCCAACCTAGCAATTCAAAAGCACATCAGTGCAAGTAGATAAACAGATACTGCTGTGACGGGAAGGCAAATGGCATTTCTGTGTGCTCTGGTTTCCATCACGGTGTTCCGTTGTGCCAGTAGTGGTTTAGTCATGCTGGCCACATGACCTGGAAAGCTGTCTGTGGACAAACGCCAGCTCCCTTGGCCTGAAGCGAGATAAGCGCCACACCCCATAGTTGCCTTTGGCTGGACTTAACCATCCAGGGGTCCTTTACCTTTTATTGCCATAACACATAAACCCCTGTAACAATTACACGAACAATATCAGGATTCTTTTGTTTTGTTTTGCCTTTAGAAATTGTTCATGAGTAATTTTACTGGTTCTACTTCATTGTTTTTGGTGAGTATGTATGTGTGTGTGTGTGTATATATATATATATGGCATTGTTCTTCAATGTTATTAACCCTTTCCCCTATACATCCTGCATGAGGGAGTCATAACATTTTATTCTGGTTCATTCCTATCACTGAAATTATTGCTTTCAGCAGTCCTGTTTCATTCCTAATATATCTATATCTAGAAGATGGGGAAACCAACTATCTCTGTCCTAGTCTTATGGGTTTCTGAGAGGCATCAAATGGTCTCCAAAAGTGCCCAAAGGGCTGGTGTAGATCAGCTCCTCATCTGCTCTGGTACAGGCTATTTCAATGTTCTTAACAAATTACCTACTGCCTCTGAATCTCAAGGCCACAGAGGAAATAACTCTGGCTTGGAAATGGTGTCTAGAGCAGCCAGATGTTGGTCTTCTGTAGGGTGGGGCTTCCTTATTCAGGTTGCTGTTGCCTCTCTTGCAATTTTGGCTCCTGGTGGCAGATTCAAGGGGCAGTAGGGGAGAAAGGTGTTTAAAGGCTTCCTCCAGTCCACAGATGTAGTAGCTGCTGCCAATCTCCTTGCTAGTTTTGGCAAATAGCTAAAAAGGAACACGAAGGATCTAGAAACGAGCATTGTTCTTGCTTCTATTTGCAGCTTTGTTGGAGTGTCTCTTTCTCAGGCTTGTCAAATTCCCCAAGGATGCATTTCTCCCCTATAGCCTACAGATATTTAATCAGAGAAAATACAAGTAACGGATAAGATTTTTCAGCAGGGTAGAAGAATGATGTAATTGTTTCATTTGAGCCTCTGAGTCTGGAGAGATTCATACTCACTTTGATTGTGTTGAGTTGCTTGAATCATATGCAGGTGGGAAAGACTCTCTAATTTCCATCTGGGAAGCCCTAGATAATGCGATTTAACCTAAGAAACAAAATAGAATCAACTCTCCCCTTCCTTCCTCCCTACCTGTCATGCTGTTTTTGATGGCTGGACTCCTACTCTTCTACCGTACAGCTATGCTAAAAGTTAGAATTTATATAATGCCTTCCACATACACTGGGTTGTATTCAGCTAAATCCTACTTAGAGTAGAACCACTGAAATTAATGAGTCAAGTTAGTCACATCCATTAACTTCAATAGGCCTGCCTAGCATTGGATATCATCCATCCAGGATTGTCTACTTTGTCTGGCAGTCTGACTGATAGGATTCTAGGAAGAGAGGTGTTAGAAATGTGCTTTTCCTAGGAATGCTCTTGACATAGACTGGTTGTACAAACTGCAGACATTATCTCTCTGTTCCCCAGCACCAAAATATTCCCTTGTTAATTCTAAGACAGAGAGATATAGCCACATGCCACATGCCCTATCGCTTGTATTATGGTCTCCCCATATGAGATTTATACACTGGTGGTAGGATGCTGTGGTTGGGTGTTGAGTGGCAGCATCTCCTGTGCTCTGTTGTGGTGACAATGTAATCTTGGAGCAGTGCTATTTTTCTAGAAAAAGAGGTGCTAGAACTCACCATGAACACCTCCGTTGTTCTCTTAGAGTAGCAATGGCACCCACCTGAGAGGTGCTAGAACTGAGTTCCGGCTGGAAAAAACCCAGACTTGGAGTAATTCACCCAATCACTTCCCCCTAAATGAGATTTTATCCTTGAATGGTCTCATAATGGTATCATAAAGGCAAAGGTAAAGGGGCCCCTGACCATTAAGTCCAGTCACAGACGACTCTGGGGTTGCGGCGCTCATCCTGCTTTACTGGCCAAAGGAGCAGGTGTTTGTCTGCAGACAGCTTCCGGGTCATGTGGCCAGCATGACTAAGCACCTCAAAATGGGTCTTTTAATGTGCATTCAGGGTGATTTTGTGCTTGACAGTATCAGGGGCATCTTGGAGTGGAATGACATTGTAAGACCAGTGAAGTCTTTTTATACACCCTGGCCCTGATGACTTTTCAGGCTCCACTCCCTGGTTGTGTATTCTAGGGCGTTAAAAGAGGCAGCTGTGGCCTGGAGCTTAACGCTCAGTCGACTCTCATGTCAGGTATGTCGCCTTCATTGGCACATTCACACTGAAGAGTGCAAAACCCAATTATTATTTTTTAAAGAGTACAAGGCTGTTGGAGGTGAATATGCTGGCCTGTGGCTCGGAAGCCGCAGTGTCTGAACCAGACCCAGGCCTAGGGGTCTCTGGCATCTTGGTCTAGGACTCTTTAGAGTTTTGGGGTTGTGGTCTCAAGTTCTGTGATGCTTCTTGGGCCCAGTTCCTCCTAATCATCACCACTTGCCTCTTGGCCTCTATGTCATAGCTGTCAACTTTTCCCTTTTCTTGTGAGGAATAAGGGAATTTCCCTTTAAAAAAGGGAAACATTGACCGCTATGCTCTATGTCTGGGTCACTGCTGGATTCTGGGATTGTGACCACACAGCCATTGCTGGCTGAGCCACTGGGACTGATGGAGTGGGAGTGCTCTACCATCATTGTGTGTGATGTGTGTGTGGCAACACAGGTGCATGTGTTAGGGATATCTCTTCATCATGATGAATTAATTGGCTTCATCCAAGCTTGGATGGCACGAGGATGTAGCTGCCTGAGCAGGCCAGGATTAGTGGTGTTTCTAAGGACATTGGGGGGGGGGTGCGCCTGTCATTCTTACAAGGATTTTTTCTTTCTTTCTGGTTTTGTGTATCCCCGTTGTCTCGTGGCGAGATTAATCTCCACATTCTCCTGGCATATAGGCTTGCTTTGTCCTGTTCTTGTGCCTTTTGTATGTTGTTTTTGGTCACCAGGCTTCCTAATATAGCTGTTCATTAGTTGTTAAAAGAAATACAATAGGCCTAATGCAGAGACAACAAATCTCTCTCTCTCTCTCTCTCTTTCATCTATCTATCTATCTATCTATCGGTTTAACTATAGATACTAATAATGTAGCGCTAGCTAGCATTTTAACTTTTGCTTTTTGACAAATATATGTGCATAACATTGAGTTTTGGTGCATGTCAAAAAAATAGCAGGGGAAAATACAAGGAAATTATGGAAGCATAATTTCAGGCACCGCAAACTTGTGAATTTATTTGCATATATGCCCCATTAAAATCATTCTATTGTATTCACCACATGGGGATTTTAGCTTATTATGAGTAAATTGTTTCTGTTAAAGGTATATCAGGACATAGCAGACTAATTATAAAGGGATACCTAAATTCCCAGACTCAATTACATTCATGTGCACCAGTTATGCTTATTGATTTACAGCTCAATTCTATGGATTGTCTTAATTTTATTTCTTTAAGTTGCTTACTAAAGCTGCTGTAATGAACCCTTCAAGCATTTGGCCTAAACTTCATCTTATGCTTACAAAACACAACAGTGTAAACCTCCTTTGCCCTATTCACCAGGTACCCTTCTCTGTTCCAGAAGCAGCTCAACATATATCATATTCCATCTAAGTTTATACACCAACATTTTATTATATGTGTTATATGACACAGAATGACTCCAGCTGTGAGGGCCCACTCAGAATACAGTAGTTCCTCTAGGAATAACTAAAATAGTGAAGCAGGCATATCATGAGCCGCTAAAAATCATAACCAAAATGGACTATTTAACCTGGCATTTCACAGGGACAAAGGCTCTCATGGAGGGGGGGGGCAGGTCATCATTAGCTGAATCATCTTCTCTTACTGTGTAGATTTGTGGAGACTGTTTAACTAATTATGGAGTCAATGGCTGTCAGTCTTTTTGTGCAAGTGTGCATTTACGTGATTTGAAACCTGTGGTGTCATTATATCAAATTGCCTGGGATGCTTTTTTAATAGACTGATTATGCCAGTGACTCACTTCTGAGGAGTCACGATCTAATTATTGAAAATACATTTTGGATAACTGCAACAAAAAAATATAGGGCAGTGTTTATAAACAGGAAAAACATTGATGCCATACATTTACGGTTGTGTATGGCTTTTGTAATGTATAAAGCTATAAAATTCATGTTACATTGGGCTACTGTGCTACTCACAAACAAGCCCACTCTATATCTTGTCTGTGGTACATGTGGGTACTTCAAGTTATCAGTTTAGAAGTTAACTTTGTTTTGTAAAGGGAGCAAAGTCTATAGTTGACACACCAGTCCAGTTCAGGGTGGATGTTAGGCTTCTGGTTTGTTACTCCAGTCTTATTAAAGTGCTCCTTCTCTCCCAAAACTAGTTGCTAACTATGACAATGTGTCCTCAGTTTTTAATATTTTATTCAGCTTGAATTGTCCCCTAAGTGGATACCAGTTATGAGCCAAGAAGCTTGAAGAATAATTGTCAGGAGATTGGCATAGGGGAGCCAGACAACTTTTGGTTGTGTTCAACCAGTGCTTTCTTCTTTAAAAAAATGTTTAGGGGTACTCTCATTTTCCCACTCATAGTGACATACAGCCCCTCAATGAGGCCAAACTTAGATTCACAAAATGTTTAGGGGTATGCGTGCCCCCCCCCAGAAAAAAGCACTGTGTTCAACTAACTTTTACTCAGAGTAGTCCCATTGAAATTAATGGGCTAAGCCCCACTGTACATTTAAAGCAGTATCATACTATTTTAAATAAATAAAAATATCTGAAGAAGTGTGCATGCACATGAAAGTTTACACCCAGAACAAACTTAGTTGGTCTCTAAGGTGCTGCTGGACAATATTTATTTATTTATTTATTTATTTATTTATTTATTTATTTATTTAGACTGTGTCACACCAACACAGCTACCTACCTGAATCTAGAACTATTTTAAATAGTTAGTCTTCCCACAAAGAATCATGGGAACTGTAGTTTATTTAGGGTGATGGGATTTAGGAGACCCCTATTTCCCTCAGATGGCTATCATTCAGAGAGTTCCCTGAAAAGAGGACCTGAATGTTCAGCACTGTGCAAATTGTAGCACTCATAATGTACCTGCAGCTCACTGGTAGGGCATCTGTTTTTCAGGCAGAAAATCCCAAGTACAATTCTTGGCATCTCCAAGTCAGACTGGGAATTTCCCCTGTCTGACACCTGAAGAGCTGCTGCCAGTCTGTGTAGTCAGTATTGAGCTAGATGGACCAAGGGTCTGACTCAGTATAAGGCAGTTTCTTATCTTCCTACTATCCTGCCCATAATTTTAAGATTCGCTTTACAGTCTCTCTCAGTGTGCTCGCCCTTTAGTGAGGGAAATGTTCTTCTCTATGGTGACCCCATAAGCTATGGAATTCTTTTCCACCAGACCTGCATCAAAATTCAGGTTTCACAGAAGGCCCTGAATACCTACCTTTTTCCAATTGGCTTTCCAGGTGAGATGACTATGAGCTGCCTGCTGGTCTAGTTGAAAAAGTGAGAGAGTAGAAACCTCAGGGCCTTGAAGCAGGTTGAGTGCTGCAAAAGAGTTTCATAAGAGTTAACAGGAAGTGTGCAAAAACACTACCACATCTCATTCATTTGAATAGGACTTTTGCAGCAAAAATTCCTGCTGCATTTGCCTCCCCCACTTTCCCCATACAAAAAACCCTACAGCTCTATTGATGAGCTCTTAACTTTTATAACCAAACTGAACAGAAGGTGGCAATAGAAAATTCTCTTTAAAATGTGCTCGAGTAGCACTGCAGTCTGTCATTTCTTTTCATTTTTTTTAGCCTGCATAAAGAGCTGGCATGAAACTCACATATTGCTTCTGTTGCACTGTAATTGCTTATATGCAGGTGGCTATATATTATTTTTTTAATCATTGCTCCCTTCCCACCAAATGTTTCGCCATTAGCCTAGCAGTGCAGATGTGTTACTGCCAGCAATAGCATAAATTTAATAACTATGCCCAGCATAGGCAATAATATCTTCAGATACCTTTCTATCAGAACCTAAAGTTCTCCAGTGAATATTTTTGGCATGAAAGTAAAGGCAGACAGTTGCTCAAAAGACTCCTTCTTCAGAATTTTATTTTGGGAGGCGATGTTTGCAGACCTGCTCAGTTCTGGTTTCTGTGCCAAAGTTTTGTGTTGTTTTAAAATCACTTATATTTTTCAGAGTAGCACTTACATTGTCAAGTAGCTAATCTGAAGTGGCTAGGCTACATTATAATATTCCTGAGGGGAAATGGAGCTAATTCAGTGTGGACAATGCCTATTCAGGAAGTATTGCCTTCAACTCTACTTAGCTATACGACAATGCCATTGTTACTGGTGAGAAGAAGAAGAAAAAGGCTGTTTGAAAAGGAAAATGTGGTTGTTAACGGGATGGCAGATATGAGAAGCATACGGTAAGTTGTCTGCATATATTTTGGGGTGGAGGTGGACAGCCTGAAAATGTCCATGCCTTTGCTCAGCAGCACCCCACTGAAAACACACACAAATCCCTCCACTAATCAGCCCCCTGATAGTTACCAGAAGTGGATGCTTTTTCGCAAGAGTAGAAAACCTCTACAAAAAGCAGCCACCTCCCTGTTTCACTTTATCCCCATGCAGCAGTGCAAGTGTAGGATATGTTGTTCTGCCTTCCAGATGTTAGACTCCAACTCCCATCAGCTCCCAATGAGCATAGGAATGCTCAGGAATCATGGGGCTTGTAGTCCAACAACATCTGGGAAATGCTCCATTAGCTGCCCCTGCTGTAGTGTATGGTCCAGTGCCCCAAAGCAGGTTTGCATGCTACATTTTGTCAAGGGTGAAGGGGTGTGAATCAGTTTAAAAATATTTGAGAGTCAATTACTTTCTGGCAAGGGGACTATTGATTGAAGAACCCAAGGTCCAGGAATGGGGAACAGGTGGATCTCCAGATGTTCTTCGACTCCAATTCTCATTAGACACAGACAGAATAGCCAATGGTTAGGGATGATGGGAGCTGGAGCCTGACAACATCCAGCGGTCATAAGATCCCCATCCCGACACAAGGTCAAGTCTCTGTGGGCATATGGAGTTAGCTTTGTGGTTCTTTGGATCCTAGCCAGCTTGTGAGGCCACCAACCCCATTGATAAACTACTAAAACTAGAGGACCTATGCTAATTTATGGCATATGCCAAATTAAAGATGCATGTTGACTCATTCTGAATGTCAGTTTCAGACAAAAACACTTGTTTGGTATGTTTATAGAAAAACCTGACCTGGTAGTTTCCAAGTAGCTGGCAAGTGTTTTGCTTAGAGACAGCCGGCCAGCTTCAAATCCCTGTTGCCTATAAAGCCACTTGGGTGGTCTTGGGGCAGGTCACTCTTTGTCCGTTTCACTTACCCAAGGAGTTTTATGACGCTCCTTAGAGCTCCTTGGCAGAATATTTTACAATAAATCATATCATGAAAACAACAGAATTTCAAAAAAACATGTTAGGGCTTTCCTTTCAGAAGCTCAAAGGTTGAGGGGTGAGCCAATTTTCTGATTAATGTCAGAGGTTGCAAAGGAACTGTTTTTGCCAAAATGTTAAGAGAGGGGAGAAAAACAAAACAGGTAGAGACTGAAACTTATAGTGGGTCTGATTTGCAGCTTCCAAACCCTGCAATGCAGCAGTGACAGAACTTCTGCATAGTCGGGGAGAAAATGCTGTTTAATGAAACCACACATCTCTCTATCTGAAGGAAGCTTCCTACCGGGGTGAATAACATCTTCATGGGAAGAGGGAATCCTCATAGGATTGTGGCAATGGGGTAGGGTCAAACCCTGTGCACTGTAATCTCAATCCTGATTCCCACCCCCCCATTGCATTCTTTTTAGATTTGCAATTTACATCACCTGTAGGTTGGTCCTCAGGGCTTTCCTCAAAGTTACAACTATATTTGTAGTTTGTTCTCACCAACAAAGCCAACATTCAAGGCTCATCATTCTGAGGACTCCACAAAAATAACTGTCTAATACCTACACCACTTTTATTTCATTTTCCTGAGTTTCACACCAACTTTGGGTTGCCATTCATCTGAATTCTGCATTTATAAAGATTCATTTAAGTCATTTCGATCTCACCTCTCAGCCCAATTTAGATTTAAAATTGGTTTCCTTGATCAACGGCATAGGAGCATACTTTTGTATTTTGCCCCCATACCCTGTGGATGCATATGTATCCCTGAATATCAGCTAAAATTAGTCTCCTAATAAAACCACAACATCAATGAAATGGAGTAGAGGATGGCATGACAGAGAAAACAACCCTTCAAATTGAAACGTTATTCACCCAGCAAGGCAAAAGAATCTTGGAATAGAAAGGTCTTCATGAGCTAGTGGAAGACAGTAATTAGTGGGTGCTGGGAGCATTTGAACCTCCTGGAACAAAGGGTTCCCCAAACTTGTGCAGCCAAAGAGAAGGCTTTCTCTCCAGTCGTCATGGATCATGTTTCCATCATAAGAGATATACAGACAAGTGCCTCTCCATCACAGTTTAGGCAGTTTATAGACAGCTTAAACATTTCAGCCTCTCCAGAACAAAAAAAATTTTTTCTTTCCAGTAGCACCTTAAAGACCAACTAAGTTAGTTCTTGGTATGAGCTTTCGTGTGCATGCACACTTCGTCAGATGTGTGGTATCTGACGAAGTGTGCATGCACACGAAAGCTCATACCAAGAACTAACTTAGTTGGTCTTTAAGGTGCTACTGGAAAGAAAAAAATTTTTTTGTTTTGACTATGGCAGACCAACACGGCTACCTATCTGTAACTGAAGCCTCTCCAGAGACATGTAGCCAATATTTAGGCAATTTTCAGTGCTTCTAAATGGGTGTGGCTGTGTGTGTGTTTGTGTGTGTGTGTGTGCGTGCATTTTGCAGTATGTGCACAGAATTGTTGGCCCACAGTTTCCCTCTATTTAATCCAGATTTACTCTGTCTGGGAAACCAACCACCTATAACCAATGACCCATTTGTGATATCTCAGTGAGCCATTTTCAGTATTAAGGCCCCATCTGGAAGTACCCTTTTATGATAAATCAGGTTATTTTTCTTTTCCTTGCAGCTTTTATAAGCTTTGGTTCCTCTGCAATGTTATTACACTTAAGAGGAAATCTTCCAAGTGCAAGTTAGAAACCACTGCAGTATATTTGAATTGTAAAAGAAAAAAATTGGCTAAACTTACAAAGCTATTAAGTTAATTGACATACTGGGCCAAACATAGATGAATTTAGCCCAATCCTTGGGGAGGTGTCACTTTTTGCAAAATAATGGGTGCCTTCAAACCTGATAGGGAGTTAATAGCAGGTACTTAAGGTTTTGGCAGGGCCTTTTTTGCTTAGCAAGAGATTTTTCTGACACTGTGGCACCAGCCCAGGAACCGTGCTTCCCAGATTTGAGTGGCATAGGTTTTCAGGCAACTAAAGCACAAAAAACAAATTAATATAAATGTGACTTGGGTACGTTTGACTGCAGAATTGCTTGGCATACATTTTAAAATGAAAGGTGTAGACATCTGAGGATAGATGTAGCTGCTTTTATAATTATAAGTTGGTGTATGCATTGTAGCTTGTTAGATTTTATTTTTTGCGTTGCTCTTGTTTAAATAAATGATGGAAATAAAAGAATAATTGCTAAGGTTTAAAAGTGAAATGGGATTTATTTATTCCTAAATAGTGCAATTACATTGATGATGGAGATGTTCGCAATTGTTCTAGAAACGCCTGTCACATCAGTGGAATTTGCAGTAACAAAATGTCTTGGCAATATAACAGGGATAACTTTTGCTACATTCACATACCATAGGTTCCTTCTAATGAAGTTGTCCTAGCAACGCAAGGACTTCAGACTACACACAATGAAATTTCCTCTTCCTCTCTTCTCCCTGCCCCACCCATCTATTTGGGGTTTTTCCCCAGTCCCTGCATCCGATTGAAGGAATTGCAGGGAGAAAAGAGGAAGAGGATGGCTCATGCACAGGTTGAAATCCTTGTGCAAATGGGATTACCTAAGTGAATATACAAGCCCATGTTTTGCTGGTTAAATTCAAAGTGAAATTTGAGGTCAGAGGGCACCACCCTCATATGATAATGTGATCTGTAGAATCAACAAATGTTGAATCATCTGCCCACCATCTAGGCTCCATTTTGGAGCTCTACCCCTGAGCTACAGTATTTCCCTCACTTAAAACATCAGTAGAGTATCTTTCTCCATGGAAGCTATCCCATTTGAGCTCAGATCCTCTTTGTTATGTTGGAGAGGGTGTCAGGTTATTGGAATGTATCTTCATATATCGTGGGGATGTCATGCAGTTCTGGAGACATTTTTAATTAAATTAGTGCTATTTCAAGACAGGCTATACAACCCTCTCCACAATGAGCTTTAAAAAAATTATTTCTAGGGCAGGATGGAGATCTGAAAAGTAGGAAACTGATAAGCCCATTGTTATCAGCAGCCAGAGTGTTGGTGGCACACACCTGGCATGATTTCTGTGGAGTCACTTTCCAAAAGTTCAGTGAGGTATCTTTACTTGAGAAATTAGGACATAAGTTTAATGTGATTCAATTTTGGCAGTGTGCAGAGGCAGATTTAGGGAAGTGCAACAGGTTCCCCCACACAGGGTGCCAAGCCAGGCGGGCGCCTTCCTGCCTCCTTCCCAAAACCTACTAAGTGCTTGCTTTCAGTAGGAGGTGTGAGGGCTCTGACAGGGTCCTAGAGCCCTCCCATCTCCTTCCCAAAGCCTAGTTAGTACTTACCCAGCTTGGTGTGACGGCTGGCGGGTGTGTGTGTCAAACTTTGGCCTTGCACAGGACACCATATTACCAAGGTCCACCCCTGCAGTGTGGCATGATTTTATTGTTTTTACAAACATGGGGTGGCTTTCCCTGATGTGTTTCTTCACTGTGGGTGAGAGAAGGGAAAGGGTAGGAAATACACCAGTTTACTATAACAGTTCACAACCATTTCTCTGTAATTGCTCTAATACTTTTTTTCCTGGGATTATTTATTCTTTGTGACTCATATTGGCTCAGATGTTGATGATGATTTAGTGATTTTATATTTCAGATTTTTTGTTTTGTTCTGACTGTAAAATTATTATTATTATTATTATTTAAAAAATGTATATGGGAACATCTGTATTACTTTTGGATTGCAACACACAGTTTGGAAAATGATAATCTGTGCTTCCAGGGACTGCTGTACAATTGTACCTTGGTTGTTGAATGCCTTGCGACTCAAACGTTTTGGCTCCCGAACACCGCAAACCCGGAAGTGAGTGTTCCTGTTTGCAAATGTTCTTTGGAATCTGAACGTCCGACGCAGCTTCTGTGGCTTCCAATTGAGTGCAGGAAGCTCCTGCAGCCAATCGGAAGCCACACCTTGGTTTTTTTAATGTTTTCAGAAGTTGAATGGACTTCTGGAACAGATTCCGTTTGAGAACCAAGGTATGACTGTAATTGGAATTGCTTTGGGCGTCAGTGTTGGATGTTGTGAATGTGATCTAGAAACCTATGTACACAAAATGTTATCCTTTCCTCTATGAGCATTTTCTCAAGAACAAAATGAGGCCTTGAAATTAGATGACATTAAGCCATCTAAATCACATCATGAAACTTTAGTGACAGCTTCCTAACTACAAGATAGTCCTGCAACAAACAGAAGTCCTCTGGGATAGTTTTGGAAGCTCCTTCCTTTGATGTTTCACAAAAAGCTTAGACAAGCATCTGGTGGCGATGTTCCTAGAACAGATTATTGCTACACATCCTCTCCATATTCACCAATGAATTGTGCTTCCTGAATGGACATTTCATTATTTAAGATATTTATATATCACCTTTCTGTCTTGCTTCCAAGATGAACTAGGCACATAACATCACGAGCATGTTAAAACAATCACATATCGTTCCTAGTTACGGGGAAGATTTGCTCCTAAAGTGGATGCAGCAGACATCCGTTCCTGAGGAGGAAATTCGCTCACTTTGGATTTTAATGGTACCCTTACATTTCCATGATGACAGAGCTCACAATTCCTGTGTTTTCACACTTCATTAACATTTGAAGCCACACTTAGGCCTCACCTACTCAGAAGAAAGGAAAGCTGTGTGAACCATTGTGTTGCAGTTGGGTGTAATGTTTTTGATCCAATTATTTAGATACTGTAACACATATCTGTATTGAGTCCTTGTTCCCTACACTCCTTTATACACATCATTTCCTGTTTCCAGGATGTTCAGTTACTTGATGTAATGCTGGGTATTTTGCTAGCCACCCAGTTAGACTAGGTGTTCAATGAATTCTGAGAAACCTGGAAGCCATCATGTATGCCCTTTGTTACATAAACAAGACATCATTTGAAGACATACCTAACAAAGGTATCTCTGGTATTTCTATACAACCTGGTATTTTGTCTTCTCACAAAAATAATGGATGGTGATTAGGGCAGGGTTTTTTTTCCTTTGACTTTCAGACACCCAACAGGCAGCTGTTCCAGCAAAATCTTGAAAGCAGCTGTCTCCAGATTTAACAAGCTGACTAGGAAGCACACTTGTGGCACTGGAACACTGCCATTTCATTCTTTTGTGTCTGCAATCATGCCATCCTCACAATAAAAACAAACAAACAAACAAACAAAAAACCCTCCCAAATAAATCTGCATTGTTTGCTAATTCACATTTACAGCCTCTCCATAGCTTAATGGGAGTAACCACATTCCTTAACCTGGTTATCTTTGCAATATCTCGGAGTGCAAAATTGGGGTGCTGTCAATTTCTAGAGGAATTAATGTTGCCTGTTTTGTTGAATCCAGTGAATGGATTGTTCCTTGACGAGCCTACATGTTACTAAGTGCAAAAGTGTTGCTTAGTTGGTTTTTTAGTTTTATTTACAAAATTTATATACCACACCATCAACTGTCCTCTGGGCAGTAAACCTCAGGCTAGGTTGGCAGGGTTGTGGGGAGGAGGGTGCTCAGGTCAAATGCCCTCTAGGCCTACTTGAACTCTCCATAGGACACAACCTACACTATCGCTGCTTTGCGCTCCAAGTGCGGGCTGTAATTTGTCCTTGAACTGTGATAATGCCCCTTACTTGTCTGGGTGCGGGACAGAGACTGGTGCATGAATATGTTTAGAAACTAGCCTACTGTACAAAAAGGTAAGATTTACCTTTTATTCTGGCCCCACCCACCCCAGCATGTGGCCCTCAGAAGATTCTGCAGAAGTGAATGTGTGTTCACCCTACATGTTGCTTGAATGCTGAGATAGAACTAGTGAGTGGAGTTCATGGTTCAGGGCAGATGTGAACTGACGTCTCCTCAATCCTAATCTGACACGCGCATCCCTGCAGCACACTGACCCTGTTATGCCTAAAGCCAAAATCGGAGACACAGATTAAACACATCTCCTAGTTGGTTGGTTCTGCTGTGAGGCAAGGGTAGAGTATGTCACTATTTTAAAAATAGGTGTAACATTTTGGCACATTATGCTAAAATGAGTTCAGTTGGACGAGATAGGTCTCGCTGGGGAAACCATTTGGCTAGGTACAGAAGCAAACAAAGCCTAGCCAGACATATCTGGCAGGTTTTTTTTTTTTTACTTAAAATCTCTAAACAGCTTGAATTGTTTCATCAACAAAATCCTTTGTAGCTTGTAGTTTGTGGTGTATTACTAGCCAGCTGACTCTAAAAAGACACTGCTGGGCATCTTAGCTATAGCACACGAATGATTGTGGTTTTATTAAGCCTGTATTTCCTTACTCATTTGCTCCTGCCCTTTCAGGGAGCCTGCCTGCCAGTCTTCTCCCCCCAGTGTCCCTTTTCCCTTTCATGCATTGTTATCTTTATAGAGAGGATGAGACGCTGTACAAAATCCACTTTAAAGGTCTGCCTTATTCTGGCTTACCTCTGAGGGGATCTTAGAACTGGCAGCAATTTACCAAAGCATTGTGGGGGGAGGGAAGAGAATCAATTTTAATTAGTATTTTTGGCTTTAATGAAAAGTGATTACAGAATTGGCATTTTAGCTAATACTGTGGAGATTTATGGCAGGGTGATGCTAATTAATTTTCTGTTGAATTGCTGTCGGCCATGAATAACTGCCATAAAATGGCAGTTTTGCTGATATCAGGACTATATCAGCACTTCAGAGCTTCTGGAGCTAAATAGGTTGCAGGTATACTTTGCATTAATTCTCATAAATGGCACGTTTCTTTATAAAAATGTTCTGGACAACCCAAACCTTTTGCATTTTTTATAATTAGGGAAATACCTTTCCATATAATTTGTTGCCAGAATATATACAGTACGTTCCTTTCTTTATAACAAAGAGCATTCTCTCAGTAGTATCAGGGCAGGTTCTATAGATTTATAGAATCATTTTCCCCTCTTGCTTTTGTGCTTCCTGACTGAATTTATGCAGCATTTATTTATAGTTGGGTTTGTTTGTTTTTTTACAAGATGCATACAATGAGATATGTCACTTGGATTTACGTTGTTCTAAATTAAGAAACTTTTCAGGAAAGGAACCTTTCTTTATGCCTGCTGCTGGAGGCATTTGTAGAACGTTTTGGCAGAAGATGCAAGGTGCTGATTGCAAGGCAAAAAGACAGCCCCATAGAATCATAGAGTTGGAAAAAACCACAAGGGTCATCTAGTCCAACCCTCTGAAATGCAGGCATCTTTTGCCCAATGTGGGGCTCAGACCCATGAGTCAAGAGTCTCATGATCTACTGACTGAGCTATACCAGCAGAAATCAGTCAAGGTCTGCTTTTTAAAAGGGGTGTGTGTGTTGTGTTGGTTTCAGAGAAGCCAAATAAAAGGGAGATCAACAGTCTGGCATCTGTACTCAATCCTGGAATCCATGCAGTCTAGCTAGATGAAAGTACCCCTGGTCAGGTGCCAAGTATATTTTCCCACCGCTGAATAACTACAAGGAGTTCCCACACATCAGAAATCAGGGAGAAGGAGTTCCTGATCAGATGGCAACATTATCAGACACACTTGGATCCCAGCACCTCATTTCTCCCTTAGAAATTAAGCATGGTGCAGTGGTGGTAAGAAGCAACTTCCTTATGGAACAAGGGAAACCTGTCAGACTAGCTCATTTGGAAGTTTTCAGGCGCTGACAAGAGATAAACCGTTTTTATTTAACCAGGGTTTGGGACCTGAGGTGATCTGCTGTGTGATTTTAGTTTCTGTCCACCTGTTGTATGATTTTTGTTTCTTGTTTTGAACTGCCAAGTGTGTTTATCTTGTATTATCTGTGTAATCTGGAAAGATGCCTTTTTTGAGGGCAAAGAAAGGAATATACAGTGGAATGAATGAAGGACTGAAGGAACTGTTATTTAAACAGGAGTTCAAACCACAGCTACCCACCTTTGTGCTAGGACAAACTAGTCTGCTGAAATCTTGAGATTGGCAGCTTTTGAAAATTCAAAGGTCGCGGATGAATGACAGCTCCTTAGCTCCTACCCAAGGTACATGACTTGCATGGGAAAGTGAAACCAAGAAAAGCAGGGTTATTTTGGCACTTGCCACCCACTTCTCACATCACCAGTACTTACGTTTACTTTGCTAACATGGATGTTAGTATGATAGTAGGGAATTGTTAAGTGGTTTCACTCACGTGGGTGAGAATTAGATGCAATTTTGAGGGTTTTCTGGGAATTAATGACACACCTACTTTTACTTTGGTTAAGCACCAACAGCCTAGAATGTTGTTTGTTTTGACTGAATTTTCTCCTTCAATGATGCACAACTTTGATTTTTCCCACTGCACGGAAATTGGATATACAACAGCCGCAACTAACACACTCGTGGGAAATTGAGGAGGAGTTTATGAGGCTATGAACTTTGGATGACACTATGCTCTAGCCAGAAGTTGGCACAACTGGCTTACGGCAATTTTATCCTTTGTGCAAATGTTAGCCTAATAACGTACTTGAGGTCAGTGACACATGTGGGCAAAGTATTTTTCTGAAACTTCATGGGCTGAATCCAGTTGTGATCTTCCAGATGCCTCCACTAATGGGAGGGCGGGAATCCATTTCCCCTTTCCTCTCCAGCCCTTGAAAATCTGCTTCAGATGACTGGGGGATCCTCTAGACTATCACAGAAGCCTGGAAGATGGTGTGGGTGGTTTTAAGGGAGAATCCATGAAAATCATTTCACTTCTCCCTCCCATTGACATCCAAAACACAATTGTATTCAAATCCTGCTCATCTTTACTATTCTCTTCCTGCACATTCCTCCTGACAGCTTGCACCACTACTAGACAGTCAGTTTAATATTCTTTTCATTTTGAAAAGAAATATCATACACTTCTCAGGTGCTTTAAAGTGCAGCAATAATAGCTTCCAGAATTTTCATATATCAAAGGGGCCACAAGCTCATTCACCCAAGCAGCAATCATCAGACAAGATGAGGAAGAAGACTGAAGTCAAGAACTGACAATGAAAAGTAATAGTAAACTAGGGGAGGGTCTTGTGGCAGCAGAGGAAGGACACAACCAGTGTTACTTGTGTTATATAGAGTAACAGAAAGTGAGACTAGGACTGTTTGTGGAAAGCTTTCTTATCAAGATGGGCCTTGAGGGACTTCAAGGGCAAGAGGTAAATGTCTTGAGTTCCAGATATATGGAGAATCACAGCAGAAAACACCCAGCTGGGGAATGGAAGTTGGGGGCTAAGCAGACTGATGGGCAATAGATAGTTTTCTGTGGTGTAGAAGGAAGGAGAAGGAGTGACAACAGTGGAGAAATAGTCAACTCAGCCACAAAAAGAGTCAAATTTCATTTCTCTTTGTGGCTTGGTTGAATGGTTCAAAAGATCATAGGTCTGTGCACGCATAGCATTTCATCAGACTGAATAGCAGGGGAAATTTAGTAGGATGATGTGTCAGCATATCCGAGAGACTGTTTAGTGGACATTAAATAATCCTTTATGTGTGTAGTCCTGCTGGATGAAACTAAAGGGTCATCTTTTTCAGCATTCTGTCCCCACAGTAGCCAGCCAAGTGCCTGTGGGAAGCTCACAAACAGAATTTTACTTACTGCTCATACTCTCTAGAAGAAATGCCTCCTCTGATAGTGGAAGTAATATATAGCCATCTTGATTATTTATTTTATTTAGGAATGTTTTAAACTGAATCTATATCTATATCGATATCTATAGATCTATATCTATCTATATTATCTATTTCCAAAACAGTATACAACCATAAAATACGCAATAAAACAATATAAAACCATTATATAAAAATTCACAGCAATGCAATATCCATTGGGGGTAGTAGGATTTGTAGTCAGTAATAACAGTCAGGAAATAACCATGCACCATTCCATTTCTCTTTATACCGTATGAAGTGTCCTTCAGGATTAATCAAACACTCATTTCCTTTTATGGCATAATTTCGATTGTAAGCAAGCATCTTCCTCTGGAGGAAGCATTTATTACAATAGTACGCTGAGTGGTTCTTTGGCAGCCCAGTTCTCCGAGGTTTCCTATTGGGCTCTTCCTGTTTCCCAAAGCAGCCATTACAAGTCTGTCCAGCTCTTGCTTCTCCAGTGAGAATCTCAAATGCAAGGCCCTCAAAGATGCCTACTGGCACATAAAATCAGGGATGCAATCCACTGGACAGTTTATAAGCACATTAAATTTCCTTTAAACCTTGAGCACAAGAATTAAAATGTTTACCTTAAAATATTTATTTTGCTTTCTGGTTTATTTTGAGCCAGTACAGAATGTAAAGTTAATCAATCATAACGGAGTCGGCTTCTTGCTCCATGGCACCATTGTGCTCAGCATACAACCCTTAGGAATAAGTGAATTGGTCCAAACCTTTCATAGCAATTGCTATGTGTGTTCCAAGATGACGCTTGGACTCTTGGATGTGTGTTCCAAGATCCTCACTACATCATCTGGCATATCTTTCACTCAGGAATAACTACCATTGCTGCACATGTCTGTGGAAATTTGGAAGAAACTTTTAGAACTACCTTCCACATAGTACAAGTCTGTCAAGACCATATAATAATTCTATTGTTCTCATACATTTATGAACATACTGAATTTGCCAGAAATCTCCATTCACCAAGAGCTGTGAATCCTCTAGATTTCCTCTTTGTTCAAGCAGCACCGTGTAGCCTACAGACAAACTAAATGGATGTCAGGTTTTCAGGAAATATTGCAGATGTATGTTAGCATAAAAGCTTGAAATATTTCAGCAGGAAGAGATTTTCCAAATATTGCAATTCAGATCTTTAAAATCCTATTAAGGAGGCATACGAGAAATATAAGATAAGGCAAATATAAGTCTTTAGTTACTCAGTCAATTTTGAAATGACGACGGTGGGGATTTTCTCCATCCAGAAATCAGATTAGGAAGGCCATAAAATGAAGAATTAGGAAGGGAGAAGATAACGTATGAAAAGGTTATTAAAAGATTATAAAGACTGATAATAATAACACCAGGGCTACTCTAGGTAGATCACTAAGTTCAAAGGAAAACTGAAAGCAGCAATAAATTAACTTGCAAAACAGATTTCCCAGGAGCCAGAATGTGTCTTGGGGGAAAAAAGTAATAACATACAAAGTATCACCAAACAGTTATGCATCAAATATGCTTTGCACTAATGTCTTAGAGCTTTCCAAATGTTTGGCAGTCTTCAAAAGTAAAATGCCCACCTCGGTATAACTGTAAAGCTAGCTGGTAAGAACGTGTAATATTATGAACCATATGTTTTTCTTGCAGTTTTGAAAGTAACTTCCACAGCTACTGACAAGTAAAGATCTATAATTGCAGTGGTGTGTAAAAAAATAAAATAACAGCTCATGCATATAGATGTTAAATTAAAGAAGGCAAGTCACAAAATAAGAAGGCAAACCCAAGGAACATTAGAAATCATTTTTAGAAGTAAAGCTGATGGAAAATGGGCTTCACACAGTGCATAGTTATGTAATTCGCTCCCACAACGAAGAGTGATGGCCACCAACTCAGATGGCTTTAGAAGAGGATTAGACAAATTCCTGGAGGATAAGGCTACCTATGGCTACTAGGCATCCAACCTCCACTGTTGGAGGCTGAATGTCAGCTGGTAGGAATTGCAAGGGGGGAGAATGCTGTTGCTGTTGAGTTTCCTGAGTAATGATCACATGTCTGAGGTCCTCCTTTATATGCAAAGGCAGTTTTAAAGAAATGAATTTCTCTGTCCTATATGTTTCAGTTGAGATTCCTACATTGCAGGGGGTGGACTGGATAACTCTTGGGGTCCCTTCCAAGCCTATACTTCTCTGATTCTATGAATTACACTTTCACAGCACCACTCTATACATGTCTACACAAAAGTAAGACTTCCGTGAGGATTCGATGAGAGTTACTCACAGGTAAGTGTGTACAGGATTGCTGCCTCTGTGCAGAATGTGCACAGAACACTGATCTTTTAAAGCACACGAGGAACTAGAAGAAGAGCCATATCTTGGCAATGGAACAATTGTTTTGTATACAAAAAGTCCCTGTTTCAACCCATGGTTTATCTGGTTGGGGGTGGGAAAGGCCCCTCTCTGAAACACCATCAGTGACTACTGGTAGTCAAACAGTTCACCAAGTTGAGATAAATGGACTGTGTGACTCATATTTCTATGTTCCTTCGTGGCATCATTTTGCCAAATTTCTTTCTTTTTTTAAATTGCCACAATTGATGGTAGTCCATCTGTTTTGCTATACCCTGTGCATCTCGAACTGTATGAATCTCCACAGAGTTACAGTTCTGTGGTCTCTAGTAGTGGATCAGCAAATGATAACCACATTTGTGGATCAAAAGTTTCTGGTGATTGCATGAGTGCCATCTTTAATGTATTTTACAGTAGCAGGGAACAGAACTAGAGTGCATCGGCTACAACTTCTTTCCACATACAACAGAAGCAGCTTGTTTCTGCTGTTCATATAATTTATTGAGGAGATTCCCATACTGGGCGTGCATATAACCGATCCATACTTACTTGCAGGGCAAAGTGCATTAATGAATTTCACTGAAGCAAAGTATTTTTAATGAAAAACGATCCGACTTTGCATTTTCTTGTGTGGAAGGAACCACTCCATCACTCACTTGGAAACATTCCATATAATACAAAAAAATGTAATGGGAATTTGTAATGTAGGTATAAGAAGAGAGCCAAGAATAATTACAGAACAAGAAGCAGGGTGGGGACAAAAGCCTTTAACATCTACTGAAGAAAAGAAAAACGCAAATAAAAATTCCATTTGCTATCATGGAACAAAGAGGAGGACTCATTTAATTTCATAGCCATTTGGCTAAGATTCAGATCACTCAAGTACCATAATGAGGTGGGAAAGGAAGTGTACAACCAGGACACAACTTCAGTGGCTGCTTATTCAAGAGGATTTAATCTGTACATTTTTGTTTAAAAAAGATTTTCTTCTTCCAAGATAGTTTTAATTGTGAAACCTCTCACATATCACATTATTAACTAAGCAGGGCTGTTGTGTCTTTATAATTTTTGTTTTGTCCGCCATCTTGTACCTCTTGTTCTGTTCCCTGATGAAGTATTTAGCTTCTGGAAAGAAATAATTGCACCAGAATGTTAGAGTGATGAATACTGTGATACGCTGAGTAATTCATATGCCTGAAATATTTCTCATATCCAATGCCATCCATCTAACTGGACCTATGAAGACATGTTCAGCAGCCTCTGATGACTGTAATATTCAACCAAAGTTATGCATTTTCTCTCTCCTTTGTGTGCATGGGAAGTATAACTTTTTGTATAATTATATATAACCATAAAGGCAGAACCAACTTAACCCCCAAATTAACAATTTTAAGTGGTACATGTTTCCATATGCAGCTCAACTCTTTCATCATTATCTTCACGAGATTAAGTCTTGCCATAATGCACCTTCATAGGTAACAAATACAAGGAATAGCTACCACACTGTCACAAAATTATCCTTTAAAGATTGCTTTGCTACATAATTGGCTGTCTTGGTTAGTTTCTTCTGATAGCGCAAAACCTAGACAGAACCTGAAACCATAGTTTAAAGTTGCTTTAAGATCCTGGCTTTTTCAGTATGGAGTTCAGTTTGTGTTTCTATAGCATATTCATGAATGCAAACCTCCATTTACAAAAAAAAAATGTCACAATTAGCACTGTGATGATAGTAGAGCTGACTAATAATTCATAAGGGATATACTTTAGTGAGTTGGCAGTTAGGTTGGCCAAAGGAAGCAAACATTTAAAACATGTCCACATTGTAAAGGTTAATCAATAAAGTAAAACTTTTATTTAAGAAGTAGCCATGTTCACAAAAGTAATGCCAGAACAATCACACAGCCACCAATCAGGAAAAATCCAAGGTAATACTTGGGAATACTAGACAACAAATAGTTTTAAGAAAGAAGTCTATAAAGGTGCATTTATGATTGCATATTGCAAATACAAGGACACCAAGTGTCATGGTAGATAGATTAGCATAGCCCACTGGCAGAAGAAAATTCCATTCAAAAGATTTGGAGGTCTACTTGCATTTTCCTGAAACCAGCTTTAGTGTCTATTTTTGTAGCTGCTGGCTTTTAGCTACTTAGAACAGCTTTAGTTTCAGTCTCAGATATGAATACTTTACTTCAAACAGTCTTTGAAGTATACCTGGGTTCATCTTGAAGCTATTATGAGAACTGCTAGTTTCCCCCATGGTGGGCAAATCAGGTATCTTCCAGGTCCTAAAGCTGCTCTCTTTGTGACTGAAACACCTGTGTGAATGTAGGCTCTGAAGAAATTCCTAGAAAAGCATTATACAGCACACTTATTAGTTATGGCCCACTGTCTTGTTTTTACACTTTCTGAAATTTGACAGATTGAACTGCTTGTTAATTTATTGGGAATTGCAGATTCTCGACTGGGCTTGTGCGCAACAGGAGACACAAAAAGAAAGGAAAGCAAGCAATGTCTTCAGAATATTTGTTACTGAGACCATAACTGTACTGCTCATTTGGAATGAAAGAAAAACTGGGATGGATGGGAGTTGTAGTCCAGCAACATCTGGCAACTCACAAACCTGCACCGTAGCAGGGGTGGGGAACCTTTAATCCTTCAGAAGTTGCTGGACTCCGATTCCCATTATCCTTATCCATTATGGACAATAGTTAGAGATAATGAGAGTTGCAGTCCAGCAACATCTGGAGGACCCCAGGCTCTACTAAGATGCATGATGCAGTTTGTAAACCTTAGTCTTTATTTTGAGATGCTCCTGGTACCACGATAGTCCCATTTGCAAAAAACATAAACAGATTAGTCCATAGTAGCTGTTTTTTAAGGCATTTTTTCATGTGCATAATAAACAATATACAACACTAAAAGAGGAATATATGCCTATATGATAAGGTCCAGGCAGGGAATGAGAATCAAAACAATGCCAAAATGGAAGAGCACAAAGCTGGCTTAGAAATCACAGGATGCAAGCCCCTCGGTTCAATGTTTCTGTGTTCATGTGTATTATCATATGTATTTCAAGTTTTTCCACCTGGGGAATGCTAATGCTGATGGACCCCTACTATACATAGTGAACTTCTGCAGAGAGAATTGAACCAGAGTTATATTTTAAGGAACATGTCTCCAGGATGGTTAAATGAAGTAATGGTGTTATGTACTGAGTTGAATAAGATCCAAAAGGCAGCAGTCTGATTGGTCCTAGAACAATGCAGCAGTATGATTGGTCCACAGGAGCCACCCAATCCAGCTCCAGGTGGAAGTGAATCCGCAACCTGATTGGCCTACAGGAGAATCCCAGAATTAGAAAATCATGTCTGGCCCATTGTGTAAATAATGTATATAAAGCAGATATTTTGGGGAAACTTTCATTCCTCACTACTATGAGCTGAATAAAGAGCATGAAATCCACACTCGACTCCAAGTATATTTCAAATGGATTAGATGATAATGCACTAATTAAGGTTGTGACCAAATTTGGTATTGGAACTAACTGATTTTTTACGGCTGCTTGGCTCTAATATGTTATCTTTATTTATTTGTTGCCTTCTCTTTGACATGTGGTTTTCCACATGCAGGGATGCTGTGTGTAGGAACATTTCATCATGCAAGTACTGTAGTTCAGACACAGGTTTACTACCTCACTGCTAACATCAGAATTAGGCCTCAATGTCATTTAGTTGGCAGGATTCATTAAAGTGAAAATGCAGATAGAATGAGGAAAACACATAAGACGATCAATGTATGTTTCTGACTTTTGCAACCTCTCCATTATTATAAGCCGCCCCCTCAACGCTGCCTGTAGGAAATAATTGCCCATATGCAGACAGATATTTAAATAAAGAATTATTAGTTCAAATATGCCAGCTTTATAGCCAGATTGATATAGCTCCACTTTATTTACAGAATCTTATTGATTTTGCCAGTTCCTAAAAGGCCCTTGGAAGGCACAGTAATGGAAAGGATAGTTACTTTTTCTTGTAGATCAATCAGTGTGAATTTCATGGATGGTATAAAGTGGGCGAATTTACAGAGCTCAGCAGATTATTCTGGCTGCTTTCAGCAGCAGCCACTTAGTACTAGTTACCTACTTTCCGGAAAAGCTAGTAAGAAGAACTGAACAATCAAGCACAATTTTTGGCAGCAGATACACACGTTTCAGCTGCTTTAATTTCTGCTGATTATACAATATCTTGCACATCTCCAATGAAATATTACAGTCCAGAACTGCACTGTAAAATGTTCCTTTCACTCTTAAATCAGATGCACAGTCATCCTGGTACCTAACACTCAAGACTTTGCTGAATGGGTAAAACATTCATTTTCATATGGATTTTGTGTATGTTATCCCCCTCTGTTAGCATTTAGAGAAACAGCTGATTAATTTTTGTAAATTCATTTGGAGGCAAAGGTTCCTTCCATACCACTGAAGGAATTGTTGGAGAGAAAGACCGATTCTGCTCACAGAAAGACTGCTCCCGTCAGAGGAAGTTCATTCCCCTGGACCAAGGGATTTTTTGGGATCCAACACATTACCTATTAGACTAAAATATTTTTATGCTGCCCAAGTGAAATAAATGGCCCTCTTTTTCCAGTTAATGTTTCTAATGCAAGCAAAGTGTGTAAATACACTCCAAACTTGGATCTAGGCATTCAGGAATTTTCCTTTTATGATAACATTTTTTTCCTTTAACTAAAATACAAACAACAACAATAACAACAACTTTGTCACATGAGCACATTGGGAGAAGACAAGGATGCTTGGATGTAATGTAATGTAATGCATACCTCCCCCCCCCCCCCGAGAAACTGACCGGCTTTAAGCATGCTAGGGCAGTTCTGTTTATGTAAGTTAAACTAGTATGCTACCAGAGTGTTTAACTTCATAATTCCCAGGCATGGATAAGCAGATGCCCTACCACCACCATTTCCAATTCTGTAATAAAATTAATTTTGTGACTCGAATTATTATTATTAATTTCCCATCTGTCCTCCTGTGGAAGCGCAGGTTGGCAAACATTCTAAATGCAATTTAAAACATTCTAAAAATAGTTCAAAACTGATTCCAGGATTGCCAGAAACAGTGTCGTTTAGCCACCAAATGCCTGGGGAATGTTTAAAAATCCCTCCTGAAAGTTAATAATGAGGAAGACAGATGTAGCTCACCAGACTCACTAGAGAGGGAATTCCACAAATGGAGAACCACCACTGAAAAGACCCTGTCATAGGTCAACGATAAATGGGCAGCCCCCAATGGTGGCACAACCATGGTCCAGCAAGCGTTTACTTTCCTGTTTTGTCCCACTGACTTCAGAAGCATCTAAGGTTGCACAATTTTGCCCCACATTAAGGATTTTTATGTATTATTGTTGTTCATAGAATTGTAGAGTTCTATGGGGTCCAAGGGTGATCTAGTCCAATCTCCTGCAATGCAGGAATCACAGTTAAAGAATCTCCGGCATAGGGCTGTCCAATCTCTGCTTGAAAACTTCCAAGGAAGAAGAGTCCATTCCTACCAAGGTAGACCATTCCACTGTCAAACAGCTCTTACTGTGAGAATGTTGTTGTTATTATTAATTTTATTTATTTACTACCATTCCTCCTTAAGGAGCTTATGTATATATGCATGTATTTAGATGTATTTACATAACTTTATTTATGTATTTATTCATAGCACTATCAATGTACATGGCCCTTTACAATGTACAGGAGAACAGATTCCTGCCCTGAGGAGCTTACAATATTAAATTTGATATGGCAGGCACATAGGAAAGAAAGAAAATGGAGCCAGGCCAGATAAGGAAGGGGGCATACATTGATTTCAGGAGAGCTATGCTCAAATGAATGGAATATTAATAGATTGTTGAAATTCTTTTTCACCTACTCACCAAACTGTTCCCCCTCCCCATCTTCAAACATGGAAATCTGCATTTCATAAATGTCTACCCTCATTTCAAAGCAATGATTTACTGAAATAGTCGTGTAATTCAGATACAAGGCTCCCCACTCCTCTATTGACATATACGAGAAAGAGTGAGAGTGCTGGATAAAAGAGTGAAAAAGCACATAAAAAAACTGAAAAGAATTAAAATATCATCCACTTCCATTAGGCTTGCATGCATTTCTTCTGAAAAAGAATAAGCTTGTAAATTGTGGAATGACTAGCTGTGACCAAGCCCAGGCTATTAGCATTACAAGAAGCAATTTGTGGGAAGACAACATCTTAAAGTTTATTGGAAGTGGAGACAACTCAAAGAATCTCAACGATAATAGAATTTAAGAATATGTTTATCTCCTTACACTCTGTCACAGTCATCATGGGCCACTCTTTAACATTCAAGAAATGGCAGAATGAATGCATAGCATTTATTCAAAGGTTGCAAGAGTGGCACTTCATGGAGTGAATTCTTCAATATGCATGCATTTAAATAGGTTAATTAATATGCAAATTTTACTGTGCTTTTCTGCACCTGGGTTTTTAAATTTTATTTTCACTCATTTCATTTCTGCGGATGAAATGATTCCTTCTGGAAAGGTTTTTCAAGAAATGGAAAGCAGTAATTATTTACCCAATAAAGGCATGCTATATAACCTATGGTAAACAGTATTCAGTTACAATGGCAGCACCTGCTTCTCAAGAAAACCCTACTTTTCCTTAATTTTGTAGGTTGATAGTTTACGTAGTGCTGTAAACACCAATTGGCAAAGTCTAAGTTTTAAGGTCTGCCCTTTGCATGAGCTCACGGGAACCACTGGTCATGTAAACACATTTTCTAGTTGTTAACTAAACTATATTATGATTCTGCTCCTCTTTGGAGATAAGTGGGAGTTAAGGGACCATTTACACTCCAAGGCTGCCATACTTTTGAAGCACATTTCCATCCCAAAGAATCCTGGGAACTTTTAAGCTCCTTGACTTGCTTGGGAAGCCAGGCCACCTCTGTGTTCTGGCTTTAGATGCCCTAGGATGCGGCTGCGAGATTTCATGGGAATGTGAAAAGCTCCACAAGATCTCACACAAGGGTGGTTCCAAGGGTATGAGTAGAATGTGTTTTTGCAAATCTGGGGGTCCCTTAAAGTGGGAACGTGTTGCAGTGAGACCTGGCAACCAAACCCTGTGTTGTGGGTGGGTTGATTGATTAGCCACAACACCCAATTGGTAGGTCCCTTGATGCTGGGTTTAATCAGGCCAATGGGACACAAGCTAAATGGATCGAGGGACTTATATATAACCATGCATGTGACCCAGAGCTTCCTCTTTTGGTGTGTGCTTCGGAATACCCGCCCACCTCTCCCTACTTTTAGGGCTTTTGCACTTGACCTTGCTATGCCGTTGTATGTCGTCTGTCGTTGGGACAGGGGCACAGCAGGAATTTCCCCCACTTGGCTGATTGGCTGGTGCCATTTGGGTTTTGCCTGCTGCATAGCAAATCGCCACAACTTGTAAGGTTGCGGATAGGCTCTGGTTCAGGTGATAGGGATGGGAGAACGCTCTCGCCATCCCTATGTGAAGGGTATTCGGTTAAAGGTATCCAGGGACTCGATGGTTTGGTCAACCCCTGAGAGGGGGTTGTGCCCGTGCCTGAGTCCAGGGGGACATTTGGGTGGCGGAGATAGCCTGTTCCTGGCTTTCCGCTTATCCAGGTGTTCACCCTTGGCTGACCTATGCTGGAACCCTGGGTCAGCGCTACCTGCATGGCAGGGAGCTAGTTGAACCAGAACCTATGCAACCAGTCACTTTCTGTAATCAATAAAGTTGTGGCCTAAATTCTTCCAAAAACCAAACCAAAATTTGAGTCATGTCTGAATTTATTTAAGGGGGGGGGGTTAAAGGTCTGAACACACAAATAGGCGGAACCCTTTTCACTGCAGCCCCACATCAGATGTTGTATTTGGAGGCATCTTTCCTCTCACTACATCCAGTGGGAGCTAATTCCATAGCTCAACTAGGCACTGAATGAAGAAGTACTTTCTGTTCTGAATCTTCCAACATTCAGCTTATGAATTACATTGCTATTCATTGTTTGGGGTTAAAGATGCTAACATATATGGTGGCATTAAAACCCATCCTTCAAGACAAGTTGCTTAATTCTGGTTTGTGGCTGTTGTCTTGCAGAGAGCTGATTTTTGACTGTGATGATCAGGAGATGAAGGCAAAGAAATGCAAAAATGGAACAGACTGTGATACAATGATCTTGTCTTCAGCACTGAACTTACTCTTGATAAAATATGTTGTAAATAGAAAAGGATAAAATAGATATGCCCTCCTACCATGAAAGCATTTCCAATGAATTATCTTTGTTTTAATTGTCCATGACATGAGAGTAGGTGAGTGTATTAATGTTTTAGACTGCATAATTCTACCCGCCCCCTTGGGTTTTGCATGGAAGAAAGCTAAAATGGTTGCCAAAGAAGTAGTTGTTTCAATATATACCTGTAAGAAAAGAAGAGGAATTAAAGTTTAATTACTAAATGCATTAAAACCTGGGTATTAATTAAGTGGTTGCTACTCATGGCAAATCAGGCATCAGCACTTTTCTCTGCTCTCACATTTTGCTGACTCCAGGCAGTAATATGCTTTCAAGCTCAGCACAGGCACAGTGAACACTCAAAGCAACCAGCCAGGAAAAGCAGCCAACAAATTTTGTCGATGTTAAAGACTAGGGCTCCTTCCCAATTATGTTAAAAGTCAAGTCTGCAATTGCTTCTTGACTATCGAGAAAGCAAAGTAAAGTGGTTTCTGTGGTAGAGTTTTTAATTAAGGGTTTGGAACATCATACCTGAAGCCCCCAAAGGTCCACAATCAGCTAGATATCTCTCTCTCTCTCTCTCTCTCTCTCTCTCTCTCTCTCTCTCTCTCTCAGAGATAGTAAACATGAATTAAGAGCTGTGCAGGCAAGATGCCCAGTGCCCAATCAAAGATGGCATCTGGGCAAGAACTCATTGGTTGATTGACTGGCTTTCCAAAGCAGCTTTGAGATTAGGCTGGGGAGACTGGCAGAGATGAGTTTTTTTATCTGGCTGGTCCAGCTTTTGTTGTAGTCTTCCTAGGATGCTCCCTCTGTTTCAGTCTAGACTCAAGGGTCAAATTAAAATCTGAATTTTTTTAATGGCAAAAGTAAAGAACAAATGAAAAAGAGCAGACTGTTTTAGAATCTCAGAGAAGCTCATGGATGTGAGATTGATGAGCTTCCAGGATAAGCTTTTTCTCTGGCTTTTCACTACATTCTCCAACATCCGTAGGCATGTGCACTTCTATTTGGACTTTCACATATTCAGTGCAGAGGTCTGAAGAGGAGCTCACAAATTTATGGACATTGAGCCCCTACCCTTCATTCATTCATTTTATTCGTATGCCACTTTTCCACAAAAATTAATAATCACCATGCTCAGAGTGACTTACAAGAGAGATGCATTTCAAACAAACACTACAAAAACTATCTAATAATAACATTGCAAAACAATAACATAGAAAGTAACATAAAAAACACATTTCAATACTATAAATATAACAAGATTACATAACACGCAGCATCCAATAGCAAAAATGACAAGGGAGCTTCACAATTTCACCTTAGTCCTAGAAACATCCCTCCCATGATGTTGCTCACAGTCCCTCTTCTGCAGCAGCTTCTTAAATGGCTTCCAAGAGCAAAGAGTGAGGTAGCTGGAAACTCCCCTCCCATGATGTTGTTCCATGGAAAACTTTCTGGGGGAATAGATACAGCTCTGAGTTTGTGAGTTCATCATTCCTGTTCTGCAAGTTATCTGGCTACTAACTACAAAATCTGCCATCATTTAGCTCTAAAGTATGTGTCAGGGACTCAGGAGCAGGAGCTCTGGGGAGAGAGGAAATGGAGAGCGAAGGGGAAGAATCCGAGGGCAGCGTAGGGGAGTATGACAGTGGCCCGAGAGATTCCATGAGCTTCTCCAGCGAATCAGAAGATTCCCAGAAGGGGGCGCCTATGGTCAGGGCAAGGGGGGTCCCAGGGGGGACGCACCAGAAACAAGGAGACAGAGGGGAACCCCAAAGCAGCAGTGGGGGATTGGGACCAGTTTCCCCACCAGAGCGTAGTGGGGGGGAAGAGTCACATGTGTCAGGGCCAGCGTCTCCTCCAGCGGGGAGAGAGAGTGAGTCAGGGCTGACCACGCCTCCAACGGAGGGAAGGTCAGTTGCAGCTAGCCCCCCCAGAGGGGGAAGCAGTGACAGCAGCAGCAGTGAAACGGTCAGGAGGAAAGTTACCGGCTGGGCGCGCGCCAAGTTCAAATGTACAGGCGCGGGGAACAGCAGGAGACCCGGATGGGGAACCAGCTCCTAAAGCCCGCCGGAGGGAGGGGGAAGGCTCAGGGGACTCAGCGTCAGAAGAGGCTAGAAAGGGCGAGACCCCAACGGACAGGCGGAACCAGAGGCGGAAGGAACTGAGGAAGAGGTGGAGTAAGGCTAGAATCTTAAATTGGTGTCAGGGGGAGGAGACTCAGACGGAGCATCAGCGGTCTAACAGTTGAGACGTAGAGCTGCGCGCTGCGGCTCTGGAAGTGAAACTGAACTTCAATAAAGACTTTTGTACTTAACAAAGAAGCAGCGTTGGTCCTTTGTGAGCTGGGACCTTGGGCAGCCCTGACAGTATGCTTTTTCAATTTCCACTTTAACACCATTTACTGAATGTACTTCTTCCTTTTACCCGTATCCTCCTGAAAAGTACACTCTGTTGCTGTCGAGCTTTGTATTCTGAGACCAGAGATTTTTTTCAACAGCATTTTCACATACCCATCTGTCAAGACTTGCACATTCCGCTATGGTAGGTGGGATAGTGGTATTTGTAAATATCTTCTTCTAGTTTAGTGGTTCTGTACATTCCCCCCCCTGGAATATATGGGGTGTTAGGGGAGGTAGAGTAACTCTGGTGAGGGTCATGTCATTCTCCTTCTGAGGTAAGTTTATCCACCTTTGGTCCCCACTGTACTCAGATCTCACCTGTGGCTCCTAGAAGCTGTCAGCATGTGACAGTGGCCGCACCCCAGGAAACGGCTATCAACTGGCGGTCTAAACCAGGTGAGAGGGGCAGATGGGGCTCATCAACCTGGGAAAGTATTCCATCTAGGAGAAGGAAACTTCTGGTTGTAAACCTCCTCTGCCTTGAAGCTATGCTCTTTCAGGCTTCAGGAGCAAACCTCAAGGAAAAATCCACAGTTGCTGCCTTGCTAGAAAAGGCCGACAAATAACTCTACACAAATCTGGCATGCAGTCCCTGAGACAGTTGGATGGCGCTTTGTACATGGCCTTCTGCCAACTCCCAGAACCAAGTTGGTGCCAAATGTATTGTTCTGCTTTTCTTTGGACCACACCAGCAAGGCCAAGAGGGGAGTCTTGTCATCTGGGCAGCCCAGGACCTCCCTATACACTGCCCAGGTTTGCACGCTGGAGTGGTCACTATGTGCTCCCTGGAGGTGCACTCCATTGTCTCTTGAGATAGATGGATGTCAACAACCAACTACAACAACATTTTTTCCAAGTCAGGGACCCCTTTGAGAACCTGATGAAAGCTATGGACCCCACTCCCCAGTAAATATACACACACAAGTTTGCATGAAATTTATTTGATTGCATTGGGGGGTGGGGCCTTTTTCCAGTTCGCAGCCCCCCTGAAGCCCATTCATGTACCACAGGTTAAAAGCAAAGAAACTCAATCATATAATGTGCAAATACAAAAGCTGATTTCCTTTTATTTTTTAATTTTTTTTTCAGATCAGGAGTCTTGAAACAAAAGTGATAAAAGTGGGAAGAGACATTTGCTTACTCTTGAAATTTCTGCTGCTGGAGGCAGATAGCCAAAAGAGATGCTAAAAAAATTCTCCTCAGTTTCATCTAGCAAAGCCATTCTTTCTATCTCCTTTGACATTTTCTGTAAGGCAATTAAATATAAGTGGTGACTGGCAGGTCAAACCGGCAGAAACAGATTGTTTGTTTTTGAAGATGCATTTGCAAAAATCAATATGAATCTATTCGAGAAAGGGGAGCAATTTAGAGAAATATCCACTTTCCTCATTTTGGTTCTGTCCATTTACCAAGAATACCGTGTGAAACAATAATGAAAAACACCAGGTACCACTAAACATCTGCAATGAATAGCTTGTCGGACAGAAACATGATTGTGCAGTTATTATCAAACCAACGTTTCTCTCAGGTTTGGTCATTTCCTCCCTTTATACAAAACTCATTTGAGGAGGCATTTAAACAAAACTGCCTTAAGTAAAATCCTGACATGATGTGGTGAAGTTGACTCTGTAAACTTTGGCTAATTGCCTCCAACTTTAGTGTTCTGTTAGCAAGCGGCCTGTTGGGACTTAACAGAAGAGTGGTTGAGGCAGATTGGTTGCAGCCTTTATGCACTGCAATAAAGTCTTTCAGATTCACACTTGAGACTCTTACAACTGCAAGATTAATATCAGCTCTTTATAAAAAAAATCCTTTAGTAGAGATTCATGTGGAGGCTGAGCCTTCCCTAAAGACCATGCAGAGTCTGGCTAACTCAACTCATTCCTGGGATCATATTCATCAATGACTTAAAAGCAATAACAACAAAACTCCCATGTGCATTTTCTCCCTGACCTTTCAGATCTTATGTTTCTTCACTTTCCATGCCCTTCTATCCAAAAGAGATGCACTCCCACCCTCAGTGAAATGAATTAGATATATGCCCACCAATATGACCCATCCGTAATTTCAAAGTTCATGGCTTTATCCGCAGCGTTACTGACCATGCAGTGTTTTCAGTCATGAATCCAGTCAATCATTTCACACCGTTTGAGATATTGTCATGTCAGGCCCAGTTTGCATGTTCTAGGTGCCATGTGGAGGCCACTTTAAAAGGTCAACGTGTCCTGGAGTGTGCAGTGGCACACAACAGTCTGGCATTTTCATGAGGCAATAGGTTGTCTTAGGAAAAACTATCCAGCTAGCTGCTGTGCACAACCTGGTTATCACCACAAAATGTCACTCACAACTTAAAGTGGCATGTCCACTTTCTTGGCAGCTGGAACGTGGGAACGCTGCTTTGTTTTGTGCCATATTCTCTGAGAAGGACATCATTTAGGAAGTAATTTCATTTGTTTTTCCCCTCACTCTTTGTTTTCTATATTACATTATAGTTTCAAAATAAATTGACAAATGCTCTGTACGAATAAATAGATGAAACATTAGGTATAAAGTTACAAGAGCTGTAGTTTCACTTACAAAATTAAACTCATTTAAAACGTTTCAGAATAATTATGAATAACCGCAGTAAATCTCTTTCCTTCATTATTCAGGTTATATCCCACAGCAGTTCTTCTCTTATAGATGAATATTGATCTATATTTAAGGGGCTTAGGGATCCTTCTCTAGGATCTCCATAACAAATAAATCAAGTCAAATTAAATTAAAAAACTGAAACATTTACCATGTCAGTGTGAGGGAAATGGGGCCATTTTCCTGTGACAAGAAAATACAACCGTAAGTCTTGTAGTATCTGCAAAATTCTATTTAGAAATATAGGTAGGGAAATTTTGTCCCCTTCCCCTTTTCACTGTGCTACTGCTAATATTGATGCCTAGTCCTTGGGTCAGTGATGTGCAATGCACTTCCTTAAGTTTCTTTGGTAAGACCAATGTCCTTTCTCCCACCCCATGCACAATAGTTTGGTTTTCATGGGGGCTGAAAATGTTTCCAACTTATTGGCTACTTTTAACTTGTGACTAATCATTTGTCTGGAGCATATGGACAACTGGGTTTCCAACAGGATACAACCACAGTGTTTCAGGACTAGTCCTAACATATAACAAACTGGGGGGCTGCTTCTATTGGCAAAATTTGGGGGCTCCTTTTTCAGGGCAGTGCTCTCACAGGACAGCAGCCATTTTTAAAGTTCTACCACTTAAAAACCACTGTCCTCCAAATGTATAAAATATAGGAAAATGAGAATTGATGTCTGGCAAGTGTTAGCTTCTGGCATTAACTATGTGGTACAGGTGTAGGCAACATCTAAAGATGTTGTGGACCATGGATTCCAGTGTCTCTGAGCATCATCTATCATGGATGGGGCTGTTGGGAGTTGTAGTCCACAACATCTGGAATGCATCATGTTGACTATTACTGATGCAGTCACAAGAAAACCAAAAGGAAACACACACACAAAAAAACAACAACAGCCAGGAAGCAGCATCTCAAAGATGCTGGAAAGGATGGATGTTTATTCTTATGAAGTTAGCCCATTTAGCTAATTTAATAACAAACACTAATTCTTTCCAGCAACATTTCTCAACACAGATAAACCTGAATTCCTAGATCAGCAGTAGGAAATGATCTTGGGTTATAGCTCCCATCAGCTGTAGCCAATATGGAAATAGTCAGATGGGAGCTGTGTACAAACATCATCTGGGGGGCAACACATTAGCTATCCCTGTAGATGGATGGACTGTGGGGAGGTGGGCTGAAATATCAGCACATTTTATGCACAATAGCCTGGAATTCTTGTGTTGCTGGGTCGAAGTACTATCTATCTGGAGAAGCAAAAGCAGGGGAGGCAAGCATGGGATGAGGCTGTCAACTGCAATATGGTTCAGCTCCATCTGAATGCAGATGTCTGTCAGAGAAAAGGAGGAAGTTAAAATTATAGTATGCCTGGGCTCCAGTTACCCTCTCAGTGAACCTGTTCAAAGTAATTACTTCTTTTAAAAATAGTCTGTTGGGATCTGCACAGCAAACAGCGGCTGAAGCCTCTCCTCCCCCAGTTGTAAAACTGTCTGTACAGAATGGTCTCTACTAATGAGGTGCTTATGTGAAAAAAGGTGAATGATGAGGTCTGTTTCCCTTTGCTTGTTAAAAGAGATCCTTGGACATCAATCAACACTCCCATTGTTTGGCTTGTGTGCTGCTTTTAGCTGTATCTCTGAAATGGTCAAACATGCAAATGTAAAACAGGAGGTGAATAAGTATGCAGAAGGATGCTGCTTTTGATAGCAAGTTATAGCTTGATAGCGTATCATATCCTATCATGAAGGAACTTTTATTTGCATGTAGGTGATTTGAATAGGAGCATTAATATAATGTTAATGAACAAAATTGCACAGTGAACTGTCCCAGGCTGGCTATCAAACACCCCTCTCCATCCTCATCTAGTTCTCACCATTTGTGAGAGAGTCCCTCTTTTATACAGACACAACACTAGGCCGTATCTCTATCAAGCACGCTCTAGCAGTCTGCTGCTGTAATGGAGGCTAACGTATCAGAGTTACATTGTATTATCAGGGTTCAAGGGCATTCTCCAGCCAGGCAAAAATATTTCCCACCACTTTAATATCTATTCCATATGCATGAAAGTGCACACATGGAAGGCATGGCTTCCAAGCGCTTGGGCCTAGAGTTATGATGGACCATGGGGTTATTGCCTGGTATACCAATACAGGGGGTGGACAGTGGAGAGTAGCAATAGGACACAGACTCTAACTTCAATAAAAATGAACAAATAAAGGTTTGTATTTATTGAAAAACACAGAAGCAGTTAGTAGATAGTTACAGATATACATGCCAAGGTTTTATCCTGATAACATTCTGCCTGGTCTACCAGCTCAACTGACTAGTTCTATGCAGAAGAGGAGAGAGAGATGTGTGTGTGGGGATTACTCTTGTCCTATAGGAAGAGAGGAGGGTACTAGGAATTCAGCAGACTAATGGAGACTTAATTACAACAGTGTAACTCAAAATGTAAATAACTTGGGTGTAGGCCAAACAAGGTTTGAATGGTGAGATCAAGAAAATGAGAAAGAGAACTGGACATACTGGAATGCCAATAAACTGGGCTTCAGGTTCCCTTTAGGTTCTTAGCTCAGACAGAAATGAAAAGAAAGAAAAGAAATGGAAAGCAGACAAGAGTACAGGGCCATGGGTTTGCCAAATGAAAAGGTAGAGGGGCATCGTTCGTAAAACTGAGCACGGAGCCTAAGTTCACATTGATCTTGACCATTAGTACCTGTCTAATGCAAAAGTACTTAATGAAAAATGTTCTTTTTTCAGACCTGACACGGAAAATCCTTAAGAAATGCAGATCTGATGACTGAATATAGTGGCGGTGGGGAAAGTGCTTGTTGGAAGTGCTTTTGCTCTTGCGACGGCTAATAAATGACCAAACAGGAGAAGATACCGTATTTTTCGCTCCATAAGATGCACCTGACCATAAGACGCACCTAGTTTTTAGAGGGTGAAAGCAAGAAAAAAATATTCTGCACAGAGCATGTAAGCGACTCTCGCTTTTCTTGCTTTATACCCTTCCGTCCCTCCTCCCGCTTTGCTGAGAAGCCAGCAGAGCAAGCTGTGCAGCTCTCGCTGAAGCCAGCAGACCAAGAGCAATAGCTGCACAGCAGCTCTTCTGCTGGCTTCCTAGCAAAGCGGGATGAGGGACGAAAGGGAGCCCTTACAAGGGAGCACTGAGCAGTGGCTCTTGCTGGCTTTTCCGGGAGGTGTGGGAAGGGACAGAGGGCAGTCCCTTCTCCCACCTCGCGGAAAAGCTCCCAAGAGCTGCACACACGCTCTGCGCGGCTCTTTAAAGAGAGATGCCTGCATTCGCTCCATAAGACGCACACACATTTCCCCTTACTTTTTAGGAGGGAAAAAGTGCATCCTATGGAGTGAAAAATGCAGTACTTGTGGTGGCTGTGTACAAAAGGAGTAGGGTGCAGAGCAAGTCACTCACATATGTCTGGATTCCTTGAACTTTGTAGAAAAGAAGGGTAGGTGTAATCGAGCCACCGTATCCAAGAGGAACAAACCATGGTTTGCTTCCTCTGTCATGTTGGTCTGCTATCATATGTAGAATGAAATGTCAGGAGACTATTTTAATTAGGAGATGATTATGATTAATGATTGTATTTATATCCCACACATTTCCTCCATGGAACTCAAGGTAGCACCCATGGTCTTTCCCTGCCCCTCCCCCCATTTCATAGTCACAACAATCCCAAGAGATATGTTACGTTGAGAGATAATGACTGACACAAGTTCACCTAATAAGCTTCATGGCTTAGTGCAGATTTGATTTTGGGTCTCTTCAATCCTGCCACTTGATCTCAGCTATGATCCCGCTAGTAAGAAATGGTCTGGTCTTCTCCTTTGCCTTTAGATCGATTAGCAGCTGATTGATCTGAGGATATCAGCAGACAGAGCTTTTCATGGCACACAAAATACACATTATTACCTCCTTCATATAATGCACACATGATGGAGGTCCACAAATAAGGCAGGGAACAGGGGAATGATGCTGAAAATGCTACCTGAAATTTCATGCAGAATTCATCCCCTTCCCCTTTTATTGTCAGGGAAAGATTTTTCTCTAATTCGGCATTGGAGCATAAATGAAAATGCATATGGAAAAACCTCCAGCTCCTTTATTAAGACCACCAATTTATTAAATTCACCAATCACTATCCTGTCTTGATTTTGGATGATCTTGCACCAGGGCAGTGCCTTGTTGTGATTGTGTACTCATAACTAAACATATTAAAAATAAGAAATTTAGATTGATTAATCTTCAATCATGTCAGCAACTTTATTCATATTGGAGTCAGCCTTACACTTTGTAACTCCAAGCAAATTTTTGATGGGTCTAGGCCTCTCAAACAGTTGGCCCACAGTTTAGTATGAAATAGACAAGTCAATGCACAATGCTAATCAAGAATGTTGACACATATTTCTAAAACTGCTTTTTTCAACTCATACTCAGATGAAATTGGCTTTAATTTCAGTGGGTGTATGGATATCCATTTTTATGCATGTTTCCAAGCTAAGCTCCCCAATGGGAGAAAGGGCCAAACATAAATCAATCAAACAAAATTCAGTTGTGCACTGAAACACACACCCTGTGCCCAATGACAATGTAAAATAGGATAGCACAATGCAATTTTATTTCTCCACCCTTCTCTTCTGCCTTTTATTGATCTTCTAAACAGATCTGTGCAAATGCTGTTATACAAGATCAATAAGCCATGCTCAGAACAGGTCACAAAATATATTGACATTTTCATCTTGGCAATTATAAAGAAGCTGCATAACAGCAATCAGAATGATTGGCATTAAACAAAGAACTGGAAGCACAATTGTGTGAGGTTTATCATCTGGTATGAGGCTTATTGATACATTCTTGACTGTGCTTTGTTTTGTTTGGGATGTAATGACTAATTGCTCATGATTCACAAAAGATGCTACAAGTAGGTAGTGCACCTGTCCCATTGCCCAGATAGGATAATGTAACTGTATGCTATATGTCTATGTGGAAAGACCAACAGAAGTATATTTTTGGAACAGAGACTGTAATAGAGAGAGAGCTGAGATGGGAGCTGTAAGCTAAACAAATCTTGGGGTGCAAAAAGGAGCCATTTCCCAACCAACCAATAAAAGTCTGTTGTATTAGCCACAGAACATTACAGTACGTTCAATAGAACTAAATTCTCTTCTTTTAAATCAACATTGTACTCTTGATTCACTTCAATTTGTAAAGGAAAAGAGAAGAGAGAGAGAAAGGGGCCATATTATTAATTGTGTAGATTACCACTTTTCTTAATACTTTTAGAATTTAAGCTGCTCTGGCTGTGGAGTAAGTCTATTGTTTGAAATATATGTCACTGGGAATGAGAGGCCGTACATTTAATATGACCTTTGCAACTTTTGAATAATTTCCAGCTGACTTCCAGTCTTCAGCAATTTCTCTGAGAAAATACCTCCCGCTTAATTAATTGAAGAAAGTGTTAAAAGTAGCCAGTTGCTTGACCCTCAGTTTTAGTAGGTTAATACACCTTCTGATAAGAACCACTATCTGCTTTTCTGGTATATCAATTTATGGTAATAGTACATTATATTCAACAGTTTTCAAAATTAATCAGAAACATTTGGTCAACACACATATTTCAACAGATTTCATTATTTGATTGCTTTTCTAAGTCAAAGTTATTGTTGTACTTTTTTGTTTTAAAGCTCCTCAGTCTGTGGCTCTAGTTACTAAGTATGGTACTGTACACCATATTTTTTGTCATTATACAGTCCTTGAGAAATTCGGGTGCCTATTTGGGGTCATTAATGTACTCCATTTATGCGGGAAAATTTTTCTTCAGTTCATCCAGTGATTATTTTCCACTACATGTGGAAATTGTGCAATAGACATACAAGTGTCCTTTAAAATATGAATATTGGAATATTATGAGGATTGCCTTTGTGTCTGTCATTCAAGGAAGACACCGGAAAAACTAGCTCATATTGCACTGTCCTTTGTCCTTTGAGACAAGACAATACCATTGGTTAATACTTATTGTGGATGAAATCAATCTTATATCTTTCATAACCAAAACTTGCATTTTGGGTGTTAATCCTGGAGGACCTGCTTGCTGCCCTGACTGACTTCAGCTATGAAAGCTGAGGCTGCTGAACAGAATATTGGGCAGGGGTTTTGTTTATGGGTTTTTGTTGTAGGGTCATTGTTAATGATGCTACTTTTTGTATCTTTATTTTGGATCTTATGATTTATGTGGAAGCTGTTTAATTTGGTTGTGTACTTTTTTGTGCTTTGTTTATCCTTTTGTTATATTTGTAGCTATGCATTTTTTAAAAATATGTTGTCAACTACCTTGGACATGGCTTCAACTTTGGAAAGATGGCGTACAAATAAAATGATTGATTGGTTGGTTGGTTGATTGATTGATTGATTGACTGGTCTACTAAATGACAAAGATTCTGAAAGCACAAGATGCATGGCATCCTTTACTATGACAATGACTAGAATTAAAGCAAAGTGTGAAATATTTCGGCTATTATTTCCCAATTTATTGTCATTGTGACAGCTTTTGAGTTATTGGGTATATCATTTTTTTAAAAAATTAAATTATTGTATGCGTTGATCATAGTACATATGGAACAGATTTTTGAAAGTGCTGTGAATTGTTGTGGTTTGAAAACCCTGAAGCATGAGTTGGAGGATAAGATTAGATTCAAAACTTACATTCACCATTTGTATATAGTCCTCACCTATGCAACAGGTTAAAATTTAAAACTTTATGTTGGAACTTACAAGTTGAGAGCTCAAAATCCAGATCTGGGTTTTGAAGCTGAGTCCCACTCAAACACTGTTAAATATACATCTTGGCATTGATTAGGAAGTCAAAGAATATTCAAGTTATATGTGCTGAAAATGGAAGGACTGGTGTGTTTCCATTACAGCTCACATTTCTTCAAAAAACGCTTATCATATAATCTCACTCGCACAGTGATGTGAAGTAAGAAAACAACACTCAATTAGATATATTGTGTAAAGAAGTGGAACATGTTTCATATAATTTTCTCCCCTTTAATTTTATGGCAGGAAGTTTATCAATCTCTGATGGGAAATCATTTTTAAGTCATATAAAATCTGTGCAAATAATTGACTCCCTTCAAATTCCTTTCTGGAGAAATCTTTGTGTCAAGCATTTTTCTCATAATATATTCCATAAATTAAAAGTTAAGTGAACTGTATGTGAAGAAGCCCTGGAAACACGTGACCATCAGTGTCAAGTATTAATTGAATGGTTTCTGTTTCCTCGTAATTTGATAATAAATCTCCTGGCTTTTAAGTGGTACAAGCTAATATCAATGGAAAAATCATTTAGTTTTCAATAAGGAGAGGTTATTTCTTCTGCTCTAGAAGGTAATATCCTGACCAATACAAAGAAGGTAGTAAATATTCTTCTTTGTCTATAAAGCTTTAGCAGACCAATCACTCACTGTCAACATGCGGACTTTGAACACCAATCCTGAATGATACATTATTCAACTGCCAGGAAAGGAAGACTGTGCCCATCATGGGCTGAGTGATTTCCATCTGCTCAGCCTTGCTCCCTTGCCTCAGAAAATTTTGGTGGAAGTTGCTGTCTTGTATGACATTAGGGAACAGCAAGGATGAGGTCTGGAAATGCTGCAAGTTCCATATGGGCACCATGCAATTTTTGTTCCTGTGCTAGATCTGAGTGCCATTTTATGTTAAGAATCTTCTGTAAGCTGCTTTGAAAGTCTCTAGAGGCTGTAAAACAGGCTATACATATTTTAAATAAATATTCATTCATTTCCATCCAGCTTATTCAGAACCAAGAATTTTCTGAGTTAAACAATTAGTCAAATGTTAAAATCTAGCTATTCGTTTTTAGTATAAAATATCCTGTACTGTGGACACAGGCCCATGTTTAGGAAACTATACCAAATCACAAGTGATTAGAAAGCATGTAAGTTATATTGGGGCATGTCACTCATTTGTAAAGACTACAAATGAGTGGGGCTGAATGTGCTAAGGTCCTGTATACTATGCCTGTCACTCTGCATGACTTGAAGAGCCATATCTGAAGCTCAACCACTTGTGAAGGATCCCTATGTGATATAGAACCCCATTTTTTTCAGGCAGTTCCTCACTTCAGACTTGTGGAGTCACTCAGCCACTTGTGGAGAGCACCAAGTACAGCAACATAGCAGGGTGCAGAGCTTAGAGCACTTGTCCCCACTTGGTCTATTTGTGTGCAAAAGCCTTTACCCACAAGTAACATACCCAAATAGGGCTATATCTGGGGCCTAATATGAGGGCTGTGTTGAGGTGAGGCCTGTGTGCCCCATTCTATGCATGGACCTCCTTCACACGAGTAATATATGATGGGAACTTTCCATTTTTATAAGTGTTACACCAACAAATAGTCTCAAAATCTTCTTGCTGACAATGAGTGATCACTAGAAATAGCCCCACGCTTATAATATTTGACACCCTGATTTGCCCAGCATATACTGGCATTCAGGGAACAAGCGCACATTGTAAGGAAACTCTTTCAGTTGCTTCCCATCAGTTAGGGTCCCAAATAACTCAGTTGGTTAGAGCATGGTGTTGATAATGCAAAGGTTGCAAGTTCGATCCCCCTAAGGGGCAGCTGCATATTCTTGCATTTCAGGGAATTGGATTAGATGATCCTCAGGGTGCCCTCCAACTGTATGATTCTATGAAATGTCTGCTTACCAATTGAAGAGGTTAGATCCAAAAAATGCTTTTGCTGGCACAGGCAGAACACGGGTAGGTTCACCAGTTTAATGCAGGACATCTGACATCCACTCTTTTAATATGGATCATATCTTAGCCGAGAGACCTAGCCAGCCACTGCCTGACACTTCTAGCATCCCAGTAAAATGAAGGGGTGGTGGAAGTCGTTCGGTAATTATAGCAATGCAGGAATGACCAAGTTGTGACTCATAAGAAACATTTCTCTCAAAATGGAATCAGCACCCTATTAATCAAGAATGCATTTGGGTGTATTTAAATGTTGCAAAAAACCATTAATTAGAATGTTACTGCAAATATGTAGAGGAATTAATTGGTCTTTTCTCCTCAAATATATGGACAATGTTTCTCATTCACGTTTCAAGGAAATAAAATCATTAGTCTCCTATGCACAGAATTATATATGTGGTTTACTTATTACAATGGTTCCCAAACACTTCCAGCCGGCAGCAGACCTTGAAATATGGCATGGAAGATTCCTGAGCCCCTTGGCTCCTAAGCAATTCGTCTTGATGTCTGCTCAGATCTCTGCAAATTTCAAGTGGGAGTTTGTGGCTGGAGTAGGGAATACATATATAATACGTTTATAAGGCAAACTATGCAGCTCTCTTCCTTCTCATCCCCCTTTGTGACATCTCAGAGGCTACAACAAATTGCTGATTGATTATGGCGGAGGAAGGAAATATTTGTTTTGAGGGAAGAGAGCATGGCCTGTGGGGACATCTGTCTACCCTATTCTCAATAAGTTTAACACACATTAGGGTTGTCTTTAAGGGACTTGTCATGACACACAATATCTGAACTTCTTTTAGTCTCTGATCTGTCACATTTTCATCTTGCTCTTTCTCCATTTATCTTATCTCATTACAGCCTTTTGAGGTTGCTTAAGATACATTCCTTAAGCCACCAGGAAGATCTATATATGAGCATGGAATTAAAGCCAGATTTTCCTAGCTGACAGTCCCCACCACACCTTTTTGTGGGTGTATTCTGCACCATGTCATTGACACAAGAACGCTACATGGCTACTGGACTGTCAACACCCTATTCCACTTTATTAATTGTTTTGTGATGTTTCTCCAGCGTTACTGCATTATTGCCATCTGGAGGGGCACTCCAGGAAAGATTCGAGATTTCAACAGGAAGCTACAGGGCATACACCAATCGGAAATGAAGCAGTATGACCACCCAAAACTATTGTAGGTGCAAACATTATTTATAACTGGAGTACATATAATTGCCCCAATATAATTGTGAGAACAAATCATTAGGAATGCACAATAAAAAGGTTGTCTGGAGACTACCCCAAGCTCAGCTCTCCATCTTCTACACTTATCAAGTAATTTCATGAACTGACACAGACAGACAGACAGACAGACAGAAGGAAAGACATACTATTTTTTAGGTCAAATATATCTTTTCAAGCCAGCAGCGAGATTTAGCCAAAATGTAAATGCTTACCGGTCACACATTAAAGTGTGTTCAGAGGAATGGGCATTAAATCACTTTCATTTGAGCCACAGCTATTCCTCTGTTGGTAATATTTAGTTATTGAGAAACATGATTCAGTTTAATATTAGAAATCAGCTTCTCTCCTGCCTCTAATTATTTACATGAGATTGATATTTTGTTTCTCTTAACTGAAGTTATAAAAATGCAATCTCAATACAAGTTTGAGCTAGAGTTGGATTAAAGTCATGACTATAAATCCTAATACCTATGGTTAAGCAGACTTCAACTTTCAGGATGAACTCACGTCATGCAATTGTCAAAAGAAAATGCTGAACAAACACCTGTGTCTAACATTGTTATATTTATTGCCTGAAAACAGATGGTCGATATTAGCCTGCACATTAACTAATAGCACCAATGATGCCCCTGCCCATACAATATCATAGTTAATAGCAATCATAATGTCTTGCTACCACAGTAATTGGCTTCCTCAGAAATCGATGGACTCCATTTCTGACGCAGACAGAACAGTTGAAAAAAACATTTTGCATTTAGAAAGGGTTGTTTATTCAGGTAACATGGAATTTAGAAAAAATAAGATGGATTTATTGGACCGTGTGTGTGTGTTTGTGTAAATTGCTACAACATTGATGCATGAAAGCCAGTGGCAGTGCAGAAGAGTCTGCTAGGTTGGAAGTCCTGAAATACACTGAAATCCAGGCATACTTGGTTGCCCCTATTAAAAAATCATTGTTGTTTTAATAATATACCGTTTGTTTTAGACTGTACAACCACTTAGAGATTCTTGAAATATTTTAATATTTTTGAAATATTAAGTGGTATATAAGTTCTGTACAACAAAAAATAAACTAAAATTGATACTTCTTGGGATCTAAGGTCTGAATTGACACAATTTGTTCTCATTCAGGTTTTGCCTACTTTCCCTCTTTCCTTTTGGACTCATGGCAGCTGAAGAAAACACAGAGATACTTAAGTGTCAAGAAAGGGCTTTCTGTCTGTCAACTCTGCCTGTTCATCTAAACAAAAATTCCTAACTTCTCATATACATTAAGAAGGTATGAAATGATAACTAACCAGGAATGAGATCTTGGGGTTGGGTGAATAGCCCAATGAAAATGTTCACCTAGTGAGTGACATCTGTGAAAATGGTGAATTATGTGTTCCATAAAACTACCAATATCATTATACCATTAGAGAAATCTATTGTGTGACCACATCTGGAAAATTGTGTACAGTTCTGGAAGAGCTGGAATGGTGCAGAAAAGGTACTGAAACAACTCCCTAGTGAAGATATCTTACAACATTTTGGACTTCTTAGATTAGAAAAAGGCAACAGGGAACACAATGGAGGTGTGTATGCATGATATAGAGAAAAAATGATAAGAGATATGTCCCCTCCCCCCAACACTAGAAGCTGGTCCTGGGGTCATCCAGTGAAGCTGAATATTGGAAGATTTTAGATGAAAAAAGGAAGTACTTCTTCACACAGCACAAACTGGACTTCTATACCACAAGATTTAGTGATGGCTACCAACTTAGAAGATTCATGGATGGTTAATACCCATGCTTAATAGCCATGAAAGCTGTGTACTGGAAGTGTTATGCTTCGGGGACTTCCGGTTGGCGCCAGCGCTAATGGCCGCCTCTCGCTGAGCTCCGCTCAGGGAGGCTGCTTCACGAGTTCGGGTCTGACCGCTACGGCGAAGCGGGGACCCCTAAAATCTCAGGCGCAGAAGCCTGAGAGCAAGGAGGCTCGGCGGGCACCTTAAGCGCCCCCCTTTACTGCAAAGGAGCCTTTTTAAAGGCTCCGGAGTGGCAGCGGGGAGCGCGGTGCTGAGAGCCGCTACCCAGCCCGTGAAGTGAAGCCGCGTCGCCATTGACGGAGAGCGCCGACTTCTTCCTGACATTTGGATTACAAATTGGACTACCGTGAGTAAGACTGAGCAACAAATTTAAAAGGAAATTATTACAAATTGGCTGAAAGCGGAGAGGGTAAAAATTAAGGAAGTCTGCCTTCTCCGGACTGCATGTAAATAAAGCATCGAAACAAGAAGCTGCAATTGACAGAAAGCGTTTTAAAAAGTGACGGACTCAGGCATTGGACTCAGTTCCCCCCCTTAGCAGGCAGGGGCAGGGGGGGAAGATTTATGATCTGTCTTACCTGCATGAAAGAAGCTTAGAAGGGCAAAGCTCAGCCGTTTTAAACCCTTGGGGAGGACTGCCTGGAAGTGAGTTACCGGGACTGAGAACTGTCATTTGAGACTTGTTACAAAGTAGGCGCTTTGCTGGATTACAATTAAAGACCTGACTTGCTACAAATTCGGAACTTTGGAAAGATACAATTTGACATTTTGGAAGATATTGGATATTTGGTTGCTACCTTTGTTTACCTAGGAAGAGAACTTTTATAACCTGGTATTGGAAGCTTTGAACTGCTCCATCTAGAGGCTGTAGGAAAATAGCCATTATTTTTCACTGTAAGGTTGTGGAAATTTCCAGCTGAAAGTGATTCTCGTGGGAAAGACCTTGGGATATGAGTGGCCCAACAGAGGAAAGAATAACAAGGGCTAAGAGTAAAGTTGAACAAAAGAGAAGAGCTTCAATTGTACCACCTGCAGCCCCTTTAACTCCCTCCATGGATACAGTAACAATAACAAAGGCATTAGTCAAGATAAATGAGACTCTAGAAGGGCTAACAAAGCAGAGCACTGAAAATTCCAAACAGTTGAAGGAATTATCAACAAAATTGGATCTGAATACAGAGACTATAAATAAATTAGTTCAAGAGAATGAAATAACTAGAAAGATTGCAGAGGAGGCAAAAATTTCGGCAGAGGAAGCAAAACTTTCTGCAGGAAATACACAGGAAAAGATAGTACCAGTCTGTAAAAAGCTGGAAGAACATGATGCTGCCCTGTCATTATTGGAATTACAGAGAAAAAATAAAAATTTGAGACTGAGATTGATTCCAGAAAATGAAAAGGACAATTTGATAGACTATCTGACAAAAGAATTTCTGGACTTTTGGCAGGATAGCTTGAAAGAGGAGGAATTTAAGATAACAACTGCTTTCAGACTGGGAAGGAAACAGAACAGAAAGAGCCCAAGAGATTGCCTTATAACTCTGAGATCACAGGAGGAGAGAGATAAGATATTGAATTTACACTTTCAAACAGCTCTGGAAATTGAAGACTCGCGTGTGCAGATTTTTAAAGATATCCCTAAAAACATCCTGGAAGCGAGGACACATTACAAGGATTTGGTCACTCTATTGAGAAAGAACAACATACTATTCAGATGGGAGTTCCCACAAGGCCTGTCTTTTAACTACAAAGGAAAGAAAATCAAGATAAAAACAGTGCAAGATAAAGAACAGTTCATGACAAGGAATGAGGAGGATCTTCTCAAGGAAACGGCGGAACCTACGGACTCAGAAAATCTACCAGATATTTCAAACTTATCTTTTGGAGCTAAAAAATCATCAGAAGAAGATCTCCCAGGTGCTGTTGGAGGGGTAACCAAATAAATAACAAGATGTCTCTGCATTTTCTAAGTTGGAATTGTAATGGTTTGAATCTTCCTAGGAAGAGACGAGAAGTCTTTCACATCCTAAAAAAAGAACAATTGGACTTGATTTGTTTACAGGAAACCCATGTGACTAGAGTACATCGAAAATTACTTATTAATAAAAGATTAGGACAAGAATTTATTTCGTCAGATAAAGTGAAGAAAAGAGGAGTGGTGATTTATGCAAAGGAGAAATTGGCCCCTAAATTAATATTTAAAGATGAACAAGGAAGGTATTTGGCAATTGAAATTCAAGTACAAGGAGAAAAACTATTGATAATAGGAGTCTACGCACCAAACGAAGGGAAGTCAGAATTCTTCAAGAAATTGCATGAGACACTAATAGACTTTTTGGATTACAATGTAATATTAATGGGAGACATGAATGGAGTGGTCTCTACAAATATGGACAAAGCACAAAAACAGGTGATCTCCAAGGATGGGAGACTACCTAAGACCTTTTTTGAAATGACTGACAATATGAACCTGATTGACATTTGGAGAACAAGGAACCCTCTCGAGAGAGAGGGAACATTTTTCTCTGAAGCAAAAATGACTTGGACTAGAATTGACCAAATATGGATAACTAGTGGGATGGCATCAAAGATCAAGAAAGTGGAAATCTGCCCAAAGACTTGCTCCGACCATAATGCTGTAAAGATGGAAATGAACCCAACAACAGCTGGCTCCTTCAGATGGAGGATGAATGACTCCCTATTTAGAGATGAAGAGATATATAAAAAGGCCCAGAAGGCGGTTAAGGACTATTTTGAGATAAATCTGAGAACAGAAGTGGAAAAAAGAATAGTTTGGGACGCAAGTAAAGCTGTCATGAGAGGATTCTTAATACAACAGAATGCCATAAAAAGGAAGAGACAGAATGAGAGAAAGGATAAGATCATGGAAAAGATAAAAGAAGGAGAAAAAAGACTGAGATCTAAACCAAAATCTCATGAAATTTTGAGAGAAATTAAGTTTCACCAAAGACAATATATGGAACTGATGAATCAAGAGATAGAATGGAAAATAAAACAAATGAGACAAAAGACATTTGAATCGGCAGATAAATGTGGGAAACTTTTGGCATGGCAACTGAAGAAGAGACAAAAACAGAATACGGTTACCAATTTAGAAGTGGAGGGAAAGAATATCTATAAACCAAACGAGATTAGAAACTGTTTTCAGAGCTATTTCAGGAGACTCTATGCACAAGGGCCGGTGAATGAAAAAGAAATTGAAGAATTTCTTAAAAAATATGGATTACAAAAAATTTCTGAACAAAGCAGAATGATTTTGAACCAGAAGATAACTGATCAAGAAATTGAGGGAGCCATTCAAAATATGCAATTGGGGAAATCTCCAGGACCTGACGGACTGACCTCCAGATACTACAAAGCTTTGAAAGAATGGCTTATGCAACCGTTGAAGGAGGTCTGCAATGAAATTTTGGAGGGGAAGAAGGCACCTGAATCGTGGAAAGAAGCTTATATCACACTTATACCAAAGACAGAGACTGAGAAGAACCAGGTCAAGAACTACCGCCCTATATCACTACTTAATATGGATTATAAAATTTTTGCAGACATTTTGGCAAAAAGATTGAAAAGAGTTTTGGTGGGGGAGATTCATAAAGACCAAGCGGGCTTTCTTCCAGGAAGACATTTGTCAGACAATGTGAGAAATATAATAGACATTATGGAGTTACTGGAAGTTAATATTAATACTAAGGCAGTATTAATATTTGTGGATGCGGAGAAAGCCTTTGACAATATTTCTTGGAGTTTTATGAAAAAGAATCTCCAAGGGATGGGGGTAGGCCAAGGTTTTGAAAATGGTATAAGTGCAATTTATTCCGAACAAAAAGCAAAACTGATTGTAAATAATGTGGTTACAGAAGAATTTGCTATTGAAAAAGGGACACGACAGGGATGCCCAATATCCCCACTACTTTTTATATCTGTCCTGGAGATTTTACTAAACATGATTAGAGAGGACCAGCTGGTTAAAGGGATTCAGGTCGGAGTTAAACAGTATAAACTGAGAGCATTTGCAGATGACTTGGTTTTAACTTTACAAGAGCCAGACACTAGTACGAAAAGAGTGTTAGAACTAATACAAGTATTTGGTCAAGTAGCAGGTTTTAAATTGAACAAACAGAAAACGAAAGTATTGGATAAAAACCTAACAGCTGCTGAAAGGGAGAAGTTTCAGAGTGAAACTGGTTTGACGGTAGCAAAGAAGGTGAAATACCTAGGGATTAATTTGACATCTAAGAATGTGAACCTATTTAAAGATAATTATGAGAAATGCTGGTCAGAAATTAAGAAAGATCTAGAAGTATGGTCAAATTTGAGACTTTCCTTGTTAGGCCGAATTGCTGTTATTAAGATGAATGTCCTGCCTAGAATGTTGTTTTTGTTTCAAACATTGCAGATTTTAGACAAAATGGATTGTTTCAAGAGGTGGCAAAAAGATATATCTAGATTTGTCTGGCAGGGCAAAAAGCCCAGAATAAAATTTAAGATATTAACTGATGTAAAAGAAAGAGGGGGGTTTGCCCTGCCGGACTTAAAGCTGTATTATGAATCAGCAGCGTTTTGCTGGCTGAAAAGTTGGCTGCTTCTTGAAAACACAGACATTTTGGACTTGGAAGGGTTTAACAACAGATTCGGCTGGCATGCATATATATGGTATGACAAGGTAAAAATTCATCAAGGCTTTAAGAATCACATGGTTAGGAAAGCATTGTACAATGTTTGGATTCGATATAAAGATTTGTTGGAAAACAAAACCCCTAGGTGGCTGTCACCAATGGAAGCTAAGGAAGTGAAAAAACTTAATATGGAATCCAAATGGCCAAAGTACTGGGAAATTGTAGAACAGGAGGAGGGAAAAGTAAAACTGCAGAGCTATGAGAAATTGAAGTCAAAGGTAAGAGATTGGCTTCATTATTATCAGATAAATGAAGTTTTCAAACAGGACAGGAAAATTGGCTTCCAGGTGGAGAAGTCAAAACTAGAAACAGAGCTATTGGAACCCAATACTAAGAATTTGTCAAGAATGTATAGCTTGCTGTTGAAATGGAATACACAAGACAAGACGGTTAAATCAGCTATGATTAAATGGGCACAAGACATTGGTCACAACATTATGTTTGCTGACTGGGAACAGTTATGGACCACCGGCCTAAAGTTCACGGCATGTAATGCCTTGAGAGAGAACATCATGAAAATGATTTATAGGTGGTACATGACCCCAGTCAAGCTTGCAAAAATTTATCATATGCCCAGTAATAAATGCTGGAAATGTAAGGAAACTGAAGGTACTTTCTACCACCTTTGGTGGACGTGCCCAAGGATTAAGGTATTCTGGGAAATGATTTATAATGAAATGAAAAAGGTGCTTAAATGCACGTTCGTGAAGAAACCAGAAGCCTTTCTCCTGGGCATAGTAGGCCAATTGGTGTCAAGGAAAGATAGGACGTTTTTTATGTACGCTACAACAGCAGCAAGAGTACTGTTAGCAAAGTATTGGAAGACACAAGAACTACCCACACTGGAAGAATGGCAGACCAAGGTAATAGACTACATGGGACTGGCGGAGATGACCGGCAGAATCCGAGACCAAGGGAAAGAGACGGTGGAAGAAGATTGGAAGAAATTTAAAATCTATCTTAAGAACTGTTGTAAAATTAATGAATGCTAAAATGTTTTGGGTAATGTAAAATAGAATTGCAGCGATTAACAATTGGATATGAGAAATAAGATCTAAAGAAAGTGTTATATTGAAATTAGGGGATGCTGAAAAGATTGATAACAGGGATGCAGAAAGGGGAGGTATGGGGAAGTCGCTGAAAGAAGGTTCAAGAAAAGAAAGGTTAAGAAAGTATACGTGTTTATATGTTTGTATGTCTATGTATTGTGTTGTATTGTTTTGTATTATGTGTGGAAAAACCAATAAAAAATTTATTAAAAAAAAAAAAGGAAGTGTTATGCTTCGGAACTCTAGCAGCTGGGGAACATAAGCAAGAAGAGTGCTATTGCCCTCATTTCCTTCTGGTGAACTTCTCATTAGCATTTGGTTTCTCACTGTGAGAACAAGATTCTGGACTAAGTAGGTCTCTAGTCTGATCAAGCAGGGCTCTTTTGATGTTATAACAAAATTGATGCAAGCTAACTTATATGTATCCATACAAATTTAGAAATAATACACATAATTTAAATGGGGAATGCTGAGTGATTGCTTGGTGTGTTGTTTAGGTGCTAACTGTTGATGGGCAATTTCCAGGCCTATGTTCTCCCTTCTTATGGATCTTTATCTGGAAACTGGACTTGGACCACACATCCCTTCAACCTGGGGACTATCCTTTACAGATGGCCACCCTCTAATCTTCTTGAAAAGGAAGTAGGACTCACAACACGATGTGGGGAGAAGAGATTTAACATAAGTGAGTGGGCATCATCACCAAGCTAAATGATTTTTTTTTAAAAAATTAGACCTTAAAATGTTGAACCTATCTGATATAGGAGCATGATTTTTAAAGGATGCTTGAAAAGATCATTACATTCAAATTAAACCATGCAGTCTTCTGCAAACCTTAATGGACAGGCTTCAAAACAGATGATGGATCTGAAAGACATGAAAGACTTCCATCACTATCTCAGCAGCTCTTTGCAGATGATGATAATAATTTGCTAACTGACCACATTTTAAAGTTCCAATCATCTTCTCTTATCCATGTTTCCACACTATTTATTGAGATCTTAATTAATTAAATGCTTTAAGTGCTGAAGTAAATCGACATTGATTTTTAAACTGGAATAGTAATTCCAAAAATAGGGGAAAGGGGATATTTATGAAAAGCCATAGCTTGATTCATTTATAGGTACTTTCTGGCACCAGCTCGTATGCAAGTTGTTAACCAGCAGTGCTTTGATTATTGATAGTATTGGAAAAAGAAAGCTTGCAGCTTTTTAAAGAATATGTAAATGAGGTTTCTCTGGCATAAATACTAGCAGATTTTTTTTTAAAAAAAAGTCATAGGGCTTGTCTATATATACATTTTAGTCAAGATGATCACTCAGCATTTTACCACCAGCTGGTAATCATCCAAATGCAGCAGTCCCCCTCCCCACTTACTTGTATCACTGAGGCCAAGTCCTGGTGGACTTTTTTCTTTTATAGGTGCAGAAAAATATACATAGACAAAATATGTACAAAATTTAAATGAAACACTTATTCAACAGAGCTTCCCCCCTGTCCTTAATATCCTCTCCCCATATTCTCTGGCTTGGCCTCTGTTGCACAGTGGTGGATGCTGCTTCTCTGTGGTGCAGATTTCAGCTGGACAACAGCAACAGGCCAGCCAGATGCCCGCCTGCCCCCTAGAAGTCATCTTAAAGTGAGAAGTTAATGTCAAATGGGGTGGCAGCTGTCTAGCTAGGAGCTATTCTTCCTGTTGACCCAGCTCTCCACCTAACCCAGATATGGCAATAATGAGGAACAGCTTCCCCAAATAAGCACTCCTTCCCTGGTTCAGGTATTCAAAATCTGATGGGACAAACTGTTCTGTTGAGGTTAGCAATCTTTGGCCATGATGCCTCTCCATAACAAATGTTCTGTGAACCACCCTGAGAGCTCTGGATATAGGGAGGTACAGTGGTACCTCGGGTTAAGAACTTAATTCGTTCCGGAGGTCCGTTCTTAACCTGAAACTGTTCTTAACCTGAGGTACCGCTTTAGCTAATGGGGCCTCCCACTGCTGCCGTGCGATTTCTGTTCTCATCCTGAGGTAAAGGTCTTCACCCGAGGTACTATTTCTGGGTTAGCGGAGTCTGTAACCTGAAGTGTCTGTAACCTGAGGTGTCTGTAACCCAAGGTACCACTGTATATAAATTCAATAAATAATAATAATGATAACTTACTACAGAAGATGCTAAGGGATGGTAGGGAGAAAATGAGGAATGCCTATTTAATTAATTAAATATTTTGATTGACTAAGACTGTATCTCAACTAATCAGGCAGCAACTTCTTTTTTAAATGATAATAGACAAGTAGTTATAAAAACTGCAGGTAGCGAATACCATTTTAATCAATGCATTTCCACTTTTCTCTCACAATGGAAGAGATGCCTTTTCTAAAATGATGCCTGGTGTGACTCATATGGGTCTCACTTAAAAATAAATATGTATCTGTAATCAGAACTAATGTTTTTGCACACATGATTGATAGATTAAACAGTTCCATTGCAATCCCATGCACATTAAGAAGCAAGCCCCAATGTGTTCAGGTTTACTCCTAGGTAAGTTTGCATAGGATTGCAACTTTCATCAGCTAAAACATATATGAATGATCAACTGATATGTCATTAATCAGGTGACAGCACTAGAATAAAGCCATTTATTCACATGAGCAGTGGAAAAAGGTGACCATTTTTTGTCAATAGAAAATGCATAAATTGTCATCTTTTTGTGGCAGAGAAGGAGTGATTTTGCATTGAGTTTGTGCATCACACATCACACTGTTTATATGAACAGACCTCTCTTGTGAACGCAGTCCCACAGCCATCATCATCCTTGGCATTTGAGCAGAACCAAACTCTCAGTAACCCTGTCTTGAAGGATGGAAAGAAATACTGACGTGTGCACTTTGTTCGTGCAATCAAGTACTGAGCCTTGTGGAGAACAAGCTTCTGGGAGGCAAGATAAATCTGAAAACATCTGTATATAGTATTCATCCCATTTTCTCCAGTTATATCAAAAGGTCTCCCATGGTGTATGCAAACATCCCATGTGCTGAGAAACACTTTCCAATTCCACATGTCCCATTGCAAATATTATGCACTGCAAGAGTATCATCCTCTTTGCTGCCATTTAGGCAACTGCAAATGGAATGTGCAATTTACTTCACCAAAGCCTGGCATAAATCACCAAATGGAAAAGACAGAAAATTATATTTATTGAAATCAGGATTAAGCTGCACAAGTGCCAGATTTCTGGAAGCCTACAGAAACTGGCCAGCAGCCATAGACATTGAATTTCTGCTGAATACAGTTTTATGTGACCACTGCTGTAGAAGTAAGCTTGCCCACAGTTACTGTATATCATCCATAAGACTGTCAGATCTGTTTCTTTGCACACTCTTCACAAAAGCATCCATTTCTCCCATCTTATACTTCTTTCTTTTAAAATAGCTGATGTCAGATTAAGCCATCAAATCTGGTTCATTTTTCCCCCTAAGAGGGCAACAAAGATCACTTCTTTGCTTGTCAGCAACGAGACTCCATAGCAAAGTTTGAGGCACCTGTATATCAATGAATGTAGCACATCTAAATATGAATGACTTGTTATCATAGCAAGAGAAGTACATCTTTCCTTTCTTTTATTACAGTTGTACACTTCATCCGTTTTTGGAGTAATCTGTTGAGAAAAAAATTTCCATAAAGAGAAGCAGTCTTGATAAACATGTCTGATGCTCATAATTACAGTGATTTTTCAGGATCATTCATGTCTTCTCTCACTTGCACTCATGTTTATTTTGCCATATTCTCCTTCAGCTGTAGTGGCAGATAGTAAAGCTCCTTAGCTGAAGGTAATCTTATAATCAAAGTATGTGTTGTATGACAGTAGAAATAATGCACAGTTGCTACTTGAATGTTCTCTTTCCTTCCACTAGAATAAAAAGCCAAAGCTGCAGAAATAGGCCAGGGGTGTGGATTGAAGATTAGGCTTTGTATCTCGCTGATATAGTCTCTGAGATTCCTGCATCCCAGGGGTTTGGACTAGATGACCCTTAGGGTCCCTTCTAACACTACAACAGCTGCCCTAAAGAATTTACACCTAACATGTTTAGGCTCCAGCAACTCATTCAACAAACTTTTTTTTTAAAGCACCTCTTATGGTCTTTTCCTTTCTAATTTTTTTAAAGCCATCAGTGCACATCAGGGAATGACTTGTACATCTGCTAAAATGTACAGACTAGCCCTCAAATATTTGTATAATAAAGCCCATGAGCAAACACATAAGGAAGGCAGAGTGATGCATGAGAAGTGGATGAATGACTGAGAACAGCCCTCCCACCAGGCAATCCACAATGATTTGTCCTTGTTGTGTTTGGAGTCGGAACATCATGATGTGAGTATATTTGCTATTGCAGCAACATATGGAACCGCCCAATCAATACAATCGACTCTTCATAAGCTATTTGTTAGATTTAAAATTTCCTTTGGGGATTTGATTTCCCTTCACTACAAAATTTGGGGCTCCATGAATATGCTTCTGTCAGACAATAGGTAAGCGATCTTGACATAAATTAACTGCTGCCTGTCATTGCAATCCTACGGATCAGCTTAACAACACAGTGCTACAAATAGTGAAATGCGAACCATTCCTATGTTTAGCCAGGCCAGCATCAGCACCTGGTATCCTCAGGCAGAGGTTGAGGCTTCTACACTCTCATGCCCCATCACTGATGGGTGCCCTGGGCTTCCCCTTTCCAGTGCTCTGATGAGTGCTGGGATGCCTCAGAGCCACAATGTAAACATCCCACAATGCCCTGGATTGCCCCCATTGCTCCACCCATTCCCAGGGAAACCTGCCAAGGCTCATGGAGGGCACTGAAATAAAAGAGGCCTATCAGAGGACACGGCTCAGAGAGTTTTCTTCAAACTTCAGATCAACCTGCTGCCAAAGAATAAGAGTGGTGTTGACTGGCAAACAGGGATGGGCGAAGAATTCATGGGGTCTGAATTCACAGGGGAACTCTTCTTCCATACTAGTGTGCTAATTTGGATGGAGTTCACCTGATGAATCTGTATCACAACAAATAGTTTGAGGTGGTCTAAGGCTGCCTTTCAAACCTTTCCATCTTTTTTTCCAATCAGGGACATGGGTGGCACTGTGGTGTAAACCACTGAGCCTTGGGCCTGCTGATCGGAAGGTCAGAGGTTCGAATCCCCGTGATGGGGTAACCTCCCGTTGTTCTGTTCCAGCTCCTGCCCACTTAGCAGTCAAAGTGCAAGTAGATAAATAGGTACCGCCCTGGCAGGAAGGTAAATGGCATTTCCGTGCGCTGCTCTGGTTTTGTCAGAAGCGGCTTAGTCATGCTGGCCACATGACCTGGAAAAACTGTCTGCAGACAAACACCAGATCCCTCGGCCAGTAAAGCGAGATGAGCGCCGCAACCCCAGAGTCATTCGCGACTGGACTTAACTGTCAGGGGTCCTTTACCTTAATAACTGCATGGAGCAGTGAGCATTGGGGTCTTGGGTGGCAGCTGTCTTTCCCTCTATGTGATGCTACAGTCCATCATATCTTCCCATCATGGACCAGGGACATGTTGAGCCCCCATTTTCAGGATATGGCAAGAGCAGTGCTTGCTAGTTCCTCCAAGTAGCTGTTAACTGCTTTAAAAAAGTAAGAAAGAAGATGTAGAAAATAGACCACTATGTAAAAGTGAGTGATTCATTTTGTTTTGGGAGTGAGAGGGGCAGAATATAGGGTTGTTGTTGTTTTTTAAAAATCCAACAACTATAAAAATACAGTACACTGCTTGATCGTAAAAAGCCTCAAAGTGGTTTATAAAATCAAGAAAAATTCACAACCATACTTTAAAACATACTAAAACATATTAAAATTACCTCAACTTTCTAAGCATCTGGGTAGGCTTGTCTAAAGAAGAATGTTTTTAGCAGGCACTGAAAAGATTAGTGCAGTGGAACTTCTTTGTGGGTAGAGACTACACCAAAGCCATGTTCACGTCCAGACAATGATGTGCAGGGATGAGCTGTAATGGTCAAAGAGTCATGGTTCAGTCCTCAAATGACGAACTTCAGAACAGCCACACTCCAGCTAGAGCAAAGCAAAGCACAGCACTTTAGCTGCTATCGTTTTCCTACACCAAAGAGACTGAATTAAACATGCAGCTTGCCAAACGTGTGACAGCTCTGAACACATCTTGGCAATCTTCCTAAAACATCACTTGCACGTTTCTTCTTTTTATGCTCTGATTTATTTATTTATTTTAAATAAAATCTAGGCGTTAACTGCATAGCTGTAGAGAACGAAAATAAAGAACAAAAGGCAATGAATTGAAGCATTTTTACCAAAGGGATTTACCATAAAATGGATCTGATAATTGCTAAGGAATATATAAGGAATGGGGGAATCATATTAAATAAGCAATAAGGTGTTACGAAAAAGGAGCAATGCTGCTGAGTGCTCCAGATGGCTGGAAAGCCAAACAGGATGTTGATGTTATGGGACTGTACCGTGGGAACCAGGGACAGTCTATTATGTGCACTGAGCACCGGATGTTAGCTCAGAGTGTCACATGACCCGGTACCAGAAGTACATGGGTGGAGTTATTCCCTCTCTGCTGTGGCTGCTGAGGAGTGCAGACATGTTCTTTTCTGCACTGCTGGAAAGACAGAAATAAAGGCATGTAAAGACATTTCTGTCTGTCTCTTTCCCCTCTCTGGGGATGGCAGGGAAGAGGGGAGGAGTGGTTGTGTTCTTCTCACGTTTGAGGAGAATCGGCCGATAGAGATCTGGCCTTGTCTTGCCGGGAGCCGAGACGGGGGAGATCAACAGGGAATCAAAGCCGGGCACCTGGAGAGTGCCAAATTCCTCTGACTGAAGGCTTTGAAGATTCTCGACATATGGTAGCAAAAGCTGCTGGTTATCTGGTCCATGGGAATCAGCATGAGAGGTGAGAGGTTGATGGATCGTGTGCCATCCTCTGCACCAAGGAAAGAAGATAACGTCTGCATTGCAGCCAGAAGCTGAACAGACGGCTGGACACCAAGAGGGGGTGTTTTCCAAGCATTGGAGCCCCGAAAAGGTATGCTGAATATCGGGCTAAAAGTGTGAGTGCAGATTGATTTATTCTCTGGTTCACAGAAGAGCTACGTTTGGAAAAACAGCTCTGAGAGCATAGGCTTGCATACCAGAGATTCTTGTGGTGAGATAAAGAAGAAGAAGTATGCACAGTTGCTAAGCAACGACGGTCAGTCGGCTTGGAAAGTTACTGACACCTGGGGCTGGCTCAGTGAGAGCGAGAGTTGTTTTGTCTTCACTTCTTTGCAAGGACAGTGAGACAGCTTGGAGATTGCCTGCCTGAGAGAGGCAGAAAAACAGCTCAAAAGAGCTTTTGGATTTTACTAGCTCGAGGGTGGAGAGCTGAGACTTGGATTCAAAATGGATGCCAAGGACAGGGGGAGGGAAGAACGGAGTTCTAATTCCCCCACTGATGTTGCTACTGGAGAGAATGCTGTAGCTTTGAACATTGTCCGATGTTACATTTGTGGACAGGCTGGGCATCTTCAGTGGAACTGCAAGAAGCCACGCCAGCCGAAAGGAGCGAAGGGCCGCTCAGCAAAGCCTGAGGCAGCAGGCAAAGGTCATACCAAGTCTTCGGTGAAACCTGCAAAGGCCCTGATGGCGAAAGGAACCACGCCAGATGTTGGACACTCTTTTATAATCGATACAGGCTGTAATTTTCATATGTCCCCACACAAGGCGCTCTTTTCAACGTTTAAGAAGCAAAGCTTCGCTGTGGAACAAGCCAACGGTCAGAAGCTGGAAGCGACCGGGGTTGGAACTGTGTATCTTAAGAGTCTGAACCTGACTATACACAATGTTTATTTGGTTCCTGAATTGAAGTTCAATCTGCTGAGTGTTTCGCAGATCGCAAAGAAAGGACTGAAACTGTCCTATGATGCTGAGAGCTGCAAGATCTTCAAAGATGGAGAGTTGTATCTTTCTGCCAGAGAGAAAGATGGACTGTATTTGTTGGACTTTGAGCAAAGTGATTACATGGAATGTAATTCTGAGTCTAACTTGATTTCTCTTGCAGGTGTGACCAAAACGGGCGCCAAGAAGGTGGCCAGGGTCGACAGAGCATTTCAGCGGGTGTATGCTGATGTGATTGGTCCTCTAGAACCATCTAGAGGCAATGCAAGATTTTATCTTGTGTGTGTGGATCATTTCTCTAACTTTGTCTGGGTTTATGTGTTAAAGAGGCCACAGGAAGCCTTGGAAAGGTTTCAGGAGTTTTGTGACAAGGTTAAAGATATGCATGATGCTAACATTGATTGTCTTTTGACAGATGAGAAGCAGATTTTTCTTTTACAGGATTTCCAGAGGTTCCTGCACAAGAAAGGGATAAGACACAAGGTTGCTGTTTCAGCGGAAGCGTGGAACAGGGGTGTCTGTGTACGGGTGAACAAAGAATTGCAAAAGGGGATGAATACGCAATTGCTTAGTTCACATCTGCCACATGAGTTCTGGGCGGAGTCACTCATGTCGTTTAGTTATGCGTGGGTGAGAAAGGTTTCAAAAGAGTTGGGAAGTTCTCCTTTTGAGAAACTGTTCCAGAGAAAACCTTCTGTTGCCCATTTCAAGGTTTTTGGGTCTCATGTGAGGACAGAAGCTCCAGGTGGAGTAAAGAATGCCAGAGGCATTTTTGTGGGATATGAAAAGGGTCTCTACAGAGTAATTTTGTCTGAATCTGGTCAGGTGATTCTCACAAAATTTCTAGAGAGTGCTCCTGAAAAGGAGAGAGTGATAGTACACACATTTCCCACAGAGGACGATTCAGATGATGATGATGATTTTACAGATTACAGTGGTACTGAGAGCGACAGTGATAGCTCAGAGAGCTCAGTTGTCACAGTCATTGAGAGGAAATCTCACACAATGGATAGACCTTCACAAGTGAAGGATGAACCACTGTTTGCTATTGGAACTGGTTCTCCTAAGAGTCCTGAGGCTGAACCAGTGAGCAGAGAGGATCAGCACCTCATGCGCAGGTCTGAGAGAGTCACAAAGGGTGAACCACCCAAAAGGTACTCAGAAGAGTTTGCTAACTTAGCTGTTGCATGTGTTGCTGTTGTACACAACCGAGGACAGGTTGGAGCTGTGTCTAAGTCAGAGACAAAGACACAACAGAGAGTTACTAGCCAAGGGAATGCAGATGCACTCATTCCTTGGAAGCCAGACAACCAGAGAGGTACACTGGGGAAACCAGTGGCGGGTAGTTCCAAGGGTGGAACTGAAACAACAGGGAAGTGTTATGTGTATAACAACTGTTTGTTTTCTTCTCTGGATCACGCTTTGCTTGCCGCAACACGCATTGATTCTTTTGGGGGAGGTTGTTACGAAAAAGGAGCAATGCTGCTGAGTGCTCCAGATGGCTGGAAAGCCAAACAGGATGTTGATGTTATGGGACTGTACCGTGGGAACCAGGGACAGTCTATTATGTGCACTGAGCACCGGATGTTAGCTCAGAGTGTCACATGACCCGGTACCAGAAGTACATGGGTGGAGTTATTCCCTCTCTGCTGTGGCTGCTGAGGAGTGCAGACATGTTCTTTTCTGCACTGCTGGAAAGACAGAAATAAAGGCATGTAAAGACATTTCTGTCTGTCTCTTTCCCCTCCCTGGGGATGGCAGGGAAGAGGGGAGGAGTGGTTGTGTTCTTCTCACGTTTGAGGAGAATCGGCCGATAGAGATCTGGCCTTGTCTTGCCGGGAGCCGAGACGGGGGAGATCAACAGGGAATCAAAGCCGGGCACCTGGAGAGTGCCAAATTCCTCTGACTGAAGGCTTTGAAGATTCTCGACATAAGGAATCCCCATATGGTCTTAATCTCCTGTCCCAGTAACCTACTGCAGAAGTGAGAACTGAAATATCTTGTCTTTGGTGTGGATCCAGCTAAGACCTCAGCTACACCATACAGTTAAAACGGAGTCATAGCTTCTCTCAAAGAAGGGTGCTGAGAGATGTTAGGTGACCCCATTCCCCTCACAAACTACAATTCTCAGAGCAGTTTAACATTCAATCCCTTCTCTCAGGAAACAAAATTTCTGCCTTTGATTCCCACTTTGAGCCTCTTATCTGAGAAAAGTCTGATTAGTTCTTCCAGAAAGCAGCCTAGTAACATGATACATCATAGGTAGCAAGTTTAGCAGACAGAGAGCAAAAAACTCAGAATGACCCATGCAGATAAAAATTAGGTACCAGTGAAGCTCTCCAAGTTTGGGCTCAGAAATTAACTTGGGAGGCTTATTCCAAACTCTTATTCCAGCTCTGATTAAAATTGCAGAAGCCCTGGGAATACTATATCATACAGCATGTTCTTAGCCAGTATGCTAGGGTGACAGAAAGTAGAGGAGGGAAATGTCTCTTCTCTATGTGTGCATTCACTGTTACACCTGCTACTATTGATTCAAGGTAAGGAAATATAGGTTTGGAGTGTTTTGGAGGAGTAAGGAATAATGAGGGTTGCGGAGAGAGGCAGAGTTTGTCCAAGACCCTGAGACTGGATGGAAAAGTTACCTGAGAACTCCCCCCCCCCCGCTGCCCCTCTCTCTAATCTTCGATAATTGCTGAGTTAACCTGAAGCAAGTTTGAACTGCTTGTCTGATTCCAGCAAAAAAATGCTCTTGAGAAACCTATATTTATTTCAGTGGACCTTGTGTGGGAGATGGCCAAGTGGCCTGACCCTGAGTGAAACCCTTTGACAATCTGTCAGTTTGTTAAATTATTCCCAGACTATGAAAAATAGATTATAGTGATTTCACCACTACATACCAACTTTATTGCTCATAAGTGCTTGATACAATGTCAGCTGCTTCTGACTTACTCTAGAGGCTTTCAGTTCCTTAGTGACATGGTAGGAACATATAATTGGTGGCTGCTTAAATGTTGAAGAATGTCAATGAAATGGAAACCGCTTTACCATATCGATTTGCTTAACAAGAGGGTGGCACAACATTAATAGTACCCCATTACATGTGACAAGATGTTCAGAGACCAGATGTTATTGTAAGGCTCTGTCACTTCGGCTGTAATAAGATAGGGGCTTTGAGCATTCTAGCTGTAGAAACTGACATGGTAACTATTATATTATCCTTCATGGAGAAGACCTTGTCACCATTTCCCTTCTTGAATATGTCTGGCAGGGTAGATGGATTATAAAGTGGCTGGCTAGGAAGGAATAGGACTTTCAGACAATTGGTTTTCAATTGGACTAAGCCTGGACCCAAGAATGGGCAAAGCCTGCCAAATTACAGGCAGCTAAGCCCATGGGCTGCCATGCTAGCTAGGCATCTTGAAAAATTGCCTGGGTGGTGTTCAACTAAGTTTTACTCAGAGTAGGCTCATTGAAATTAATGGATGTGATTAAGTCAGGTCCATTCATACCAGTGTGTCTACTCTGAGTAAAACCTGAATTTGAACCATCCATATTGTCAAATCCACAATATTTTACAGACGGTGCATTTGGTTTGGAAAGCTTTTTAATTCTAGTGGCTTGAAACTGAACAATTCTTCAGAGGAAATGTCAAGAAAATAAAGATTTTTTTTTAAAGCCTATTACTTAAAGTCCATAAAAGCGTATTTAATAGAATGGAAGCTTTCAGAACCATTGAGAGTGGACAGCATGTCTCCTTACGTTGCTGATTTATAAAATAGTGCAAGAGTTATTGGTATTTTACAATCCGTTAACCACTTTATTGTGGTAATAGCAGGGATTGTACAATCCTCTGTGTCTTATAGCAGTAATTAACTGAAGCCTATTTTAAAGCCCCTGTTACTGACTGCTCGTACAGGCAGCTCTAAGTGTGATTTTCCATATGAATGCATGATTCCTTATATTTCACTGGAGCTATTAATAAGATTTGGACAATAGGTACTCTAGAAAATGATTTGAGGCATGCATATTCAAACATTTTTACTCACAGTTAATGCCAACATGTGTGTAGCAAGCAGGGCCATGCTGAACGACTGTTCTTCAATGTATAATACAAACATCTGAAAATGACTCTTGGTCATTGACTCTCCACTTCCCATTCATATTGGTTTTAGCCATGTGTAGACCATGTGACCAGGGCTTCCACTTGAGGTATAACCCCCAGTCATGCAAACTGGATGGAATAGCAAAAAGGGAACAGAAAAGACCAATGCAGACAAAGTACAAAGTAAATCATGCTAAGGGGAAACAAGCTAAAACCCTCAAGAGCTGTTCAGATCTGAATTTGCTTTGACTGCTGAGGAAAGAGATATCTGAGTCATGATAGTTCACTGAAAGCATACAGTGTTCAGTGGTAGTGAAAAAATGTAAACGTGGAGTAAAACCTATGTGCATATGAAAAATTGCAGCAACACTCAGTGGGACTTACACCCAATTAAGTGTAGACATGACCACCACCTTAATGGAATTATTAGAGAATGAAATTAATACAAGGATTATTTAGATTAATTTTAAAATGTAGCCAAAAGGTGGTATACTGTGTGCAGTTCTAAGGGCCCCATTTCAAAAGGGACATTCTAAAGACTTTACATGATCAAGTAGTTCCTTCCTTTTGCTAGCAGAGGCAAAGTATTTACTGCAAAAGAGCAACCTGCCATGATCTCTTCCATTAGACTAGTCAGTGTGCAAGGCAATATGGAACTTCAGTATGTCAGATTTAGGAGCAGCAAATACATGAGCTGTCACATCAGGAATCCAAGGAAATGCAGCAAGAAACAAATATGACCAAAGTTGGATTCAACATGTCCTTAAGATATTAAATATATCGAATTTTAGATGTCTGCTCATTAAAAAGATTTCATCCAAGAACTTTCAAATACAAATTTGTCTCATCTCCCACATTTCAGGGGATCTAGATGAATGCCTACAACTAACCAAAGTTGAACGCTAAGTTGAAGGCTATGGGTATAAAAATAGACATTTTGTCAAGGCCACTGAACAACATTCCCATGGATCCTTCTTTAGTGTGTATGAAGGCAGTGCTGTAACGGGCACCTTAGTTCTTTAGTTCAGTAGCTTGAATCCTAATATTCTCTCCCCTTTTCTTTCCCACATTGCTCAGGGAGCTCCCCTGACCCTGTGGAGAGGTGGGTGGCTCGGGTGCAGACTGAGGTTTGGGTGGCTTGGGCTGCTAATAATAATAATTCCCCAGCTCAGGCTGGCAGTGGCTCCAGCTGCCCCCTTTTTTTGCTCTTCAAGATATGGCAACCCTAATATATGTAAGATTTTCTGTTTTTTCTCATAATTCACAGATTTTAATAAAAACTTTTAAGAATGAACAACGGGTGGGAGCTATTATCATAATCTGCTCCTCACTCTGACTGTTGATTTCACACCAATAATGGCACAGGAAAATGACACCTGTTTTAACTAATATTTATTCGGGTTAGTTACAAATGTTAGTATCTGTTTCAACAGCCACAATATCTTACTGAAAAAAGCAAAGCAAAAATCACACATGTTCCAGGCTGTCTTAAGAATCACTTAAGGCTGAGTGCTGCTTGAAGATTGAAGAATGCTGAATTTGAAAGAGAATAATGGATGAGTGCTTTATCTAAACACCTGAGGGGAGAAAAAAAGGTGTGTGTACACTACCTAAAATGCCCTTTCAGGTGCTGTGGATAGTTTCCTTCACTTCAACTTCTCAGTTGAAGTGTTCAGTGCAGTGCAGTGTAGTCTCAGTGCAGTGCAGTCCAGTCTCAGGTTCAGTGCAAGACTACGTGTATTGTTAGAGTTAAGAATTCATCTTCTAGATAAAACAGCTTTCAGAAGAGAAGAGTGGAGATTAGGGAAGTTAATTCCATAGTCAATATAGTATGTTCCGTGCAGTATCTATCCCTACTGGACAGATAACCCAGTTGGAGAGTGGTCCATAAAGCAGGAATTGAGCCTTTAGGGCTGCGACACCTTCCCCACTGGAATTCCTTCCCCTTGACTATTAGACAGGCACCATCTCTGTTGTCTTTTCAGCACCTATTGAATATCTTCCTCTTCCAGAAAGCCTTTTGAGATCTTTCCCTCTCTGCAACTGTGTTGGAATGGTTGTCTGTTAACAGGTGCGGCAACCCTAGGGAGCCGAGGCACCTTCAGCCCCCTCAATATTTTTTTAAGGGGGCCTGCCCCCCTCAGTGTTGATGGGGCCCAGTTCAACATCACAGAAGGCTGCACCGGCCTGCTCAGCATCGGGAGAGGTATGTGACTTCCCATGTGCAATGCACACTGGGGCCCCCCAATCTTGGGGGCAACCTGGCGCCTCTGCCTGTTAAGGTAGCTGTATTGTTTTAGCACTTGTTTGCTGCCCTGGGCTTCTTTGGGAAGAAGTGAGGGATATAAATTTAATAAATAATAAAACAAGCAATAATTGCTTTCTTTGCTTTACTTAATAGTATTCTTATAAGTTTCCATAAGCATACTGAGATCCAATTCTCACATCCAGAAGACGCCACAGAAAACTTTTGTAGTTGACTCGTACTTTCAAACAGTGCCTTTAAACCCCAATTCTGCAATTCCCTCAGAGGCAAGAGAAGAATAGGAAATGGGTGAACGCAAGCAGAGTTGTGTGAGAAAGAACAAACTTAAGATGTGTAGACAGAAGATTTGCTGAATCCAAAAGCTCCCCCTCATATAACATGGCTGTTATCTCTACAATTTATCCTCTGAACCTTCAATGCTGTTCTTCATTGTTGGAATTATGGCACTATTCAGCTTAATAATTGAGGGGCTAGGAGGGCTGCAATGTAGGACACACCCCTCAGTTACTGGGACAGGAGTCAGAGGGACAGGCTGTGTAGTTAGCACTGAGTCTGGGGCCTCCACAGTTTTTGCTTCAACATCATGGCCAGTATCCTCATTGGCTAGTGAACAACTGTCCTTTGTTTGCAGTGGCTTAGACTTTTCAAATCTTAGGGCAGGGCCAGAATAATCATATTCTATTGTATCATCCAGGTTATCCTCCCCAAGACGATAATGTCTCTCTTTATTTGTAGAAATCTGAAAACAAATAAGAAGTTAGGTAAGTTCCATTTACCCCAGTTCCAAGAGCTAGAGCATAGATACCAGCACACACTCCATGAGAAGTGGAGAGCAGCATAGTCATTCCTCTCCTCCCAAGCACCAGGCGAGACATTTTAGGACCCAAAATAAAAAGGAGCTGTTGCCCACCCCCTGCAGGTCAAAGTGCATAGTACCCAAAGGTGGGGAAGTTTGGCATCCAAAGTGGAAAATCCAGAACAATAACTCCCTGGGAGTAAAAACACCATAATGAACTAAACAATTTGCTGTCATGGTGCCAAAAATCAGCTGCTCTTTCATGACACCCAATATCAGTTCTCAGAAGTGGTAAGGTCAGCCCTGCAGGGCAGTAGATGGCATAACATGGGAATAGAAGAACTTCATGATAAGCCTTGACTACAAAGTGCTGTATTTACACATTATCCTGGCTTTCTTTAAAGAAGTAGATTAATTTTAAAGAATCTTAAATAAAATAGGATTGGAGTCCAGTTGCTCTCCACAGGAAGGGCATTTAAGAGATTTGGTGCTACCACCAAGAAGTCTCTGTCTCTTGTACCTGCACATCTGATCTCATGTCAAGACAACACAAAGAGCAGGGCATCACACACTGATCTCAATGTTTGGAAAGGTTTGAATGGGAGAATATGGTCCTTGAGGTAACCTGCTGCATGAGCACTCATGGCTTTAAAGGAAAAGGATACTGCTTTAAACTGATTTGAGAAATTAGCCAGCAAAAGCAGAAGAAAAGTGTTCCTGGTCACAGTTGCTGCCAGGCCCAGGTGCCTCTTCAAAATGCATACCTGCTTCTTCAGGGGAACATAACCCTATCCAAAACACGTTGTAAGTCTTCTCCCACATCACAAGAACCCTGCAATGCCTCTAATTTGTCCTTATTAACTTTTAACACCAACCATCAAATTATCACTCAAAACAGAAGCAACCTGGTGGAGTGGCCCTGCTTCCCTTCTCTCCCTCTGCTTCAGTTCCATGGAATGGCTACTACTGTGCAACTGATGAGGGAAAGAGGAGCTGGTATCATATTATACATTTTTTGGAAAATGTGTGCCATTTTTTGTCTTATCCTACGGATGGTAAAAAAAGAAGATGACCTAGAGCATAATTTTATCCCAAGTGAATGATTACACTTCCTTTTACAGCTGCTAATGTTGGATAATCTTTTTTCCTGGACAGGATCCTGCACATGGCAAGCAGAAGTAGCTTTTGCTACTGCTGCAAATTTTAATAGCTGAATGTCTGTTTTTGCCTTATTAGGATATACTAATAGCAGATCCTCTATCCCAGTCCACTAGCCAGATACCCCTTCTATTCTAGTCCTTAAAGAGATCCATTAATCCTTGGTTCAAGAGGGAGGAAGGGGAGAAAGAATTCTTACTTCTTCATCTGATGAAATATAGTCAGAATCCTCCATTTCTGTCCAAGTGGGAGCAAATTCTGAAAAAGAAGAATGAGGATAATTAGAAGGACTAGAACCAGGGCTTGGTTTCAGCTGGAACTCACCAGAACTCAGTTTCGGTACCTCTCAGGTGAATACCATTGCCATTATAAGAAAACAAGGGAGGCGTTCATGGTTTCTATAAAAATAGCACTGCCTAGAACAGAAATATTAAAACTCAAACTCTCAAAGCATAACTTTCAAATTCAGTACTCAACTATTTAATAGTCTATTTGGTCCTAATAGGATCTAAGGCTCCATAAGAAAGCCTTATTATAACACAATGGAGGGTGGGGCAGGAGAGAAAAGCAGGACTGAAATAACAAGGATAACAGGTAGCATAAAAAGCCATCGCAGAAATGTGAGTAACAGTGCCTGCGGAACACCCCACTTTTAACCTAGGCTGTTGCTTTTTAGTGTAAGTAGAATAATAATTTCACCCATACAAACAACTAGGTATAAATGCCACAGGGAGGCTAATACCTTTACTGAGAGTTGCTGTCCCTTCCTATTGGCTTGTAGCTGTTCCACAAGGTTAATTATTTCAGTTGTGTGAAGTAATAACCGATCGTTTCCTTTCGCAAGAGGAACCTACTGCCCACAGATCTTACAAATACTTATACACTGAAGCACCATTTAAGTTAAATGCTTCCACCTGTTATGTGCTCCCAGCTCTAATGACTTTCACATTCCAAACATCCCACAGAGTTCTCTGTACCAAGGAATCAGGCATGTTCAAATTAGCACATACACCTCAAGACATCAAGGCAGGAAGAGGTTGCAGCCACCAACCCTAGCCTACCACACCCTCTACCAGTCACACATGAGTGAAAAGGCAAAACATGGGTGGACTGATGGACATGGGTGAGTCCCCATATTGGAGAGGATCCTGCAGCCATTCAGATTTTCCCCTACCTTATGTAAAGGTACACATATAGGTCCCTGCTCATGCGTGCTGGCTATACAGCCAGAGTGTTTCACATCTGGTGGACATGTCAGCAACAAGGGGCAGGGTTCACATATTTCAATGCATTATGGGGTTCATCTTAATCCTCCTCCTCAAACAATTAGCTTCCATGGAGAGACATTTACTTCATCCCACGTTTTCAGCCTTTTCTTTGCCTGCATAAAGTAAAATGGAACGTCACTGATTCCTTGCACCTCCATATTGACTGTAAACCACATGACGTGCAATGAGAAGGAGATGTTGTGAGGTTTTGGGACTATTTCCACTCATACCTTTTCTTGTGAGGAATCCTATTCGGAATAAGGGAATTTCCCTTTAAAAAAGGGAAACATTGTTCCAGAGATTCTCTTCTAGTCTTGACTTTCAATACTATTAAAAGGAAACATCAGATAAGGTTAAGATTCACAGGACTGCAAGCTAGAGCTGAAATTAAATATCCTTAAAATTTCCAGTTTGACTTTACCCAAATCAATTTTTTTATCTCAAAATATTACTATTTTTGTTATCTCTTTAAGGTTGCAGTCCTGTAGACATAACTTACACTTAAGGAGGAGACTTATTTCTGATTTGACATGCATAGGGTTGCTCTGTAAAGGAATGTTTCCCAAATAGCTAAATGAATCTCTAAGGCTGCAATCCCAACTCTAAGTACTTGGAAGTACTCTCTATTGAATTCAATAGAATTTACATCTGAGTAGACAAGGTTAAGTTTGTGCTGTAAGTCTGCAGTCATAACCCTGCTTGCCTGAGAGTAAGCCCCACTGAATTGAATAGGGCTTAGGATTGTGTTGCAAAATTAGCACTAAAGACCGCATTCACAAAAGGCTATTGATGTCAGGTGTCAGATACTGAATAAACCTCAAGTGAGCTATTTAAAATGTTAACTACCAAGTATAGATGATTATTAGGTATAAAACATTGACATGAAATATAAAATATCCTTAGATGTCACAACAGCCAGAAATAGAATTTGAATGAACAGAACTTATCTGACACCAGCATGTATAGAGTTAATGCCTCTCCACCTACAAATGTGTGAAGTGATGTGCAACAAATACAAGCAAGCAATGGGGTCTTTTCAAAATGTTGTATGCCCTGTGGATAAATGAAGGAGGCTGTTCAGTGACTTTGAGAATCCATCTGTTCAGCTATTAAATATTAAACTATTAAGGATTAAAATATCTGTGCTGGATCTTGAAAACCACAATTTGCATTTGATATTAAAGCTAGGTCTAGACATAGATATAGATATGCTATTATATAGATTATTTAAGAATCAAATTCCATAACTCATGAGATCTATTATAAATTAGAGTATTCCCAATAGAAGTGCAGTATTTTGAAGTATTAGCAAAGATGCCAGGCTTTTGTGAGTACTGTTTTCATATATGGTGCATAACTTATTAATGCAGAAGGCAGGGCAGCCATTTTAAGATTGAAAATGGACATTCCATTCAATGTACCACTTCATTTAATTCACAAGCAAGGCGAACCGGGATACAGATTTTATTATTGTGTGTCAAAAGGCACTGGGATTGGCTCAGCCACATAATTTTCCTTGTGTGACATTTTTTGAATAATGTTATAATGCTGAAACAGATTAAAATTACCTCAACATGCTAAGCATCTGAGTAGGTTTGTCTAAACAGGGATGTTTTTAGCAGGTGCTGAAAAGACTAAATGGAAGGCACTTGCTTGTGTCAAGAGGTGGGGAGTTCCAAAGTTTAGGCACTGCCACACTAAATGTGGAGCAGGTATTATGAGGCACCTGCAGTAGTGCCAGTTCCTTCATGGTAGAGGGCTGTTGCCTTTCTCTCCTGCTTGTGGTCTTCTGTAGGGGATTTTGGACCAGAGATGGACTTTAGTCTAATCCAGCAGTACTCTTACCTTCTGCAGGCAGCATACGGATGGCTTATGGTTACATTCCTAAGGAAGGTTCACTAGAGCAGGCATAGGCAAACCTGGCTCTCCAGATGTTTTGGGACTACAACTCCCACCATCCCTGACCACTGGTCCTGTTAGCTAGGGATGATGGGATTTGTAGTCCCAAAACATCTGGAGGGCCGAGTTTGCCTCTGCCTGTGCTAGAGAGTCAATAATGCCCACTGAACACAGTAACAATTACTTGTAGGTAAGCAGGCATAAGATACAGGCTGCTTACACTGCTCATCCCAGTTGCCATCAAGAAAAGGTCTTTTGCGGGGCCTGCACTGGGGAAAATAAAGTCTAAACTAGTGCATTGTTTCTTGATTGTTAATCATGCAATGAGTGCCAACCAGGGACCTTTAGTAGCTTCTTTTTAATTACTTGGTTGGCTTCTTGGTTTGTCTTGAAAGCACCATCCTGTGCATCAGTGAGAACTTCAGATATGGCAATGAGCTTAATAAAGATTTTGGTCCCCAAACTATTAGATTAGTCCTGTTGGTTCTCTGTGGCTGTTCATAAAAAAGGCAGCTGTTTCATTATCTCAATCTACCCATGGAACCATAAAGAGCAAGCTAGCATTTAATCCATTTTTTTTTAAAGTCTTGTAGTAGGAGGCTATGTTAATATGCATTTGAGATGGAAAAGCATCTGAAGTTTAAATGAGTCAGAACTGCAGATTCCCAGGATTGTGGGAAATTCAGGGGGGGGCAGTCATTATCCACAGTCCCATTAACAAATGAGGGTTTTTTCTGTGTATTTCTTCTACAGCTGAGGGAGCACCATGATAACACTGAGCTCCAGTCTTTTCTCTGGTTGGCAGTAGGTAAGTTCCACTTACCAATATCTTTCCACTATATGGGTCCAAACCCAGTGATCACCCTCTGCCCGCAAGTACAAAAGTGACTCTGCACACAAGTGACTTGATTCCATTTCTAAATTATTATAGCATTGCTTGGAAGTAAATCCCAGAAATAAGCACTTAGAACTGCATTACAGAGACACCTCTTGTGAGACATTTTGTGCTTTTGTGCAGAGATCCCTGAATACAAAAAGCTCCCAAATGCATTGCCTCAGGATGAAGGGCATACACCCAGATGCTCAGAAAGTTGCTGTGAATCATAACCTCTTTTAGTATTTTAACTTTTTATATGTTTAAAACCATTATTGTATTCCCCCCTTGATTTTGTTTCATCTTTTTGTAAACTGCTTTGAGGGTTTATTTTTAAATAAAAAAAATGATTAAGCGGTGTATAAACTTTATGAAATGAAATAAATAAATAAAATATTTAAACAGATGCATTTCCCCTTCAAATACACACAAGTGGTGACTGGGCAATAGTAGTTTGATAGGGAAAGCTTGGGTTTCTCCTTGTGTGTTCTTTGCACATGACTTTGGTCTACATATATTTTGAAGTGTGCTTTGAGTATTTGTGCCGGTCTCAGTGCAAAGCACTGCATAAGAAGTAGCCCTTAGCTTTGGTCCTTCCTTGCCCTACCATTAGGCTGACTGAGGCAGGCGCTTCAGGTGACAGGTGCTAGGAATGGGGGAGTGGTACTGTGCTGTTGGAGAAAATCAGGGGCAAGGAACCTCCACCTTGTGGGCCAGACTTGGTCCACCAGTCCTCCCCATTTGGCAAACAAAGCTAATGTCATCCATGATGCCAGGTGTGGGGGGATTAAGGGTGGGGCTTAAAAGGAACAATCTGGAGCTTGAAATGGGATTCCAGTGGCTCATTTGCTGGAACTAGGCATGCTTCCAACTGCCCATCAACTCATGGGTGAATGAAAGGAGGAACGCCTGGGGTGATAGGAGCATGTCTAGCTCAAGGAGGGGTTTTTGGGGGGGAAGGTGCCCCATGCCAACCCTCCAATGTCTCACTTTCTTGGGTCTCCCACAGTGGGTGCTTGAGAACTGTGCCATGGATTTTGACAGGTGGGTGCATGGGCGTAGATAGGCTTTATGTTGGGGGAGGCAGAACCTCAGTTCTGTATTTTTATTCAATGATTTAGGGGGCAGCTTCCCCCCTGCTGCCCCTTTGGGCTATGCTCATGGGTGGGTGGGTGGTTCAACCTATCCGTTAGTCATGTGAAGTCATAATGGCACCATGTGATTGACAGGCAAACATGCCCATCCACCTGTTGAATTTGGCCTACAAAGCTGATCCTGTTAGAGCCGCAAGGATTCTTCACCACTGAAGAAAATAGTTGCATAACCCAGCATTGCTGCCCCGCTACCGCCCCCAACCTGGGGCAGAACTTGGTGCATTTGGCTCCTGGCTCCCAGGGAGATTTTGTTGGAACCTGGAAGTCACTGCTGCCGCCCCTTTTCCTCACTTCTCTGGCGTGGGCGGGTGGAGGACATGCCTGTGCTTCTCTGGTGCCACCGCCGGCACTTGCCACCCCCTGTCACCAGATAAGTTAGGAAAAGCGACCTCGCCAGAACCCAAAAGCTGAGTGACCCCGACTTTGGAGCAGGGTGCGGGTGAAGCAGCATCTCCCCATTTTGCCTTAGGCGGCAAAACGGCGGGTAGGGTCGATCCTGGTCTTGAGCCTTTAGACTGCTTAGGGTTCATTTATAGACGCCTTTCAGCTGGCCCAGCAAAGAGCCTTCTTGGATTCATGTAATCCACAAATGGCAAAACCGCAGCCTAAAGGCAAGGCGATGCCAAAGCTCCGTCTCCCCTCTGATCTTATAGAGATGGGTGCTGCTACCTCCAGTAATATGGGGAAGGCGCTCTGTATATGCCCAGAAATATTCTCCCTCACCACCACCACCCAATCTTGCCTGGCTGCAGCGCGGATTGCAGAAGCGGCGCCTCGACCGTGCGCTAAAGCGACAAGGAAGCCCAAAGAGCCGGCAGAATAAAGCCAGAAAGTCACGCTGCTTTCCCAGAGAGGGGTTATTGGGGCAGGGGGGGGGGAGGCAGCCGCCCGTTACCATCTTCTGCGCGGTGGCAGAAAGACAGGGAGGCCACCCGCTCCTTTCGCGATTTGGCACCGTCGCCCTCTTTTAATCGCCTCTGCGGCTCTGGAAAGCCCTCTGCCTTGAGGAGGGGGCTGCTGAATCCGCGGCTTTCAGGACCCCCGCCCCCCAGCCCAGCCCCCCGCCTCGCGCTCGGCCCCCTCCCAAGCTGCAGCGCTGCATTTCGCACCAGAAATCGATAGTCGCGGGGCTGGCCCTGCCCAACGCGGAGGCTCCGGGAGGCTGGCCGGAGCCGCTATATAACCAGGAGCCAGCAGCTTGCGCCTTCTTTCTCCCTGCGCGTCCAGCGTCTCCAGGCGCAGGCAGGCCAAGGCGAGGAGAAGGGAGACCTTGCAGTGCTTCCTGCTCCTGCTGCTTCTCCTCCTCCTCCCTTGGACAAGACGCTTCTCCTTCTCGCCCAAAGGGGTCCTGCAAAAACGCGCGCGCTTCCTTGGCGCACGGAGATGCGCGCAGCGGCAGCGGGCAGGGCAACAGCTGGCTCTCAGGGATCTCCTCAAGGCGGCTGCTGCTCCTGCAGTTGCTTGGCGCTTTGAAGGGACCCGCTTTGGAGCACCTTACCCGCGGAGGACCGGCCGTTGCGCAGGCGCTGAGGGTGCCTGCCTGCCTGACCTGCTGCTGCTGTCACTTCGGGGACTTTGTTCAGAAGCCCAGCGCCTCTTCCCTCGGCCGCTGCGATGCTACCTTTTCCGTGCGGAAGGCGTCCCCAGCTGCTGCTGCTGGGCTACTGTTGGCTGTGGGCTCAGAGTTGCCTCTCGCTGCGAGTCCTGAGTGGTGAGTTGAAGGGAGATGGATGAGGAACCTGGTTTCTTATTTGGGGGAGAGCAGCGAGAGAGCTGGGACCCCCTCCAGATGTTTCTGGACTCCACACTCCCATCAGTCCTGACCATTGAATATGCTGTCTGGGACTGTTGGGAATTGGAGCGCAACAACCTCTGCAGGGCCCTTTCTTTGCTGTATAAAGACCCCTGAAGTGCTCCGGGTATTCGGGTGCAATCCTTCCACTTCCCCCTTTCTTTGCTTTTCAACTTGATCATTGAACAGTGGTTAGAGATTCCCAAACAGAAAGGTGGCTCTTTCTGGCGGGGATCCTCTTACTTTCAAGCGGGTGGCGCTCTATTGATTCAGTGAGGCAAAGGGAACTCATGGAGCGCAGCCTTGGCATTGTGTCACTGGCACTAGGGACGAGCTGTTTCCTGGCGAATAAAAAAAGGCTCGATTTTTGTCCCAAGTTGATGATTTGACTTTGCGGAAAGATCACAGCCTCAATCCTGGAAACTCCAAAGATGAGATCCCCAATTCATATCTTTAAATATGGGGGTGGAAAGTTTGATGTCCCTTATATTGTGTCTCCTAAGTCAAAAGGTTTTGCTCTGATCTGTCCTCCATTTATAGAGAGTCTATTTGTCCCTCATTTTTAAAAAGTTCAGAGACTGAGAAGCAGGATAGAGGATCAAATACGGAGAAGCAGGATGGGGGCTCAAATGCCAGATAAAGAGTGATGTGAAAGAGATGCCCATCACACCTGACAACTTTCTCAGTTCCTGCTTGTCTGCAGTAACCACCGAAATCCACATTCATGTTTGTGGATAAGGATTTGTGTGGCAGGAAAGATATCAGTGCAAGAATACCTCTGAAGAACCATGTGTGCTACCAGATGTAGACTTCCACCCTGAGTAGTGGGTGGAAGGGGTATATGGGTGGTGTCCTAAACTTCTGAGCTCATACTTCTACTGAACTTTGACGTGAATCAGTATTGGAAAATCCTACAGCTTCCTCAGATGATCCCATTCTGCAGAGGGTTGGACTAGATGACCATTGGGTTCCCATTCTATGATACGATTGTCTTGCCTTGAATATTTCTTTCCAAGGAAAGAACTTTACAGGGAATTTGCTGAACTGCTCAATTCTTTATAATTAGGAAGCCATCTTCATATATTGAAAATTAAGGAATTTTTAAAGAAAATATTGATTAACATACAAAGTTTTTCAACTGCGGAGCAAAGTTCCTTCCTTCCTTATATATTTGCCATAAATATGTGAAATATGTCATAAATATGAGAAATATACTGTGCCTATCCATTCATTGCATGCAAGTGGTGGAGGAGCTGGAATCTGTCGTGTGTGTCCTGCACATAAAGATACAGTGTACATAAGCAATAAAGAATCCAGTTGTATCTTTAAGGTCAACAAACTTACTATGCAAGGAGCTTTGATAGGTTAGAGCTAACTTTCCCTGGTGCAGATTCAGTGTGTGCCTATTTTCTAGATGGACTTGTACATATTATTACCTGAGTGTGTTCTATAGGGTACATTTCAGTCCAATTCTAATGGTTTCCTGAAAGGTCAGGCAGGAAGCAAGGGACTAGAAATTGGATAAGGTGATAGTTATGCTCCAGTTTTCCATAATTAGAATAGATTCATGAAACATGAACACAAGAAGCAGGAACCTTTAGACCCCTCGTCATTGGACACACCACTTTTAAAATGAAATGAAAAGAAAAACATTCCAGGGAATCTCTTAGGAATGGCTTAAATAGTTCACGTAGCCTAGAACCAGTTCTGATCCTTTTCAGCTCCTGATCACATGCAGCAGCAATCTTAAGGTGCTATGTAGGCACCAGGGGGTGTCAGTGTCAGGAGCTTGTCAAGGCTGCCACCACAGTTATGGGGACCACTGCAGATCCCCCCCCCATCCCCTGTCTCTGCTTATCTGGCTGTTGTTTCTTGTTCATTCAGTGGCAACAACAAGAAGGAACATTGCCCTTTTGGGCAATGGTGAAGATGGTCTCAGGGAGAGGAAGTCAGTGACAGCAGTCACAGGGAAGCAAGTCCATGCAGGAATGGGGAAGTGTTGAAGGCATCTTATCCACGGGCCCCTCAAAATCTGGATTGTGATAATAGCTGAGGGGAGGGAGTTGCATGTAGCAAACAGGAGATTAATCCATGGCATCCCTTCTGAGCTTTGTGCCTGGAAGCCACTATACAAATGGAACATTAATCAAATCATAGGAGATAACACTGTCCATTCAGATGCCAGGCAGAACTGTTAAAAGTTCTGTACCATCTCCAGGTTGCAAAGTCTTTACCTGAAGACAGTGGCCATCCCTTTAAAAGTTCTAAAGTATTAGGCAACTTCTTCAAAGTACTGCACTAGTCTCTTTGTCCACCCACCTCTTTTCCACCAGAACACAAGGGGAAGAAAAGTGGAGTGGACTTTAGTGAATTAACTGTACAGGAGGTGCAACAACTGTAGCCTTGGTGTAGAGCATTTCAGGAGTGAAGTGCAACCTATGGATGAAGACCTTGAGATACTTTTGGGTGCTGAATCCTTTGGTGTCTTCAGATAACCTGTTTATGAAGTACCCAACTTGATTTGTTTGCAGAAAGCTTGTGCTGCAGTTAGACTAGTCTTGTCTTTGTTGAGCATTGGTTTGTGGTGATGTTATATGGCCATGAGCATTCTTTCAAAATTCATCCTGATTTGCTTGCATGATGTTTATACATCGTCCCATTAATTGTTTGTTCATCCTACACTTTTCAGTGTAGATTTGTTGTGCCAGGGTAACAGAGTGCTTTGATCCACTTTAATTGCACACACCTAAATTTCTGGTATGGTTCGACTCCTTTCCCCAAAATGCTGACACTCAGGAGGTGTCCATTGCCTGTAACAACCCAGGACAAATGCGAGAGTGAGAGTATTTGATGGAGAGAAATGATCATGGGATTTGGAGAGAGGGGCAGTCAATACATTGGTAACATGGAGCTCTACTTCGTGTTCCTATCTTATTCAAGCAAAGCTTTAGAAGTGCAAAATATTGATGTCTGGGAATTGGGATGGCATGGATGAGGGCGAGGGAAATAAGCTCAGTCTAGATATGACGGAGCTGATGTTGCTGGGTAGTTTGTCTGGCTTGGGTTCAACTCATTCTGGGAGGATCGAACCCTACAAGAGGATCATATTTGCAGTTTGGTGGGTGTTGATTGACCCAGCTTTGTCACCAGAGGCCTACTTGGCTTAAGAAGCACAAAACATTTCCCATTAGCTAAGGCTGGTATACCAGCTGTGGTCCCTTTTAAGCAGAGATAAGCCATAGTCATCCTTACTTTGGTGATTGCCTGAATAGGTTATGGCGATATGTTGTGTGCTGAGCCGCCTTTGAAACTTTCTGAAAATTTATGAATGCTGTTGTTAGACTAACTGAGATGAGCTATAGGTAACACATATTGCTAGTTCTGAAACAGCTTTGTTGTTGATCAGCCCCAAATTCTAAGAGCAATTTAAAGCCTGATAAGCAGTGTTTGAAATCCCCCAGGCGCCAGGCGCATTTTGAGACTGGCATGGGTCCAACTGTGACTATGTGGATGCCAGGTTGGTGACTGACATCTCCATCTGGCTGGTCTCTCCAGCTCTCTTAAGCAGGTAAGCAGAAGAGCTTTTTTACTGTATTTATATCCCACCTTTTCCTCCAAGGAGTACGGTACATGGTTCAGCACCCTCCTCAGTTAATCCTGAGAATGACCCTGTGAGGTAGGTTAAGAAGCTGTGACTGGCCCAAGGTCACCCAGTGAGCTTCATGACTGAGTGGGGATTTGAACCCTGATCTCCCAGGTCCTAGTCTGACACTCTAACCACTACACCACACTGGCTTTCTATAGTATTTCTGCTATGGGGCAGCAACCTAAATTAAGTACCGGTAGGTAAATAAGTATGGGAAAAGCAAATATGTCACCCAGAGAAGGATCTGAAATATTTTCCTTGAAGCTTGAATTTGCTTTATTCTGGATTGTTTCATTTGATGTTTTAATGTGTTGTAAACCACTTTCAGCTTTTTTCCTTTAAAATATAAAGCGCTATAGTAATGAAATGAATAATAATAATAATAAATTTCACTGGGAAAACCATAGCTATGTTTTCCCAGTAGTGATGTATGGAAGTGAAAGCTGGACCATAAAGAAGGCTGCTTGACAAAGAATTGATGCTTTTGAATTATGATGCTGGAGGAGACTCTTGAGAGTCCCATGGACTGCAAGAAGATTAAATCTATCCATTCTTAAGGCAATCAGCCCTGAGTGCTCACTGGAAGGACAGATCCTGAAGCTGAGGCTTCAATACTTTGGCCACCTCATGAGAAGAGAAGACTCCCTGGAAAAGACCCTGATGATGGGAAAGATTGAGGGCACAAGAAGAAGGGGATGACAGAGGACGAGATGGTTGAACAGTGTTCTCGAAGCTACCAACATGAGTTTGACCAAACTGTGGGAGGCAGTGGAAGGCAGGAGTGCCTGGCATGCTCTGGTCCATGGGGACATGAAGAGTCGGACACGACTAAATGACTAAACAACAAATACATTTCACTGCAAAAAAGAAAAGATGCCTAGACATGCCATTGTAGTGACCGTGACCCAGGTTTAAGGTGCCATTTGGTGATTAGCTGATATATTTGAGATAATAATAATAATAATAATAATAATAATAATAATAATAATAATTTATTATTTATACCCTGCCCATATGGCTGGGTTTCCCCAGCCACTCTGGGTGGCTTCCAACAGAACACTAAAATACAATAACCTATTAAACATTAAAAGCTTCCCTACACAGGGCTGCCTTCAGATGTCTTCTAAAAGTTTGGCAGTTATTTTTCTCTTTGATATCTGGTGGGAGGGCATTCCACAGGGCGGGTGCCACTACTGAGAAGGCCCTCTGCCTGGTTCCCTGTAACTTGGCTTCTTGTAGCAAGGGAACCGCCAGAAGGCCCTTGGCACTGGACCTCAGTGTTCGGGCAGAACAATGGAGGTGGAGATGCTCCTTCAAGTTTCTCACACTGCTGATAAGCCTTGGGACCTCAGGGTCCTCTTCCTCTCACATTTCCTGTGTTAACATCAGAGTAAATTGACCTTTTCAGGATGCTGCTGCTATTAGAGGTTAGATAGATGTCTCTCAGGGAAAAAAGCCTTTTCAGCTGTGATGCCTCACTTATGGAACACTCTCCTCTGCAAAGGTTACCTGGTGCCAATTCTTATGCCTTTTCAGCAGCAGACTCTTTCTCTCTCTCTGTATATATACAGTAACGTTCTCCAGATCTTTTTATACATTAAGATAAAATTGATTTCTGCTTTTGGGGCCTCTCTCTGGGATAAACTTAGCAGCACAATGTACAAAATCATAGTCTATAACAAGAATGTACACAATAGAAAGAAGTTGTGTTCTCAAAACTACACCATGCAACCAAATTCCAAACAAAGTTAAGCACCTTAAGCCTGTTAATTTTAATGGGATTAGACCTGCCTATTTAATGGACTTATTTGCTGTATGTGTGCAGGAAGACCAAATGAGGAGGTGCCAATCACAGAAGAAGACTTCCAGGTGCACAGGAAAAGGTTGATTAGGCCCAATTTGTTTTGGAATAAATCCTCCTTTGGAAGACTCTTGAATTATTGCTGTCAACCTGTCTATAAACCACTGTTGTAGCTTTTCCCACATATACACCAGTATTCCTAATGGTGTAGTCTTAAGCCTGTTTACTCAGACGTATGCATCTCTATGTTGAATGAGACTGGCTCTTTGCTGTGGAGGACTGGGGATTTCCAAGCCATATTGAAAGCAGAGCTACTTGAAGTTTTGTCTGAGGGTTTATGTGCAGTCAAAGGATTTTTATTTTTATTTTGAACAGTTGACTCCCTCCTCATTGCTGCATCACAGACTAATTTTGAGATGCCTCTCAAAAAACAACAGTGTATTATGAAACATAATGGGAGAGGTGACAGCTGTTGGGGTGTGTGTGTAAAGCCCCCTTGGATTCAGGGAACTAGTTCCATAGACTTACAAATACTAGTCAGGGTTGAACTGTAGGCCACAGTAGGGATGAGGAAGAATTTCAATTCAGTTGCCATTTAAGGGCAAGTCCACCTCTTCTGTATTTGCTGAAGAAGTATGTGAACCAAAATAGAGGCATCCCTTAGAATTTGCTCTTTCCCAAACTGTAGAGGGCAGTTCTCCAAACCAAGTAACATGTACACAGATGCATATACAGTGGTACCTCGGGTTAAGTACTTAATTCGTTCTGGAGGTCCATTCTTAACCTGAAACTGTTCTTAACCTGAAGCACCACTTTAGTTAATGGGGCCTCCTGCTGCTGCCGTGCCACTGGAGCACGATTTCTGTTCTCATCCTGAAGCAAAGTTCTTAACCCGAGGTACTATTTCTGGGTTAGCGGAGTCTGTAACCTGAAGTGTATGTAACTCAAGGTACCACTGTACTAGGGTGCATAAACTGCATGTACCGGTATATATTTGTGAAAGTAACACAGAATAATACATTATATTAGGGGAAACTGGATTGCAAAAAATGTTTATAACAGGCAAAATTGCATATTAGGAGAAATTCACACTAAAACACTCAATAATTTTCAAGATTACTTTTTTTTTGCTTTTAAAGGAAAAAGTTTAAAAACGAGAAACAGAGAGAAAATGAAATGGATATATTTTCCCATCCATGGTCACAGCGAACATAATCTTTGTTGGGTTCTAAATGAATGCTCCATAAAATCACTGGAAAGGTGTCTAATTGAGTTCAACAGCTGTGACTCCAGGACTAACAAGGTAACTGCAATCAAATGCCATCTCTGCAAGTTAGGCCAAGATCACATAAAAGGCACATTGGAGCCAATTGTATTTGTAGTAGCCCCTGATTCAAGTTTTCAGTGCATTTCTGATGTGTAATAGTGCCATTATTTTCTCTTATCACCATCAATTAGCTCCCCAAATTCACCTTTTGTCAATAGGATTGAAAAGAGACGGGCAGCTTGGTTGTTATCAGCAAATATGATGGACATTTCTCCCACTATTTATTCAAAACTCTCCCTGCAACTGCAAGGGCTATAAGTATTTCTCAAAAAAAAAGGGGGGGAACACTGGTAATAATGTCAAAATGATAGAATGGTGGAGATGAAAAGGATTTGATCTGTGGGCTTCATAAATGAGCTCCTGAGAACTGCATGCTCCTTATCCCTCAGCAGAGCAAAATTATTCTATTCTGTTCTCTTATCTCTGCTAACTCATGATACTTCATGGTAGCTTGCAGCATTTTTACATTCTACCATGTCTTATCTCATATCCTCGTAACTGACCCTGTAGCAATTTTTCTCATGGTGGTAGTGCTATAAGAAGTGATAGGGAAACACATTATGCTTTTGTGTTCATATTGAATTATTGGCAACAATAGCTGTTTGCAATGCAGTAGTTCAGAATGCCTGGAGTTGGCTGAAGACCAGTCCTTAAAAAAGAAAAGAAAAGTGAGAAGACAGGGTTAGGAAAAACTGCTGAGTGTTACATAACCCGCATTGCTGTACCTATGACATCATAAAGCACATAAAGTGATGATAATGCAGTTTGCAAAAATGCAATTACTTTAAGTATCTGTTGGGCAGGAAATACGAGAGCTAATCTTTTTACTAGCCACTTAACAACCATTGTATTAATCAAAGCCATTATGCCTTAATGACTGCTGTTTGCTGTCAGTTTATTTTTGCCCTTTTATTTGTGATATTTTCTTGATTTTGTCAAGTACGCATTCCAATATTTATGTGACAGTACTCAAAAAAAGATCTCTGAAGATCAAAAATAATTCATAGGGGTGTGTGTGTGTAAAGTTGCCATTTACTAAAATGGAAATATCAGCAACAGAAGTGTGGCACAATTCCAGAGATAGTTGTTGTGTTAATAATGGGCAGACAATAACTACGGTAGCCCAAAGAATAGATGGAGATGCATATGTCAATCTGTTTCACAGTCCTTATGGAATGGTAGATCCCTCTGAACACTGGCATGAGCATCTGATCTGTGTGGACACTTTTCGCTTTTCTATGAGCAGTTACTCTGTAGCTGATCACATGAGTTCTTGCTCTAGAAACAGGCATCTCATGGAATCATAGCTCTCAAACTACTGGGGTAACATTCAAAAATGCCTTTATGTCTGCACATGCTCAGGCACACTCTTGCTTTTACTTTTACTTCACACATTCCAGAAGAGAGCTCTGGAAGTTACACAGCTTCTGGAGCCAGCCCCTGGCTCACATTAGAGCTAGTTAAAGGCTTTCCAATATTGATCCAAGACATTTGAATTCACATCACCACTTCACGCTGAATAGGAGGTTGTGACTTATGCTTCTCTACGAAGAATTACAACTGGCTGAAGCATGAAAGCATTTACAACTTTGCAATAAGCAATACCTCTGATTAGGGCAGCACTATGTCAAAATTAGACTAGCTAATTTTAAGGTTGGTTTCCCATTGTCAAGCTTGTATCACCCTTATGTTCAAGATGCTGGCAGCAAAATAGATGGGACTAAAGTAAAGGTAAAGGTAAAGGACCCCTGGACAGTTAAGTCCAGTCAAAGGTGACTATGGGGTTGTGGTGCTCATTTAACTTTCAAGCGGAGGGAGCAGGTGTTTGTCCACAGACAGCTTTCCGGGTCACATGGCCAGCATGACTAAACCACTTCTGGTGCAATGGAACACTGTGATGGAAACCAGAATGCATAGAAACTCCGTTTACCCTGCCGCCACAGTGGTACCTATTTATCTGCTTGCGCTGGTGTGCTTTCAAACTGCTAGGCAGGCAGGAGCTGAGACAGAGCAACGGGAGCTCACCCTGTTGTGCGGATTCGAACCGTCAGCCTTCTGATTGGCAAGCCCAAGAGGCTCAGTGGTTTAGACCACAGTGCCACTTCCATCCCAGGCTATCTCACAACGGAGCTATGAGGAGCATTAGGCAGAAAGACAGGCATTTGCCCAAGGCCTTGAATCCAGGAGTATTTCCAGACTGCTGCATCTGACTTCCCTACAAACAAATCAAAATGAGTGTTCAGTAAATAATAATGTTTAGTCACCCTGCAAACAAATTAGGATGAATGCTCAGTTGGTGGCTTGGAAGTGACCCTCTGTCTCCCCAGTTCAATACAATAATCATGAGGCCACACTGACTCACTTTGGGTGTGATTGGCCATTTTCAAATATGCTTTTGATCTATTCACTTACTTCAGAAGATAGAGCAAACTAATGGATGAATATATGTTTTTAGAATCTTAATAACATTCTTGGAAGAAGCTTAGTGCGATTTATCAAATCATGTTGCAAAACACAGTTGGAAAAACAAAACAAACCTTGTTTCAAGACTTGAGCTTTTCTGCATATTCATCAAGAGCTTTGAAAAACCAAAGATCCTTTATGAAAGCAGTGGTCCTCCTAAGATGTTATCTCCTCCGCAAGCAAGAAAAGAAACATGGAAGTGTGATGCTTCACAATGTTTTCAGTTTAGAAAAATGACCCTTGATCACTGTGGCCACAGAAAATAAGTGCAGCTGCTGTAGAGGATCTGCTGCTTCTGTTACTTGAAGTGAAATGAGCATGTTCCACTAGGTAAATGTGGGTTGCACTTGTGGGAGGTGATACATAAGTAGCGGTCAAGTACAACATTCCTTGTTTTCCTAGAGTAGACATGCAGGGGAATGTTTGGTCCAGCCAGTTGAAAACTTACTGTTTATTCCTGGCTGGGACATACTTTCTTTGCATGTGACTAGAGGTGGGCATGACCTTACCTGTCCAGGTAACGAAAGGACAAGGCATGCTGCCACTCTCTCTCTCTTTGACTTCCTCCGTCATTGGAGCAGCTTTTTAGCTAGAAATGCTCTGTTGGCTAGAGGACACTGGGATTATCCCCATATGGGATAGATCCACATGCATATACTTTGCAACTAAGTCTGCCTTCAGGGATCCAATTGTGAACTGATGATGTGAGTAAACTTCTTTTATATACTTTAAACAAGATTGTGGCGTTTTTATTCTTTTAAGAGGGATATAAGAAACTCACTAGGAACCTCATATTGAGAGGCTTAAACAAGCCTACAGCCAGCTATCCGCTGTGCGTTTAAAAGGGGAATGTAAAACTCTGCTAAGTAAAGGAACTTGTTAGCACAAGTTAGGAAGGATATTAATAAACTATATAGCCTCTTCTGCCTCCTTGAACATCCCCACAGTACTTGCCAGGCATCTTTATATTGCCCCTGGTACAAGCAAATCTGCAGCAGGAAGGTAAAGAGGAAAGAGGCAGGTTATGCTGAGAAAGGCAGGTGAGCTGAACAGGTGAATTGTGTCCAGAGCCAGCTTCAAAAACCATTGAAAACAAGGTCTCCCACTGACCAGAACATCTTCTACTAAAAAAAAAAAAGGGGGGGGGGTTAAAAACATCACAGCAGAATGAGAAGCAACTTCATGTGGATTTAGTAATACCATATTATTCAAATACAAATAATTTAATTATTAGTACAATTATCACGAGTTTCATCTGAGTGACTGTAGAGAAAATAAATAAATGAGTGTACACATACATATTATGCCTTAAAGTTATTCATTGTTCTGTTGAACCAGGGTGCAGCTAGGGTGTGTTAAGTAGAAAACCCCAAGGCTGAGAAGAGCTTGTGTGCCACTTTTGACTAGACCAACAGAAGCCTGCACAGGAAAGCCATTGGTTAACCTTTAGCTTCATGTTTAGAGAGAGTGTGTCCCATCCTAGGTTTCAAGTTCTGCTTCAAGATCTCTGTGAAGCCACAGATACCACCAGTTTGAGACTGCTGGAACATTCTTAAGAGACTTCTGCTTAGGCAGAACTCTGGCTGTCTGCCAATACTGATCCTATAATTTACAGCTGCAGGGTCCATGAGATCAAATGGGGGTGGGGGAAAGCATCTATTACAGAAACAACTAAATGGGTCTCAGCCTCACATTTTATAGCATATTAAATATATGGAGTGGAACTAATGCCAAAAAATAGACATTTTCTACTTAGAACAGTAAAACTGTCAGAATTTTAATAGTTTGGCGCACAATTGCCTTCAGGAAATACTGTAATATGTAGGGCTTTTTCCTTGATAAAGGCATACCACTTAAACCAACAAGTAAAACAGTGTTTCATTTGCTTCTTCAGCATAATACCAATTTGCTGATTGAAAAACCATTTATCGTGTATTGATCCAGGTAATTAGACTTCTGCATTTCTTCTGGAAATCTGTGAAAACTAAAATGCTGAGTCTGTTTTAGTCAGATGTGCAAATAAACTTTGATACAGTACTAATGTATGCTCAGGTCTGAAGAGCTCTGTTCTTTGTGGATTCTTTCAGAGCTCACGTTATCTGTGATTGCATTAAATTGGAAGTGTGACACTTTAGGCTACAGATAGGTAGCCGTGTTGGTCTGCCACATACACCCGGACAACACCATTATTGGCCCCAACAACATCACACATACCATCTCGGGACTATTTAATTGCTCATCGTCTAACATTGTATATGCCATCAAATGCCAACAGTGTCCCTCAGCTCTCTATATTGGACAAACAGGCCAAACCTTACGCCAAAGAATAAACGGACATAAATCGGACATCAAGAATCACAAGACAGAGAAACCAGTAGGAGAACACTTCAATCTCCCAGGACATTCTATACAAGATCTCAAAGTAGCTGTATTACTACAAAGGAATTTCAGAAATAGACTGGAAAGAGAAGCTGCTGAATTGCAACTCATTACCAAACTTAAAACCATGGAGAGACCTGGTCTGAACAAAGACATTGGATTCTTATCTCATTATACATGACAAAGCCATTTTTCACCTTCTCACCCCTTGCTTTTTCCTGTAAGACCTATTGCAGTCGTTAAGAGTCGTCAACAGGCTCATCACAGCTATCTGCCAACCACCCATTCCCACCACCCTTCTGAGTAATACCCCTCCCCACCTTCTCACTATATAGAAGGATCTGGCAACTTCTGTTTCAGTGTATCTGAAGAAGTGTGCATGCACACGAAAGCTCATACCAAGAACTAACTTAGTTGGTCTTTAAGGTGCTACTGGAAGGAAAAAAAAATTTTGTTTTGACTTTAGGTTATAGGTGATAGATGCATACTGCTCAGAACGGGTTTACACATCCATGTACATTATTTGATTTATCTGTATTTATATACCACCCAACTTTATGAACCCCTAACTAGGATGTGCGTCTTCTGGGATGTGCTCGTGGGTGAGTTACATGACCCACACCTCACTTTTGCCTTGGGTTAATGTGAATTTTGCTGAGGAAAGGCACTGTGTGTATGAGACTGTGGGACCTGCACAATAACAAGGAAAGGGAAGTGATTGTTACAGTATTTGATAAGAGGCTGAGAAGATAATCATGAGGTGAAGCCATAAGACGTTTGGTAGAGATAGCTTTGAGAATATTCTGAGTCAAAATCTGTTTACGAGATAGTGGGACAAATCACAAGGCCAGTGCTTAAACTTTCCCCCGATTTTTATTTTTTATTTTGCGAACAAGGAGAGTGGAATAGTTCCCACCTCTTGCAACACAGAAAGGTCTGGCCCCACCTCTGATTGATTAATATTGATTAATTATATACCACTTAATGCCAAGATAGGCTTCCAAGCCATTTACAGTAGTACCTCAGGTTAAGTACTTAATTCGTTCCAGAGGTCCGTACTTAACCTGCAACTGTTCTTAACCTGAAGCACCACTTTAGTTAATGGGGCCTCCTGCTTCTGCCGTGCCGCTGGAGCACAATTTCTGTTCTCATCCTGAAGCAAAGTTCTTAACCTGAGGTAATATTTCTGGGTTAGCGGAGTCTGTAACCTGAAGCGTATGTAACCTGAAGCGTACGTAACCCGAGGTACCACTGTACAAAAACCATGTGTAAAATCCTTAAAACATTCAACTCTGAACATCCATAGCTTAAAACATGCAGCAAAACAATAATCTTGCAACAGAGTAACTAGAACAGGGTACTTGGATCAAGAGATCAAGGGAATTCAATATCAGAAGTTCAGGATTAGTGAGTTGGAGTATACACTCTCTGCCTCTCTTCTCAGGGGAGTGATGGATAGAAAAAGTTCTCCAAGCCCTTTGTAGTGGTTGATATGAAGTACTTTGAAACTCAGAAGGGGCTAGACTGATTTAACTTTTAAGTAGGTGGACTAGAAAGGAGCTTTGGATAAGAGGAAAGCTTGGCTTCATTTGTTTCTTATCTTTTTAATTCTACATGGCTGTACTGTTTCTTTATTTCTACAAAGTTCTTTATTATCCTTATTGTTTTATCATTTCTTTATCACCCATTCTTCTTTGCATTTATAGTATTTCTCCTATTTTATTAAGCAGATATATAATTATTTCTCTACTACCCCTCGTGTTTTAAGTTTAGTTCACATGAGTTACCGTTTTCAGTGTATGGTCTTTTATTAGTGACTCAGCTGTACCCATGGGGAATAGTTTTGAACCCAGATTCATTTGCTGGAAAAGATGGCCAGTGGGAGATCTCCTACCATAAGGCTTGTGTCTCATGCGCTTAAGGGAATCTTAAATTCTGGATGCTCGGGCAAGATGTTCTTAAGTTCTGATTCTCTGGATGTAGCTAGGTAGGACATTTGTGTACTTAGAAAAAATATATTGGCAATATATCTCCCCAGGGGATCTTGTACTGTTTTAAATAGTCGCTCCCTGACTCACCAAGTCATGTATGGTAGCTTACAAAGAATTTGATCAACCTCCTTGTTTTGCTTCCTACCTGAGACCACCAAAAGTGTGTGTTCTCAGGCACCAGGCAGGTTACTATACGTGGTTGGTCATCAGAATTCAGCTTTATGGGTCACATATTGTGCAGGCTTGGCAAAAGATAACCAGCTAGAAGGATGAAAGACCAGCATAAATGTTGAAGCAGAAAGATGTTTCTTAGCGGAAAAGAAGCTATTAGTTTCCATATATTTATCTTACTAATGAATACAGAGTACAATTATGAAATTATGCTGCAGCAGTAGTTTTTGAAGAGACATAATGTAATGTGATTTATCCTAAAATGCAGATTAGAGCCCATCGATGGAACAAAAAAGAAAAAGAAAAAAAGGGTATGGTTCAGTGAAACATCAATAGTACTTAATGCAATTCATCACAAGATTGGCTTCTGAATCGGATCAAAGTTCTGACAACATAATAGGAAAGGATGATTGCTAATCATATGATACATCATGGATGGGTCAAAATGCTACCCTAGAGATCTGTTCTTTCTATTTATCAGCTCACATCCTGCATTTTCTGTGGCATGTTAGCTCTCAAGCTGAAATTGTGTGTGACGTTAGGTAGTCAGGATCACTTGTAGGATGAATAAAATAACTTTGGTACATTAACAGAGATATCAATGAATTTGTTATCATCATTTTCATCAGCTGCGACAACCCGTTGCCTATTATGTAGCATTTGAGGGTATGGCTGTTAATTTAAAAAATGTCAAGTTGGTCTTTAGTCCTATTATTCCCTTCAGGTTTTTTCCCTATTGGTATCTTCATTTTCTGATCTTCCAGGGATTCTCATACATCCCTCTTCTTTAAAACTCATGGGCATTTGTCAACATCACTCTTTGCCTCTCCAGCAAAACTAGTTTCTTATCTTCCATGGTTCTCTTTAATTCCCTTTTGAAGCTGTCCAGATTGGTGGCAAAAATCACACACCTTCTGGTATAGAATTCCTTGGTTTAACTAAGTGCTGTGTGAAGTAGTCCCTCCTCTTATTTGTCCTCATTCTTCCACCATGCATCTTCATTGGAAAAATGGGTTCTAAGTATTATATGAGAAAGAGAGAAAGACTTCTATCTACAGTGGTACCTCGGGTTAAGAACTTAATTCGTTCTGGAGGTCCGTTCTTAACCTGAAACTGTTCTTAACCTGAGGCACCACTTTAGCTAATGGGGCCTCCCGCTGCTGCCACGCCGCCGCCGCACGATTTCTGTTCTCATCCTGAAGCAAAGTTCTTAAGATGAGGTACTTTTTCTGGGTTAGCTGAGTCTGTAACCTGAAGTCTCTGTAACCCGAGGTACCACTGTACTTCTATACACCATGCATAATTCTGTCATGTTCCCACAGTTTACTTACATTTTAAAAATAAGTTTAAAAGTCTCAGTGATTGTAGCCTTTTCTTATTGAGAAGTTGCTGCAGCCACTTGATAATTTTTACTGCTCTATTCCAGCTCTGTAGCATTTTTTTTAAAATAACCAGACTTATAGGCAGTCTTTCAAATGTGGTCACACTAGATTTGTATAAAGGCATTTTGATAACGGTATGTTTAGTTACGCAGTCAGACAATGGTTTGATGTTTTCATCAAGTTGTCCACCATAACCTCAGATCCCATTGTCATTTATGTGGTTAGGATTCTTTTTGCTCTAATGTAAATCACTTTCTACTTGGACTTACATAGTGGTACCTCAGTTTACGAACTTAATCCATTCTGGAAGTCCGTTCTGAAACCAAAACCATTCTGAAACTGAGGCGCGCTTTCCCTAATGAGGCCTCCCACTGACGGTGCCCTTCCACTGTTTGGATTCCGTTCTTAGACCAAGGTAAAGTTCGCAACCCGGGATACTACTTCCGGTTTTCTGGAGTTCGTAAACTGAATAGTTCGTAAACAGGGCTGTTCTTAAATCGAGGTACCACTGTACTTAGATTTTATGTGCATACTTTATACGTATACTGAATTATATTTGCTATGCTCATCATGCAGTTTTGTGAGTTTCTTTTAAGAGTTCCTTGCAATCCCCTTTTCTTTTAAGAACATTGAACAATTGAGGGATCATGAACAAATATGGATATCATTCTGTTCCCCCAGAACTACTGATAATTTATGAATGTTTAAAAAGCACTGGTCCTATACAGATCCTTGGAGGACCCCACTGTTCACATCTCTCCGTGATGCAGTCTGTCCATATATTCTTATTTCTGTTATTTAACTAGTTTCTGATCCATATGAGGACCTCTTCTCTTATCCCATTCCTGTTGGCCTTATCTGGTACCAGATATGCTTTCTCCTTGTGGAGCTGGAAAGTATTTTTATTCAATTCATTCATGAAAGCCAGCAAGGAATAAATGCATGCCTACCTTCATTCAATATTGCATGCTTTTGATATGCTATTTGTTGGATATTTCACAGACGATGTGGTAGGTATAAAGCTTTCTGGTTTAAATTATATTTTCATGGGAAAATACAAAAATAAATAAAACAAGGATGATGCTGTGATTCTTTCAGTAGGCTGAGTCCACATCTGAGTTTGCAATTTGTTTCTTGTTTTCCTTAAACTATTCGGATCACCTTGTTTATGTGTCTTAACTTTATACTATATTGTTAAACAGGGTGTTTATTATATTAAAATAGATATGTTATTATATATATATTTATCATATTAAACATTATACACACACACACACACACATACATATACATATATATATATATATATATATATATATATATATATATATATGGGTGTTAGATAAATGTGAATTTGGTTTCTAACAAATGCACATCTGGTTCCTTTGTCTCGATGCCATAACTCATGACCACAGCCTAGGGTTGCATATGATTTTCTGTTGCAGAATTGGGACCACACATGTGGCACTGAAAAGTTGACCAGTTCTGCCATATATGGTAGGGCTAATCATGCGTTTGGGCATGAGGGACAAGCAGTGGTGTGCACATATCTCTGAATCAGAATATGCAACCCATGAATTAGATTTCTATCACACTGTCCACTTAATCCAGTAAAGTCAGGTTAAAATGATGCAACAATTTAGAACTATATGACAATCAAAACCCAAACCTGGCAATTAAAAGGCAGCAAGAGGTGGCAGATAACTGACCCCAAAACAAAACAAAAAATAATGGTTAAGTGATTAAGTTATAGTGCAATTCTATGCATGTATTCTTGGAAGTAAACCCCATTAAGTTCAGCAGGACTTGGGCTGCATTCAGACAGCACTTTATTGCTTTCCTGACATTTCCATACCTGATAATTTCTTATCTTTTATGTGGTATTTCACATGACATAAAAGCCACTTTTAGAAATCTGGTGGAGGTTTAGCACTTATTTCCATACTAATTGTTGTTGTTTTTTAATCTGTTTGCAATCCCATTAACTCGCAAGCCTGATAACTTGGAAAGCTGAGTTTTGTATTGTAGTTCCATGTGATGAAAAGTGGGGCAATATCCCAGCAAGAGTTCTTCCCCACTGTTCAAAATTCAGCTTGACATGGCAGTATGTCAATCTAAAAGCCACAGTTCCATAATGCAGCTGGTACTGCAGTGTAAAAGGAACATTAGAAATTGGGATAGAAGCTCTAGCCTTATAACCAGTAAAACTAACGCAGCAAACCTCATATTTGAATGCAGCCTTGCTTCCAGCCCATAACCATGTGTATTAGCCTAGCAAAGAAGTTTTGAGAAAGGCACTGAAAATATTGTAAGGTGGGGGATGACATATCTACCTAGGCAAGGAGTTACATACGCTGGGAGCCATCATAGAGCAGATCCCCTTCCACATTCTTACTGGATGTACTGCAGACAAAGGGAAGATATACAGCATAACCTTATCAGATGTGCTCAGTGATAGAGTAGCCTAAAATGGGAGAAGGAGGACCTTTACATATTCTGGTCTCAAGCCTGGTAGACTTCAGTAGTGCCAGCAAGCACTTTGATTGGAGTCCAAAAACTTATTGGTATCCAGTGCAGTTAGTACAGCAAAAGTGTTATTATTATGTCCCAAGGACCAGCCCACTTAGTGCTCTTGCTGCTAACTGAAGTTTCTGAAAGCTTCTCTATAGCAGCCTCACATAGAGCACATTGCAGTAGCAGTCCGTTCTTGAAGTAACTATGGAGCAATGTAGTGTAGATAGATATTCTTTTCAGAGTCCTTAGCAGGGCTTTTTTTTTTCTATCTGGAACTCACCAGAGTTCAGTTCCAGCACCTCTCAGGTGGGTGCCATTGCCATTATAAGAGAACAAGAGAGATGTTCATGGTGAGTTCCGGCACTTCTTTTTCTAGAAAAATATCACTGGTCGTTTGGAAACCATAGTTTCATGCTATGTCTGCTATGACCCTGTGTGAGCATTGGGTTCATGCGCTTCGCCCTCTCGTAATTTTTCACAGTCACAAGGAGAGGATTAGAAACATTCATTTCTGCTTTTGAACAAATCACAGTTTCTGATTACTGGTGCTGGTTTTAGCCTTTAAAGCCCTAAACGGTTTGGGCCAAGGATACCTGAAAGACCACTTTCATCCATATGAGCCTCACCAGATGCTCAGTTCAACATCCGAGGTCCTGCTGTCTGGCCAATCAATAAACCAAATATTTATATGTTTATATTCTTACATTTGTAGCCTACGTTCCTTCCATTATGTAATCCAAGACAGCATTCATATGCTTCCCAAAGACAGTCTTTCATCTATTCACTGACCAGAGCCAGAACTGCTTAGCTTCAGCAATGTGGTGGCCTCGTGATTCTTCAGATCAGACCTTGGGCAGGCACCTTACACAGGGCATTCTCAATGGTGTTCCCATACCCTCGAACCCTCTCCCCATTTTTGTAACTTAAAAGGTTTTGCAAGAACAAACCATGCCTTAGATCCTGAAGGGTGTATTAGAAAAGTATTTAAAACATGAATACTGGGGAAACTGGTTTGTTCTAATTAAACCTAGTTTGTGCAAATCACAACTCTCTGAATTCATAATGGAGGACTGTAGTTTGTTTAAAAGCTGAAAGGATGCTTCCAATGAAGCTCACTCCATTTAAGCTTCTGATGAGGTCCTTTCCAGTTCCATTTTACAGGACCAGTATCAGCATTTTGATGAGTGTTCAAATTACACTTGTCTCAGGACCTATCATGTGACGTTTGCTCAGGAGACAGCTTTTGCTCATCAGTCTCTGTAGTTGGATAGGAGCAGAGCAGTTAGGGTAGAGAGGATCAATGGAGGAAAGATGTCATTTTCATGTCATTCCATTTCTTTCATTTTCCACAAAAAATTGTTCATGGCTCCCACAAAAAATAATAATAATGAAAATGTACACATGATTCATTGATTTCCCCCCTTTTAGTCTGCACTTGTGGGTTGTAACCTTCACCAATATTGTACCCATTGCGTCTCAAAAGTTATCCTATCAGATTCTTACATTTTTAAGGCACATAACATTTTTGAGTTGTTTATTAATTTTTCAATCATTAGCATGGAATTCTAGGAAAAGTTAAATAAACGATGGTGCGAGAGTAGGGGAATGTAACCCTGATGTCATTCATATGCTGTTTTGCTATGAAAGAAGGCTCCATTAACCTATAACTGCATGTCTCTATATTGGTGTGTGGTTGTTTTTTTAGGGCAAAAGATATGTTATGGTGATTCAACACACCCCTGCTACAAGATAGCCTATTTTCAAGACTTGTCCAGACGTCTGGGATTCCAGGAGGCTCGCCTGGCCTGTGAAATAGATGGCGGAGTACTCCTCAGCCTTGAAAGTGAAACAGAGCAAAAGTTAATAGAAAACATGCTGCAGAACCTCACAAAATCAGGCCTCGGCATTTCTGACGGGGACTTTTGGATCGGGCTGTGGAGAAGTGGAGAGGGACAAACCACATCAAGTGCCTGCCCTGATCTTTACAAGTGGACAGATGGAAGCAATTCACTCTTCAGGTAAATATTTTGTGTCATTTGCTGCTGCTGCAAACAGAGACCAAAAGGGGATTTGGGGCTGCTAGGCAGACTTGATATTGCCCTGGGGCCCCATAATCCCTGAAGAGAAAATGGATCCTGTGAAATAAGAATAATGAATTATGTATTAGTAATTTATAAAGAAAGAAATGTTTACTAGTGAAATACCCACCAAATGCTGGCAGCATGTATAGAAATGTGACTAAGTGGGTAGATAAATGCTAAACTCAATTTTCTCTGTTTTTGTCTCACTTTTCCCATTTCTCTGCTCCATCACTGAATCTAGCATAGTATTATTTATATCCAGGGTAGTCAACATGCTGTCCTTCAGATGATGTTAAACTGCAGCTCCCAGCTTCCTTAGCCATTGGCTATGTAGGCTGAAGATGATGGGAATTGTAGTCCAACAACATTTGAAGGCACCATGTTAGCTACCTCTGGTCTTCATAGGCATACAGTGGTTTTCCAAAGCTTCAGAATGAAGTATTTCTCAGTCCTTGCTGGGAATTGAACCTTGGATGTTTTGCCTGCAGAGAATGTGCTTTACCACTGAGCTACTCCTGCTCCCTTTTTTAGATCCAGCAAAGCAAAAACAGACTCACAAGCAATAATAGTTTTCAAACTAATTTTTACTGTAATTTGTGTATTGTTATAGAAATTGGTATACAGATGAGCCTTCCTGTGGGAGCGAAGCTTGTGTTGTGATGTATCATCAACCAACTGCAAATCCTGGCTTGGGAGGGCCTTACCTTTACCAATGGAATGATGACAGATGCAACATGAAGCACAATTTTATCTGCAAATATGGTCCAGGTAGGAAATGCTGAAGATGAGCTTCATATGTTGTGATTTCTGGTTGACTTTTCAAACCCTTGAAGTCCTGGTGACTTTACCCTAGTGCAGGCCATGTATCTCATTAAGACAGGTGAAATTCACAGTTTAGTTGGATTAGTGTATAGAAGCAAGATAAAAATGTAAACAAGGGGGGTACTATGTTATTCTGTTACTAAGAGGCAACATCACCCCGCTTCAACAGAGGGCCTAGATTTTAGCAGAAGTTAAACTAATCATTACACACTATTTTATTTTCTGCCTCAAGCGTAGGATCTTGCATTAACTATCCATACAGTAGTATATATATATATATATCTCCTTATAAATAAATTCCATTGAGTTCAGTGGGACTTATTCCAAGGGACGTAGGTATAGAATTGCAACTCCAATTAAGTACTTCTTAAGATGCTACAGGATGTATTGTGTCCTTAAGTACAAAAATCTATCCCACTGAACACAATTGTCAACATATGGTTTTAAGTATCTGAAAAGCTGCTTATTTAAATTTAGGATTGCCTGAAAAATGTAAACAACCTATTCCTCCCTGCCTTGTTTATATATTATTTTAACAGATGACATCCTAGAAAAAGAATTAGGAGACAGAGCAGATCCAGATTATGGTAAGAAACGTTTGGATTGAGTTGCAGTGGTAAAGCAATAGAATCTCATCCATCATTTCCAAAAGCAAAACAATCCATAGATTGGAAAAGCAGAGTAGCCATGGAACAGCTGAACAATGAATCCTGTAGAGAATAATAGTTACCATGTATGTTTTTATAAGTGAATGGATACATTTTGGAATATTTCAGTTTGTAACTCTTATTCCAGATGTTATCCCTATGTTACAGTAAAGTCCTTAGACGAGTTTATCACCTACACGTATTCATGTTCAAAACTGATTAATCCTGTTGCCTTTGGAGCTTTTGCAAAGTGCAGTAATATGTGCAGATGTCCCAACACAGGAATTAGATTTTGTTCTCTTAAAATATGTAATTACTTTCACAGAAGCCCAGCCAACGGTGCCAGCAGGGAAGCCTCACGATTCAAGCAAGCCAGAAGATCATTTTCCGGTGGTTGTTACTGAAACTGGTAATTGATGCATATGATTCTGATATCTGAGTAATATTTAAATATAAAGCATAGACTGCAGACATGCAAACCCCACTTATTCATCATATGAATAAACTGGCTGTACTCCCAGAAACTAAAATGAACCTGAGCTCTGGGATTTTAAAAAGAAGAAGAATTCAAGATGTCGTTGCTGCAGGGCAAATAGCTCTACTTGGGTTTTTAAGGAGAAATGCTTTTTGTCAAGGATAGACATCACATCGCAAACAGCCAGAGTCAATATGCCAAGTATTTTCTCCCACAGTTTCCTCTCATTCTTACTTCAGAGCCACACACAGTGAATGAATTGCAGGGGGTTCTGCATGTTCAAGTCTTAATCTAGTCCATTAAGCTTAATGGACCGCAGAATAACTAATTAAAAAAAATGATCTAACAAAACATTTGGTTAATGAACAAGTTTTGGAAAGTCAGCTTTTTGCTAAAGTTCTGCACCTTCCCAATCAGGTTCTTGTTTTGTATGTTTGGCTTTTATAAATGGTGGCTGGTGAGGTTGTTTGCTGAGTACAACTGCCTACAGCTATGATGCTGAAGTAGGGGGCATGCATTTCCCCCTACATTGTTAGGTAGTGCTGGAGGTGGGGTACTATTGAAGCAACCTGCACCCGTGCTGGGTTGACCATCTGGTTACCAATCATACATGGGACTGGGTTCAGCACTCCCTGCTTCCACTCAACACAGAAAGGAAATGATGAGAACCAAAAGCCCTGGCCAGGACTGAAGATAAACCCTGGGTCACTCTCAAAACTTTTGCAGTTGTACTTTATGTGGAAAGGTCTTTAGAGGTGGGCAAGTTGTCTTTCAGGAAAGCTTTACTGCCATGACCAGTTTTTTCACTGAGGCCTTGAAAGAGCCTCAGGGTGGTGTTCTGCAGTCTACAGTTTTAAAATTGGAAGAGTAGAGTCCTTAAGGTTGGACACCTCTTGGGTTGTAAGATTTCATGGACTAGATCACGCTAGTTCATATGTGTGAGCCATTGGCTTAAGAGATCTCTGATTGTTGTGATTAACTGGTGCAGTACAAGAGAATTTGTGCAAGCAGAGCCCATGATTTCAATCAAAATACAATAATGAAACCCCCTTTTTTTTGTAGGTTTAATTCCCAATTTAATTTATGTTGTTATACCTACTATACCACTGCTGTTGTTGATATTAGTGGCTTTCGGGACTTGCTGTTTCCAGATGCTGCATAAAAGGTAACTATTATGACTGGACAGAAAGAGTGTCTTGTAACTTAAGCTCATGTATTATAAAATTAATCCTTCCAACTGACTCATATTCAAGGCCATTCCACACACAAAGCAAGGCCATTCTCATTTGCACTTGAAAATGAATATTATTCCAGTGTTATGCCTTGACTAAAATGGCAGGAAGTCCACATTTAATAATGTAGCCATATCGTCAAATATACAATGTGTTCAACATTATTAGCAGGTATATTGAGTTTGCAAAACCTTTTGTTCTAAGTAAGTTAATGCTGCTCTCATGCTAGTGTAAAGAACTCGTTGCTTTTGTAGATTAGTCATGGGGAACCTTGGCCTTCCAAATGTTATTGGACTACATTTTGCATTTTTGTTGCTCTTTGGCCATGCTGCCTGGGGCCAATAAGAGTCTATCAACATCTGGATGGCTGCTGCTTCCACACACCTGTTGTATAGTATAGAAACTAGAAGACTAACATTTAAACCCAATGCCTAAGCAAACAGCCTTTAGATAGAAGAAAAGGTCCTTGTTGTGTACTTGATTACAATGCAAAACTGAACTTACTACTTTTTCTACCCTGCTTTCTGTTATCAAAAGGATCACAGGAACAGGCTGTTTTTTAGGGCTGAATCAGCTGAAACACTTTCTTTGACACAGGCTGTGTACCCACCAAACATTGAAAGTACATGACACCACCTGAAGAATCCTGGGAACTGTAGCTTAACCCATCACAGAGCTACAATTCCAGTACCCTCAGCAAACCAAAGTCCCCAGGGTTCTATGGGGGAAAGTAATGTGCTTTAAATGTATGATGTGCACACAACCACAGTACGTAGTCTTGGAATATTGTGGGCACTGTTCTCTCTGCACTGCAAGTGAGGGCGTAGCCACTGCTGCTTCTGCTACCTATGCAGAAGAAAGAGCAATGGCAGGAACAGAAGGATTTGATCCCATGCTGAGCTTTGTCCTCATCCCCATAAAGTTTACCGTATTTTTTGCTCTATAAGACTCACTTTTTCCCTCCTAAAAAGTAAGGGGAAATGTGTGTGCGTCTTATGGAGCGAATGCAGGCTGCGCAGCTATCACAGAAGCCAGAACAGCAAGAGGGATTGCTGCTTTCACTGCGCAGCGATCCCTCTTGCTGTTCTGGCTTCTGAGATTCAGAATATTTTTTTTCTTGTTTTCCTCCTCCAAAAACTAGGTGAGTCTTGTGGTCTGGTGCGTCTTATAGAGCGAAAAATACGGTAGTTAGTCTTACATCACCCCCATTTCCTTAACCAATTGACTGCAGTCAATGATGTGGAGCTGAAGTGGGCTGGGAAAACAACACAGGAATATCTGACTGAAAGTTGCAAGGAGAGGTAGGAGTTGACGCACAAATGCCATTTCAGCAGCAAACTTATGTCAATAACACACCAAGTTCTGCTCCAACAGGATGCTCTATTGCTCTTGCTCTCAAAGGAAGAAAAAGTTATGATGGTCCCACTGGTAGTGCTAAAACCAAAGTAAGGCACGAAAAGCATCCACACCAAGCATTTCTCCTGTGCTTTATGGCAAACCAGCAACTCATTCATGCTTAGTGGCTTTCCCTTTCCTTTCTTCTAGGGAAGCAAGGAGAAACTGCTTCAATGACTCATCTCCATTATCATCTGAATGCCTTGCAGAAAGTTTAGATTCTAACTTGGTATATTTCTCAGTTTCTATGATTGTATTTTTAAGGTAGAGCTAGGGATCCTGGCAACTCCTGTGATCTACAGAACGCTCTTCCAAGAAACTTTGCACAGGGACAGAATCTCCTCACCAGGGCTCGGTTGGCTTCATTTAGTTTGGTGGCCTTGAAATTATGTTGATCTATATCTATGGATATAGTTCAATCTATGCACTTGGTTCAGAACATATTTTTGCTACCTTTGTTCAGATGACATCCCACTCAAAGTGTCCTTTAAAAGCAGCAGTACTGGATTGGGAGTAACTTGTCCTTGCTTCATTCCATGGCACTGTGGCAAATTCTAAAGGTTTGGCACAATGTGGTTGGGATCAATTGTGCTTTTATTATCAGATTGTTCCTAGCCCAACCCATGCATCTCAGACGACTAACAATTGTATGGGAAGGACTCAAATGTATTGCTAGGCTTTTAGCTGCAGTGCCTTTGAATGGAGCCATAGAAAAGAAGCTTCCACATTATGGATGTAGTGCCCTTAGGTTAGCTGAGAAACAAATGCATACTGCAAAATGGGTTTCAAAGTATAACACTGCTAATGGTGGATTGAAGAAGGAAAGCCACTGGGCTGATTCAACAGCTATGACTATTAACTACCATTAGGAATTTTTGACTCAATACAAAGAAACTATAGATCAGGTAATGAATAAATCTACTGTAAGATAAATATGTAAAGTACCACACGAAGCTTACTGGATCTAAGCTTTAGACTTTAACATTTGCCTGAGGGTGGGCATAGATTTTGAGGATCATATAGATGATAGATCTGTGAGAAAACACAGCATTGATAGGCTCATCTTGTATACTTCCTTACCAAGAAAAACATCCTGTCGAGTGTGAGGTCACTTTCCAGCTGCTAAGTGTGGTGTAGTGGTTAAGAGCGGTAGTCTCGTAATCTGGGAACTGGGTTCGCGTCTCCGCTCCTCCACATGCAGCTGCTGGGTGATCTTGGGCCAGTCACACTTCTTTGAAGTCTCTCAGCCCCACTCACCTCACAGAGTGTTTGTTGTGGGGGAGGAAGGGAAAGGAGAATGTTAGCCACTTTGAGACTCCTTAAAGGGAATGAAAGCCGGGATATCAAATCCAAACTCTTCTTCTTCTTCTAAGTGCATAATCTTTTTACAGGAGGCCAACCAAGCAACATTAGTAGCAGAGACCATTTGGAAAGCCTTTACAATTGTTTATTGTGCACCGTCACCCATCTTTCATTGCATACTTACATGAACATATGAAAGGAATAGATGTATAATAAATGCATGTATATACAATTGTGTTTCTAATTTTCCAGTAAAGGAAGAACAAAAACCAGTCCGGACCAGTCTACGCTATGGATTTCTAAGAATGCACGGAAAGACAGCAGCATGGAGGTATAGAGATATGACTGAAAAGAAAGCAGGAATAACACTTTTCCATTCAGGATCTATTATAATGTCATGTCAGATATTAGCTTGGAATGGCTTGGAATTGCAATGGATCAGCAAAATGAACTGGAAGCTCCCCCTTGAGGCAATTGTTCAGATCATTTTTATATGCAATGTTTGATTTTGAATTCAGTAGCAAAACATGGCACTCCAAAAGAAAAAAAGAATGCATTTATTTTGCTATGGAAAATGACTCTGCTACAGATAGTAATGAGATGGAAAGAGCATTTGGAATATATATGGAAAAATGTCTACTGTATATGTCACTTCTAAACAGTCATTTCTAGTTTAAATTTTAACTCCCTCCTTGTTAGTTTCTCACACGTTGTATTGTCTCTTATTAATGGGTGTACTGTAAATTCAGTTAATATAAATTTACAGTGTAACAAAATAATTTATCTTTGCATAAAAATTTGATAAAAATATTGACTGTAGGGTTATTTATTTGAAATAGGAGGTGATTTTACTGTTCTTCTTTGACTTACATTACTAAAGACAGTTGGCAACACTGTGCTATTCTGCAAGGATAAACTTCAAAACCACGGGGAAACAAACTGATGAACTGTAATGAGTACACTTTGGTAGCAAAAAGGGTATTTTGATATTATGCTTGTCCAGGGGCAACCTGAGTCATTCTGCCCATGGCAAGTTATTCATTCAGTCCTTGGAAACAAAACAAAAAAAGGGGGTGGGGGTGGGAAGGCAAAAATCGCTAGTTATTGCTGTGCCAAGTAACTAGATTTTAAGAACAATTGTTGACGATCTAAATAAATAAACTGTCCCCACCTGTGTTCTGCTATGTTAGGAAAGGCAGAAATGTCCAGGGTCCTAGTATAAAGAAGCCAGCCACTGGCACACGGGGGACATTTTGTCTCCTTGTTTTGGTGTTTTTCCTCTTTCCTGCACTGGGAGAGAGAAGACACTGTCCCAGTGCATCACAGTTTCTAGGTCACTGATCCTTTCAAGACCCTGGGAAACACAACTGCTATTCAAAGGCGGTGGCAGTTGAGGGAGGGATATATGTGGCAATTGAGAAGAAGCTTATATGAACAGCTTCTTACAGTGCAGTATCAGAGAAGCACAATTACAGTCATTCTAATGATCCAACACCAATGGAGGTTGTGTAGGTATATCCTTGCAGTAAGGAAGTGAAGCTGTGTTGCGTTTTGACCTTCAGAAATGGATGGCTCTGCCAAAGTTGCCTGTTCCAGGAACATTTTTTTGACAGCAGAAATCTCTGCTTCTACCTCAGCATCTTAAATAATACTTCAGGATTGAGATTTCCAGTAACCAAAATCAACAGGAGGAAGGCTTACTTGCAGCGTCTTCAGTACTTTATTTGTGATGAGAAAGGCACAACGAAAGTTAAGCAGAGAGAGCAGGCATGAACAATATTCAGTACTACAAAAACACATTTTAAAACTATGATTCCTTCATTGCAGGGCGTTAGCTTAGATGTCTCTTGGGGTACCTTCCAACTCTACAATTCTATGATGCTATGGTATACATGTCACAGTTGATGTTTCAGGGTAAAGAGGTGCATTTATAGCATACAGTGATCGATGAAGATGCAAGACACTTCTCTCTCGGGAGAGAGTTCTACCATTAGGGGCTGCCATGGAGAACGCTATCTCCTGGGGTACTGTTCTCTGCACTGCTGAATGTGGTACCCTTTTCTGCTGATTTTGAAGTCCTAACAGGACACTGTTGTCCTGTTAAGTTTCTCCAGAACATACTTATTGTCCACAATAAGTTGCCCATAGACTTCACTGGGCAACTGTGGAAACACAGGGGGAGAAGAGGCAGTGGAAGTTCTTCTGAACAAGTGGAAATCCTTGTATTAAAGGAGTGGCTTTGCTGAATATAACCCTCTAGTCTTCCATCCATATATTTAAAATGGTGCTAATGGATAGTCTTTTTTATCCAGTCGACAAATTTCGAAACTTTCACATAAACGCCGGGACGATTTGGCAGAGCACACTGACGGCCAAAGGATATCACGCCAGCCAGTAACCACCTTTCATTCTCCTGACACATCAGTGGCCCACCAGAATCTCCCTGGAATGACAAATATTGTTACATACATTTGTTTTTAATTGGAGACAAAACGCTATGTAAAGCTAAAATGGGATTTGCTATGGCCTTCAGCATTCACTGAGATGCCTGTCAGTTATACGCAGTATTAACAGAACCCTCTGCATGAGCTTCTACTTTAAGCTAAATTCTTTGAGCCAGCATGAAAGTTGTGTCAGAAGGGTTTTTGTAAGCATTGGAGAAATAGACATTGCCTTTCTTAGACGGCAGAATATCTTTAGAAACAATCTGAGGATGACAGCAGCCCATGGCCTGCAATGCTATCAGTAGTTGCTTTGTATTCCCTTGGAGGTGACAGAGCCTAGAGGTTGTTGTTTCTCTAAATAAATTCAAGTATGCTAAGGTCATAAATGAGAAGAATTGAAAGCAGTATGATAATGATGATGTTGATAATGATGCTGTCCTTAAAGAAAGCTCCCAAGTTAAGTAATGCTTTTTCCATATATCAGTTATCAAATTATTATATAGAACATTTAGTAATGATCAGAGAATCAAAAAATGTGCCTAATAATAATAATCATAATCATAATAATGTAGCAGCTGTGTTGTAGCAGAGAAGACATATGTTATCAATTTTACCTGACAGGAATCAGTTCCTCCTTCATCATATCCTGCACATATCATATTTTCAGTAATATTGTACTCTGGCATCAATTGCTGGCATTTCTCATGTGTTATAAGAGGGACTTCGGCTTCCTGCAATATGCTTGCCACAGAACCTGTTTAAACATATGCATTGAATGAGCCTGATCCATAATGTAAAACAAGTTCTTCAAGCAATATTTTCATTCATTCTAACATTGCTCATTTCCAACGGACAGTTTATAGATGCCTTATACTGCCTGTGTTACCCTGCTAATAAATCCAGTGAAGTCTATGGGCTTTCCATAATGAGTAGAGAGCTTCATAACTGCTGCAGGAAACAACGTATATCAGAAAAATCTGCATGCATATATATATATATATATATATATATATATATATATATATTAAATACCCACATTTGGGAAACCTGAATCATTCATTTATAATTACTTATGTCTGTACATTTGGGGTTGCAGCAAGACTCATAGAAAGTCAACAAGATGAGCTTGTAGCAGATGTGTACATGAGCATAGCCGTGATAATGCACAGACTGGCTTAAAGTTTGGACTAACATAGCCAGGTGGTCTTCTTATTAAGTCATCTCCTTTTAGTTGTTAAAAACAAAGACTGTCACAACTATTGACATTCACACAACTTGGGTGGTGTTCAGCTAGGCTGTGATCCCCCCCTTGCGGGGGATTGTACTAAATGACCCTCAAGATCCGTCCCAACTCTTCAATTCTCTGATTCTCTGATTCACATAGAATCTTAGACCCATTGAAATTAATTAACATGTTAGGACTGAATGGGGTGTCAAAAGAAATGCATTCATTGTTGGTTTACATTTTAGCTTCCATTTTACCTTCCATGGAAATGAGGTTGCTGGCTGGTCCCAGCTGCATCTCTGAGCCTTGGTAAAGGGTACCCCCCCCCCAAATATTTGGGTCCTTACATGATTGCTCAACCTAAGCAGGTTTTGGTGCAGTCAGTACCTAGATGGGAGAGTGCCTGAGAACGTATGCCTCTTTGAGTTCCATAATCAAATACAAATGTATTAGATGAAATACTAATGTTCTATTAAACTACGAATAAGTAAGATATTTAAAGCCATAAAATTGTAAGAATGAAATGCTAAGACTAAATCTAGCTGAATCCTAAGATCAGTTCTCCACAAGAATCTATGAAATTTGAAAGGGGGGTGGGCGAGAAATCACATTTAAATTTGTAGGCTGTTAACTGAAACTAAACTATTTTAAAACTGGCAAATTTATGTTGGCTGCACTACCAAAAGCATTCCCTTTAATACTGCACAAAAATTTAGCCAAAATATTTCTCTATAGAACAATGAAAAGCATCTTTAACTTCTTACAAGTCACAAATAATTCCTAAAGGATAACTGAATATCTGTTTGTAAACGTGTGACACATTCAAAACAGATTTATTGTGGCACGAGCTTTTGTAGACTAGAGCTGCCCTCGATTTACAGTTTTTATTGTTTGTAAACATCTATGTGTTTGCCAAATGAGGAGGATACTTGATGCATCAAATGAAATAGGCTCAGGTCCATAAAAGCTAATGCGACAACAACTCAGCTAGTATTTTTAAAGTGCCAGAAAACTCTTTGCTGTTTCTGATTTATTGGTATCTTTAAATATAGCCCCTTGTTTATACATATAATTGAAAGCATAGTCTAGAACAGAGGGCCTGTGGGCACATTTGCAAACCAGAGAAACTGTTGTGGGCACCCCTCCTGCAACCAAGCACACAGCACAACCTCTTCCACTGTCTACAAGAAAATGCTTCTTTCAGGATGAACCTCAGTGGAGAGAGATACCTTGTGAATGACAGGGAGGGTCTTTGTAGGCACATGTGCATCTGCCGGTGAACCCTGGTCTAGAAGCAGAGGCCAACATGCAAACCAACATATCAGAATGGAAAAAATAACTTTCTTCTCCATGGAGCAACTTGATGGGATTGGTAGGCATTCGTGAGAAATGAGGCATTATGTATTTGCACCATGTATTGATGTTTCCTGATTTCCTTAACCCTGGCCTTGACTGCATTCTGTCCTTTTTAACTGGTGCAGATCTATGCATATTGGTTGTAATGTGCATTATTTATTCAGGGCTAAACTGCATGCCATGCATTATTGAAAAGCAGTCACCTTGATCTGCTAATTTGATTGCAGCAGGTGGCTAAATTACTAATTCCTTGCACAACATTTTCCAGATAAAAATCTCCACACCCAATCTGTTGTTTGCCCCACAGAGGGGAAAAAAGGGCTTATCTTTTCTTCTTATGGCCCACACTTTGGTCCAACAGCTCTCCTGGGTGGGGGGTATAATTTGTTCCATTGCAGCTAGTGCTATGACAGTTATAAGAAAAATATTTTTCTGCATAGCAACATATATTTACTTCAAGTACCTTGTATTGATTGCATCATGAAAATACCAAAACACAGAGACAAAAAAACACAGAGAAAAAGTTCTGCTCCGGATTTTAATAGGGCCTTTTAACAGTGTGATGACGTACCTTGATTTGTAGTTCTTCCCCAGCCAGCAATGGAGCAATTAGTTCCTGGCAAAAATTGTTTTGTATTTTCTGGGAAGCAAATGGGCTGAATGTAATCTGTGAAAAATAAATGATCAATCAGTTTCAATTCCAGTGTCCATTATGTCCATTTTGTGATGTCATTATACAAGCAGCTCCTCCACAGCAATGTCCAGAATGCGTCCATTACTCAGGTCTATTTTATTATTTTATTGGAAACATGTAGTATCTTAACTTTCCAAATTTATTCCAGATTTGACTCTAAATCACTTCACCATATGAAAGAAACCAGGAAAAGAAAATGATCCCACCTGTGTAATTCACTCGGATTTGAAGATGCATCAAAGCAATGTCACTATCTTTCGTTCGCTTATTGTAATGGGGATTTATGATGATTTGATCGATCTCTTGAATAACTATTTGAGGATATGACAAATTCAGATTGTTATGCGCACCAAGTACGGCTTTCCACTGGGATGGTTTTAAATTCCTCCTGAGGAATTACAAGGAATATTCTGAGTCAGAATCAACTGTGATCAAATAACAAATCTGAGCAATTTGTGACATGTAATTTCTGTTAATTTCTACTTTTACACCACTTTGCACAATGTCTCAATCATTTGAATGCAGCTGGACCATGCAATGCGCTCTTACTGTATCATTTGAAATTGGTATGGAGGTATGACAGTATTGTTGATATAAACCAGAGCATGCCAAATTTTTACAAGATTCCCACATATTAAAATTGGAGAGACATATTATTTTAACACAAAAATTACACACAGCCTGAAAACTGAATAAGCAATCTGTTTGCTACTGTGAGAAAGGTAATCTAATATTGTGTCCTGCATACCACCCAAAACTTTGTGGGATGTAACATAAGCAGTCAAGTACAACATTTCCTGTCTGCTCAGAGTGGACACACGGGGATGGTACTCCAGCCAGGAGGACTTTCTGTCACACCTGGTCTGGAGCATCCTCCCCCTGCCTGTGACCAGGTAGATGGATGTGATCCTGTGAGACCCTTTTAAAAGGGTCAGTCATGCAGCCATCTTCCTCTTTGACTCTTTTGCTGCTCTCTTCTGATACTGATGCTTTTGCTGTCTGCTGGCTCTCAGCCATGAGCCCAATCCTCATATGGGATGAACTCAATCTCTATTCTGTAACTACAAGCCTGCCTTCAGGGAGCCAACTGTGAACTGAATGTGAGAAAATTTCTTATTACTTTTAAAAGAAGACTGTTGTGCCTTTATTCTTTTTAAGAGGGATAAAAGGGGAAATTACCAGGAATAACCCAATCTGGACAAAGCTAGATTGGATTGCTTAAGTAAAGAGATTCATACAAATATACCAACTAGCTGCCTGCAATACACTGGGGAATGTACTCTGCTACTGACTCACTAGCGTGAGTGAGGAAGGATAATATTTAATCAATATATCCTCTCCTACTATCCACAACATTCCCACAAGCCTTCCCTCGGTCAGTTGATATTGGGACTATACTTTCCTTAATTGCCCAATAACTACAGTATGAACTGGACCAGTATATGACAGTGTAGTTGCACACCTTCCTGGGGATACCTCTGCCCATATTTGGTACCCATCTCTCTAACAGATGTCAGGGACTGGCAGGGTTCCACTGAATGTGTGATGGAGGAAGGGGGCATAGAGGCTGACCCAGGAGAGAGGGCAGTGATTTATGCATTTTGGTGCCACCCGCAAGGCAGGAGCCAGGATTGAAGCAGTAAGAATTGGAGGAGGGGGACAGGGCATGTCAGAAATGGAAGTAAGAGGCAGTTTGGGTGAGGGACCTGATCTCTCCTGCCCCACTGCCCCCAATGGGAGCTTGTATAAAAAAAGCACAGGGACAACTTTCATGTCTCAGGTTGTATCTGCGCACTCTGTCAGACAAGGCTACACAAACTGGGATGGGGGTGGTCAGAGTGGCTTGGTCCCACAGTTGCTTCAACCGCTTCACCCAGCACAAACCTGGGAAAGTTAATGCTAGCTACGTAGACGCTAGAAGCATGTGTGCATTTCTATCTGGTGCGCTGTAATTGTGTGCTTTTGTCAATAAAAAAATTACTATCGTCTGCTTGTCTTCCTTGGCTGGGTGTGCACAGGACACCATGTCTGGTTTTACCACAAAGTGAGGGATGATCCAACAGGGTGCTTAATTTTTCAAGTCACACTTCAGCTTCCACCAAGGTGCCTGGGGACACCATTATGGAATACATCAAAATGTTTGTACATTGCTTTCATATTTAAGCAGCTTTTCAGATGAATTTAGATTATTTGTGAATAAAGAAAAATACATTTGATAGTTACAGACTTTAATTTAACCTGACTTACCACTGCCTGTATTTTGTGTCTCATAGCACAAGGAAGTGGGGGGGGGGGTCATCAAAGAGGTAAGGATAACTGATGCATTTATTCCACTGCAGAGACATGATCACCTTCTAGCCCAGTACTATCTATTATGCAGCCAAAGGAAGAGGGCTCAGGAGTATATTATTGTGCTTTCATGACAAAGGCCAAATGACAGCTTGGTCAGTGACAAATGGGGTGCTTGCTAATACCACTTACATTGCAGAGTATAATTCATTGCTCTGGTGGTCAAACATAAATACCTTGGCTTATTTTGCCTTACATGGATGGGTTGTATACTGGGTTGTGAAGCTGAATCTACCTTTAGAAGATATGAGGTCATTTCTTAATGACACCACTGGCAACATGTTGGATGAGTAATGCAGATACTCAAGTGATTCTAAATAACATGGGAACACTTAGCCTGGTATAGCATATTTCATGTAGATAACTTTACATTAATCACTTGTTACTTGCTTATATCCCCTATTGTAACTGATGAGATATAAGGTTGCAAGTAAATTGAAGAATCATCAAACTGGATTCCATTTTTAGAAGTGAAGAGCTTTGACTGTATTAGATACATTACAATAAATATGTTCACATTCTGATATACTGTAGAAGATTTTAGTAATATGTACTCTGATCAACACTGATTAAAAAAACTGAACTGAACTGAAAAATAATCAACAGTTTATCAGCAAAAGGTTAAATATATGCTAATAATTTATATATATTTACATATGCACAGAGACAAATATATAAATACCAGAAGGAAATGCCTGGCACTGCCCAAGTATTTTTGGAAACCAAGAAATATTGTGATTTTTAAATGAATAGTGTTGAGTTTCTGCTTGTCATGCCAAAAACTGGGTGAAGTCAATCCACTGATTGTCTCCAAAGAACCTACCGTAATTTTGACTCCACACAGACTTTCCCTTTACACCAAGATGACAATGCAGTTGCTTCTAATACTACCATAGCAGTCTTTAAGATCTCCTCCAAAACCATTAACACCTCATTAACACATCAGCTCATAGTGATTTTGGGCCCCAGAGTGTAACTGTCAGTGAAACAGAGCTATTGCTTTGTGTCAGCTCTATTAAAGGCAGCATTTTGTTAAAGAAAATAAAAAGCAACAAAAACCTTGATAGAGGCACCTAAAATATCTAAAAGATTGAGAGACCCACATGATGTTGTGGAAGTGTGCTATGTAAGTTTGCCTAGTTTTTGTTTTTTTAAAAAAATCATTCAATATGCCAGCATATCTTTAATTGCTAAGGCATTGGAAAATGGCATGCTTTAATAGTGCTAAAGTTCTGTGTTATTGTTAGAACAGTATGAATAAATACAGCTGAGTAAGAATTTCCCAGAAGTTCTTCATAACATTAATAAATCTAGATGGAAAAAATGAAGAATTATAACTGATTATGGCTATTTTCAATTAACCTTTGGGAAATCTGCCAGAAGAATTTACACACTCCTTTTGTCTATATAGCAGAACAATCTTCATTGTCTCTATCTATGTGCAACAGTGCTTTTTGGTATAGTTCTTAAATGAGCATTACACCAAGATGCCTGATAAAACCTGATTGAAAGAGGGAGGCTGAATGTATATGATTCATTTTCACTAGAAAGACATTTTGGCACCTGAGGCGAACTACAAAATGGCACCTTCCCACAAGCGATGAAGTGGTGAATGAATTTCTGCATTAGGAAAAAGGGAAGAATAAAGATCTACATTGGGAACAAGGTGGGGAATCCAATGAACCTTACCCAAAGGCTGTTGTGGGTGAGGGGAAAGGGCCCACTGAATCACAACAGGCAGGTGAAGATTCCAGGAGACCCCAGAGGGACATCTCCACCATTTATCCCTAGGGAAGGGAGGAAATCAGTAGTGTCTCCTATACACCAAGAGGCAGCTGGTAGCAAGGTGGAGGATCCAGCCTCCAAGGAGTGTGCTGTAGCTATTGTTGCTGGAGCAGCATGAGTGGGCCAGCCCTGACTAGAGCTAAGCTTCATCCCAGAAAACACAGCATGCAACAAGGATAATGAGCCCTTTGCAGCACCAGGATTAAATGGTGATATAATGAAATGATATAACATGAAATTTCATATGATCCCTAACCCTGATCATTCATGATGCTGAGTTTGAAGATTTGTCAGTTTCAAGGTCTAGGGCACCGTCCACCCCACCCCCAATGATCTAAGATCAGAGTGACATTGGCTAAAACAGGTAATGGGGTCCTACATTGCGTCACGGCCATTTCCCCCAAGCCACATCTACCTGCTCTATACCTGATGCCATATGACATCAAGTGTAGGGCTAGTAAAGCAAAGGCTGCAAAGAAATCTTTGGGAGCCTTAAAGTGCTTTCTTGATATTACCCAGCAAGAAGGCATGTTTTTGGTGTCAAAAACCTAGCCCAGCTGCATTTAGGCAGGAGCTCCCAATCTGAGCTTCTGCAGTTGATTTCTGCATAGAGTGGTGCTGAGTTTTGACAGGAATATTTGCAGCCCCAGCTTGAACTCAAGCCATGGCTGCAAAGTTTAGCTCAGCTGGTAGAGCAGGAGACTCTTAATCTCAGGGTCATGGGTTTGAGCCCCACATCGGACAAAAGATTCATGCCTTGCAGGGGGTTGGACTGGATGTACCTCGTGGTCCTTTTCAGCTCTATAATTCTATGTTTCTATGAAATTAAAGCTGGGGTTGCAAAGAATGAAGAATCAGGCGTGTACCTGACAAAAGTGGCCCCTGAAAGAGGGGTCAAATTCATGTATCCACTCAACCCTGATTTTATGTTAGCTTATGGCTCTCCCCAAAATGGCAAATCAAGCACCATAGCTCAGTTGTAGAGCACTGACCTCTATGTGCAAAAGGTCCCAGGCTCACACCCTGCTATGTCCCCATAGGGTTGGGAAAGACCCCTGTTTGAAACCTAGAGAACCACAGCCAGTCAGCATTGACAATTTGCTTATCTATTTAAAGTATTTTTATACCTCCTTTTATTTGAAATCCCAAAGCAACATAAAACAACATGCTAAAATTACAATAAAACAACAACATAAACAGAATCTAAATTAAGAAACAGCGTCATACAGAAGCCAAGGAATACTAAGCAAGATGCACCAATGGTCTGACTTGGTATAAAACAGCTTCCTAAATTCCTAATTCCCGCTAAGCTATCAGAAGTAAAAATATTATGACAACAAAGAACCAGGTACATATTACAAATTAAGGATAGAATTAAGCTTACCCATAAACACAGTGTGCAGCAGAGACCAGCCATTCATTGCTGACAAGAGATGCTCCACAAACTGGCCTGGAATTGAAACGTAACGAGACCATCCAAGGCCAAGCACCTTCTTGAGCATCAGAACCACCTATAATTTTCATTCCATGTTCCTGAGTAATCAGCCTTTCCCCGCATGCTACCATTAAAAGAAAAGGTTAGAGTTAAATCCATGTCATTTGTGGGGCTCAAAATCTAGAAGGAAGTATAATGACTTTCCAAAGTGTTGGAATTTCATTTGAGATTGCCTTCTTTATGAACAGTTTATGATCTCCAGAATTACCCAGAGCTACATTATTTGAGTTTACTATACAGACAGATGTCTGCCCATAGTGGAAATCCTTTCTCTTAGAGCCTTCACGTAGCATGAAGATGGATATTTTCTGGAAACACTTAAAGGTTATTTTATTTGTGCTGCCTTTTGGTGTCCTAACTTAAGCTAGGATTTACAATACATTTTGCTCCTGCGAAATCTATTTTATACATGTTAAATATAAAAAACCACATTGTTACATATAGTATGGTAAGAGAAAATGTACGTGGTGCAGGCACTATGTGTTAAACTTTTGAATGTTCATACACTCACGTTTATTGTTGCATTGCAGGTGAATCACTGAATTATTGAGACAACTAGTCCTAGAATGAGAACACAATAATTTTATTTAAGCTGTTTAGCAAAAACAGATTTTCATTACCTGTTGGAACACCATAAGGTTAGTGACATGGTGCTTCTCACCAGATACATTAAATTTTTTTTGTTTAAAATATGCAAGTACCATATCTTTAAGGATTATGTAAAGTCTACACTGCTGGATAATCTACAAAAAAAGCCACCCCAAACCCTGTACTTCCTTAATCATTAGTATTAGGCAGCATGCACATTTTACAATAGTCTATAGACTCTCAGTACTCTAGTAAGAAAACAGTATTGCTTTCTTATATGTTTACACAGTCATTTGCCACTAGAGATCAGTGTGACCAAAGATTTAAAAATGTTAGCTTGCTAGGAAGTAATACCTACATAGATATAACTCTGCTCTGTCAGGACTATCTTAGCTTTGCTCAGAAGACTGAGAAATATTTGGTCAAGAAAAAAAGAAGATAGATTCCAGAACAGTAAAAGCCCACAGATCAAAATGACTCTAGTATTTCTGTGATCCAGGGGCTTGAAGAATATTTCATTAGCCTGCAATTCATCTGAGCCCCAGAGGCTGTGACTGTGCCATTAGTTAACACATCACAAATCAGTAAATATCAGCAAGCATCTTGGATAAAAATTTGCAGATAAATAGAAGAGAACTCCACAAATGGAAAAAAAGAATACACATAGTGAGAGACTAGGGCAGGGGTAGGCAACCCAAGGCCCAGGGGCCAGATGTGGCCCAATCGCCTTCTCAATCCGGCCCGTGGATGGTCCGGGAATAAGCGTGTTTTTAGATGAGTAGAATGTGTCATTTTATTTAAAATGCATCTCTGGGTGATTTGTGGATCCTGCCTGGTGTTTTTACATGAATAGAATGTGTGCTTTTTTTAAAAAAAATGCACCTCTGGATTATTTGTGGGGCATAGGAATTTTTTCAAAATATAGTCCAGCCCACCACATGGTCTGAGGGATGGTGGACCAGCCCACAGCTGAAAAAGGTTGCTGACCCCTGGACTAAGGGCTTTTGCCCCTGCTTGCATTGCTTGCCAAGGCTGCCTCCTCCAACCAACCCCTTACTCTATTGCCAACCCCCTACTCACCCAGGTAATCCCTAGAACTTCCCACCTGATGCAACTAGTACTATTGGCCCTGGGAACTCCCCTCCCACCCTATCCCCAACCATATGCCCTCAACCCAGGCCATAGCCCTCACTGGCCTTGCTTCACACACTGCTTGTGAGGAGAGTGGTATAAAAGGAAGATGAAAGGCAAAGTCAACAGGGTCAAATCTCCAGAGGACTTGGAGGTTGTTCAAAATCACAATAAGCTCAGGTAGAATGTATACAGCAGTTCAAGAGGTACCACTCGAGCCAAGAAGATGCCACCATAGTTAACAAGAAGAGAAAAGGTAGCTGTTAGAGGCAAGAAGGCTTCCTTCAGGAAATGGAAGTCCTGACCACATGGGAAGAAAAAGGAAGACTAACTTTGACAGAAGAGATGCAAGCAAAAAAAAAAGAAGGGAAAAAAAGGATGTAAACCCCACCCCCCACTATACCATTGGGACTGACCTGCAGATTCTGCATAAGTCCTCTCCTAATGCCACTAGCATAATCCTTTTTTATAAAATATGAGAGGATCAGATGACAAGCTGAATTTAAAGAAAAAAATAATAATGTGCCCTAAGCACAACTTCAATTGTTTATCATCATATTTTTAGAATACTTACTTGGGTGTTAGTATTAAACTGTTGTTGACTGCTTTTGTAACTTCCACAAAAAGTCCTGCCCGATCAAATAAGACAGGATACGATCTATTCACACTTCTACAAAGGAAAACAATGCTTGGAATATATTCTTTAAAATAATAATAATAAACCTTCTAGAAACAATTATGCCAAATGCCTTATTAATATAGCAGTGGCTTTAAGAAATGGTCTGATGGATTTCTTCCTTCCTCTTCCTCAAGGAATCTTCCCTTTATAGATACATGTCACACAACATCTGTGATGTATGGAGAAATGTGGCCAGTAAATTGAGCAGTCAGAATACAACAGCCAAAAATTGCTGTGATCACAATGGCACTTTGGCCAGCCAAGGGGAAAAAGTGCTGTACCTATCACTGTGTTCTCCTGTTTCTGGAATGGGACTACGCATGAGCTTGCTAGACACAATCCATTTGAGAGAAGGGAATCAATCCACTTACCTTCTTGCTTTCCCTCCCCAAAATGAGAGAATAGTGGCATAAATACTGACAGTGTCAAATTGTACAGTTTTCATCAGCAACCAGTGATGATAGTAAAATTCATTACGTATTCTGAAAATGTTCAGTTAGGAAGGATGCTCTACATAGACCAATGCATTCCCTGGTTTCAGTCCAACCATATCAAATGACGTATTATTATTATTATTTTACTGTACATGACTGTAGTAAACAGCTACAGTCACATAATCTGTGGATGTAAGCATTACACATGAAATCCTGAGCTTCTATACCTAAAGCAGGCTTTGGGGACTAGAGCAAGAAAGTATAGTGCAAATTTTCTCCATGAAAGCTAGAATATTTTTTCCTGAACTCCATTCCATTTTATAAATCCTAGCATGTTTTAATTTAGGTGAGCAGGAGAGAAGGTTAATGTCTAAGCCTTAGGACTTTCATTTTACTTACCATTGACTAAAATAACATTTAATTTTAGAAGTTCTGTATGACAGTTCAAACGTGATTTGCTCTTGTGTTTTGTGGTGGCAATACCCAGTAGGACTCTTCATTCCCATTGTGATAAAATATTGAGGAAATGAAAATATAGGCCAAATATCAGCAGAGCTCTAGAATGCAAGGCTAAACATGCTGAAGTCATTGGGCGATTGGCAGAATATCCTGGAAGCTGAAAACTAGGCTAGCTAACACTAGTGTGGAAATACAGCTGGAGAACAATCCCACACTTGGCAGGAAGATGGACTAAGTGACCTAGCAGGTCTTTTCTATCTGCAGTTTCTTTGATTTTATGATTGACTTTGCTCTTGCCACTTTACCAAAGTGCTTGGAAGCAGCAGGATATGCGCAGAGGTTTGAGGGTCTGGCGGAATACAATTCATCCATTATAAAAAGAATACAACATAGTCATCTTCCCCCAAAATTTCAAGCAACAGGGATGCTGTTGGCAGATAGCTGAAGCACACACACTGTGCTAAAGACGGCCCTAAACCACTCTTTCTGTTAAGCTGGTCAGTTTTACACACTGTTCCTCAAGTCATTATCAAGAAGGATGATGCTGAGCACATGCCCAGCCCCTCTGATTTACTTCTCCTTGTCACCATGGGAAGACCAGACATTTCCAATTTGATCAGCAGTTAGTCTTTTTCCTCAGGAAAAGGCTAGGTAAAAAGTGAATTTCCTCATAAATCTCAACTGAAAAAAATGAACTCCTTTAAAAGATCTGCCTGCTCCACAAGCTGTTTTAGCTGCTCAGTTCAGTGCTATCTCCAGTTCAGTGCAAGAGAGAAAAAAGCTAAAGTGCATTGCTTGCAAGTCTCATTAGCTACTGGACAATGCTCAGGAGGACATCACTGGCATCAAATGGCAACTCCCTTTGCTCATGCCCATGCAGTTTTTCAAATATTAGGGTGGTATTCAGCTATATTTTATTCAGAGTAGAACCATTGAAATGAATGAGCATGGTTTAGGGAGCAAGCCAGATCCAAATTCTGCCAGGATGTGACTTAAGATCCATCATACCATGCAGCTAGGGACCTAGGCTGAATCTTAACTCTACTTAATCACATTGCCTGACACCCTGGCAGAAGTGAGGCCAGCAAAAAGGATGGATTAATTCAAACCACACAATGGAAGTCAATAGAGAGGGCCCAATCCTCAGAAATCGGGTCCTAGCTCGCCCTAATGTCCCACACCACTCTGAAAGAGCACTTGGGTAGGGGTGCAGCAGGGGCCTTGTGAACACTCCAGGGAACATACTTCACGAACACTGGACACTCTGAACACATTCCCAACAAAGTGCAAATGGGGACAAAATTGTCATGCTAACATCTGTTTCCCAAGCTTTTTCTCCCCACAGGTATGCACCAGCAGTAACAGATGCAATTTGGAGATCCAGTAACAGCAGCAACTGCCCACAAGGAGCAGCAGCCACAGAAAGCAAGGTCAGTTCAGGTAGGGGGATCTTCAACAGAAGACCAGGCAACACGCCCATTCCCAGTGAGGAAAGGTGGCCTGCTAGTGTATCTCACCAAACAACTCATGGTTGACATTGTTCCTCTTAGGGAAAGCCTCTCTGGCCACAGCAGCCCCACTGCATCCTAAGAAGAGGTCCCTCCTCTCCCAACTGGTCACAGCTGATGCCAAGATAATGCTGTGTGCCTGACAAGTGCTCCTGCCAAGCAATGGTGTTGCAAGTGTCTTGCTGCTACTGCTGCTGTGAAAATCATTGTCCTTAGCTGCCTACCCTACTTGGCTTAATGGCAAGGACTGGAATGATACCTACAAGAACATTTGAGGCTGCCCACCCAGGTGGCCATGGTGCAAAGGTGATCCTCGGTCCAATCCTGTCAATGGAAACCATTTGTGGGGTGGATTTCCTAACAGGTGCATGTCCCTGCAGAGGAGAAGGTGTATAGAGGGGGAGCTGGGCCTCTGAGTGCCTGGCAGCTACAGGATGGACGGGCAGCCTCCTTCATGCTGATAGCATCCTTACGATTAAGATGATGATGGTGATGATATCATCAGTTGTATGTTATAGCATTCTGTCCCTTTCTTTAAAATAGTGCTATTAATAGATGCTGGTAATACTCCATTTAAGAAGATGTCTTCTAAAACTAAAGAAAGAAGGCAGAGTGCATTGGCCAATGCAGGTTTTCTGAACGATTCAGCATTTGTTATGAAAGTTTTGTTTATTTGTAATAGACTTTGTGGAACTAAATCAGCTATACTCCACAACACATTCAAGAGGGTACCAGTCTTAGGGCCCTTCCTGCATCCCTGCTCTTTCTCAAAGCAGTGTCATAAGCTGCCCACTGCCCTTTCCAAGAAGTGCCTTAGTGGAAGAACAAAAATATAAATATATAACCTCATAGTATTGATCCACTAAAAATGATGCTCTATATTAAGGATGGGAAACCTATGGCCCTCCAGATATAACTGGACTTCAGCTTTTGTCATCCCTGATGATTCAGCTAGAGCTGATGGGAACTGGAGCCGAACAACATCTGGAGAGCCATAGGTTCCCTATTCTTCATCTAAATTTTCATTGGATAATCACACATGTATGTATACTGTCCTTTGCAAGGTTGGCCAATCTTCTACCAGATATAGCTATTATGAAGCATATACAGTCTGAAACAAAATGAATTAAACAGCCTTACTTACCCAAGTCCCAACCAGTGACAGACACTGCTTGACAATTGTTCAGTCCACTCATCTGCACAAGCTGTGTACCATTCATTCTCAACCTTGAACTGCACCAATCCATTGAAGCTGAAAGAACCATTGACCAAGCGCACTGTTGACAAAGTAAATAGACTCAGAAGTAAACTTCTAACAGTGCACTATAGATCGTAGGATATTTCCACTCATGAAGAGGAGGCATGGGCTCAACTTAAGGCATCCTAGCCAAGAATGGGAAAAGGGAACTAAGACTTGTGCTAAGACTTCTCCCTAATTTAGGTGTTTAGAAAGCTACTCTGAAGCCAGCCATACATAGAATGTGTGTGTGTGTGTGTGTGTGTGTGTGTGTGTGTGTATAAGTTTGGGTCCTGAAGCAAACACCATTGCAATCATGAACCCATTACCTGTAACCCAAACAGGGTGGCTCTACCATGGTTAACTCCTGAACGGCCAGTAAAAAGCTTTCATCTATCAGTTTCTTGCAACTGTATGTTGCTTAGCATCCCTTAGGTACATCTGTGGATGGTATGATAAGTACACTGTTAGAGGAAACATATGGACAGACGATTTTACGAATGCCTTGACCAATAAAAGAGGAACAAAAAAGGTCACTGCAGTAGCAAAGTACATGCAAATAAAGTATTTCATATTGCACTTTAGGGATAGGTGTTCAATTAACCATAACCACAGCCACAATTTTATGGGAGTAAAATTGAGCAAATAAATACTTGTATTATTCAGATTTTAAACCTTCTATAGAAATTACTGCCAACATTTGCAGGTTCATATTTGTTAAAAAAATAATAAAGTATAGTTTTTTAAAAAATAAGCTTCTGCTACAAAAAGTAGACTACCGATAAAAATGTCGTCTTCTTTAAATATAGCAAGATAAGATGTATTAGGAGCTGTATTTTGCCTTTGGACACATATACCACTAATGATACCTGCCAACAGATGTCTAAGAGTTTCACTACTAACAGTTATGATTTATCTAACATAAGCCAAGGAAATACGTGTCTCCAAATCTAAACATCCACCCACAGAAACGATTGTGTCAGACAGCTCTTTGTCTGTGAGAGCAATTTCGTTTTTTTAAAAAAACCAGACCCTAGCATCATTTTAACATCAGTTCTGCATATAAATTGGTGCACAGAGACCATTATTTCTGTTTTATGAGAAACAGAGCTATGTATGGAACATTTAATTTTGGAAATAACTACCTCCACAGATGGTACTGTGACAACAGCTGTCATAGTTGTCAAAGTAACCCGCATATGTGTTGCAAAGAGTTGAAATGGTGCTCCCCCGCAGCTGTTTTATGCTCCTGTCAAACACTTTTATCAGGCTTACACTTGATCCTAAACTCGTTTGCTTGAAAGTGAGCTTGAGAATTTAGTCCTAAGCATGCTTTTTAAACAAACATTGAAGTGAATAAATAGGACGTTGCAGAGGCAGTAAATCTACAGCTCCTACGTGTATATACATTCTGGTTCAAGATACTAGGCTGCAAGTCTCAGTCCTCAGTAGTTTCTTCTTTCAGTTCAGTGGAAACAGAGCTGAACAAGGAGTCTAAGGGATATCATGTACTGATTTCCCTTTACCACTAAAATGAACAGAGCTCACAAAAGATCATGTGTATTCTCTGGCCCAGGGCATACTAATTCAGAGAGGGTATGTGCATAGATACTGAGCATACAGAGCTCAGAGTACATTTGGCTCTTCACTCTGTGGCCTCAGTCTGCTTTAAATATTGTATATGTATAGATACAGCAGTATGTAACATGGTTTACATTTTGGTCGATAATCTTGGCCTGTGTGAAAGTTTCAGTAGGGTCAGTGGAATGAAGCCTATTGAATATAAACCAGTGGGTAGATTGTTCCCATGGAGATAAAGCAGCTTGTACTGCTTCACATGCCAAAAAAAAGCCCTTCACCTACCAGAAAAGTAGATGTGCAAGCAGGGCATATCTACTATGAAACAAGTACATCTTTCCAAATGTACGCTTGCCTACTTGTGCCATTCAGTTTGGTTGTTGTTATAATTCCTTTGCTTGATCCTATAATCCACTCTACAGGTATAAGAGCTCAGGAGTTATAGCACTTGTCCAGTGAAAGCAAAAATTCCATAAAGAAGTGTTAGGATGACTTAGTTTTCTAACTAGTGATCTCTGTAAACAGAGTTCTTAGTTCTTCACATTTTTTTGAGAGAGAGATTAGCACAGGAAAGGTGTGGTGATGTCACCGTCAAACAAGATAAAGTAACTGCTACAGAAGATCAAGGATAGGCATATTGTTCATTACACTTAGGTAAGAAAGCTGGGGTAGTAAAGCAAAGTTTTTAACATCTACTTTCCTTCCTGAAGATATTCTATATATGACAATTTCTTATTGAATTTTTTTTTTTACTTATTCAAGAATGTCACATGTATTAGAAATGGGTAGCTTGTTTTTAGTTTTTGAAATAAAGATTTACCACAGTCTGATTCATCAGAATTATCTTTACAGTGCTGTGATTGATCACAAAGGTAAACCAGCGGGATGCATTCTCTACTTCCACACTGATAATAATTGGGACCACAGGGATCTGTAAAATAAAAAAATATGTATCATTGGCCATAAAAATGTAGCATTTTAATTATTGTACTGAACTTGAATTCTACATAATGTTAATAAACACAATCTGAATCCATTTTATCTTTAGAAACTTGAGGCAATTTTCTGGTCTCTCATGTGTAAGGGCATTCTTGCAACTCCTGCAAGAAGGACTTACAATTCAAAATGGGGCTTAGTTAACCTCTTCTTGTGAAGAGATACTAGGTTACCCTGATAACCAACATTAGTCCAACAGCCACTTCTTCGTTCCTCCATCTGTCATCAGAAGAAGGTGATTTGCAGTGGGGAAGAGCAGGGAGGATGCTTAACCCTTTTCTTCATACTATTTCCTCTCTGAAAGCCCATGATTTCTTAGACCCATGTTTTTAAAGGCAAACACAGCCTGGCATCCCACAGGAAACAGAAGTGTATGGAGTTGACAAGGAATCTCAGGGGAAAGTGAGAAGAGGGCAATTCCCTCCTTCCCCCCCGCCCCCGGTTCTCTGCAGCAAATCATCCCTGCTGAGCTTCTTTGGAGTACAGAATTAGCCATAACTGAATAACTGAAAGTTAGTATGTAAGATGTAGATTAGTTCAACAGAGGTCCTGATAAATGTGAATTACATTTGAAGGCTTTAGCCTTATACACTGTAATAGAGGAAGCTCCATTAAACCCAATGAAACTAACTTCTAAGTAGACATGCATAGGATTGTTCACAGTTTCATGTGCCCTTTTAAAATTTTTGAATAAAAATGTGTAAGTGTGAATCTCACCTGGCATGCCTAAATGGTATCCTGTAGTGAAATTGGCTGCAAATCCTTTCTTAGTTACAGAATCGTCAGTAATAAAGAATACAGTCATCTGTTGAGCCGTAGAGAATATATCTGGCACCGGGGACTTTCCTGTATATACAGCTACCCATAGAGAAAACAGAAATATGTATATTTTAGATACAGGTCAAATGCTTTCTGCTTAGAAATTGTGTGAAGTGTTGTTATACATAAAAATAAGAAGAAAAAACCCAACCCCATAACTTTATGAGTGAAAAAAATGCCATTGTCCATCTATATCTAGGGGACACAGTTTTTTAAGACTAGTCTAGAAAAAGTATCCTGAATTCTTTCAATATGTTTCATCCACATATATTGGTGAATTCTGCCCAAACTGGAATTTGTGGGGAAATGTACCTGAAACAGGACCAACATCTGTAATCTATTAGCAGTTCTGGTTCAAGCAAGTTGTGGGTTCACTACTAGAATCTGCCACATATGCATGGAAGCCTCTCTACCACATTGTGGTACAACATGCTACAATGGTGCTACAACAATGCCTGACACACTGAAAGCCTTACTACACAGAAACCTATGGAGCATCATGGGATAAACGGCATTTCAGAGTCCAGAAAGACCTCTCTGTAATTCTTTTAAACTATACCAGCCAATTTGGAAGTTTCAGTGAAGTCTGTGTGAAAAGCCCACCAAATTGTTTCCAGAGTAGAACCTGCCCACTTCTAGTTTCACCTGCATTGTTGCAGCTAGTGTTATTGATGTTATATTTTTAACTCTAGCAAGGATAAACCACCAAAATATTATCTCATGCTCAGCTCAGTGAAATTGTCACAAATGTACTATAAGCAACTTTCAATGTGTATTTTTTAAAAAAACTAACTAACTAACTAAGGTCGCCTGTGTTTTCCAGAAAATATGAAATACTGCTCAACCACACACAGTATTCTAATTCTGCATAAATTTGTGGGTTATACTTGCCTAAAAATAAAGAACCAGTTCCTGTGCCATCTCTGATTTCTACAACGTCATTAATATTTTCCAGATCAAGGTACTGGAAATGAAGTTGGATATTTTTTCCTTTCTCTGCATTTAAATACCATACACCTAGGAAATAAAAGACAAACAGTCCCTTTGTTTTATAGATATACTAGAGCTTTGATTTATCAACATCTCCACATAGAGAGATATGAGTAGCAGCTTAAGCAAAGAGGCAGACATAACAACGTTCTCTTCCAGTCTGAGAATGAATATAAAACCAATTCCTGCCTCATGTGAAGTCACTCTGGCATGTCACTTCTTCCATTTATGCTCTACCTTTCAGTATGAACATCTTTGAACATCAATACATCCTACAATCATTTACTTGGAATTATCTGACTGTGTTCTATGTAATACAGAGAGACACAATCAAAACTGCATTTTGATTTTTTTTGGAAATTGCACCTTTTACTGCAGGCTGTGGGCAAAGGGAACTATAAATAAAGAACCATGTTATTTCACACTAGGGACAGTGAAGAAATTTGATTCAGTTTGCATTCAGAGGCAATCATGCCTAATTCATACTTTCTGATACAATGAGAACCAAAACACAGGAATCCTTGAAATTCATACTTTTCTTAATTGTGCGATACAGTTCTCCAGTCAAGCAGTGTCTACAAAAATGCATATATCCTGTGTAAGTATACATAAAAATGAATATTTTGGTGAAAATAACAAACAAATGCACTTTATTAGGGAAACTGCTTGCAAAAATATGTACATCAGTCAAAACTGCATACAAAAATGTGTTTATTAGAAAAAATAAATGCTTATAATTATTATTAGTTTTAAAATAGTAAATTACTGCAGAAATGTGGGGAGGAGTTTAAGACTGGAAGAATGAGAAACTGAGAGAACTGAAATTAACAGTCCAGTCCACCCCTATTCCACACCAAATAAAAGAGGGAATGCAACCATTTTTGTGTAGTGTTTAAGCACAGTGTACCTTTCTAGGCTCCTAGTAGGTTCATAAGATTTTCCTCATGTATAAGCACTGTTCATGACCACATACCATATTCCATCCAGTCTAATAACAGCTTATGATGTAAAGTGCTTAACAGAGTTTTGTTGATTGAGTGGCATATAAATGTTGTCAAACAAACAAACATTTATTAAGTTCTGAAGTTACAGTACTTACAAGAGGCTAGGTTGGGGTAATTATTTGGATAATTCATGGAACTAAATGTAGTGTTTGGTTCCCACAGGTCAAATGGTCCACCGCAGTCAGCTGAAAGGGGAAAAATGATAAAGAAATGACAATCCGTTTATTTATCGACTAGTGTATATCAATACAGTTGTTTACTTGGCTGAAAATTTAGAAGCTGTGCTCCAACCTTGCTCCCTCTTCCATGTAATGCTGTTTGGACCTATCCTTATTTTATCCTTAGAAAGAGTATATGCACCATACATTGCTGTGCACTTGCTCCAAATGTGTGCATTCACATAGGCACAGGATACATGCTTGCATTCATTCATTCAAATGACAAAAGCCCCATGCTTTCGCGAGCCTTTGGTTTCTAAAACTATAACTGGATTAAGATATTCCAAAGTGGTGGAATTTCAAGAGCAGTGTTGCTAACAGAGACACAGCCTCACTGGCTTTTGGAACTCTTGGCTTGGCGTCCATTCTTGCACTTCTTAAACACTGAACACAAAGAGATTTTTGGAGAGTGGCGTTGCTGACTTGGCTGCTTTCTGAATCCCAGGACATATCTTGCTGGGATAAGCTTAGCCTTATGACTTGTAAACTCCCACTTTGGTTTTCTGTGCTCCTCCTCATCTACTGATCTTTGACTGGCAAAGTCTTGACTGAGGAGAACTGCCTGCCTTTTGAACTTTCCCTGATACACAGTAACCTTGCCGTTGTTAGCTTTCCACTGCACCACTTCAATGCCCCTCCTTTCCCTTGAACTCTAAAGCATCACAGCCTTCTGGACATTGCAGTCATCTCAATTCTTATCCTCCCTCTACCTTTCTTTTCTCTGAGAAAGCCTTCAATGTATAATTTTCCAAGTACCTTACAAGGGCATCCCAGTATCTAGACTAATTCCTTAATTGACACACACTGCCCTGTGCATTTTTGTAAATGTCTCCAAACCCAGCTCTACCAGATGGATAGTGACCTCTCTTCCAGCTGAATAATGCCAGGCATGCAGTAGAAAAAGGACTGCACTAGACATAACCTCCCTCTTGTGTTTGAGAAGGGCTTATTCACAGGAAAGCATTTTTGGATATACATACCCCAAGTAAACAAGGCAAAATATTATTTTGGGGTCAATAAGTCCTTTTGGCTAAGACATTCTAATAAAAAAATAAACAAACATTTCTCAAGGGGCTAAGAAACACAACATTGTATTTATAATAAAATCAGCAATGTCACAATCCGGTCTACTGATTTAAAATCAAAACTGGGGATTGCTAACCCCTGCCCTGGAAAATGGATTAGGTCTCCACACTAATTGTTCTGTCCTTGCTAGACACCACAGAGTTTGGGGGCAGTGGCAGCAAAAGGGAAATTAAAACATACACAGAGCAGGTTGGGCAGAGGGGTTAAAATCTCTTCACTCAGCCGAGGGCCCTAGCAATGTTTAATTACGCAGAAAGAACTTGGGAAGTTCAAAAAGTAGTCTGTTTATCTCAAGATGGTTTTTATGGTCCTACAGAAAAAATATGGAGAAGGAAAGAAATGTCATGGGCATTAATGAGCCTGGCAAAATTACTAAGCCTCTCTAATATCTATAATACATACTAAGTAGAAGATGTATTCTTAAATAATGAACACCCAAGTTTTAGAATAAAGTATAATTTTACGCTGAACACCTCACCAGGCAATGTATCTTTTATTCTTTGTCTAACAAGATATATTAACAGCTGTCTAGGTACAGATGGCTTGAAAGAAGCACTTACAGGATCAGCTATTATAATTATAATGATACCATTAAATCTAATGATAATTTGACTACTCTGTGTGGAACAGATCTTCCTCTATAATATTGCTTCATGCATCCTCTTATACTATGCTATTAGATATACTAATCATACAGCGGCAGAATAAGCATTCAATGGAGAAAGGTTGAGAGCTACATATTTAAAGAAAGAAGCCTCACTCTGGACTGTCTGCTCTAATAACCTTCAAATGGCGAGTCACAAGGTGGTGGGGCAAAGTTCAGTTTTTAGTACTTCAGGGGTTGCTGCTGAAGATCAGCATGCTTAGCTGTACAAAAGGCAGCTTGGGTATCTGTTTCAAAATAATTTGTTTTCTCTAAGAGAAGTTGAGAAGTGTACCAGTGAATTAATATGTTTAAATATTCCATAATTGCAAGGGGTCCAAATAAGAAAACTTGGAAGAGAGAAATAAACTTGGTTGACTATTTCATGTTACTGATTAGTGGACTTTAACATCAAAGAACATCCAGTCACCTGGGTTCTTAGGAAAACTGTCACCGCATAGAGAGAGCAATACAATGGATATGTATGGGTAGGAGGGGGACAATCTGTGAGTGGCAAAGCTGCCACTACTTCCTATGTCCTGCTGGTTAGCTGCGGCCAGAGTGAGAGGAGATATTGTATCTCCCCCCCCCCGGGTCTCTCCACTCCTAAATTGATTGCAATAGGAGGGGATTAATTATGCCTGCTCTGAGTTGGTATAATTAGGGGACCCGCCTGGGACTATGGTGGGGGAATGAAGGGGCTTAGGATCCAGCAGATCCACTGTATCCCACCTGGAGTGCCCTGTTTTCACCCCTCAATGGGACATGACCACCAGGTAGAGTTTTCTATTGCTGCACCATGGGACTTCTGGTGATGGACCTCTGGGCACTGGAGAGATAGATCAGAAGCATCTTGTTGTGCCTCAGCCACCTTCCCTTGGAGCAAAGGATTGTTCTCACAGTTTATTAACTGAATTACTCTCCCCCCCCCCCATTTTCTAGGACAGAGTAAGATATGTGTCAGGACATTCTTCTTTTGTTCTCATGTGCCAAATGCACAAGATCACACCCTGTATGTGGCACTAAACAGAAAAACTGCAACTCCCGAGTGACATATTAATAACCATTTGCACAGCAGACTCATCATTCACCTACCTGTGTCATACTCTTGACATGAAGTAGATCTATCTATGGCTGCCAAGTGTTTGTGAAGGGCAGTAAGCTAAAGTTCTAAAGATATTGTAGTTACCATTTTTACCAGCTACTGTTGCTACTGCTGTTTAATCACTGCTGAGGATAACACACTAATAAGGGATATTCTAGGTATGTGCATTTGATTCTAATATATGACATCCCAAAGAGAATACACCCTTATTTTTTTTTTTTTTTAAATATACAAATCCCACCATTTTTTCCTATGCATTTGTGGCACATTGAGGCTGAAAGATGGTAGCACTATGGTATCAATCTTTGTTTTACATTGAGTTTAAACACTATTTGCATGTATTACATATTTCAATTTGGCGGAACAACTGGATATATAAGCCACATAGGAAACCCTCAAGAAACCTGACATCAAGCATAATTTAAGCAGCTCTTGGTTAATGTCCTCCATGGCTAGGGCTATAGAGACCAAGGTTATTTGAACTGTTTACACATGGATTGGTCTCCCCATATTGAGACATATGGTGTTAAGTGAAGTGTACTCATGCAAACAGCCCCAAACTTGTCTCAAAAGAATGCCCTCTTACATCCACTGAAAGTTTAAAGAAATGTGGAGCGTGGTCCTGTGAAGATGCACCTTGATTGCCTGTCAATTTGTTTGTTCTATGAACTGCTGGGTGCTACAATAAAGAATAGACTTGTTTTCATTTTTCAGTGTTGGCCAATCTATATGGTTTTCTAGTTGACTGAATTGCCACGTCCAGAGATAGCAAAAGATGTGCAATAGAAAGAAGCTACACACCAAGTGACATAAATTTAATGAAGATATTGATAGAACTAGAGTCAGGGGAAAACCTCAAGTGAAGTCCATCCTCAACAGATATAAATCACTGGCATTTTGTTTTGGAGCAGGTTTTTAAGGCTGGATAACAAGATGAGGAAAATAGTGTCTCTCTGTGTGTGATCTGATGATTTAAACAGAATCATAGAAGCAAAGTCAAAACTTGAGCTTGGCCAAAATTTGATTGTGTATGATTCCTGTACACTAGATTTCCTATTCATGAATAGGAAACATAGTTCTATTCGCAAAAATAATGGTTTTATCTTGAAATGTACTTTCAAGATTGTTCATAGTACCTTCCAAGCCATCAGACTGGAAGATACTTCACTTTTCTATGTTTATTTTGAAATTGCGAGGTGATCCAAAACTAAATAAAGGAGTAAGAAAATGTCAGGTATCATTGTATGTGCACAGTAAATTACTTAGGGACAAAAATAAATTCCCAACCAGATGCATGCTGAATGGATCTTCAGTGTCTGTGGCCACCCAGAAAAGTCATATTGGATCTATAGATGGAAGCTCACTGGAAATGTCATCTGACTTCAGTGTTAAGAATTATTACGAAAACAGAATCTCAAGAATGACAAGACCACACAGTCAAATTTGGAACACTGTGTAAATGGAGCAGCTTCCTTTCGAGGAAAGGCTAAGGCACTTAAGCATTTAGTCTGGGGAAAAAGCTGAAGATGGAACATGTTAGAGGTTTATAGAACTATGTAAAATGAAAATGAATAAAAGAAAGATGACAGATGCTGCCTAGTGGGGCTGGTTGGACAAAGGATGGGGCATTTAAGAGCAGGGGTAGGAAGAGCCAGAGGTCACAGTAGGTAGAGCAACCCCACCTTCTCTCTCTCACACACAAATTTAAGCAATGGGAAGAGAAGAAAGAGCAAGGCAAAAGGCTGGGAAAGGTGTGGTGAAGAGTGTAAGCATGACCTGCCTTTATGTTCAGTAGGTGGACCAGAGTGAAGACCAGCACATGAAGTCTTCACTTTGGTCCACCCAGTAGACCATACCCGTCTTTCTCAGAAAGGAACTGCAGCAGCAGCAATGCGAATGGTTGAAAGCATTTTGAATGAATTCTGATTGGTTCAGTGACACACTCAAGAGTAACATTGTGGGAAACATTTTGAAGCGGACTAGCTGTGGAAATTAGTTTGCAATGGACTCTTTTCTGCAAATAGCAGCACATAACTATGGGTGGTGTCCAACTATATAGTTTTGTTACTGCAAGGACATTTTGTGTGCAATGGAACTTCCATCCCCTATCATGTCGCCATGTAGAACAGAATCTGAAAAAAGAGCTATAGATATTAGTGATATACTAAAAGATGACAAGGGTGTCCCCTTCCAATGATTTTAAACACCATGCCCTGTTTTAAATTTTCACTAATATCCATCTTTTAAAAAAAACCATATATTTCACATCTGGAAATGGGAATATTACAGCAACGTGTAAAAGATGGCCGATCCAATTCCTTTAAAATCACTGATGCTTTGCTATTGTCTCCAGTGAGTGCTGCGTTACAGCTAATGTCTATTGGAGTAGACTGAGGTAGGCTCAGGTCCTTTTTGTCTGTTGTTTATGGCAGAACAGATTTAATAATATCAGTAGCATTATAAAAATGTGACAAGTTGAAAGATTGAATTTGATGGTATTCAAGATTTCTGATAGCTCTACAGGGAAAACAATTTTCAGCATGCTTTAGCAGAAGGAGGAATATAATAAAACTAGACATATTAGTCATCTTTCCCTGGCCGGAGTTAGTATAGAATATGCTATTATTTCATTATGTGAAGCAATCTGATCCTGCCTCAGAACCTCATTAACAGTTTCATATGCATGTATGGCTAACCCTTTATCCTTTCCACCCTTGTTATTATTTGTCAGTTCACTGAATGTTCATGAGATATAGGTTAGTGTTTCTCTCTGAAATGGACAGAAATTACTCATGTGCATCATCAACTCTGTGTCTTTCAGCATCTAACACAGCAACAGCAGCAAAATTGGAAAATATGTGAATTTAATTAAGACATCCTTATTTCCCCCCTGCGCACGAAAGTCATATCCTATCAATGCTTTTGCTGAGATTTCCAGTGAACATCAAGTTGTCACATAATGCAATAAATGGGATTTTACATTAGTGATGATCTGCAAAGTGATGCCATGGATGAATTTGCATCAGTGTGTGACGTTAGTAGGAAGTCTGGATTTTAATAGGTTACAGTTAATTTGGGGATGCATTAGAAATATTACACTTTCGTCTTAAGGCCTACAGATAACTTCCAGTTCAGTACATTGGCACCACATAGTGAAATATCCCTCCTTGCTCAAAAACTGGCTTCTGTGTGGCATAAATCAAATAGCCCTACTATTTTCCCCATCATCTGCCATGCCAGAGGGTTGAGGGCTAGCATGGCACTAGCTAGTTGTTTGGAGTCAAGGGCTCAAATGTGCTAAATTAGCACAGCCAGTCCCCAAAGAAAGTCCTGGGCAGATATGCCATTCAAAATTTAAAGTAGTGGAACAGTAGAGCATTATAACCCCTTGCACCGCATAATTGTACAGTGCAGAGGAGAGCTATAGTGCAGCAATGCTGATAAGAGTCCAGCCCTGGCAGTGCTAAATCCTTAATTCCCACCTTGACTGGCTGCAGCAAGCAGAACAGCCAGTAGGAAAGAAAGAGATAACATAGGAATGGCAGGTGAAAGGATGTTATTCCTTCTTCAGATATTATGCCTCAAGCTTTGCTTTGTTTTTCTGTCATCAGCTGTTCCACTTACTACTGATAGCCCCCTCCAAGAATACAACATAGTAATCCAACCTATAATGAAATGCTTCTGTGATCACAGAAAACAATAATACTTACTGGGCAGCTGAGGGGTTGTAGGGACTGTGGGGACCAAAGTAGGCTCTGGATAAACAGTTTCATTGCAGCCTCCATTTGTCAGACCAATATCATCAAGGGCAATGCCATCCCATCCTGGTCTTTTAAAGGCATCGAAAGCAACCTGTTTAAAAAAATCACATAAAATGTTATACATACCGTTTCATTTTAGATTTTACTTATTTATTTTAACTAATTCTACTTATTTACACATAATTTATATATCGCTATTCATAAAAAGATATAAGAGCTATCATATATAAAACCACACAACGCAGACACATTTTTAAAATCAGACACACATGGGAGTAAGAACCATGGGATTCAGTGATGGGGCTTGCTTCCTAGACATGTATGGGATTCCACTGTTATAGAAGGAATCTTTCTACATTTCTAATTTTAATAAGTAGAAATGTGAGCAGTCATCTATGTGAACCTTTTAATGGCTTTACAAGGAATTCTACCTCCCCTAAAAGGAATCACTACACATTCAGATTCTCAAAACATATCTAGCCATTTTTGCTAGCGACATTGTTAGTGGATGGAAAGATGACATATGAACACAGTAGAACTTATGGACCGAATCCATTTTTCAGTACAGGAAAGCTGAAGGAACAATTCTTCAATAGAAAGGTTCTGTTGATTTATTGGGCATGTTAGGCCAATAATTTATAAACTAGATCTAAGCACGTTCTCTTTAGAAGCCAAGTTTGACAATGTAAGCATAACCAAGTCCTAGAATTGCTGTTTTGGAATCGAAAGGTCCCTGGTGTGAGTCCCAAAAGAAATTGGGGAGGGGGAGAGAGACTTCATATTGCATTCCTATATGAAGTACTTCAAGTAAAGCAGGTAAATTTCAGTTGTAGATATATTTCATCACTCTAGTCAAGGGTTCTTAACTGGTGACAAAGCTGGCTAGCCCAAGACAGAGAGAAGTTTCAGTGTTCCAACATAATCATAAGAATTTATTCTGTCAAAAACATACAGTCTGCACATATTAACTAGTCTTGTGTGCTCTAACCATTTTTTGGCAGACTGTAATGATAAAAGTATTCTTTTTGCAGCTACGAAGATTGGGATAGAAGATTGGGAATGGTCATAAAGGCCCACTGAACTCAGTGACTTGACTACATACTTTACTGATGATAGATAGCTTGACATACTTTAAAATTAGATGTTTCATTTAGTGTTATTTGCCCATAGTTCCAGTTATTTCCATAATTTCCTTCTTTCTGGAAAACTGTCCTTTCAGTGTTCTGATCATATGTGATGGTAATGCTCAAATGATACACATTAATACCATACATGTGATACCTGAATTGGAAAATGAGAGGTAATTATTCATTCTGGCATATTAAATTGAAATCCACCTGGTATCCACTAGCACAGCAGACTTCAGCTTGTGCGGTGAGCTTTTCCTCCCCTCTGCAGCCCCTCGTGGACCCTCAAAATCTGTTCCAGACGGTTGGGGGTTTCTCTGGAATAGATTTTGAGGATGTGTGGAGGGAGGAGAGAGAACTGACTTTGCAATTAGTGCATATGGTATGTTCACAATACCAGAAACTTAGGCAGAACACATCTGAAGAGGGGACTAAGGATAAGCTTAAGAGTCGAACTCTCACAAGTCTGCCTCCAGACATCATTGGTGTTGAAATGTAATATCCTGCAAGACAGATAATAATATATATTAGGTAATTATTAACTCCTTGTTCCACCAACTACCTAAGGAAGTACACTTGCTAAATTGCTGCCCTGAACTTCTACCCTGAACAATGGAATATACATTGAATAAATAATAATAAAATAATTTATACGATTGGCTTCAATGGGACACTTAGTTGCTGTAGTTTTATAAAAAGAGACACACATAGTCCACTGGCTCTCATACAGATGCCTAAGCATGATGGATCACTGGGCTGAGGGGAAAGGTCCAAGGAGCCCATGTTTTGTAGCCCCAGGCCTGACAAGCTAAAACTCTCAGTTTTTAGAGCAGACATTGTTTCCTTTGCTAAATACAAACAAACATTCTTTACTGTGCAGATATAACAAAAAGAAGGGGGGCATTGTTAACTCACATGAATAATAAATATAATCCATCAGTTCTGACCTAAACATTGATATTAATATATGCATTCCATTGGTCCAAATAGGTATCCAAATGAGACTGATGATTATAAGATATATTGTCATGTGTACAAAGAGATCTTCAAGAGGGGAAATTATCCCTCCTGCCTTGCAAGACATTTCTATTTTATTTTGCAAAAATACATTGGTAAAAAAAGAAAATTCAAATCAATTCATGTTTTGCTCATATCTTAATTCTTACCTGATAAATTGCCAAATGTATGATCAAAGTTAGGGCCAGATGTAATAGGGAATGTGGGACCACTAATTCTTGCCCATTCATCATCGTCATCTAAATCTTGAATCCAGTAACAAAAGCCATCTTCAAAAGTGCAGCTAAGTTTCTGACTGTCTTGAAGTGAAATGTGAATAAATTAATGAAACGAAATTTAATAAATTAACTCAATGGACTGTGAACAATGACATTCCACCATGTACTGATTTATTATAATCCTTTTCATATCACAAGCAAAGTGACTGTGTTGAAAGTGCTTGCCATCCAACCTGAAAATACATCACCCAAATGTTAGCTTCTATGAGCCTTGGCATGGTTTTCTGTAGATAATCCACACAGACTTATTTTCTGTACTAGTTTCATGGTAGGTTTAATGGCCTTTCCCCATTCTCAAAGCACTAAACATGAGTACTATTTCCCTCAACCGGCATTAGGGGATTGGTGTTCGACTGGATGACCCTTGGAGTCCATTCTCACTCTGCAGTTCTAGGATTCTCAATATACAGTAAGCCTGTAATGCATATGCAAATCTCCCTCCATTCTAATATTCATTCTAATATTCAACCATGGACTTATCCACACTTACATTTCCTCTGCTTGTTCTAGGCATAGTCCACGCTTTAAAGCTCTATGTCCGAGCACCCCACCTTTTTTTGCTCCAGAGCCTTTCCCTGCAAAACTCCACTCTTTAAAGCTCAGTTGGAACAAATGGCAATCCGTGGAAAAGCCAAATTGATATTTGCTCTGATGGAGCGCTCAAAAAGCAGGTTTTTGTGGGGAAAGCTCAGGGGCAAAAATACCCCCATGTTCAGACACAGAGCTGGGTTGGGAAAGAGTGGGGGGGGAAGGTAAGTGTGGCTAAGCCCTAGGCCCCTCTGCAAAGGAAGACAGAAATGCCTAGGCAACTGGAGAACTCTCCCTCTCTTCAAGATCAGTGCAGCAACTTGTATCTTTTATGACTGTAAGGTTTGTTAATAGCCACAGAAGAAATGAATATTAAAGATACAGGTCTTTGTTTTCAGGGCCAGAGGATATTTGCTTCAAAATAACACATGATATTACAACTCAGCAGTGGTTCTTATGCATGAATGCCTACATTTAGTTTGAACCGTGTGTGTTCCAACAGGGTATCTATTTATATGAAGAAAGAAGACTCAACCGAAAGCACTTAATGTCTTCTTAATGAATATAGAAGTTGTGTTTTTGCTTTTGTTTTGTACAACATGCTGGGCATAGTTGTTACCAGCTCTGACTTTTAAAGCCCTAAACAGGTTGTAACCCAGTTATCTTAGGGATCACTTGCAACCATACCAGACTACCCATTTCATGAAAGCTATGCCAGATGCCCTGATGTGATGCCTGCAGCCAAGCACAAGAATCAGGGCCTCCTGCCTATCATGCTTCTGCCTATCATTTTTGGAGGAATTTAAATTTAAAAGAATTAAAAAGACCTGTCAATGCGCATTTTAAAAAATGCCATTTGGAGAGTAGAGCATGATGCTGGGTGCTGGTTTGAAGTAACTGGATATTGTCCTAAAATGTGCTACAGAAATTTCTTAAACAAAGAAATATATTCTTGCATGCCACTAGTCAGACATTTCAATCAATTTAATTTATTTTTTCCCAAACCAGGGGGTACTAACATCTAGGAAAAAAGTAACATAATATGGTAATTATCAAGGTGAAATGAGAATTAAATGGGAAATCAATCTGTAACTCCTGTTAATTGTGTATGTTCCTGGGTAACATCTCTAGGTATGGATACATTTTCCCAATTTTGATTTATTTATTTTTAAAGAAAGTCTAAAGAGTTCAAAGCTGAAATACAAGTAAGCAGCCTTGATGATACAGCACTTCTGGTATCTATAAGCAGCAAAAAGGGTAATGATATAGAAAGGGCCTGACCAATATAGAAAGGGATAATTATTCATGGGGTGTTTGGACAAGTTAAGTGGATAACAACACATTGTTACATTAGCACTTCAAAAAGGATTTGATAAAAGAATACAGTAGCATAAGGCTATAGACACAATGTAAGACTAACATTTATGGGAGCTGTTTTAATACATCCACTGCAAGTCACATGTGAAATCAGGTGCATTTGTCTCCATATCAGAGCAATGTCACAGTTTTGCTAGCTGTGGCTAGATCTCCTCCCACCACATATACTAACAATGTGATATTTAAACAGAAGTTAGAAAGACAACTTACCTGTCAGTTCACTTGTGTTAAATGCAGTGTAGGTTGCATTAAAGCCATTATAATTTTCAGTGTAGTCTGTAACAAATTCTACAGTGGCTTTATTAGAAAATATGTAAATTGTACCAGGATCAGAACCTGAGAGGAAACCTACAAAGAAAGAGATGGCAAAGATATCTAAAGGGTATAATGCCACATACATGCAAATAATCCAAATCAGTAGTCTTCAGTTTACAGAAAAGTGAGCCCAAAAGTGAGCCCAAACACTTATGCTTTTTCTACTATTTGTATACCTAAAAATGAATGGAGTTGCTCATATTTAAGCATCAAGCTGTGAGCAAGATTACAATTTGCCATTGGAATTGTTTCTGCCCTCATAAGAGTGTTATCCTAGAATATATCAGATTATCTTCTAGAATCTCATGATGAAAATAGACAGCAATTTATAATTAGAATTAGAAACACCATTGACTCATAACTTCATGGAAAACAAACAAGTCATTGACACATGAAGAGTTCAGCATTATTGTGGGCACTGGTTCCCCATGGCTTTGGGCATATAGTAGTGGTTGACTTCTGCATAATCAGAACTTCAACTAACAGAGGCTTTGCATGTGGTTAGAAGTGCAACCTGGAATGCTTTTAAGCAGAGATACTGCAACAAGTGTTGTGCTTTCATCCGCAGGAAAAGTTTAAGTTGGACATTGCATTTATTATAATAGCAATTCTTACTTCTCTTAGAACTTTTGGAAAATGCAAATGGGACACATAAAGGTGTGATCAACTAAAAGCCTATTGAACTGACTAGCACATTTGCAATTGCCACAATGAAATTGTTGAAAGGAATGTACACAAGGTGCTATCTCCTCCATTCAGCTGAATGGGGAAGCCTGCTCATGAAAAAAAATCCCTGCGTATCTTGAAACACAAAACTCTGGATGAAGAGCATCATTCTCACCACATGGGATTATAAAACATTGCATTGTAAAAAGAAAAGGATGCCTGGTTGCTGTAAGTATCACAGATTTAAAACAGTATTAAAAAGGTGTCTTACCTCTTAAAATCTTCCCTGGGCCTACACCTTCATAAATACTTAGAGTGTCTGCATACTGTTGTGTATCAAAAGCACTGAAATTCAGCTTAATAGACAGTTCTTGATTTACACTAAAGGGGGCAAAATATTCTGTTAATAGCTGCGTGGTTGCTGAATGCAGTAGACATAATACACAGAAATGTGAGGACGTATCTTGAATCAAATCCCCTCCACCCAGCCAGCAGCAATTTTGCTTTGCATTGCAAGCTAAGTGCTGGAAAAATGCTGCTCATGTAAAGAGCATTGGAGCTCCGTCCAGATGTTCAAATAGTTGATTGCACATTTTATTTACTTACTTTATTGCTTTCCACCCCACCTTTCCTCCCAAAGGAGCCTATAAAGGTGCTCCTTGAATTGTATCCAAGAGAAGCAATTCAGGGATAGTTACATTTTGAAAATTACACACTTCATTTATTTATATTTAGGAGAGTATTTATATACTGCCCAATCATAAAATACCAGAGTGTTGTACAGCAATAAGAGCACATTAAAAAACATTTAAAACAGTGCAAAATGATGATTGAAATGACTGGCTAGTGGCTACTCAAGAAAATGTTAAACAACCACATAGGCCTGGTGGGATAAAACAATATTCAACTTGTTTGAAAGTCAGTGTCTGCTGAATCTCTGTTGGAAGAGTGTTTCAAAACATGGGGCTGGAGACTGAATGCTCAACTTCTGATTGAGGGCAGTTGGGCCTCTGTAGCATGGCGGACAAGTGGTTGACATCCCATTCTAAACAGACTAATTTTGAAGCAAGTCCTAACGAATTCTATGAGCCACCTAATTTAGGATTTCAGTCTGAATCTGAATCCTGTTTAACTAAACTTTCTCTGTCCCCTCCCCCAAGTTTGTGCAAATCTAAGTATAAGTTGCTGATTTGTATAACAAATAAATATAAGCATTAATTGTGCACTATCTGCTCTGAAAGTTCATGGCAATTTTTAAATTATTTGTTGGAGAGTATTGTTTAGATTATATTCTGTCAACTTGGAATTTAAGGCAATGAATTTAAGAAATCTGGTAATACTATGGCCACTTCACACATTACCACGTTAGAAAGTGTGCTACATATGATGCCAATGTATCCTGTAAAATGGGAGAAGATTGCAAATTTATTTGAGCAATGCATGCATCCTGGGTGCAGCTGGTCTATACAAAGTATATATGCAATGTACGCAGAGTTTTTAAAACAGGATACATTTTATCATTATACCTAGGAACTTGCACTACATCCATTATGTAACATGAAATGGAACTATACACCCCCCCCCTTTATTTTAGAGACATGCACGTTCAGAAAATGACATAAATCTGCTCCAGGATGTCATGTATCCCAATCTTCTGGAGCAAATTTTGGGGGTGTATGAGGGCCATAGGGGAAATTCAGTTATGCAAGTGAAACTCTGTAGCATGAACAGAACAACAGTGCTGGAAACAATGCATAGTATTTTTTGTAAATAAACAGTAGCATCATCTCAGAAACAGTCCTCATTTCCATTGTCATGTCCTCCTCCTTTTAGAAACTAGAAAATGTGGAATACTCAGGATGTGAATACAAACTTCAAACTGGCAAACTGTTTTGAATTTACTAAATTACCTTTCCCCCCCTGGCTGCAGTTCCCAAAAGGAATTGAAGTATTTGACCACAACCATTTCAACATGCTTGTCAGAATCAATATGGAAAGCGCAGTAGAGCACATTTTTAATGCAATCTGTAATCCTTTCTATTTATTCTTTTGTTAGCACTTGCGTAGATAGAAGAAGCATAGAAAATTATATCTGACAATAAGAAAGCTCAAGGAAAATGCTGGGAAAAGTAACTCAGTAAGGCATATTTGGCTAATTTAATATGATAGGGTAATTTGACAACAATCAAGTTATTTTTCTACATTTATTAAAAAGAATAACAATATTATATATTTCTGTTCAGGAAAGAAGCACAAAATTGGATGAGGAAATGGAAAATCTTCATAAAAGCTTAAGTCAGAAGAAAGCAACAAAACAAAACCCTAACAGATCATCTTTGTTCTGCTTCTGATTCACTTTTGAATCACTGACAACAGCACGTGCAGGAGTTCAACATGTTTATATCATCATTCAAGGACAGGAAGCGTTTGAGTAATTTGTTGAATCCTTCCACAAATATCCCACATGCCACTCAGCTCCTTCAAAATACTGTATACCCCTCCAGTTTGGCTGGAGAAGAGGACTGGGGTGGAAGGGGAAGAAAACACTTAGGATATTTCATCCTGTATCCTGAGCTTGTGCTTGTTTTCCCCACCCCTCAGGTATTTAGCTGGGAGATTGAGAGCTAAAGGACTCTCATCCATCAGCCAATATTGGCCCTATATTGGGGAAAAACATATTCCTCCGCTGCAAACAAGACAAGCAACAGCTGTACTTTGGAGATCTATGTTCATCAGTAAGCCTCCCCACCCCACTGACCTATGAGGTGCTCCTAGAGATGTGTCAGTAGTCTCTGATGGTGACAACATTGATAGTTAGGTTATTAAGGAAAGAAAAGGAAATCATTTGTTGCATGAGACAATGTTAATTGACCGATGCATAGAAGCAGGTAAAATGGATGCGACCCACCCTGAGGTTATGCATCAAGACCAGGGCCGGCCCAAGACATTTTGACACCTGAGGTGACCACAAGATGCCTTCCTGCCAGAGAAGAAGGCGTGAGTGAAGATTTACGCCAGGAACCAGGGAGAGTGTGTGCGTACATGTGTGTTGTGATCTACATTGGAAACAAGGTTGGGAGGAGACCAGCAGCACCTCCTATTCACCTATTCACTACTGCAGAGGTGCAGGGCTGCTGAGGAAGTAGCAAATCTGGCCTCCAAGGTATGCACAGCAGCTGTCGCTTAGAGGCCAGATATGTTGCCACTGTAGATTCTGCTGCACAAGGCAGTTGCCTCACCTTGTCTCAGAGATGGGCTGTCCCTGATCAAAACAAGGAGAGAAGCTGGGCACGTTGCAGACAGTGGGCTGCTCAGTGATGGCTCAGTGCCTGTGGGAATCACCTTGAGGAGGAGACAACACAGAAAATGGCCCCTCTGGGGTTTCCCCTTCTGTGATGCCATTGGGGGCCAAGAATTGCACCCCCATGAAGTTTGCAGATAGGTGGTGGAATGATCCTGAGAGAAAGAGACCTCCGGGTATAGGTTAGTATAAAAATTCAATAAATAATAATAAATAATGAAAGACAGGGAAGTGAAGATATTCCAGGGTGAGAGATGCAGAGGGAAGAAAGGCCCCCAGGTGAGAGCAGAGAGGGCATATTTCCTAACGTTTTATTTATTGTTTATGAGTACTTTTATGTTGTAGTTATTTTTTAATGTTGCAAGTCGCCTTGAGCATGGTTTGTACTATGGAAAGGTGGCATCCAAATAAAATTATATACCGTATGTATGTAAATAACTTATTGGTGCATATTATGCCCTGCATTAACTGGAGTGTATAAAAAACATTGCTGAGAAAAAAGTGTTTGCATTTTATCTGCAAATACAGTCTAGTTGATAGAATGTTGTCAAGTGACTTACTGTATAATCCATCGGCAAGCAAGGTTTGAAATATAAGGCTCTGGATAATGAATAGAGTGGAAAGATCCAGTGGAGCCAGTCAAAATAAATTTTCCGTCACAGGATGTAGCTGTAAATAAATAATAATTATCTTTTCAAGAAATTCAGTCTCAGAAAGAGATTGCTCCAGTCCTTGATTATAAAGAACAATTGTACTTTGTTTTCCAACTATATTGTCTCAGTAACACATTATGGGAAGAGGAAAAGCTTCACAGTTTGAGATAAATTTGGTTATATTAGCAGACAGAATATAGATTTGGTATTCCTCATTTTATTTTTACTGTCTTGAAGGGGCTAGGTTTCTTGTTTCCAGGGCTCCCCCTTATACATTAAATTGATTTCTGGAGCAGGAAAAATTACCTCACAAATCAGCTGCAACCATTATTCTAAGACAGTGATAGTAATTCATCCACTGCTGCAGTTAGAGCCTCCTTTCTGGATATGCCTTAACTATCACTGGCACCATTGCAAGGTCTGGTTAGATAGAACTTGGTACAGTATACTAGAGACATGGAGCTCATTCTTATGAAGGGCCAGCCATACCATTAGCCACAGTCACAGAATCACGTCAGACAGCAGATGGTGGGAAGTGGGGTGGTATTCGAGAGAACTGTTTTTGTGCCACTTGCTCTGCTCTACCTTTCTATCCTCAAATTCAGTAGGAGATGCTATTCCATCACTACTGTTGATGACCCCATCTGCACTATACATTTAAAGCCATACCATACCACTTTACACAGTCATAGCTTTCCTCAAAGAACCCTGGAAACTGTACATTGTTCAAGGTGCCACAATGCCCAGAGTTCCCTGGGAAGGGTAACTGGCTGGCAAAGCACTCTGAGCTCTGTAGTTCAGTGAGGGGCATGGGGTCTCCTAAATAATAGCTCTCAGTACCCTTAACAAACTACACTTCCCAGGCTTCCTTGGGGAAAGCCATGACTGTTTAAAGCATTTGATAATGCTTTGAATGTATTGTCCAGATGGCGCCTTAGATTCAACTAATCTAATAGAATGGTGGAGAGTGCCATCTTGTCTTTTGCCTCAGACAGCAAAAATCCTCGTGCTAGCCTTGTGCCCATGAGGTAAATCCTTGTGTTGTGAATGTGAAGAAATACAAATCTGGTCACTTTTCTCCCCCAAGGGAGACCAATCTCTGGCCAAATGAGTTCAAATGCTCAGAGCATATTTTGTTTTTGCTTCTTTGCTGACTCATTACAGCAATCCAAGCACATTTTCTTGAATTTGTCCTTAGGATAATGAGGAAGGGTGTCCATGTCTTCACAGCCAATCCATGCTAACCAAGATATTTTGCTGACAGGTAGTTTCAGATACAATTTTAGCCCTCTTCAGGCATTAGTAAATGGTGACAGTAAACATGCAAGGGAAGGCATTGGGGATGAGTGTGCTAGCATTAGTCATTTTGCCCCTCACTGTTTTCATAGCTTTCATGGAAGATGACAATTTGAAGCTGACACTCTTTGGTATCCATGGGGGCTCCCCCCACATTTTACAACCCTGATTTTGTGTCTACATTCACTGTTTAACAATGCCTGCAGAGGGTGATTACTATAAATAGTATATAGCTGTTCAAATTTGTTGTGTTTAGACTTAGCTGACATCTCTGTCTTACAGTCATACAACCCACCACTTCTTTTAAATAAAGTAACAACTTAATAATAAAAAAACACTTTAGATTTCCCATATATCTCTGTCCTCTTTTAACCAAAAAATCTTTTAGTACCATGACTACTTCTACTATGATTACTACCTGAATTTCAGTATAGGACATGGTTCTCACTTTCTAAAGCTGAATTAAGGAATGGGGACAATGGTGGAGTCACTTCATTTCATGGCGATTTTATCATTAAAACTAGGGGACAGAGGGTTGCAATGTCACCTGTTGTCTGCATTTCAGCTGAGAAGCTAATTGATTTCACTGAACTCTGACAGCATCAGGAAGAAACTGTTAGAATTACACCCTTCCTGTGCTGTGGCTTTATACCTCTAGCATATGCTGAACTCAGTAGCACTAAAGGGAATTTTAATGGGGACCGGATGGTTTTGGACATAGGTTATTTTGTGGACAAGAGTAGTTATAAAATGACTATAAATCCTGTTGTAAATTTTTCCAAACTTCACAGGCAGCTATTATGGAAGAGGTAATGCCCCTTTGGTAATGGGAACCAAGTGAAAAATCACAGACCTGGAAAACTTGGCCTGCATTCTGACAGTGTAAGTGGCTTGGTTCACCTCTTGATGGTCTTTCTGCTAACTCTGCTAGAAGAACTAAAGCCTGGCAGAACTCTTCCTCACTTCCAACTATAAGACCATAAAAATAATGGTCAAAATGTCACACTGTTATCCCAACAGAAACCTATTCTCCTAAATTTTGTGGAGGGCAGGTTTTATCTACTTTTATTATTATCATCACCACATTTATATACCACCTTTGCTCCATGTATCCAAAGGTAATATACCCACTTTTCTCTCTATTCATTTTGTCATCACAACAATCCTGCAAAGTAGTTTAGGTTGAGAGATAGTGCGTGGCACAAGGTCACCCACTGGACTTCACAGGTAAGTATGACTTTTAGTCCTGCTCTCTCAGGTCCTAATTGAATACTCTAACTGCTGCACCATGCTGGTTTCTTTAGGGAAGCAATGAGCTGAAACAAGCACTTTGGCCATGTAGTATGTTAGCATCTTATGCACATTTAACTTGTGCCATTTCAACCATCTGTGGCTGAAGGCAGGCTGGTTGATATTCTCTTGGGGTTACCTGCTGCAGAATGACCTTAAAAGCTATTTTCACATCTGGTAACACAGCTTAGGGGGCAAGGCCCACTCTGACTCCCAGTTCTAGGATGCTCTCGTGAGATCTTGAGGGGCAATCTGAGTTCCAGTATGTGAACGTTCTTAGGCTTCCAGAGCCAGAGTGCTGAGATGGCCTTGCCTGGCAAACAAGGCAGTGAGCTTTAAAAGCTCTTTTCATGCCAGTTAAACCAAGCAGACCAGGCACAAAAATAGCTTTTAAGCTATTTGCCTGGTTTGCAGGGCACCCAAGCCCATTCAGCTTGCAAGATGTTCTTGAAAAATCTCGCTGGGTCATTTGAGCTCCCATGAGATCTTCTGAAAGCATCTCTTGCCTTCCAGATCCAGCATGCTGAATGGGCAGAGAGCTTAAATGCTCCTTATGCACCAGGTATCCCCAAGTGGACCAAATGCCCCCCCCCCAAGCTTTTAAACTTTCTGTCTTGCTTGCAGGGCAGGGCCCACTCAGCACACAGGATCTGGCAGTACTGAGGATTCTCTCTCCCCCCACCCCCCTCACATTCTAGCTGCAGGGTGGCTCCAAGTGTTTGATTATAGGTAATTTTCAAGTATAAGCAGAACCCTTTGAACCAAATCCCCACATAAGATGGGACCATACTGTATATGTATTGTGATGTGTCATTTCAACAAATAAAAAGAAGCCATCAAAAGCTTTTGTACACTGAGTAATAGCAATAGTCCAATAACGTCTCCGACTGGCAGTAGCTCACTCTGGCTCAGAGTTATTGGGTTTATTGAACTAGAAAGCTCAGAGGTTTATCACTGAACTGCATACATGCTAAGCATACCACGGGGATATAGAGCTAAGCTTAATTTTTCAATTCTATGCATATGGATTTTTCACAGAGTCCCACTAAGCTGAAAGCTGAATTCTATAGGTAGGAAATAGAAAAAAAAAATCCTTGTGTATTGGCTTAACATCTTTCAATGTTCCTACACTTGAGGCTGTGATATATTAATTTTGCATCTACATTGTTGACATACTAGGAAAGAGACTGTATTCATAATTGCTCCCTTGATGGTTTGTGAAGTTTTGTTTTAAATGTCAGCAAAAGAAATGGGTTAAATGAGCAGCTTGTGTACATGCTAGCTTCTTAACATCTTAATATTAACATCAATGCTCTTGCTATACTGTCAACAGCAGAAACCTGAAATTTGAAAGAACAAAACAAATATAAATATTGAACATAAGCACCCACAGAGAAACATGATATTGGAACTGGGGAATAATATTTGATCGCATGTAACTAGAATACTTCCTTAAGGCACTTCCTGTAAAGTTTTCCCTTCAGGGGCATCAACATGAGTTGTGGACATAAGTGAACTATCTCATAACCTTTGTTTGTGTAAGCAAAATACAGCTCTGGGTTATGTGAATATGCTCAGAGTAGCTGTAGTGGCAGAAGGTAAAGGTGTGCTTAACCAGCTGTGTTGGGTACAAAGATTGAAGAATCAGAAATACTACTACAAATAGTAGTAGTAGTAGTAGTAGTACAGTGGTACCTTGGGTTACATACGCTTCAGGGTACAGACTCCGCTAACCCAGAAATAGTACATCTCGGGTTAAGAACTTTGCTTCAGGATGAGAACATAAATTGTGTGGCAGCAGTGCAGGAGCAGCAGGAGGCCCCATTAGCTAAAGTGGTGCTTTAGGTTAAGAACAGTTTCAGGTTAAGAACGGACCTCCAGAACAAATTAAGTACGTAACCAGAGGTACCACTGTAGTAGTAATTCCCTGTCCAACTGGACCACTCTTGTTGGTTGGTTTGTTTAAAAAAATCCTGATCTCCACTGCTTTTTTTCCAGAAGGGGAAAAGAGACCTCCTATCATTTTCTTTACAACAGAAAAGCAGTTGTGGGAGGAGGGATTTTGACTGAGAAAATCATCTGCAGTGAAACAGTCAAGCATCTTTCTACCACTCTCCCATTCAAATTTCTAGCCCTTCCCTGGTTGTAATAACTAATAACAATCACCGCTAGACTGTTCATGTGTCTCCCATGCCTTCACTAGTTTGGTGCTTAAAGTCCCAACTGCTGAAATGTGATTTATTTCCCCACCTTATCTGAATGCTCTGTTGTTGGCCTCCTGATATTGAAATCTCAACACAAACAGTCATCATACAGTTTCAAGAAAACAACCCAACTATCCACCATAGACTGGCCTGCACATGAAGGTAGGAACATAGGAAGCTGGCTAATGCTGAGTAGGAGCATCTAGTTCAGAACTGGCTACACTGACTGACAGCGGCTCTCCAGGATTTCAGGCAAAATGTTTTCCCAGCCTTACCTGGAGATGCCAGGGATTGAACTTGAGACTTTTTATATGCAAGGCAGATGATCTACCATTGATCTACGGGCCTTTCCCTTAAGAATGGGCTGGGAAAGGGGAGGTAGACTTATAAGGTAGAACAGACTACACAAGGAATTATATTTCTTAATCTTTCCCTGAAAATCAACACGAAAGCAGAAAAACAAACACAGTAGTGACTGAACTGGGCTACACCAAAACCATCCCCAATCTTGCCACCCAAAACACCTCATCTGTGCCAATACTACAACTAGAATACCAATGGTGGGGTGGCAAGGGCAGCAGAGGCCTCCATGCTTATAAAATGGAGGCATCAACCGGAGACCTCCTTCTCCTCCTGTGGATCCACATGCTATCATATAGTCTCCAAGATGCCTTCCATGGAAGACCATCTCATCTTACATATGCAGCTTGGCTTTTCACTTCTATTTCTTTCTATTGTAGCCTCTGTCTGAAAGGAACCAGACCAGACTGAGGATATGAATACAATATGAATTTAGAGCAGTGAAAGCTGGATCTTTGTTTCAAAGCAACACCATATCTCAGCCTTTTAGTTGGCATAAAATAGCTATTCATGGTTAATTGCATAAATCTTTTTGTAGTCAGAATATTGCTTTTCTGTAGTATTTCACCTATAATTTCTTTATCGTTATTCTTTTATTTTAAAAACTGGTAACTCAAGTTGCAAGAATTTCTTTCCCCTGATGGGTTAAAGAAATAATATTGTATTACCTTCCACATATTGTATTATCTTCCACACAACACTGCATGATGTTGAGAGAGTCTGTAAAGGGTCAGAAGTTAATTGAAGGAACTCAAATTCTTACCACATGTTTTTTCATTTTCATCAGAACCATCTGGGCAGTTTGGTATTCCATCACAAAATGATTCTCTTCTTATGCAGCTTACACCATCAGCACAAAGCTCATCAAGAGGTAAGCATTTCACTAAAATAAGTTTTTAAAAGGAAGATGGCATTATTCAGAAAGTTGCTTTGATCATACACAGTTTGTTGTTTAGATTGTGCACCAATTATAGATTTTGAAATATTAAGTTACATATCAAGCTTTAAAATAAGTAAATAAATATAGCAAGGGTGGTCTGGGATGCCCAATCCAAAATACAATATTGACAGTGTTCTCTATACTTCCAGTGCAAACTTTACAGTGTACAAACCTGGAGCAAAAGACAGACATGCATTCTTCTCCCAGATGTGCTACTCTAGTCTTTCCAATAAGATTGCTAACTGTCCCTTTAACAGCAGTTTGGTTCTGCAGCAATCAGGAGGTTAAAATGTTTAGCTGTGAAGGATTGAACCTAGAACTGCATCAGTTTTACCTCCGAGTTACAAGCCCTCCATCCACTTAAGAGAACTTTGTGTCTTCATACTATTCTGTGAGCCCAATATTACCAGTGTCAGAGACTGATTATAAGTTCTGAGATACTTCAAGTAAAGGCATAATAAATCCTGTGAAAATAATCAGTAGTAGTCTGCAAAAACTCAAAGAACTTGAGTTTTATTGATGTTGGAAACTGTGCTTATAAAGGACAAGTTTAAGTCCTTTCGGAATTAAACTTCAGAAAACTAAACCACAATGCCATCTACTGGGGAAAGAAAATGTGCTTTCTTCCATTACTGATTCTCTTTCCAAGTCAGAATAACAAGCATATCCAATCATCAACCTTTTTAAGCACAAATGTTCCTTACTTGTTCCTAATATCCACTAATTGGTACAGACACTGGTTACTGAAATAGATGTATATTAGTGTAATGTGGCAGAAAGTGCTGCTCATAATTTGAACACAACCTTTTAAAGCCTTATCTGCACAGGCTCAGTGTGGATCTTGTGGGTGGAAAAGCATATGATTTACTTGATTACAAAAATACCTGGAATCTTTGATCCAAAAAACACTATCTTGCCATTTTCTGTCTACTAACCTGATGTTGTCAAAGGACTTGTACCAAATGTTCTGAAGTCTTCAAAGCAAAAAACAAAGAAAATTGGGGGGGTGGGACAGAAAATTATTTATAAAGCAAATGTTCCTTCCATTCATATTATAAGCTTGATAGTACAATCCTATGCAGTAATCCCCACTGAGTTCAATGAGACTTACTCCCAAGTAAATGAGCACAGTATTGTAGCCTTATGCAACAATGTAGAAAATGATGTGAGCAGTATATTACTTTGGTTGTTGCACTTCATCAATGACTTTGTCTAGATTTCTTTTAATATTAGATTATATGCTTTGTATTTACTAACCTGATGTTGAACCAGGCAGAGGACCTTCTCAGTAGTGGAATTCACCCTGTGGAATGCCCTCCCATCAGATGTCAAGGAAATAAACAACTATTAAACTTTTAGAAGGCATCTGAATGCAGCCCTGTATATGGAAGTTTTTTTATGTTTTATGCTTCGTTGTGTATTTAAGAATTTGTTGAGAGTTGCCCAGAGTGGGTAGAGAATAATAATAATAATAATAATAATAATAATAATAATAATAGTAATACAACATGTCAGAATGATATTGGAAAGTGTGGGAGTATATTGTTTAGCCATTGGAGATCATCAATTATTTTTCACAGATTTTCCTTTTAATTAGGCTGATATAACCTTTAGAACATATTAACTAAATGAATTGAAATTATGTTTGTTTTCATTCACTTGCTTTTTGGTGTTAGCTTCTTTGTTGGACCCATCTCTGCTATTTATTCTTGTTAAAACTGAATGTTGTTGTTTTATAAACTAACTCCTCAGTGTCTCTCTATCCCTGCTTTATTCAAACCTCAGTCATTGTTTAAAATCTCCATTTCCCTCAGTATCTCTTTACCTTAGTTTACTCAAATTTCTTTCATTGTTTAAAACTACTATTTTTTCTCTCTCAGCAATACCTTCCCTTAACCATTCAAAGTCATTTATTACAGACACGATTGTGTCTTTTCCTTCTTGCCCCTTCCTCCTTTCTATGCCCCACCTTTGGAACCTTGGGAAACAGGCAATGAAAAGAGTGTGATGATGGACTAATGCAAATATAGTATATAAGAGAGAGAGAGAGACAGCGCACGCACGAGAGCGCAAATTTCTAACCATCCATTAGGAAAAAATAACAAGTAGGAAATAAGAAAATCACCCCAACAATCTAATTTTGCCACTTACACACTGGTCTCACAGACTGGAAGAGAATGACCACTCTCATAAAGGACTATGTATCTTTATTTCAACACCCCTACCCTAAAGCACTGTTACTAGAGCTGCCTTGAAAAATAATTCACTGTGATTTCAAAATGAGAGATCCCCCACCTCTCTACCCAATTCCTTTTTTTCTACATCTTATCCCCTCTCAAGTTCTGGTTGTTTGTCCAATCAGCTTGGTTTCATTTCTCAGAAAATGCTATATGATTTGTACTTGTATTTACTAACCTGATGTTGTCAATGGACTGTTTGTGCTAAACATTCCTGAATCTGCAAAGCCAAAACAAAACTGAATATTATTTCAGAAAAGGAAATGAAAAACAAAAGAATAAAGTGTCATTATTTTTTTGGAAAAGAACAAGGAGAAAGAATTGGGTTGGAGACTCCCTGCTCCAATTTAACATGCCTTGTTAATTGCACGGCCCAACTTGGGAATGTGAGAATTTGCCCTGATTTTACCCTGATTCACCCCTACCAATTAAACATAAGGTCTAGCCAGTAAGGCTGATGCTAATTAGATGACTGTGCAACGAACAGCTGCCTTTTCAATTAGTGGTTTCCATAACAATGAATTCCAGTTTGGACTTCAATTTCTGAATCTAAAACACACTAGGTATGAAATATTTACACAGAATATAACCTCTCAAGTGCAAGCTATTTTCAAATGATAGTTTTACTATGTGCCAAACTTAGAATGGCTGCTGAGGGGTGGGCAGCACTTGCAGCCTGTCGTGGGCTCTCCCCATGCCTGGGGGGGTGAAATTCCTTTTGGTGCAGCTAGCCACTGAGTCCTCCCCTGGTCAGCTGTTTTGGATGGCGGGATAGCCTGCCAAGACTTAAAGGCCTGATGCACGCATTTCACTCATCTCAGTCACCCCAATGCAAAGCAGGTGTAATTTCAGGGTACCCCATTAGAGAGGGCTAAGTGCAAGTCTCTGCCCAGAAGCCAAGTGTGGGGCAAATGGGCCATAGAGCTTCCAGCAGCAGTCAAGGATGGGCCCCATCAGGGGACCTGCATCTTGTCATGGTCCAAATCCCAGTCACAACCGTGCTTAAGCTTCATCCCTCCCATCAGGTGGCTGATAATAGATATACACCCAATGCCTGAGTCAAAACCTAACCTACATCTGTAATCAATAAAGTTGTGGCCAATTTTTAATTCCAGACTTGTCTTGTCTTGTCAAGTTTGTTCCATCACACCATTGCTATTCACTTTACCCTTCGAAGTTGGGGGCTCTGCAAGTGGGTCCACAATTGATATTGTATATGTAATATCCTGCACTAATTTTTTTTTTTTTTTTACATTATTAGATGCAAACTATTAAATACTACTGAAGGCAGAACACCAGATGTTGAGTGCCAAATAACAAATGCCAAATACTGAACAGTTTTCTAGTCCTGTCACTATGGAGATGGATTTAGGGGTTGTTAATTTGGGGTAGGAAAGCAAATAAATTGGGACACCAAATTTCCCTATTATATTATATTGTGGATATTCACCCCATTTGGAAACTTCCCCATCCTCTCTCACATCTTCAATGTACACAGTGCCTGAATTTCACTTCTGACTCATCTTACTGCACCTCACAAATTCAGTCATTTCTTTGTTTTAAGTCAGCCTTGTTGTGGCTGTTGTAGGTAAATACTTTAGGATGCGGAGTGCTGCTGACTCTTATCAACACGAAAAGACTTGTTGGCAGGAGCAGGGGTACTTTGGAGAAGACGCCACTGTTGAATCAGGAATCAATGGATAGTAGTTGAAATAACAGCACAATGCAATGTTTCAAAAGGAAATAATGATTACCTGTTATTTCTATGCTGTTCACATCAATGCTGAGAGTCTGCAGAAGATCACTTTTATTTCTTTCAATGCCCAATGCAAGTTCATTCTTTATAGTTACACCAGGCACCCATTGTAGAAAGGAAAGGTTGAATAGTACAATAATGCTGCCATTTCTGCCAAAGAACAACAACAAAACAAAATTAAAGTCTGCGAAAAACTTTTTTGTTTAGATAAATTCAAATGTAATACATACATTTTTTTAATACCTCACGTTAAGTACTTAATTCGTTCCAGAGGTCCGTACTTAACCTGAAACTGTTCTTAACCTGAAGCACCACTTTAGCTAATGGGGCCTCCTGCTGCTGCTGCGCTGCCGGAGCATGATTTATGTTCTCATCCTGAAGCAAAGTTCTTAACCTGAAGCACTATTTCTGGGTTAGCGGAGTCTGTAACCTGAAGCGTATGTAACCTGAAGCGTATGTAACCTGAGGTACCACTGTATATGAAAACTGTTTATTTCATTGATACTTTGATAATTTTATTGTCTACTGTTCTTCTCACTGCTTTGATCATCAGTGGGATCATGGAAGTTTAGGGAGTGAGCCAGAAATGGTGCAGATTTCAAACTCCAGATTAGGAGATAGTAAAAAAAAGTCATCGTCCCCCCTTAAATTGTCACCACACCAAAACTACATATAATCCTTGTTTATATAGTGCTATAATGAAAATTCAAGATCTGAAATAAGGGAGAGGAGATCTTGAAATATATATTTTTGTAAGAGACTGCAAAAAACATGGGTGTTGACTCTGAAAGCAAAAGGGGGGGGGAGGGAAGGATGAAAATAGGCCTGTAAATGAATCTGGTGAATAAGTGGGTGTGCATTCAATCAGGCTAAACAAATTAAAAAGAAACTAGTGGCATATTTTAGAATATACCCTTCATAAGTGGGGAGAGTGAACATGACCTAAAATGCTTCCATCCTTTGCCGTTTAATCTGAGTATTGGGATTTTTGACAACATTAGTTTACCCAGTGGAAGTTTGTGCTTGGTTTCCTTCATTTTCTTTACTCTCAATATAGATGTCTCTACTTGTAGCAATATCTGGACTGGCGATGATGTGTGACTCTATAATAATGCTTACTGAAGTGAAGAAAGTTTTCTCGTGGTTAAAAATCAGCAGTGACCTTTCTTATTTCAAAGAATTCCTGCCAGCAGACTGTCACTGATACAGCTGTGCTTTGGGGTAAGAGGTGATTAATCCTATCATGGAGCAAAGCAGAGGCTGCGGCAATGTAGTGAAAGATTCTTCCCTTTAATTTCTTAAATGATTCTAACAACCTCTAGGCCATGCTGAGTAAACAAAAGCTTTTGATGCTATCTTTGTGACTCATCTGATTTCCAGGGATGAAATAAGAAATCGGATTGCCCTGAAGGATAGGGCAAACACTTTTCTTAGGAAAGCTGCACAAGGACACACTCTTTGAATCAAAGTAACAATTGAAGTTGGTCGGCATGCAAACAGTGTTGTCTAGGAAAATTTAGGGCAATGCTGGTAAGTTTAGGCCCTGAAATTCTGAAGTTGTGCTTCCTCCTTTATTGCCCTGCCCAGTTGTAAGGTTGTGGGGTTGGGGACGACCTATTCACAGAACCATCACTAAATGAAGCATATAGGTAGGGCTTCTTGGCAGTAGCCTCTAAGTTGTGAAATGGATTTCTCCAGTTGCACCTTGCACCAGCTTTCATAAGCAGGTGAAGATACACAATTTTTGCTCAGGCTTTTGGAGCAGGGTGGTGAAGTGATGCATTTAGTTCAGTAGTTCTCTGACTTTTTTCTCTGGGCCACACTTTCAGAATAATTTTTTTTCTTGTGCCACACAGCATTGATAAGTAACAACTGCTAACGGTGCTTGATTTATAACACAGAACACAGCTGCTTGGTAATATGATTGTGGCACATCTAGAAAGTGTAAAACACTGCAGTTACATAAGAACAGGAATCATTCTCAAAATATAATACTGATTGTTCTTGAATCTTCCAACCACAATTGCCATCCTCTCCACCACATAGTTTGAGAACCACTGTTTTAACCAATTCCACCTTTTCTGTGGTGTTGATGTGCTTGCTGCTTGTACTGTATATTTACTGTGATTCTAAGGCACAATATTTTATGGCTTGTATCTAATGCAGCACATAGTAGCTATCCTGTGAGTGCAAGGATTTTTGCCTGAACAACAGGACTTTCCCAACTCTCCTCCTCCATCAGGTACCCTGCACCTTCTCCAAAGCTACTCTAGAGGGTTGGAGGAAATCCCAGAACAGATTTAGAGATGTGTGGTCAGGGGGAGGGGGGGCGGAAGTCCCATTGCACAAGCAGAAACCCTTGCGCTATTGGGAAGGTTACTTGGTGCTTCATAGGATTCAAGCCAATATTTTTACATTTTATCCAGCATGTCCTGGTACCCTTGGCAGAGGGGCAGAGAAAAAGAAAACAGTGGGTGGGTAAACTGAACCCCACATCCCAGAGAAAGCCAAGGCTTATAGGTCAAGTGGAGAGTGATTCATCAACATTCAGGAAGTGCTGATTAGGGATCATTTTTCAGTGTTGAGTTGAGCAACCATTGCCTGTGTATGCTTGAGTATACATGTTGGCACTTTATCAAAGGTAATCGATATGTGGAGGTGTTCATGCAGCCTAAAGCTTCATCGACAATCTGAATTACAGTGGGGTTAGATGTTCAAAAGATCTTAATTGATACTGCTTTGGTTACTAAAAACATTTATGTTGTATTTGGTTTCATTTTATTTCTCAGATTGTAAGCCAAAAGGTTCTGGTTTTACTTAATTTGAGTATAACTTGACAGCAAATGTTATTAAACTTGGGAATGGTGATTCTGTGCTTCATTAACATTGTCAAAGGCACCAGCCAGCTGCTGTATTTAGCAAAGGGGAAATGTGTCTTATTTCTTGACAGATCTGCTGGAGAACTGATTAGAATGGCAGTCAGATATGCTATGAGGAAATGCACAGAGTAACAAAAATCTCGGAAAAATCAAAGAAACTTTCAGAAGAAATAAGCAACAGACGTTCTATGGCAGCACAGTTCCCTAGGCCTTGCTGGAAGTGTTATTATACAAGTTATGAAAGAAACTAAATAAACAAATCCAGGTCTTAGGACCCATTGCTAAATTTGGAAGGTGTTGGGAGAGCTAGCACGCTCCTCCCCACATCACCATTCCTGTCACCCTCACCTGGTGGAAGGTATTTGTATGATATGGGCAGAATCCTGTATCTGTGAGGTTCCATGTGCCTTATGGAATTATGTGAAAAGTCAGGATTGTAAACCACATTGTGATGTGTGGGTAGGGCTCCATGGATACAGGAGACTGCTTGCTTCGCACAATAACTTCCACAAGTTGAGAGTTACAAAAATGAGGCAGGGTGGAGCTAGGATGCTTGTTTCTGCTACCCCATCTCAAACATTTAATACCACATCGTCTTTAGTGGGCTAAAGAGAAGCATGAAGAGGAATATAATATGCTGTATTATTATCAAAATAATTTAGCCTCCATTCCTGTACACATTTGCATATATTTCAATCTGTATGATTTTAGCAGTATTTAATGTACATAAAACTGCAACCCCCCTCTTTTTTTTGGGGGAAAAATACACCTCACCTGAATTGCAATATTTTACAGTCCTTGTAGTCATTTTGAAGTTCACTTGACTGAAATATATCATCCACCTAGATAGAAAAGGATGACATAAAATGTTTCAGCTATCTAGAGGGGGAAGGATGACAGGCAATTATGACAAAATATTTCAGTCAGTGCCTATATGCAAATTTATGAACTTTCGAGTGAGGTATAGCTCTGTTTAAAAGAAAAAGAAAAAAGCTCTGGAAGGTTCTGTGGGTGGAGAGAGAGAGAGAGAGAAAGACTGAGAATAGGATCCACAAGTACAACAAAGCTATATAGGACCAGGTAAGAATATTGTTCTTGACTAGGCATCAAGCTTCAAATTTTTCCGAACTCCTGGTGCTTCACAATTGCACATGTGTAAGCATGGAGGCTTCTAGACACAGACTTAATATTGTAATTGGATCAATCAGTTATCATAAATGGGTCATTGGGAACAGGGTTTTTATTTAAATCAAATTTTCCACAGAAAGGGTAAATCTGGATTAAATGAAGAAAAAGTGTAAAAACACTCAAGGAAGATGCAGCGCCAGGGAGAGGTGTGGCATGGGGAGAATCCTGTGGGATAGATAGGGAGACCTGGAGGGCTGCATTTGATTCCTGGACATGAGATTTCCTATCCCTGCCTTAAACTAGGACACACTGCTAAACATCACCACTATTTGGCATTGGAAGGCATTCAGATATTGATGCCAATGGCAATTTTCATTCTGTGCTAAATAGCATCTTTCAGGATATAGGGGTGCTTTTGTCCAGACCATAGCATCAGCTCCCTCCCTACAAGCCCATGGTGGCTACTTTAATGATAGAAAACAGCCACATAGTGCCATGTTCATGTACATCATTAGATAATAAACATCACATCAGTCGATTCCAATTAAGTTTCTTTTTCTCCCCTTCCTGCAGGCCTCAACCATGAATCTACTCTGGAGGGTCCCAAACTCTCTGAAGCAGATTAGAGGTGGGCTGCAGGGGGGAGAGGATGAAGGGTAAATTTCATTTCCACAAATGGCTACCACAACTGGATGTCTCCCACTACTGATATCTGCATGTAAATGGCAGAGAACTTAGATAGATTTAAAACTGAAAGACAATATAGAGGAACCTGTGAAAGCTAATCGATTGTAATTTGGTAAAGAATGTATTGGTTGATACTTACCATTTGCTGAACATCAAAGGCAAGAGCTTTAAAGGCTGTTGATAATTTATCTTGCAAAGCCGGACTGAAAGATGCTCCTGACAGTATGGTGAATTTGCCCTGGGCTGTAGTTCTGCTCACATCTGATATAATTAAAGGAGATATATACCAGCAAGGATACATTTCTCTCATTTTATTTAGAGCTGTCCTTTGCACTTTCTGTGAATTCCAAAATGGAACCACAACATCAAGGAGGAATGAGTGACAAACCTTATGTTATGCTTATAAGTTTCCTCACAATTTTGAAGTATATCTCTGACAATGGGTTTGGTGTAAATACCCAACCTTGCAGTGGCAGACCTTGGGATCTCAAATTTCAGCAGCTTTTGGGCAATGCCAATATTCTACACCCTTCACATGTCACATTCTGTTCGAAATAATAGTTGCAGTGTCCCCTGTGGCTCTGCTGAGGTTCAGCTACCACTGCAGTCAAACTCCCTTAAATCCACCTCTGCAACCACAACCTGGACATAATGCTTTCTTTTATATAGTTACACTTCTACTGCAGAGGAATGACACACACTGTAGCAACACACACACACACACACACACACACACACACTGTGGTTGGCATCAGCTATGGAAGTTGTGTCACTTCTGTCTAAGGAAGGGACAATGGCTAGGCAGCCAATTTCATCCCATACAGGAAATCATGCTGAGGAAATTGAATACTTTCAGGGTATTATAAGAACTAAGGATTAATGCTATTTCCTCTGGGCATGAAATAGATACAATTCTCTGATGTACCACTTTGAAAGAGGCTGCTTTGATTTGACACAGATATGTCTGACCTTTTCTGTCAGAACTCATGTATTGCTTTGGTGAATGTAGAGAATACCTTCCTACAGTCATTTTGATCTTTCAGATTGGTAATCTTATAAAATAAAGTTCATTTCAGTCATTTGAGATCTAAAAATAGCACCTTAAATATTTAAATTATTTAATTCAGCCTAAGATTTTTTATTTTTTTCCAGTTCTGAAAAACAGCAAGGTTTGAAAAGCAATCTCTTAAATAAATCCAATGTTCCTCGTGTTGTCCCTTTAAATGCAGCTTAATTTGTTCATGGAGCAATGCCTCTGCTTCATGTTCCTGGTTGTCACTAGCAGATGCAAAGAGACTGACATCATGTGGTTGGGCACGACACCGTTAGTGAACTATGTTATCTTTTTGATGTTGTGAGTTGCCCTAAGCATGGTTTATTTTCAAAGGTGGCATACAAGTAAATGATGGTGATGATGATGACAGTGATCAATCTCCCATGAAAATATAACTTCTGGTGACAGTTCTGTGGCAAATTTAACATGATCTCCAAATGTAACATGAGACTGGGACTCAAAGTGTTGAATTAAAAGGTAAAGGTAAAGGACCCCTGACAATTAAGTCCAGTCACAGATGACTCTGGGGTTGCGGTGCTCATCTCATTTTACATGCCAAGGGAGCCAGCGTTTGTCCACAGACAATTTTTCCAGGTTATGTGGCCAGAATGACTAAGCCACTTCTGGTGCAATGGAACACCCGACACCAGAGCAGTGCATGGAAATGCCGTTTACCTTCCCTACCTAGTTATCTACTTGCACTTTGATGTGCTTTCGAACTGCTAGGTAGGCATGAGCTGGGGCAGAGCAACGGGAGCTCACCCCGTCGCGGGGATTCGAACCAATGCGTCCCAACCAAGTGTTGAATTACTTATTAGTAAAATGTACCACAGGGGTACTGTCATATTAGAAACACTTAGCACTTTGCAGAATGTGGTGCCAAACATGCTTCAACAAAAGAACTTATTTTTCCTTCATCCATCTTTTCGTTCAATGCACTGTAACATTCCATTGATTTAAGCAAGTGCCCTATAGCTCATACAATCAATTCTCAAACTTGTAAATTAAAGGAATTCACACAAAAGGCTAAGTACAAAAGCAACTTTCATGTCAACTTTAAAGTCACCCTGTTCTATTCTGTCATTAACTCAGTGAACATATGCTTTAGTATTTAAATTATGGTCTAAGGGTTCACCACTTTTATGTATAATGATTCTTTTTCAAAGCAGCAGTACATCTGCCGAGCATCAAACATGACAAATAATTAAAGTAACATGAGCAGTTGACTTCAGAACTCAAGGTTGAATCCTACCTCCTTACCTTGTTCAGCTGGTTTACTTTCGAACCACAAAAGTGTTAATAATCCAATGCAAATGCATAATGATACTGTAAACAGAGCAGCAAACAAAATTTCATAGCTGGTAAGAGGAATGCAGTTTTTCTTTGATCTTTTTATCAGGTTCATTTCAGGATGGAAAATGGTGACAAATTAAGGATTGCCACCCGATGCATGTAAGAATAACAAGAACAATGATCTGCTTGAGCAGATATTTATATACCGATGGTGATTAGAAACTAATTGCAACTTTAATCTTCATTTACACTCAGTCATTTCAGCCCAGGTTTCTCTGTCATCCAGTGTAATGATATGTCCTCAAGAACATATACATAGTATGAAAATGTAACTCCTGTTTAGAAAGATAATATTTTTCAACATAACGTATGTAAACAAAACACCCAAGGTTATAAATGTTAATTGTCAACTTTACATTATTATTATTCCACCATTTATCTGTCACCAGTGAAATTAATGTGACATTCTATATTGCTACTAGGCTAGAGGTATTGGAAGCCTTGTGTCAATTTACCTTTGCACCAACAAGATATGAAATCAAAGTTCTAAACTGCTAGAAACAGTGGCAGTCAGCTTGGAAAGGTCCATTCACATTCAAACCACTTATCTTCAAACCACACACACAGTTGCCCAGGGTTTGCTGAAGAGATACCGTCACCTAACACGAGGTTTTTAAATGATCCTCCATTCCTGGATAAAGATAGGGATAAGTAAAACCTTCAATTTTTTCTTGATTATGCCATTTTTGTATGAGTTCACCCATTAGTCTATCACCTCCCATTTCTGCATGTGAAGTTCACATGGGCAGAGAAATCTGAATGGGGAGGGAATGCAGGCAGCTTTCAACCCTTCTCCTTCATTCTGGGAGCTTTACAACAATTTCCTTTCCATTTAGTTCATCAGAGTGAGGCTGAGGCCACTGGGGCTGGAGCGTGGGAAGCATAAAAAATGACAACATACAGTCATACCTCAAGTTGCGAATACTGTGGGTTGCATGTTTTCGGGTTGCAGACCTGAAAGTACTGGAATGGGTTACTTCTGGGTTTCGGTGCTCATGCATGCGCAGAAACACAAAATGACTTCACGTGCATGTGCAGAAGTGCCGAATCACATCACAGGCATGCTCAGACACGGTCCTTCAGGCTGTGAACACTGCAGGTTGGGAACGTGCCTCCAACACGGATCACATTTGCAACCCAAGGTATGACTGTATTGGGATTGAAATGGCCACATCTTTATTGATTACAGATGTAAGTAGGCTTTGGCAGAAGTGTTGGGCATGTACCCCAAATCAATGAGCCCAACTGCTGGCTGATTACTTCACCAGGGTTGACTTTTACTTCATCAGGGTTTAGAATCCCCCCATGACAGACATCAAATAGGGAGATCCCTCCATGGTCATGTGTGAAGTTCTATGGCACTTGCTGCAGCTTCTGGACCAGATACAAGGGCAGTCTGTGGCGAGGTGGGTTCATTTTCTCGCATGTGGTGGGACTGCAAAAAAGTTAAACATTTTTGGGATTCTATTTTTGCAGAAATAAATAATAATAACAACAACAACAAGAACAGCAATAACTGCAGTACCAGAATTGGCATTATTAAATGTGTATATGGGAACAAACCGAGTGTTGCTTGCTAACAAGAAACCAATTGGTTTTCTTCTCATGGTAGCTAGGATTTTAACAGCCCAACACTGAAAAGCTCAAAAGTTCTTACTCTGGATCGTTGGTACAATAAAGTATGGGACATATCCTTGATAGAAAAGCTATCTAAGCAACTATACCTGGTGAAGGGACAGAATAAATACCTGAACTTACCTTTCATGTGAATGGACTCCTCTCCAATGATATCTGTTTTCTTCCATGTTGCCACCTACAAAATAAATGGTTATATTAATTTATGTTCCAGGTTATGTGCATGTTTATGTTCCTGTTTTCTCACACTATCTGTTTCATCAGGACTTAATTGAAAACCTCAATAAACATTGTTTTTATTTTGTAATTTCTTTTTAGCGTTTCATAGGAGACAACCAGCCTCTGTGTCAACTACCGCTAAATGTCTGTTACATGCAGAAGGGCTGCCATCCTTTCAAGCACTGTTTTGTTAAGTGCTTTTCATAAACCTTGTCAGTGTCAAACTGGCCAGAAGTCTTGCTGGTTTCTTTTCTGAGAAATGTTTTACATATCTGAATCCCCACAGATTCATGTTTCGATGAAGTTTATGTTGGATCAGCAGTACCTGCAGTTTCTTTGAGATTTACAGTCTCATTGTGCTGTTTTTATTTTCTCCTTTTAATCATGACTACACAAGCAAAAGAAGTTGCTGACACAGAATGGGAAAGCACAGTGGTTTTTTTGTTTTTTTAAGAAGAAGAATCCCTTTAATTCCAGATATATGTGAAAAGAAGCTAGTGCCTGACATATTGTTAATCCATCTGTGGGGAAATGATTTGGTTACATGCACAGGATTGCCCTCCATTAGCAAGATGAAGTCAGACTCAGCTTTCCTGTGGCAGGTGTGTTAAATGATTCGATCCATTCTGCAGTGCTAGCTGTTGTGAAAAAAGGTGAATAAACTGCATCGACGGATCTGCGATGAAAACCTGGGGAAAAGTCCAGTTGCTTATTTTTGCTGACACTTAGAGCCTATGCTTATGAAAAGAACTCTTAGATGGATATCCTTGCCTGCTGGGGGAATGTAAGAATTTTGAAATATAAGCAGGTTGGTCGTTTGACACACATCCAAATTAGCACAATGTCTTGTTAAAAGTCATATTTTAAAAGAGTATTAGCAAAACGCCAATTCTGCAATATGTTATTTTTATGTCACACACTTCTGTTAAACATTTAAGCACATCTGATTTCCCTGCATAACTCTCATTGTGACTATGTTACAAAAAAACAATGCATTTTGTGCCTCTGAATTAGCCTCCTGCTTATGAAAGTTAATACGATTATGACAACAACCACTAAAATTAGCTGGTTCTTAAGTTGCCTTTCTTACTTCGTTAACTTGTCACTGTATGAGAAAGACAAGATCCTATGATGAGGGGGTGGTATATAAATCTAATAAATAACATAACAACAACACATGGAAGATATCTTGCAACCACAAGAAAAGAGTGGCATTTCAGCAGATTATCTCTCAGAGCTTATACAGGACCTCTATATTAACCTGAAACTATTTGGCTAATTATAGACTCTTTTGGGGCTGACTTAAAGGAGTTAATGGTGTGCAGGAATGTATAATGTCATGAGAAAGGACTGTGGTCTTTTGTTAAAACTACAGCATGAGAAAGTACAATCGCAAGGGTGGTGGGCTTTGCTTATTAGCCATGATCCTTGGCCACTGGCCAGTCTTGGAAGCCACCAGTAAGGAGAATGGAAAAGTTTGGTGACCTCATATTGAGACATTACAAATTCTATATAAAGCCAGTAGTGCCCTTGCTTAATTGAAGATTGCAATGGATGCTTTAGGCTGCATTCACATGGCTCTTTATTCCATTTCTTTGACATTTCCGTAATGGTTAATTTCTGCATTTTATTTGAGCTCTCACACAACAGAAAAGCAACATAAAATACTGCAACAGAGGAATTAGAAAATGGGAAGTGACATGATACACTTAAAAAAAAAGTTTCTCTCGGGAAATAATAATAATAAGCATAGAGGTATTTCCTTTATTTCTTTTAAGAACTTAGGTGCATCCAGGAGTTGTTTACATTTTGTGGGGTAAGTCACAAAACTGCTTATAAAGTATAGATTGAAGTGCAACGCCATGCATAGCTCATTTTTAGTCTTTATTCTCCCTTTGTGTTGTTAAATTTGCTGGAATTGTTTGTTGTGGATGTTTGGCTTGTATTTTATGATTTGTGCAACAATATGTGTTGCGCTACCGATAAACGCACCCATTTCTCCACTTTTCTTTTATATGGGGTTATCTACTGATTCAATTGAGATCATATTTTCAATAAACCATGACTTGTTCTGCTTCAGTAAGCTGTACTACTCCTGTAAGTGTTTCCAATCTTTATCCTAATTCAGAGTGTCAGACACATGAGAGCTGTGGCCTTAACCATACATGTAAATTAACAGGAAGCACACATATCTGAGAGAAGGCCAAAAGATTACTTCGGACATTGCATGAGAAATTGTGTGCATAAAAGCTCTTCACACACTGCAGTATACTGAGACCAGGACTGTAAGAATCTTGTGGTTGGGCCATCAGAAGCAAGTTATGAGTGATAAGAATGAAGGATGCCACAGAAGATGTAACGATGGACTAAGGTGGTCCATTCACATAGTAACATATAGGGCTCTGCACTGAATTCAGCTGAGTCCTGACCCAAATCAGTAAAATTTGGAGGTCAGTCATGGATCAGTGCAAATTGGGGTGGATGGCCCAGAGTAAACCATCTGGAGCATGGGGCACCATGCAGAAAGAAGAGATACACAGGACAGGAAATTGCAGGGGAAAGCTGAGACCTGCCTGACTGGAGGCTACCCTGGAAGTTTCCCTGGAGATGGTAGACCCACTGCTGTGACTCTCCTTCCTGTCTGAGGCCTGTGGGATCAATGCTTTCACTCAATAGCCATCATGTGGAGGCATCAGTCCCATTGAGTGCAGGTGCTACTTCACAACTAGCTTCCCTGCAAAGCAGTTTTCCCCAGTTTATAGCATTTTTGTCTGTTATTTTTACCAATAAGAGCATTTTAACATGTAGTTTATCATAATATGTGCATTCCCCCCCCCCCCATTACTTGGCTAGAGACTTGCATTTCAAAAGTCAGAGAAGCATGCATTTTGAAGTATATCTGCCTTTCAGTTTACATATTCTTTCAGAAAGCGTGATTTTTTTTTGTAGGTTTGCCTTTAAAATCAAACTTAATTGCATTTCTCCTCTTCCCTCGCTGCAACCTTCTCTCTGGAAGTTCAAAGGCTTGTGCAGTCATATTTTGGCTTACTGTACCATGTGCCAGTATAAGGCTTATTTCGTTTTTGTGTGGGTTATGGGCAATCATTTGTTTAAAAGCATTACACAAAGCAGAAGGAAGCTATGGGTTCATTAGGGCTCAGTCTCTTTTCTGTGTCAGGTTCACCTAGGATGTGAAGCAGTTCATTGCTAGGAAAATATATGACTCAGTCCATGCACTAGGCACAGAATTCCAGGTCGCAGAGTACTTAGCACCACTCCAAAAAGGGAAAGCACTGAAATGATGAGGGGGAGAGGTATACAAGAACTGCATTTATAAGATAAGAGGCATCATGGACTATATAAATAAACATTCAGATGAGTCAAAGTCCTCTCTGCCAAAGGTAAGGGCACCAGTCACTGTGCTATAACTAAGAAAGAAACAGTTTCTTATCTCCACTGATAATGCTAATAGCATAAGAGACAGGCACAGCAGAAAGAACAAAAAGAAGCCACAGCAGCATTGGCGCCAAAATGTTTTTTTGTTGGTGAAAAGCGGAATGAGTTAATAATAACTTGATAATGGACAAAGTTCTAGCTCAGCTTTCAACGGGTGATTTTAACATACAGTATATTACATTTTGTATCCATAGCTGAGGCAGCAACCAAGGTTAAGTTCTCATCACAGACGATGCGAGCCCACTCCCCAAACCTAGGAATCTGAACAAATAAAAGTTTGGAGCTTTGGAAGGGAATTCTCCTCCACTTGCAATATACTTAAGGGTTAATGGTTTGGGGCCAAGGTACTTAAAAGACCTATGAACCTGCTGGAAATTTGAGATCAGCTACAGAGGCCCTGCTTGCATGCATGTCTTTTTTTTTAAGAATAATTTTTTATTAACCGACCAATCATATCAAATCAAACCAAATTACATAAATTCCAAATTACACAGCCGAATTTTAAATTTTTGTTGGGGGTACCCATATTTCAAGTTCCGAAGGGGATCCAATCAACTTCTTGCTTCTTGCTGCTGTTTTAATGTCCACAAATCTAACCATATGATGTTCACAGTACTATCCAGTCCTTTCTTATTGTTTTTCCACATCTCTTGTTGTTATTTTCATATATTTTTCCTTTCTCTTTGTGACCTCTGATAGTCTCTACAAGCTGGTTAAAACAGTCTGTAATCCTGCATGGATTTTTTTTTATTATTCAGTGGTCATATCCAGACGTTTTCCATATAACATCACTTCCATACATCAAAACAGTCTTAGTGTCATTAATCTTCACCAATCTGCCTCCTTTCTCAAACCTCTGAGGAGATTCACCAGGAATGCAGTCTGAAAACAAGTCCGTTCCTCCTCCCGGCTATAAATCCTTTGGCAAGATGGCGACTCTGAATTAATTGCTGCGCCATTCCAAAAGCTCTTATTCCTTCTCGATCTCCATAAAGCATACTTTTGGTTAAAGTTTATTTCCACACAGACCTTAATCATCCTGCTTGGGTCAGTTAAACCGACGGTTCTAATGAGGAGGGGTTCTTAGTAAATCACATAAAAGAAAAATAAAAAAGGTTCCCCCCCATTCAGTCCTGTTGCCAACATACCCAGCCTTTGATGTATCGTCATCGTAAAATATTCCTGTTGCTCCAACTCGTCGTCTTCTTTCACAGAGGTCCCTTCAATTAGCACTCTTCACTCCCCTTCTTCACTTGAAATATGTGCATTTGCTTCTTTTGTAATTAATTATTCCAAATTGTTGCAGCTAGTGCGCTATCAGAGACAGCGTCCAGGAGAGCCGAGGTCCACATGGGCGCATTCTGCCTAGTGCCCTCACCCCCTTCTTTCGAATTTGGGGGTGATTTATGGGCACAGCAGGCAAGGGCAGTGTTCCCCATTCCCTTGGGGCAACAAGGGAGGCTGCCTACTCCCATAACAGCCTCTTAATTACCCTGTGTGGGTTGGAGAGATGGTATTGTCGGCCATCTTCCAATGCGCCCCTAGTGGCCCCCCTGCTTGCATGCATGTCAGGAAGGGAGATGAGGCTTGCAGGCTGGAGAAGCAGGGCCTTCTCAGCTGTAGAGCTATCTCCCCTGAGATTTACAATCAGCTCTTTTCTTGGTACTTTCATTGTTCCCACATCTAGCAGACTCCAACTGAAGGCTGATATAGCCCAGGCCACAGCCAACACCAGCTGCAAGTGCCTGAGTCTGTTCTAAAAGCCTCATCTCTTGAGCATTATCATTACTCTCAAGGAGCTCTTTACCTGTGCAGTGAACATTGGGCTCTCAGGCACACACCATTGTTGGGTGGTTTGGATCTTCTGGAGCCAATGTTCTCAAGGATACATGTTTGTGTGTAACTCAAACTTCCCCTCTGACTTGGCCCAAGCCTCATGTGTCAGAGGTGGATTGGAACCCCCACCCCAAGGGTCCTTCTAGAGTCCCCTTTGGTAATAGACCTGGGGAGATCCTTCTGATGTACCAGGGTCTTCAGTCAAGGGGCTCTCTTTGCTCAGCTGGGCTTTTGATCATCAGGAGATCCAGGTCCTTAGCAGAGGATTTTTCCATCGGAGCTTGGCATAAAAGTTTAAGCCACCTGGGTGGGTGGAAGGTGTTGATCTTTGTGCTTGGTAATAAATGATAATGGATTGGATCTAGACTGGGTTGGTTGCACTTACTTTGCATTCAAAATCAATGGGATCTAAAGCAAGCTATGACTAACTTGTCCCATTGATTTCAGTGAGACTGAAGTTCAATTTACTTAATCTGGATCCAACCCAATATGTCCAGAAGAAGGATCTGCCTCACTTTTAGTTTTAGTGCATGTTTTGCATAACCATATGAACCTTTGATTATGAAACTTTATGGTGCAAATCAGCAGTTATTACTGAAACCAAACCTTGTTTGTGTGCTTCCTGAGATACATAATCCTCACATAATTTAATATTGGCAGTATGCTAACTAACTGTGTTAGAATGAGTCTCATAAATTCCTAAGTCATAAGACAGCACTGCTATCACTTGAGTAAACAAAGAAGCATAATAATTTTATGTTTTGACATAACCAACATGAAAGAAAAACCCACAAATCAAACCATCTTACAATGTTCTTGAATATTTTGTGCCTTTTGTGTGTAACCTTCCTCTATCTTCATTTTATCACTGGAAGATTGATGAGGATAGGAATGCCTGAGGGATCTATCTGCCACCCCCTGTTAATTGTGGTAATAAGATTACAGAGGTACATTTCTGGATCATCAGGCTTGCTCAATTACACTTACTTTCTCTTCCTTGCAGGATCCACAATCAACAGGGGAGCTGAATGCTGAACGAGAGATAATTTATGCACTTTTAAGCACCTCTTAAGGAAAGACATTCAGGTTAGACCTCTGTGGTAATCCAATTAACTCCTTGCTCCTAATTAGCACTTCACAGTGGACACTTGACAAGATGATTGAGAAATAAAACGATGACAGAACTAATGTGGTGGGCTTTCTGGTTTTCTTTTGGTCAGATTATGTGAAAAATGCACAGGAATTCTTAAAACAGGGGTCGCTTATTATATATTTGCCTACGGTTTTGCAAAATGTTTTTTTATCCATTTTTTAAAAGATGGAATGCCTTGGGATGAAATGAAAATCCTGCAGGAAACACAAAGCTGGCACTGATTATAGCAGGCTCCCTGTTCTTGCTTAGGAATACCTAGTGAAACATACCACACCACTATTTGATTAAATAATAAGAATGCAAACATGAGAAACAATTTCTAGAAGAAATAACAAAATACAAACAACATTTAAGACTAAGCACAAAATTAAGCTCCAAGCAATATAGAATAGGAATGTACAATCTGTCGCTCCCTAGTACATCTCAGTTCTGTGCTTATACAGCAACATACACAGAATCCGCTGAGTAGGTGCATCTGTTTGGTGCTCTTATTATTAATCTTAGCTGTACTGGCTAAGGAAATCTAAAAGGAATACCAAGGATGCATAGTATAAAACCAAGTTCCAGTTAGAATAACCCACAAAAAGGCACTCTTCAAGCACTTCTCAGCGCAGGTAGCACTGTGGTCTAAACCACTGAGCCTCTTGGGCTTGCCGATCATAAGGTTGGTGTTTTAAATCTCTGCGACAGAGTGAGCTCCCGTTGCTTTGTCTCAGCTCCTGCCAACCCAGCAGTTCAAAAGCATGCCAGTGCAAGTAGATAAACAGGTACCGCTGCGACAGGAAGGTAAACAGCGTTTCCGTGTGCTCTGGCTTCTGTCAAGGGGTTCTGTTGTGCCAGAAGTGTTTCAGTCATGCTGGCCACATGACCTTGAAAGATGTCTGCAGACAGACGTTGGCTCCCTTGGCCTGAAAGCGAGATGAGCGCCGCAACCCCATAGTTGCCTTTGACTGGACTTAACCATCCAGGGGTCCTTTACCTTTTTACCTAATTGAATTCAGCAGTTGTTCAAGGGAAGGGAGGAATTCCTGTTCTTGATTCCTCTGTAAGGGCATTGAACTGCTTAAAACCTTAGTAGAGAAAGGTAGGTACTAATTAGTTTACATTTTTTATTTAAATGAGGTTATACTATGATAACTGAAAATGCGGCCTCCTGAGTCTACTGCAAATTTTTTTTTAAAGGTACATTATTTATTCATTTTAATAACCTCTCAGGATTACTAAATTTGGCAGACTGCTCCTACAATGTCTGTCTGACTGATATTAAAAGAAGTAGGGACTGAGTAGCTCTTTATTTTGGAAGGATCCCCTCCCCTCAAATCATGTCTGTATCGCATGATGGACAGATCCTAAACTGAAGGGACTGAACTGCCAGCATGATGGATGATTTTAGATTTTCCAGATTGTATGTGGGCACATTAGTAAAAATTCTGACAAGTGTTTCTACCGACTGACTGTGCTGCAGTGCTTCAGTAAACAACATTGGCTGTGATATGCAATATTCCCTAATATCCATGGGGTCTCTCTGGAATCTAATATTTACTAGTTTCTCAAAGTAGTGTTGGTTAAGGGTTTTAAAAGAAAAGACTACAGCGCAAAGAGAAGCGGAATGAAAAACCGGCTTTCATATTTACATACTAAAATCTCTGTTTGATATGCAGCTTCTACTATGTAATAAATAGTGCTTGCATTTCTTTGTTTTTTATTTGGCGAGGAAGGGGGGCTGCATCATGATTCCACCTGAAAAAAGAGGTGGTTGTAAAATATATATATTAAAATGGAAGTTTTATAGCTTTATTAGAAAGCATCTGGAAGCCCCAACAAGTTTAGCAAGTGCCTCTAAGGGACTGGCCAAATGGGAAGACAACAGCAGACTATTCAAGATTCAGGAAGAATGGTGTCCAGAAGTTGTGCTGATGTTATAGTAGCATTTCAAGTCTTCAATCTCACTTTGCAGACCATCTGTTGTATACGTTGTAAACAAAACTCTAAGGGGAAAAAGGAAGTCAACACTATAAAAAAATCTATTTATTTTTTTTAATAAAATATTTATTGAAATTTTAGAAAAACATAAGTTTACAGAATACAAAAAAATAGAAAAAGAAAAAGGTAAAAAAAGAAAACATACAAAAATACATAAAAAATAAAAATACAAAATACAAAAAACGGATAGATAAAAAAGAGTTAAAAACAAATCAATTTTTTATAACTTTAAACTCATTAGCTTGTTTCCTTGACCTCCTCACACCTCCCCTTTTTGTATTCCCATTTAAATAATCAAATCAGCGAATCCTTACCCTCTTTCGTTTATCTTAACTCTATATCTTAACATATTATAACTCTGTATTTTCATCCATTATCAATTCATTTTTGCATATTCTCATTAACTTTGTTGCTAATGCCACTTATTTTCAATCTAGCATCATTTTTAACATTCATTAATTTTACAGTGTTTCTGCAAATAGTCTTTAAATTTCTTCCAATCTTCTTCCACCAACTCTTCTCCCAGGTCTCGGATTCTGCCAGTCATTTCCGCTAGTTCCATATAGTCCATCACCTTCATCTGCCACTCTTCCAGGGTGGGTAAATCTTGTGTCTTCCAATACTTTGCAATGAGTATTCTTGTTGCTGTTGTTGCATACATGAAGAAAGTTCTATCCTTCTTTGGCACCAATTGGCCGACTATGCCCAGGAGAAAGGCCTCTGGTTTCTTCAGGAAGGTATATTTAAATACCTTTTTCATTTCATTATAGATCATCTCCCAGAAAGCCTTCATCTTTGGGCATGTCCACCAAAGGTGAAAGAGTGTACCTTCATTTTCTTTACATTTCCAACATTTGTTATCGGGCAAATGATATATTTTTGCAAGCTTGACTGGTGTCATGTACCACCTGTATATCATTTTCATAATATTCTCTCTTAAGGCATTACATGCCGTAAATTTCATACCGGTGGTCCACAACTGTTCCCAGTCAGCAAACATAATGTTATGACCAATATCTTGTGCCCATTTAATCATTGCAGATTTAACCGTTTCATGCTGCGTATTCCATTTCAACAGCAAGTTATACATTCTTGAAAGTATCTTAGTTTTGGGATCTAACAATTCTGTTTCCAATTTTGATTTTTCCACCTGGAAGCCAATTTTTTTGTCCAAATTATAGGCCTCTCTTATTTGATAATAATGAAGCCAGTCTCGCACTTTATCTTTTAATTTCTCAAAACTCTGCAATTTCAATTTATCTCCTTCTTGTTCCAATATTTCCCAATATTTCGGCCATTTAGCCTCCATATTGAGCTTTTTCTGAGCCTTCGCTTCCATTGGTGACAACCACCTTGGGGTTTTATTTTCCAGTAAGTCTTTGTATCTTATCCAGACATTGAACAATGCTTTCCTGACAATATGGTTTTTAAATGCTTTATGTGCTTTAACCTTGTCGTACCACAAATATGCATGCCACCCAAAAACGTTGTTAAAACCTTCTAGGTCCAAAATGTCTGTGTTCTCAAGAAGCAGCCAGTCTTTCAACCAGCAGAATGCTGCTGATTCATAGTAAAGTTTAAGGTCTGGCAGGGCAAATCCGCCTCTTTTCTTTGCATCAGTTAATATTTTAAATTTTATTCTGGGCTTCTTGCCCTGCCAGACAAATCTAGAAATATCTCTCTGCCACTTCTTGAAACAGTCCATCTTGTCCAAAATTTGCAATGATTGAAATAAAAACAACATTTTTGGCAATACATTCATCTTTATAGCTGCAATTCGACCCAACAAAGAAAGCTTCAAATTTGACCATATTTCTAAGTCTTTTTTCACTTCTGTCCAACATTTCTCATAGTTATCTTTAAATAAGTTTAAGTTCTTAGCAGTCATATTAACCCCCAGATATTTTACTTTCTTAGCTAATGTTAAACCAGTCTCCTTCTGAAACCTCTCTTTCTCAATCGGTATTAAGTTTTTCTCAAGAACTTTAGTTTTTGACTTGTTCAGTTTAAATCCTGCCACATGACCAAATTCTTGAATCAGTTCTAATACTCTTTTCGTACTAGATTATGGCTCCTGTAGCGTCAAAACTAGGTCATCTGCAAAAGCTTTCAGTTTATATTGTTTGGCTCCGACCTGAATACCCTGAATCAGACGGTCCCTTCTAATCATATTTAACAAAACCTCCAGGACCGAAATAAAAAGCAATGGGGAAATTGGGCAGCCTTGTTGTGTCCCTTTCTCTATCTTAAATTCCTCTGTCATCACATTATTGACTATTAACTTAGCCTTTTGTTCTGAATAAATTGCACTTATACCATTTTCGAACCCTTGACCCACCCCCATCCCCCGAAGGTTTTTCTTCATAAAATTCCAAGAAATATTGTCAAAGGCTTTCTCCGCATCTATAAAAATTAAAACTGCTTTAGTATTAATGTTCACTTGCAACTTCTCCAATATGTTAATTATGTTCCTCGTGTTGTCAGACAAGTGTCTACCTGGGAGAAAGCCAGCTTGGTCCTTATGTATCTCTTCTACTAATACTTTTTTTAATCTATTAGCCAAAATATCAGCAAAAATTTTGTAATCCACATTAAGCAGGGATATGGGGCGGTAGTTCTTAAGTTGTGTCTTTTCAGACTCCGTTTTCGGTATAAGTGTAATGTAGGCTTCCTTCCACGACTCTGGCGCTTTTCCCCCCTCCAAAATTTCATTACAAACCTCCTTCAGTGACTGAATTAACCAATCTTTCAAAGATCTATAGTATTTTGAGGTTAAGCCATCCGGCCCTGGAGATTTACCCAACTGCATATTCTGAATGACACCTTCTATCTCCTGCTCTGTAATTTTGTAATTCAGCATTATCTTATTTTCTTGAGAGGTTTTTTGTAATCCATTTGTTTTTAAAAATTGGTCTATATCAAACTCTTTCTGTGGCCCTTGTGTATGTAACTCTTTAAAATACCTCTGGAAGCATTTTCTAATTTCCACTGGATTCTGAATATTCTTTCCTTCCACTTCCAAATTAGTGATAGTATTGAGCTTTTGTCTTTTTTTCATTTGCCAAGCTAACAATTTTCCACATTTATTAGCCGATTCAAATGTCTTTTGTCTCATTTGTTTAATTTTCCATTCAATTTCCTGGTTCATCATCTTCATATATTGCACTTGATATAACTTTATATATCTCTGAATCTCTTGTGACTTTGGTTTTGCTCTTAGTTTCTTCTCACCCTCCTTTATTTTTTCTAAAATTTTATCTTTTTTCCACTTTGGGCTCTCTTCTTTATTGTATTCTGTTGAATCAGAAACCCCCTCATAACTGCTTTGCTTGCGTCCCAGATTATTCTTTTTTCAGTAGTAGTATTCAAATTTATCTCAAAATAGTCTCTCAGGGTTTTTTGGGCCTTCTTGATAACCTCTTGATCTCTAAATAAGGTGTCATTCATCCTCCATCTGAAGGAACCGCTTGGTGTTAGTTTCATCTCCATTTTCACAGCATTATGGTCGGAGCAAGTTTTTGGGCAAATTTCCACTTTTCGAGTCTTAGGTGCCAGTCCTCTAGTTATCCATATTTGGTCAATTCTTGTCCATGTCATTTTGGCTTCAGAGAAGAATGTTCCCTCTCTTCCTAGGGGGTTCTTAATTCTCCAAATGTCAATCAAGTCCATATTGTCAGTCAGTTCAAAAAAGGTTTTTGGTAGTCTGCCATCTTTAGTTACAGTCTGTCTCTGCGACTTATCCATATTTGTAGATACCACTCCATTCATATCTCCCATCATGATGATGTTGTGATCCATATAGTCTAACAATGTCTTGTGCAATTTCTTAAAAAAATCAGATTTCCCCTCATTTGGTGCATAAACTCCTACTATTAAAATTTTTTCTCCTTGTGATTGAATTTCGATTGCCACGAATCTTCCTTGATCATCTTTAAAAACAAATTTCGGTGACAGGCTCTCTTTGGTGTAAATTACAACCCCTCTCTTTTTAACCTTATCCGATGAAATAAACTCTTGTCCCAATCTTTTATTAATCAATACTTTCCTGTGTAGCCTTATCACATGTGTTTCCTGTAAACAAATTAAGTCCAATTGTTCCTTTTTCAATAAATGAAAAACTTTCCTCCTCTTCTCCGGGGAGTTAAGTCCATGAATGTTCCAACTTAATAATTGCAGAGACATGATGTATTTATTCTACTTTCCTCCAACTGCTCCCAGTAATTCCTCTTGTTCTGACGGTGGTATCACTTTTTCTAATTTGTCCAATCCCGAAGGTGGTGGTACTATGTCTAGTACTCCTGGTTTTAAAGCTCTTAGCTCTTCTAGAGCTTCTTTTTGCAGGTCTTCTTCGTGGTCTCTCAGGAATTTTTCCTTGTCTTCCACTGATCTTATTTTGAACTTTTTCCCTTTAAAGGTAAAGGATAGGCCTTGAGGGAATTCCCACCTAAAAGCAATTCTGTTACTTCTCAACAAGGCCACCAAATCTCCGTAGTTAGTTCTAAGATCCAATAAGTATTTCGGAATATCCTTGAATATCTCCACTCTTGAATCGTTTATTTCCAAGGTCTTCTGGAAGTGCAGACTCAGTATTTTATCTCTCTCTTCTTTCGTTCAGAAGGTAACCAAACAGTCTCTCACCCTGTTCTTTCTCTCTCCTCTTCCAAGTCTGAAAGCACTTACTATCTTGAAATCTTGCTTAGCATCCAAATTCCAAAATTCTGCAAATTCCTTCGTAAGAAAGTCAGTCAAACTGTCTTTTTCCAATTCAGGGACCGCCCTGATCCTCAGATTAATCTGTTTTTCCTTAAGTTCGATCATAGACAGAAGCGACCGGTGATCCTTTAGCTCTTTGCATATAGTTGGAATCTTTTCCTCTACAGCCAGCACTTTTTCCTTTGCTTCCTCAGCTGCCTTTTGGTTCGAAGCGGATTCTTGCAACAGTCTTTCAATAGCTTCTGTATTTGAGTTCACCTTCTGCCCCAAATTGTTAATGCTAGTAGTATTTTGGTCAATTTTAGTAGTCGCTTCAGTAACTTGGTTACTTAATTTTTCCAAGCTTTCAAAAATTTTATTTAATACTGAAGTGAATCCCTCTTCAGTAGCCATTCCTTTAGACCCAGCTTGTGCAGGATCTTTTCCTTGTGCAGAGTCTTTTCCTTGTGATGCAGAAGGGGCAGATACAGATGCAGAGGCAGATACGGATGCTCTGCGCTGCTGTGTTACACTAGTCTGCTGCTGTCTAACCTTTCCCGATCTTGTTGTCTTTTCCTGAAGCAAGTCTGCCATGCCACTTTATCTAGGGATCTGAAAGTCAAGGTCAATCCCACGGTCAAAACTTGTTTTGCTACGGAAGTTTCCCAGGCCAGTCGAGAGTGGAAAATCCCCTGGCTAGTTGCAACAATTTCAAAGCTCCTCTAGGGGGACACAGTAACGATCAATGGTGTTGCAATAAAGTCTCTTTTCCGATTTTCCAAAGTCCCCCTTCTACAAAAGAGAAAAGCAACAATTCCAAATTCAAAGTAACCCTTAGAGTAAAAGTATCTCACTTGCAGAGTTAACTGTCACAAAGTTACAATGTCCATAAATAGTGCGATTCTCAGTACAGCAATTTTATTAATCTGGCAGTCCGTTCCCAAGGATTAAGTGGTGGTCTTTTACTCCTTTTTCCTCCACTTTTCTTGCAGGCAAAATATGTTTTCTCCTCTTCCCTCCCCTCTCCTGCAATTCAAGGAGGGAAATCTTTTAATTTGACGTTAGAATTTAAGTCCTTTTAAACCCAGCTCTCCAGCGTTAGCTTGATCAGTCTTTGCTTTGATCTATATACAGAAAGGAAGGCGGACTTCCTGTTTGCGCCTTCCCGTTTCAGTGCCAAATTAATCCTCTTTTTCTTGAATCTCCCGGTCTTTGAACTTTACCTACTCACGGGTAGTTGTCTGTAAGCTGAATTGTCCCAGGAAAAAGGTCAGCACTCTCCGGCAACGGCTGTGCGGCTTCGCTCCACGGAAGAAGCAGTTGGCTCTCAGCACCGCGCTAATCTCCCCGTTTCGCTCCGGGATCCCTTGCAGGGTTCCCTCGCAGTTAGGGGGGGCGCTAAAGGTGCACGCTGAGTCCCACGAACACAGGCTTCTCCCGCCTGTAGTTTTCTAAAGGGTCCCCGCGTCGCCGTCGCGGTTAGACCCGATTTCCGTGGAGTTATTCCCTCACAGCTGGAGGGAATCCGCCATTACCGATGGCGCCGCCTCCGGAAGTCCAACACTATAAAAAAAATCTAAAGCTATTTCCATGTGCGATAAAAGCCCCTTTAATGCATTCAAAAAGGCTGAACAAACATATGTGGGGATCAGGGAAGTGGCATCGCCATGGCAGGTTCTGTCCCAGACCAACACATATTCATTAAAACCTGTATTCAGAGTCCAAAGCATATTGGTATATGCTCTCTACATAGGGGGCTTCAGATGATATCCCTCAAGTGTTAAAAGCATGCTGGGTCACCCGTCTGCCATACTTGCTAGCCATACCCTCACCACTAGCTGTGTGTTCTGCGATGATGAAAAAGGATTATATGCATGTAAAAAAAATGTAAAAGACCCTTGGATGGCTAAGCCCAGTCAAAGGCGACTATGGGGTTGCAGCGCTCATCTCGCTTTCAGGCCAAAGGAGCCGGCATTTGTCCACAGACAGCTTTCCGGGTCATGTGCCCAGCATGACTAAAATGCTTCTTGTGCAATGGAACCCTGTGATGGAAACCAGAGTGCACAGAAATGCCATTTACTTTCCCACTGCAGCGGTACCTATTTATCTACTTGCTCTGGCATGCTTTTGAACTGCTAGGTTGGCAGGAGCTGGGACAGAGCAACGGGAGCTGTTGCGGGGATTTGAACTGCCAACCCTCTGATTGGCAAGCCCAAGAGGTTCAGTGGTTTAGACCACAGCACCACCCGCTGTACCAGAATAGGTACACAGAGACCCTCATGATCCCCACTAGGAGTTAGTACATTCATAAGAGCCCCTTCTCCCAGCTGTAGAGCATGGGGCTGGTGGATGCAATGGCAGCAGAGACAGGACTGGTGCTATTATTTATGTATTTAGAATAGTGCTGTCAATTACAGTTTCTCTCATTTTTGCAAGCTTAGATTTAGTTTGCCACGTTTCTGCATCAGAACTGTTGGAACAGTTACAACAATATTATTTGCACATCTTAATCACAAGCCTACAAGATGTCAATATAAAACAGTATATGGTATTAGCTTAACTACTCGCTTACAGGTTCCTTTGATAAAATGTGGATCTTTTAAAGCAGGTACACAGAGGTCAGGTAATATTTATGTATGTAACATATTTTCCCCAAAAAAGATATTGTTTGTTTTCATTATAATAAATTATGGTCAATAATTCTGACTATACTATATGCTTGAATATTTGTTCAGCAGAAAATGTAAGTCAAGTGCTCTTGTTTCATTTTAGCACACAGAAAATTGCTGCTGTTGCACTGGGAAATATCCTAGAAAAGAAAAACCTACAACCCACAGAGTTCTATAAATATTTTACTGGCCATTTCACTTCTATGCCCCTGGGCACCTTCAAAGTCTCAGATCAAACAATCCTTTTCAGTCGGTAAGTACTTGCCGTTTGGATAGTTGGGAAAGTTTGACTTTTTGCTTTGCATTTAAAATCCTGGTAAAGCCTGAAGATTCGTGCTGGAACCAATGCAACATATATTTGACATAACTAATAATATTTCCAGAATTGTGAACAGTCTAAAAACTCTTTCAAATATAACAAACAATATTACCTTAAACAGCATTGTACACACACATATACACATACACCCCTTCAATCCATCCATAAGTGGAGTTGCTGTTGATGTGTGGCTAGATTATCATCAGTTATGTAGCTGGAAAGTGGATCTACCCTATCTATTTATGTAGCAGGTTTTCAAACTTTACTTACTTCCACTTTTGACTTGTTTGTAGCAGCACACTACATATTTGCCACACACAGCTCCCGTGGGCTGCAGATTATTCTGCATTCGAAAGCACACTCATATTTAACATAGACACAAGACAGGCATGATAGATGTCATATCCTAGCCATGCTTGAGTTTGGGACCGAGAACATTCCCAACGCATGTCTGTGTATTCCAGAAGACCAATAACATTGAACAATCTTTTTTTAAAAAGGGATGTTTGTCTGCCATTATTAATCTATAGGATTCAGTAATAAGCTTCCGAGAAACCCTAAGGTCCCACAGAATAGAGTGTGAAAACGACTGCCATAGGTAATTTGACTAGATAAAACTGAAACACGGCTGCAAATGGAATGGCTCTTAGCACACTGTGGGCTACAAATAAGCATGGCAGCAGCAATCATACTAGAACAATGAAGTTTCCCTTTAGAGAGAAAGTTTTCATTTTCAGTTTTGATTTCCAGCATTGTTTCATTGTGGCTGCCCTACTTTTATGGCTCATTTTCAAATATAATGGGGGGGGGGAGAGCAGTTGCATTATAAACTCTCAATTTAGGGTTATATTCTCCTTTGAATGCATAATTCCCATTAGTGCTAATGAGAATTATGTGCATGCACCTAGGGAAGAATCATGTCCCTAAGCTCATTTAATAAAAAAAAGCAAAAGATAAAAGCAATTGCTGCTGCTGTGCTGTTTGAAAGTCTTTGCTCTTGTGGCCTGCTCTTTTTTACTGAAATTCCTGGGTGGCGAAGCTCTATTGCATACAAATGAATATACTTTATTCCACTTCAGTGTCCTCTGGGGGAAGCAGGGAGCAATCATTTCAATTTATTTAGAGGAAAAAGAAATGTGTAGATGTTTTGAATGACACAAAACTCAATTTTTTCTCCGTTTTCCTTTAATGTTTCTGGAGTTGTTGGGATCTTGATCTGCCTCTGTAAACAGCAAAGCTGGTTTGTTGGAAGGTCAAATTTCCATGTCATATATCTTCTTTAATTATGCTACCTTTTAAAGAATGTGCCTTTCTTTCACAATCAGAGAGTTTGTCTAATATGGCCCTGATTGTGAGATTTTCTGCAGAGTAAACAACCTACCTGAACCCAACCTGAAACGCAACCTACCTGTACCCAACACCCACTCATACACACTGCTGGTGACCCATATTTTCTAGACTCACCCCGGTGCATGATGAGCTGTGGCTTCACCAGGCTAACTCAGTCATCTCTCATCCTGAAGATGCAGCACGTATAGCTAAAGTCTCACAAACAAAAGGCAAAACCTAAGGCTCATTCACATGGCAATATGAGCAGTTGGCAGCAACAGTATTTTGTCTGGTTTATGCTGGATTTTAACCCTTGCTGCCAAATGGTAAGTTGGTCAAATAAAAGTCACCGGCTACCACCTGATATGTGCTGAGCAGTTAATGTGCTTTTACTATGTACTCCAAAGCTACAGGTATGGTGATATGCATGCAAAAGACTTATTAGCACTTAACTCATGGTGGGTGGTTTTCACTTTCACAAAATTATCTCAGCTCAGAGCAAGCTGGGTGAAATAATTGATCTTCTTGCTAAAGAAAATCCATAGTCTCAAAAGAAAAATAAATGAAATGGCCCTTGGGCTTGAACAATTCATATTGGTCACCTCTAGGTCCATATGCAGAATATAGGTAAAGGTAAAGGGACCCCTGACCATTTGGTCCAGTCGTGACCGACTCTGGGGTTGTGGCGCTCATCTCATTTTATTGGCCAAGGGAGCCGGCGTACAGCTCATCTGGCCAGCATGACTAAGCTGCTTCTGGCAAGCCAGAGCAGCACACGGAAACGCCGCTTACCTTCCCGCCGGAGTGGTACCTATTTTATCTACTTGCACTTTGACATGCTTTCGAACTGCTAGGTTGGCAGGAGCAGGGACCGAGTAACGGGAGCTCACCCCATTGCGGAGATTCGAACCTCCAACCTTCAGATCAGCAAGTCCTAGGCTCTGTGGTTTAACCCACAGCGCCACCCTTCCCATATGCAGAATAATTAACATTAAACGGTGCACATGGGCGTCCTTCACAGGGTTACTAAAAATCTCATGATTATGCACAAAAGGACACTTAGGGAAATGTGAAGTGATCCATAGTGAAGTATGATTTGTTGAAATGTCTGCCACAAATTGCAACAGAAAATTTCAATTTTGTTATCAAGTCAATTCTGCTTCATCTGAATTCCCATTCTTTCTATCATATGCCTAACAATTTAAAAATGACACAAAACACTGCTAAAACTGAGAGGCATTTTTAAAAAAATAATGTGCAGCACCATATTATGCATGTTTACTCAGAAGGAAAATCTCAATGAATTTAATGGCACTTACTCCAAGGCAATGTAGAGGATTTCATCCTTTGTGTAGAAGATTTCACCCTTTATCTTGAATCTACAGTATATACAAGCTGTGTCAGAAATTAATGAACGCTGTTCACCCCATCAAATCTGAAATGGCGCTCCTGAAGCTAGACATAATGATTCAAATATTTCCATGCATCTCTATCATACAGCTAATATGGATGTTTCTTTAGAATTGTTTCAACTAACCACGTCATTAGCAAAAGGTCAGTTTTTGAGGGAATTTCTTCCAACAACCAAAAGAAAAAAAATTGGCATGGATATTCTGATGCAATACAAATTGCATATATATGTGTGCCTGTGTATTATGTTCTTATGGCTACTAATACTTATCGCATTATGAATAGAGAGTTTGAGCAGCCAAATTAGAAAATATGTGGTTCAAATGAAACACGATCTATGAACTTTACATACTTTCCAATTTGCAAGAAATTGAACATGGATTCCTAGGGGATGGAACTGTTCAGAAGCTTAAAATGAAATGCTTATTATTGGGTCCCTATTGAGGCATTCTCTCTTTTTTTTTATAAAATTTTTATTGGTTTTTCAACACATATTAAAAGACAATACAACACAATACATAAACAAACAAACATATAAACACGTATAATTTCTTGACCTTTCTTTCCTTAGACCTTCTTTCAGCGACTTCCCCATACCTCCCCTTTCTGCATCCCTGTTTTAAATCATTCCAGCAACCCCTTATTTCAATTTCTTATAGCACTTTCTTTAAATCTTTTTTCTCCTATTGAGGCATTCTCAGCTTTGGTCTAACATGACATCCTTTTTTACTTCTAAATCATAGAATTGTGGAGTTGGAAGGGACTCTGAGTCCAACACCCTGCTAAGCAGGAATCCTGCCCACAGCTATCCCTGGGTGGGCTCGAACCACCAACCTTTTGGTTAATAGGCTGATGCACTAGCCCACTGTGTTACTGGCTTACTATGATATCAGATGCCCAAACAAAACCACCAGTAAGAAGATAGAGGATTCACAGTCACCCCTATGGACCAATCCAATATTTCTAATTATAAAATATCAGGGTCCCATAATATGTCAGAATCAGCTAAACACGAATTGGGAGCATCCTATGTACATGCTAACATGTAGCGTCCAATGGTCCCACTCCAGCATTCGGAAAGAATGAGAGAAAAGCAGTGTTTCCTTTCCCAGAGCTCCAGTGTGATTCCACTCTTGAACTCCAGCCCAGAACCTCACTGCTCTGGACTGACTTGACCTGGCTATAAAAATTTCTGGATCAGGTCTTGATCCCAGTTAGTCTTCTTAGTGTGGCTCGACAGTTTTTGTCTATACTCTTCTTCCTCCTTGCCTGCCTGCTTGCGTGCCCCTTGATCTCTTTGCACATAAGGTGCAGATCTCTGTGATACAGATACTCTGGTAGTGGGACAGAACACAGACAAGCTACAAAGAAAGAGCCTGGGGTGGACTTCACTCAGTTTTTATTATCACGGGGGCAGACCTTAGCAGTCTTTGATGGTTCTCAAGTGGAGCCATGGAACACAAGTTGTCAGTTTAACCAAGGTATATGTCTACCCAAGAAAAACAGGTGAAGAGGGGAAACTGCATCTGTACTCTCATTGTTTAGCCTAGATGCTGAGGTCCAGCTCTGAGGACCTTCTGGCAGTCCCATCACTAAGAGATTGAGACTATAGGGAACCAGAAGGCCCTTTCAGTAGTCACATTGGCTCTGTGGAATGCCCTCCCAGCAAATGTCAAAGAGTTAAACAACTATTAATTTTTTTGTAGGCATCTGAAGACAGCCCTGTATTGGGAAGCTTTCAAAGATTGTTGTTGTTTTTCCTGTATTTTTGTTGTAATCCATCCAGAGTTGCTGAGGCAACCCAGTCAGATTGGTGGGGTATAAGAAATGTATTATTATTATTATTATTATTATTATTATTATTATTATTGCAACTGGCCTGAAGGCGGGGAAAACATTTACAGGCAATGAACAATTTGCAATCCTACATGCACACTAACCAGTCCTTCTGCCTTTCTATCAGCCTGGCTACATATCTGCCCAACATTTCCCCATATTACTGAATCTCCACTCCAACCTTTTTTGGACAGACTTCTTGATTCATAAATCAATCAGTTAAGTAAATTAGGCTGCAACACTTGTCTGGGAGAAATTCCCACTGAACTCAATGGGACTTGTGTCTGAGAAAACATACATAGGCTCACACCACTTGTCATATTCAATGCTTTTATGTCTATTTTTCTCCACTTTAATACAACAGTAGCCATAACTGAGAATACTGAAATGTGGGGAAACTGCAGATTGATTTTAGATTATGTGGGACTGTGGATTGATGCTGATATGACCCTTTAAACAAACCTTCCTTTGCCAGCATTAACTAATAGGTACACGTTATATAACAGACCTCCTTAAACGTCCTGGGAGGTTAGATAAAAAAATGGTACTGCCTATGTTGATAGGTATCTCTTTTTGCATCTTACTGTGGCCAATGCACAAAATATTTTCTATTTTGAATTACAGGTGTTATGGCTACTTCTCATTTATTTTAAATAGTATGCTTGCAGAAGGCTAACATATTAATTAGATAAAATTCATATATCATAAACTTAGATAAAAGCAATCATGTTTCCTTCTTTCTGTTTGCTTTTTAAGGAAGATATTTGTGGACTTTGTCCAGAATTGATTTCCTCCTATATGAAACCATGGCTCTTATCTATCTCACTACACTGTAATCTGTAATTATATTGGCAAGCAGCAGGGATTGCAAACACACCCTATTTCTCACAGTGCCCAGTATGATTTAGGATAGCAAATAGGAGAATAGATCCATCTGAGTGCATTGCACATCCTTAACCAACAGCAGACTTGCTGACAATGAAAAATATTCCTCATAATTGTACATAAATGTAGAATCACTGCCCCTCTAATACTATGGCAGTTACTTCTGAGTAAGTTTGCACAGAAGTGGAACATACTGTAAGAATGTCTACTCAGATGGCTGCATCAAATTTAATTGGGTTTACTCCCAGGTACATGGTTATAGGAGGAAATCCTATGATTCTCTGAAACTCTCAGTCTAGGGAACTTTGGGAGTGGCCTTCAATTAACTGCAAGTACCGTAGTTGGGATGACAAAGAAGCACAAAAAAACTGGGATAAAGATGCAGAAGCACTGGCATGTGTCAAAAGTGTTCTTGTTGTCAATTTTGATACTGTTTTCTGACCCCTGAGCCATCTGAAGGCAATCCTGTATAGGGAAGGGGTTTTTTATGTTTAAAGTTTTATTGTGTTTTTTTATATGTTGGAAGCTGTCCAGGGTGGCTAGGGCAACCCAGTAAGATGTATAAATAGTAAAATTATCATTATGGAATGGGACGTCCCTATTTTCATTGGAGAAATGTTGGGAGGGTATAAAAGTGATATGGTTGTATCCAAATTTAGTGATATTCAGAGTAGACCTATTGAAATTAATGGACATGACTAGCAAAGGTACATCAATTCCATTGGGACTAATCTAGTTAGACAGGGGTCAGCAATTTTTTTCAGCAGGGGGCTGGTCCACTGTCCCTCAGACCTTGTGGGGGGCCGGACTAGTTTTTTTTGGGGGGATGAACAAATTTCTATGCCCCACAAATAACCCGGAGATGCTTTTTAAATAAAAGGACACATTCTACTCATGTAAAAACACACTGATTCCCAGACCGCCCATGGGCCAGATTTAGAAGGCGACTGGGCCAGATCCAGGCCCCAGGACTTAGTTTGCCTACCCATGGATTAGAATTTAGTTGGATACATCTCAGGATAGTATCCAGAAAGGATACTATCCTTTAGGATAGTCAGAAAGAATGTCATTTTTATGCCACTAGTATGGCAAAATCTTGAACCTATGTAGAAGAAAAGTTTCAGATGATTGGACTGTATATTAAATTATTAAATTACATGCCTCTAAACAAAAGCAAAAATAAACAATAGCCATTAAAAAAATAAAGGAAAGGAAATTCAAAATCCCTTTAACAAAGAATGCATATTACCACCAGGGGGCATGGGTGCTCTTTCTCAACATCTTTAGCTATCTTGCTATGAAGAAGCTGCTTAAAATTCTCTGAGCTGGGATTTCAGGTTTCTGTTTCTTCATGAAGAAAGATAATATACAGTGCTAGTAATATTATTTCTCAGACAATTCACAGTGTAGAAAAGCTTAGACCAGCATTTGTGCTTAACAACTAGCATATGTTGCAATGTATATGGATAAATATTGCTAGCAAGAACTGGATAAAGGGACTATACTGTCCAATTTTCTGATGAGCTCATTATTTCTGAGTGTCCAGGTTAAGATAAATTGTGCCCAAGCTTCAGAATTGCTGAGGATTAAGAGCTTTGATTAAAACCAATGACTGCTAAAATAGGAGTAATAGCTGGGCACTTGTATGTTTCAAAGAAAGCTATTTTCAAACCAACATCCTTTTTTAGGAATCAGAATTATCTTTCGAATATATTTACCAAAGAACATACTGCACCCAATTTTTAAAACTTTACCACTGACGAAGGTGACAGAATTCAAAAGGCCTTTTAAAAAAAAGTCCTGGTATTAAGCCTAGAAATATAAATATATGAGGTTCTGGAAAATGGAATGATCAGCTGGATATTCAAGAAATACTTCACATAAGGGGTTAAAGGTTGTACTTTGCTTTGGAGGCCAGTTCAAGGCACCCATATTGGTGTTTAAAGCTCTAAATGACTTAGACCCCAAGCATTGAAAAACCACCTCCAAACCTACAGACTCTTGGTAGTTGAGAGGGTGTTCTCTTGGTAGTTCTGTCACTCTCAGAAGTGCGAGGAAAGGCTAACCAGGAGATAGCTTTCATGCTGGCCACATGACCCGGAAGCTGTCTGCGGACAAACGCCAGCTCCCTCAGCCTATAGAGCAAGATGAGCGCTGCAACCCCCGAGTCATCTGCGACTGGACCTAATGGCCAGGGGTACCTTTACCTTTAATTTTTGGAACACTCTCTTTACAGAGGTGCATCTAGCATCTTCATTAGACAGCTTCCATTGTATGCTGAAGACGTACCTCTTATTTTGGCCTTTGGCAGTAAGGTATTTTTGTGGGACCTTCTGCTTTGTTGAATCTATACTCTGCTGCAATTTGGAATTGTTTTAAGTTGTTTTTATAATTGTATATAAATCGTTTTATTTATTTTGCCTGTATAACTCTGTAAACCACTTGGTGACCTTATGGGGTAAGAAACAATGTAACCAAATAAATAGAATTGGGTATGACTTCAGACACACATATACATAGACACCTCCAAGACTTAAGTGAGGAGGGAGCACCTTCTGTTTCCTTTCATCATTATCCCATCCTTTTTTTGCTTTCCATTTCAATCATATTGGCAGGCAATGTGATGCCATAAGAAGACAGCATAAGACCAAGATGTAAGGGCAAACTGGTGTTAAACCATGCCTGGAATAGAACTCTTGATGGGCACTTCTGCATGGGAATTAAGAATATTGTGCTGGATGGAGGTACCAGGGTTTCCAGAAACCAGGTGAAGATATTTAACTGAAATTATTTATCAGGAAGATTGTCTTCTGTGAAGGCTCTTTCAACCCAAAATAGTTCCCATGCTTCTTCTTAGAAAAGAATGGGGGAAATGGTATGAAGCATTTCAAAGCATACTCCTCTGTTAGGATTGTTGGTATAGATTGGTTAATCCACTTTCAGAATCACATGGCAGTCAGATTTTTAATAACTGATTTTATTTCTGCTTTAGTATATCCTGCAATTCTGAAATATTCCACAGTGAGAAATACGGAGAAAGAAATGAGTGTAACAATTACTTTGACTTCTGCTTTCTTGCACTGAAATTTACAGTGGGGAGGAAGAAGGGAAGAACAGTTCTTTGGGAAAATAAATTAGTTTTAATATGAAGAATGAAAACCTACTTCTATTTTCATCCCAAAGCATTCACAATTCAAAACATTAACCCCTCAGTGCCGTGAACTCTAAATCCACAAATTTAATGTTCTGTCATTTACTGTATACACGGTCTCTTTAGCATTAAGTATTGATTAAATACTACAACAGGAACAGTGGCCTCCCTATAACCCACACTTTTCACACCTTGTTGTGGACCTGGGTTCAAAGAGTTGTGTGACAGATGAAGTGGAAGAATGGCAAAATAGCCTGTCGTGCCTCTGACCCAACAATTCCCAGATTTCTTGCAGGGATTTAGGGGGTTGGGAACAGTGGGCAACTTAACAGAACAGGTAAACAACTAGGGTTGATTTAACAAGGGGAGGAGAGCAAGTTGAGTAACACAGATTTAAAAAATACTGTTGTGATAAATCTCTATACAAAAAAATAGAAGAGAATTGAGGCTGATAAAAATAATTATCCGCAGGAGAGCAATTAGAGTCTCTCAGACCTGTCTATGTCTGACTATACAGCCCTGGGCTGGGATGTAGTTGTAGCCACAGTCTCTGTTATTCCCTGGTGCTAGAGCTGCTGCTGGGTGATGGAAGACGGCAGCCCTTTTCTCCCTCGCCCACTTCTCAGGATGGTTCCTTTCATTCACAATCACAGCAGTCTCCTCAGTTTCCTTTCTCTCCCCCCCCCCCCGAATTTCTCTCATTAGCTTTCCCTTTCTGAATCTTTTCAACGAATGCTGCTCAGAATATCTCTGAACTCTTCCTCAATTTCTTCCGAAAGAACCATTCCATCCTGTATAATAGCTCCTAAGACCTTGTATGAATAGAAGCACATTCCTCTAACAGTGTGTGTGTGTGTGGGGGGGGTGTTGCAGCAGTTAAAACCAGGAATTTTCATCTGAGGTAGCCTAGGGTTGCCATATTTCAAGAAGTGAAAATCCGAACACAAACAAATTGTTGACCTTTCTTTAGAAAATTCCCAAAGTTGTTGAATTCTTTTGGGTAAATTGCTCATTTGTTGAGGTTTTTTTAAAGAAAAAAACCCCTAACCCCCTCCCCAATGACTTTTCATTTATGTTGCCGCTTTTCGGAAATCCCCCCTGGACGTCACTTCTACCATAGAAGTAGTCACTAAGGTGGAAATTGAAGCAGGGACAGTCTTTTCCAGATTAATTAACCCAGAACATATTTTCCTCTCTGGCTCCATCCATTATTGACTCTGGCTTCTCTCATGGTCGGTATGTTATCTAGGGCAGATAACTCTTGAGGGAATGCAGTCCTTGGCTTCAAAAAATATTGCCTACTTCTGCTGTAGGGCTGAAACATAGGGGACACCTGAGTTGATTATGTGATGCTAAGAATTGATCTCAATGGGAGATTTTAGGAAAGGCTATTGAAATTATGAGATAGACAGACTTGGACATTCAGTCCATATAAAATTGACTGTGCATGCCTAATAGATTCTTGATGTGGTTATTCTTGATGTTGATTAATCCTATCGATGGCAATACAGTTCAGTGGTTTTCCAAGAAAGATCCCCCTTTTTTTAGTCTTCTGTTTCCCGGAATGGGTCAATAGCCTTGACAAGAGCAGCTAGCATAAATTAAAATATCTCTTCCACAAACTTTGATTAAAAATACAGACACATCTTATACATAACATGATGTGGGCTCCAACTTTCAGTATCCTATATGCTTTTCCGCTAGAAATTTCTGTATTTAGGTGACAGTGCATGCCAAGTCAGAAGGTCACCAGTCTTTAATATAAAATGTAATGTGAATGTAGGGCAGCAAGTTATAAATTCAGATCCATACTCCTCACAGAGGCAGCAAAGGGGAAATAATAATGGCTAGGTTAACTATGAAACAAATTAGCTTTTCAAGCCCTGATACTGGCTACCAGACTATAACATTTTTATCATGGTTGTAACAATAAATTAATGCATTGTTTGCAATCCTGTCTTATGACCATACGGTGCTGATGGGAATTGTAGTTCAAGAGATCTGGAAGACACCAAGTTGGATGCACGAGGCCTTCTTAAATCCACCTAGCTGATGCCTAAAACATCTTGTATGAGGCAGACAACAGATTGTACCTTCAAGACTAGAGAGAACTCAGACTGTTTTATTTGCTGGCGGTTAGTCATGCAGTTCTAAACAGGGCATATTACAAATAGCGCTGAACGTAGATGTTTTTTCCTACTGGTGTGCAGTTTACTAATGGGATTTCACAAAAGAGCATGACCTCTCATCATATTAATATTTAATCAGGCAATAAACATGTCTTGCTCAGAAGCTCAAGGCTGACAGAATCCTCAATGGCTATGTTCTCTCCGTTAAATTGACAGTAATTATTGTGGCACATTTTGGCGGTTCGGTATGGAGAGTCTGTATAGTCATAAACACGCGGACACAGAGGACGTGCACTACTTTTAATGTATACCATGAATATATTTATATTTGATTCAGATCCACACGGCACATATAATTACCCTTTCTTAAATTCTCAGTATTCCTAGATAATGTTGCCTGCTTCCAAATAGAGCTTCCAAGGGAGAACATCATTGCTGCCCTTCTGATCTGTGAATTCTCCAGGGAACTGGCTGTGGGGAGCAGGGCAGGACAGGGGATGAAAGCATACTAGATACAAATGTACCTGAAAAGGTTTTAGCAGGCACTGCTTAGAGGATCATAGATTTCACGACGTTATAAATTGGTAGTTACAAGAAGACAAAGCTGCGAATGCATAACTGGCTGGGCTCCAGATCAGGGCAAGTTCACATGTTCATTCTTCAGTGGTGGCAACATCAAGTGATGACTTGAGTAAAGCAGGTATCACAATTCAAGCATCACAGACTGAGGTGCTAGATTACCTGACATCACCTCAAACATAATGTTTTCCAGTGAAGGCTATTCACACATTTAGCTGCTAGTCTCCCAACTGTTATAATATTCTGCTCACGGACATGATATCCTGAGAAGCTTTCCAACATGCCATCCTAACGATTAAGCATCCTATCTTAGTAATTACCCTGCATTCCCCTAAATCCAAAACCTGTGTGTGTGTGTGTGTGTGTGTGTGTTTGCGTGTTTGCGCGCGCGGGCTATACTGTAGTATAAACAATTTGCTAGAAAAAAGAAGAGAGACAAAAAAATTGGCATTTGAGACTGTTTAATCGGCAGCAGATTGAGAAGGTTATTGGAATGCATGGCTCAAACTGCACTGATGATGAATATGCATACAAAACCCTAAAAATGGCTAAATCAACATTGTAGTTAGGTAAATTTAGACTCTGGATTTAATAGTCTTGACAGGGAATATGGCTTTTTACATGGGATTATTCCCCCACCTGACTTACTTCAAAATATGGCAAGCAAGTGGATGGCTTTCTGTTTATTCTGTCAATTGGACCCTGGATCTCTGCCGCAAAATTCTGCTCCACTGGCTAAATGTAGCGGCACATAAGTTAAAGCAGAGTTCATGTTGTGTAACTATAAAATGTTGTTTTATTCTACCTGGACCTGATTTTTTAAAAGCACCAACACCATTATGCTCCGCAAACATCAGTGGGAATAAAGGGGAAGGGAAGACAAATCAGAAGAAGAATCAGTAGTAAAGGGAAGCAGAAATTTAGAGTTTCAAAACTGCTTTAATATCACTGTTGCCTAAGGCAAGACAGTCTCCCAAATGTGATGGATTGACTTAATAATGAATTTGTGCTGGTACAGCTAAAGCGCGAGGCCTGCTCTACACAAACAACAGATGAGGTGGTGAAATTGTTCTTGGACTGTACCACATCAGAGTGCAAATGTGGTTCACATGACTGAATGCTTTCTCTTATAGGAAACTTCACATATAGTAAACATTAAATACTGGGAAAGTGTTTAGCCTAGCCTGCATGGCATACTATGTGCAGATATTTGTTTTTGGTATTCCCTCCCTTTTCCACTGTCACCTGCAATCTGAATCGCAGCTTCCAGGAGCAGTTTCATTATTCCCACCAATTTATCATTTCTCGTGTTGTCCTGGCCGAGTTCTGCACCCAGGGTGCACCTGACTGTCTGGATGAGGTTTTCAAAAAAAAACAAAACAAAAAAAACATTTTTGTTCCCTTTTACTTTCAGATCCATTGGTGCATCTTTGTTTAGTTTCTATAGGGCAGGCATGGCCAAACCTGGCCCTCCAGCTGTTTTGGGACTACAGTTGCCATCATCCCTGACCACTGGTTCTGTTAGCTAGGGATGATGGGAGTTGTAGTCCCAAGACAGCTGGAGGGCCAAGTTTGGCCATGCCTGCTATAGGGCAACAAGGCCTGCAGAATGTGGCATAACAGGACCAAGGTATAATGGCCCTCAACCAGTACAACTCTTCCATCCTGCCAGTCCTAAGATGCTTGCTGGAAATGTTGAGCTGCTCCATCCTGCTAAGTGGGAATCATAACATTAACAGACGTTAATGTTATATGTGTCACAGGGAAACTTTTTTTCAGGGCGATATAGGGAAAAAGTCATTGACAGGGATGATCAACATGAAGCTTTTAAGTAATAATACAGTAATGATATTTCTCTTTCTCTCCCTCTGGTATTTTGTTACAACTGACTACATTCTTATGTTTTTTATTATTTTTAGTAACAATTTTAGTAGGAAATGTTTAGCTAAACATTTTAGGGGGAAATAATGTGCACTGATTCAGGGACTGTTTAATGCCTTTATAAATATGACGGGTGAGTGATTAAGATAAAAGCATCCCTGAATTGACTGAGATGCTCTAAGAGATTAAAGTAATGAAACAAAATAACATCACAACGTTTAAAAGTCAAAGACTGCCAAAGGTGACTGACTGTACTAGTGGGGCTTTTTTATGGTGGCTTACTCCTTGGGCAGATATAACTAGGGCATACCTATTATTATCTACTTGTGCTCATCTATCATGTACTGAGGGGAAGAGCAAGATTTATAACTGCAAAGAGGTAGAGATTACTGTAAAATCTCTTATGTGAGTGTCATTGGTTTGTTGTTTCAGAGTGCTAAAGGAACAGACCATTTCTGTATATGAAAATGAGTGCAGCTTGATCTTCCCTTTGTGGCTTTTGAAGGGAGTTCATAAGCTGCTCACAGTGCTGTATTGTGATGAAAGAAGCTGTACCTGTGTGTCGATGCGACACATCTATGAAAGCAAGGCTTTCAACAATTGGGCTGCCAGACGTTGTTGGGCTCCAATTCTCACCATTTGTGACAATGGGCCATGCTAACTGTGCAGTCCAACAGCATACGCCTTTATTAAAGACCAGGAACAGTCTGTGCCTCCTGCCAGTAAGATCACTGCCATTTACTGGCAAGGAAAGACAGAGGTAGCAGAGAGGCCAGCAAAGTGCAGACACATTGGCGGGAGTGCCATATTGGATCCATCCGTGCAACCACAGAGTGCCAACCTCCCTGTCATCTTGTCCCTGATTTCCCAGTGATCAGCTGCTCCTGTTAAAGACATGGCTGATCTAAGGACTGGTGGTCTCTTTCTCAGCTCCCATATGCTGGGCTGTAGAAATTTGGGAACGGCATGAATGTCTTCCATTTTCCACTTAAAACTACAACACTATGAAGCTACAAGCTGACTCATTTTGCCGAAACACCACAGATCTACAGGGCATCGTTTCAAGAATCGGATTGATTCTCTGTACATCAAAAGAAAGGGAGACAGTAGCTTAAAAAAAGAGACATTTGTGGCATTTATGAAAGGATTTATAGTGTCTAGGTGTCTCTTTACTTTGAGAAAAATGAATCTTTCAGACACTGGGTCTATATTCATCCTAGAGATTCTTTCTTCTATTTCCTGTCTCATTTAAACCAAGCTTTCCTCTTTTCATTTTTCATTGGTACTTGGACACCACAAATAGAGAGAGAAGCATCCAGGAGCATTGGTTCACTAGAATAAGAGATCAAATAATGAATATAAGTATCCAAGTATTTACAAGCATGATTTTATTCTTGCTATTGAGCTGCCTTGACATAGGGTTGCCATATTTCAAATGTCTAGGCAGGCCTACCTAGACAACCCAGATGTATAAAGTGTAAGGACCAGTACTAGAGTTGAGCTGAGAAGCTTAAACATTTGTTTTTCAACCATTCATTGAGTCAGAGGGGTTGAATAAATCTCTGCCCCAAAGGGAAAGTACATTTCTCATCAGTGTGCAGGAAGGTTGTTGACTACCTAACTTAATCTTACCTGGTAGATGAGGGTCACCAGGTTTGTGTGTGTGTGTGTGTGTGTGTGTGCGTGCGCGCGCTATTCATTCATTCAAAAGCTTTGCGTGGCTCACAGCACTAAAGCTCTCTTCACTTCCCACCAGCCATGTTTCCTGGAGTGCCTTGAGAGTGAAGCCACACCATGTCACATTACAGGGTTGCAAAACTGAGGAAGTACAGCTGGCAGGAAACTGTGGAGAGAGACTTGCAAAAAATAATAAAAGCAGGAAAAAATAGAAATCCCACAGCTATCTTGTAAGGTTAATTAAGGTGCCAACCTGAGCCTCACAAAATTCTTTACCAAGAAAGCAACAGAAAATAGACTTCTGTTTTCACAGCAGAGAAGATTTTCAGGAAACCAATACTTTGTGTGTGTGTGTGTGGAGGAGGGGTAAGACCAGCCTCAGTACTTAGCATTTTCTTGCTGAATACAGCTAGCTCTTATCAGTTTTAGCTACCAGCCTAATCTGCCCAGTTGCCACCCTGTCAGGAATCTGAACCCATATAAAACCCAGAAGGACTTGGTAATAGCATTTGTTGCCCAGATGTCATCTGAGAAATATCTACTTGCAGTGGCGTAGCGTGGGGGGTGCCAGGGGTGCCGGCCGCACCGAGCGCAACATCTGGGGGGGGCGCGAGTCCAGAGGGAAGGGACAAGTTCCTTCCTCCGCCGGGCTCCCCGCTGCCGCCGCCAGCCTTGCGCCCTAGCGCGCGCCCCCCCCGCCGCCGCTGCGGCTGCGCTCCACTCACTGCTCGCAGGAGGAGCAGCCGCTGCAGCAGCAGCCTCCGCACCCCGATGCCGACGCCGGCGCCATCCCCTCGGCCCAGCCACAGGCGGCGGCTGCTTCTGCCGACTGGGAGGGAGGAGAGCTCCGAGGGGCCTCGACGCGCCCTGCCCTCCCCAAAACCCTCCGAGAGGAAGCCAGCGGGCGGGCGAGGGTCTCCCGTCGGAAGGGGGCGCCGCTGGATCCGGCTCTCAGCGCAAGTCTCAGCCGCGGGGGAGGGGGGGCGAGGACGGAGCTCGGCTGGAAGCCCCCGGACCCGGCCGGGAGGAGGAGAGGCGCTCGCCAAGCCCGGATCTGGAGCGCCTCGGAGCGCGGGCTCCACCTACAGCCCAAGGAGAGGAGGGGGCGGGGAGGCGCCCGAGGGGAGGGGGCTTCGGCTGCCTCGGCCCGCGGGGGCTCCGCAAATAATAAATTTAATAAATTCCTGCTGAGCCTTTGGGGGGGTCTTTGGCTCCTTCGCTCGCCCCCAGCCCCAGTGGCGTAGCGTGGGGGGTGCAGGGGGGGCCGGCCGCACCGGCGGCAACATCTGGGGGGGGCGCGCTCGCACTCGAGTGCTAAAATCCACGGGTTAAGGGGCGCAAATTACTTGCCTTGCCCCGGGTGCTGACAACCCACGCTACGCCACTGTCTACTTGTCAGCTTGGCTCCAGACTCATTGCAGGAAAAGCTGAGCTCAGAATTTACAAAGCAGAAGTTTTGAGCTTACTGTTTAAGCCACAGGACATGACCAGTTTCAGCATCTTAGGCTATGGTCCTGTAACCAGTGATCTGGGAGTAAGCCCCATTGTGCTGACATTTGAGTAGATATGTATAGGCAGAAGCAGTTTTAGGGTTGCACAACCAGTGTGATAGCACTGGGTGCCACCCTGAAGGGGGCACCAAAACAATGTCTCAGAATGGAATGCAAGAGGTGCGGCAGAGCACTGAATTTTAGTGTTGCCACTGAAATTTGAGAGCCCAAAGTCCACCACAGGTATCGGATTGTTCTGTTAGTGTCTTTGACTTTCCAAATGCATTTTATTGTATGTAGAACAAAACTGTATGCAGATTTTTAATTTTTTCCCTTGGATTTCTTCATCCCCTTCCCCCCATAACTTGGCTTAAGGGAAAAGAGAACAGAATGTCTGGAAGAAAAGTTGAAATAATCTTTTATGGTGAAGTTCTAAAGGCTCATAAATTTTCAATGTGAAGCAATGCATCAAGCTTCATTTGGGTGGTCCACTGTCTGTCAGAAAAAAATACCATTAAAAACCATACAGCATCTAGCACTTAATATTACACTTGCTAAAATAGAAAAATAATTAAGTGGTTTCCCAAGATCCTCAGCAGTTTTCAAGTGGTCAAAAGTTTGGTCATCCTTGCATTAGATGCTACTTGATTGGATTGGTGCTTATTTTGGCTATATCTCTTGCCTTTCTTAACAAAAAAGCACAGTGGGTATCTTACAAATATAGTTCTTCTGACTGAAGGACTGACTGTCAACACAAAACTTAGCATCAGAACTATCCATAACTTTTAGTAAGAGGTGCAATGCATATTTATTATATATAAAAACACCCATAAATTAATAGAACAGTGAATTTAAAAGTTAAGTTAAAGTGCTTAACAGCTGCACTTATCTGGTGAAATGAAATTACCGAAGAAGGACAGCATGATTATTACTATATAATAAAGAACAATTCTCAGTATTCACATGGCTGAATTGATTTCACAGCAGCTGAGCTTCTAAATAACAATTCAATATATTTAAAAACTCATACTGTGACTTGAAGATGCTGAATGTCAGTCTAAAATGAGTAATCGGTTTGCAGTAGAACTTCAGCTAAGAAGTAAGAAAACAGGTTTATTTGTGTATTTTTATTGGTTCAGCTGGTTCACAATCAAAACCATGGAACAAAATTTATCTGTATAACCAAAGCATTTCCTGCATATACTTGAAAAAAACCTAAACAATTTTTTCACATCTGCAATGAGCCCTGTTGGTGGTGCTACTGGTCTGTCACAGAAGACCTAGCCAATTTTAAAGTCTGTTTGATGCATCTTTAAAAGTAAATTCAGATTTGGCCACAGTATGTTCATGTGAGAGAACATAAAATGGTTGTAACGTTTTTTCATATATATTTTTTGTTATCATGCTCAGGTAAGCTGTTTCTTATAATCTGAAACCTGGTCACGTAAACATGGGAAAGTATAGTAGAAACAATTGCTCATCTGACAGATGAAAGCCTAAATCTACAAGGGAAGCAGCAGTGGGGAAACATTAAATTAATAACTAGATTGCAATGTACAGGACTGAAACAAGAGACGGGGGCTTTACCAGCTTAGTGTATCAGAGGAGTGACAGAGCTAATTTCTTGGCAGAGAGTCAGATTTAGATAAAAGCTACAAGCTGGGCACATGCCGTTTCTCCTGTGACAGTTCCATGGGGATCTTCCCTTGATCCAATGCTTTCAACCTATAGGGTGGCTTTGGGTTGCCTACTTACTGATGTGTCTTTTCAAATGTTCATCCATTCAATATATGATCATTCATTTCTCCATCCAACTGCACATAAAATGTTCATGGATATCTCTGCTCTGTCACTCTTCCATAAGAGGATGTCAGACCTCGTGGTGTGTGCGAGATGAAGAAAGGCCACTCAGAGAGTCAAAATATGAACTTCCAATGTGATATAGTCATTTCTACACTTTCTTGGGAGTGAAGAGGTAGAGCGATGAATGAAACATGGCATGGTGTAATATTGAAATGGTCAGAGTAGCAAGCAACCTGAATCTGCACAAATGCATCAGATTTCAATCTTGGCTGTCTTTAGGAAGATTTTGGAGAAACCTATATCAGGCTTTTAAGACAATGAGGGAAGGGGGAGAGAGAACAAAAAATACATATTTTAAATAAATCATTTGATCATCTCACAAATATAGAAAGAGCAAAAAAAACAAACAAACCAGTACAGCAATAGTTGGATAGAATATAAGGTTGGGTGAGAAGAACCTCAGAGAATCTAGGACTAGGTAGCCATTGTTTTCTTTTACTTATAGTACAGCTTGCTGGTAGTTTAGCATTATGTGATGCATCCATTTTGGGTTGAAAGTGGGCCATCATAGATCTCACTTTTAGAAAGAGCCACTGCAAACTGCAGACATCCTTTTCCTTCTTTCCCAAATAGTTGGCCACTTGGGTTCTTTCTGAACAAACTGTTTACAGAGCATTCATCCTGATTTGTTTGCTGGAAAGTTATGGCTGTGCACACACACAAGCTTTGAAATGTACAGGGGGCATTTTCTAACTTTGTGCAAAAAAGTATTCTAAAGCAGCAGCTATTATCCATGTTATCTACTCACAGATGGGCATCTGTGTGTTTATAACTGATTTTCAATAAACATATATTAACAACAAAAAAGAGGTGTGGGGTACATTTTTTTACTTACATAATGTAACTATTCAGTTAAGAGCACCCCGCCAATGGTATATGGGTGTTTGTTTTTTAATTTATTTTTGTTTTTAACTTGCTTTTAACTTTTTATGATTTTATTGTCTGGTTTTATGTTCTTATATTGTTGTAAGCCACTACGATATATTTTAATGACACAGCAGCATGTATATATTCTTATAAATAAATAAGTAAATTGTAAAACTGGCCACATACAATACCAAAACTTGGTATCGTATATTATAAGATACCAAATCTCTCCATAAAGTTATGTGTGTTGCTGGAGGTTTAATTGAGGAAGTAGATTTATTAACATACAAAATGGACAGGAACTAGGTTGCATTAAACATGTCATTTTTGGAGTGAGCTATTACCACTCTACTATGCTGTATTAATCTCCCTGATGATGCTATCTCCCAAATCCCAACAAGCCAATTTTGAAGAATAAGACCAGATCCAAATTTTCATTTAGTGGCAACTTCCTTGCATATAACCATAGGTGCCATCTATGCAGAGCCATGACAGCCTGGGCACCACCCACAAATTTTCTTTGAACCCAAGGTTCTATTCAGCGGCGGCACATCACAGTGACATCAGCATGTGCCCTGGACACCTGCTGTTGTGGTGGCAAGGTGGTGCGCCTGCATACAGCCTTAGGGTTACGGCCACTCTCTAGCGAATGAGATTCTAGCACTGAGTCAGGAGTAGACTGCTAACCCACAATGGTAAGAGTTTCTTTGGAAGTTATTTTCCAAAAGCACTGAATCACTGTGCGCTGTCACCACATTTGTTTGGAGGAACCCAAATCTTCACATCCTCTCCATTGCTTTGGGGATACCATGCCATTCATATGGAAAAGTTTAAGAGGTGTCCGTTGCCATTTCAACAACATTTTTAAGGTACGAGCTTGAATTTTGGTTGACACTATTTTAAGGAGGGAGGTAACTGGACCTCATTGATCAGGGAAGTGTACACCCAAATCTTTTCTCCATGAATCTGTCAGCACCTGAGAATTTCCCATCAGTTCAGCAATAAGGAGTTTATAAATTAAAGAAGCAGCTCCATCTTGATCTGGATTCGCCTTATAACAAAAATATCCATAAACAGTAAGAGATATTAGACCCCACCCCTTGCATACAAAACATTTCCCAAACGATAACACTTGAACAATTTGGAATCAATTTGGCTTGATTTCCTCTAATTGTGATTTCTCTGTTGCCCTCCCCTCAATTAGTGTTTGCACAGATCTGATTAGGCATTGTGAAACAGGGTGCTGTGCTAGACAGGACTATGGTTTGATCCAGGAGGGTTTTCTTATGTTTTTATGACCATGTCATCTCTGTTGAATTGCTATATTAAAGGGAGAAAAGAGAGAACATCTTCAAAATATAAGAGCTTATATCCCAATAGAAAATCTGCATTATTTACTTTCAATTCTTCAAAGAGATGTGGCACAAGCTACGTTTCAGTACCTCATTTTGCAGAGAATTGGAAAGTGCACAGGGATTTTATCCTTCTAGTGAAGCATAACTGTGGTGACTAATAGAACCACTTATAGTAAAACAAATGACCACATGCTAATAGCCATTTGCTACATCTGAATGATGAATTTTAATGCTTTGAACACAGACAGTCTATAATCCATATAAGCAGCCATGTACACCAATGAAAATTGTAGGCACACAAAATTGCTATTCATTTGCTGAAAAATGTCTTGGGAGCTAGAGATTTAATGAGATTGATGAATCAGTGTCATCTGGGCAAGAAATAATAGAAAACAATTTAATAATTAGAACTTCAAGGTCAGGCCAGTGATAGTTGATCAAGGTATTTGCGTGAGCACTGCACATATATTTAACCACCTTTCCTCCAGCCATTGAATCATTGCTGAAAAGGCTCAACAGCAGAATGGTATGAGGACAGTCAAATTCCATGTGATACACAGAGGTTTAAATATATAATTATTATTTTTAATTCAAATATGCTTTCCTTTAATTCAAATTGCCCATCAAAAAAACACATCACCCTCTCACCAATACATCACATAATGGCTTTTTGTTACAAAAATGAAAAGTACTATGGTTCTTATACCCACGGCCTTTGTTAAGAGCCCCCACTGCCTACTAGAGGTGTCAAGGGCTAAATCTGTGATATTTGGCACGCAAAGGATGCACTGGCCCCTCTCCTACAGATGCCCCAGATTAATCATATCATGCAATGCAACATGTAAATTTGAATCAGGAGCCAACTAGAACCTCTGGGATCAAATCTGAAAGGTATTTATTTAACCAGGTTGCATAATTTGGTAACTCTGTTTTCACATGCACTTTTCTTTACATAGATCCAGTGTGGTATAGTGGTTAAGAGTGGTAGATTCGTAATCTGGGGAACCGGGTTCGCGTCTCCACTCCTCCACATGCAGCTGCTGGGTGACCTTGGGCTAGTCACGCTTCTTTGAGGTCTCAGCTCCACTCACCTCACAGAGTGTTTGTTGTGGGGGAGGAAGGGAAAGGAGATTGTTAGCCACTTTGAGACTCCTTCAGGTAGTGATAAAGCGGAATATCAAATCCAAATCCAAACTCCTCCTCCCCCCCCACCCAGTGCTGTCATAACAATTTGTGGTGTACTGATTATTTTGTTCTATTGCGCAAAAGCTGATAGTTTTAAATTTTGTAACATGTTTTTATTTTAAAAATTAAAAACAGGCAAGGTAGACATGTACTAAAGAAATGCAAGTTCAAAAAGAAAAACTTTTAGAGAGATAGAGACAAGAGATACAAATATCAATATTTGTGCTATTCATAGAGTTTTTTAAAACTCAGTTGGAAATAAACATTGGTGCTTTCAGCTTGTTTTTTGGAGATGGATCATTTTAGATATGCATGACTAGACATCATGGTTCTTTTACAGAAGATGAGGGGGAGGGAGGAACTACTCCAGTATTCACCAGAGAAATACTTTTCTCACAATATATTGGCACTCAGTTAAGCCTTTAGCTTTCAGTATGCATTATGCTATTTAAAACTTAACCATCTAGGTCCTAAAACATTAGTTTTTTCCATGTATCTGTACATTTGGCAAATAGTCTGAGGAACTTACTAAATGAATAGCTGAATTAGACTCCCAATGCTTAGGAAGTAAGAAGGCTGATCTCAATGATTATAATCTCTCCCTCATATTAAAAAAAATATGTCTGACTTGCTTCGGCCTGGTGACTATATATGTTGTGGTAGGATAGATTATTTTATTGAGAGATGCCTACATATCTCACTCTGTTATGGATGGTGAACACATGTTAAGCTTTCTTGAATGGATGAGGATGAATTTGTGTGCAGGTTATACAGTGGTACCTCAGGTTACATACGCTTCAGGTTACAGACTCCGCTAACCCAGAAATAGTACCTCGGGTTAAGAACTTTGCTTCAGGATGAGAACAGAAATTGTGCTCTGGCGGCACGGCAGCAGCGGGAGGCCCCATTAGCTAAAGTGGTGCTTCAGGTTAAGAACAGTTTCAGGTTAAGAACAGACCTTCAGAGTGAATTAAGTACTTAACTCAAGGTACCACTGTACTGGTAGCTGTGATTATATGTGACAACACAAGTTCATCCAAAAGGTGAAAATGGTTCCCTGCTCTTCCTTCTTCTACTGGCTACTTGGTTCCTGCTGTCTGGCCTCTTCCTTCTTTCTCTAGGCCCTGTAAGAGGGATGTGTCCAGTGACATGTTCTCACCAATGGCCTTACCATTAGGCAGAATGAAGCAGCACAAAGGAATGTGTGCCACATGACCTGTCCATTGTCTTTTAAAGTAACCAGCACCCTCAAGTATGGTGAAGGGATGCTGTCCCATCACCAGTGTTGAAACTTGCAATCCAGACAGCTCTGTACCTGGAATCAGAAGGGCTGCCATCTCTTTGACTCAGGCAGCAAAATGTCTTGGGTCAGCCCTGTGATTCATCTTTGATATTTGGGGTTCCTGTGCCTTCAATGCATGCAGTGCTTACATGTCTCCCTATGCTGGGGTATTTCATGTTATCTCAAGGAGCTGCTATGGAAGAGAACATTAGCCCTCCTCTCCCTGCCCAGCTGGACCTGATGGCAGCAGAAAAACTTTTGTTTCTTGGTTTCCATCTCATCTCAGGTTGCACTGTATTCCAGACACTTGCTTGCAGAAGGTAAGGCATAGCTTCCTGTGCTCATGTCTGTCCTGCAGAAGAAGCATGCCAAGGGAGGAAACAGCTCCATCTATACCTTCTTTTGGGGGAGTCATAAAAACAGTGCATCTCTTCCTGTATTCGTGTTTCCTAGGAGATGACACCTGCCCTTAGAGCGACCTCTGCTGTGGCTGTCAGCATTTGGAGGCTCTGAAGCAGATAGTGACAGGGTGCCTGTATGTTACAGGTATGATAATCAATAGAAGTGATATTCTTCTGGAATTAAGATTTGCCTGGGAACTGGAGGCAGATTGGGGCAGACTGAAATAAAAGGTCACATTAACATACCCATCAGTCATGGCCAGCAAGCACAGCCCTGCTCATGGGGGCCCCGCATTACCAGGCACAACCTCCTTTCATTCAGCTCTGTTTATCTCCTCACTCATATGCATGCTTCATGAAGCAAGTCTTCACTGCCACAAGGACAATATTAAATAGATCATTACAGATGTTCTTCTTAATCTCTTTCAAAAGTCCTGATTGTTAAAGAAGCATGATATACAAATTCTGATTTGAACCACCTTGTTAACCTCTCACATTTAGGCCTTTGACTAGATTAAGCGAGAAAGCTACTTATGTTGACATAATGGCTACAGTCCAATACAGAGGTAAGCACACTTAATTCCACTGCTTTTAATAGGCTTAAGGGTGCTTCACTCCAAGTTGGACTGTGGCCAATAACATGCAGGTGCTAGCAGCATTGATCTAGACTGGCTTCATTCATGCCATCAAAATGTATACTCAGAAATTATCCTTATTTTCATCTGCTTTTTGATGCTTTGAAATTGAGGTCATCCTTACATATGAGGAGTGGTGAACCTGTGACTCTGCAGATGGCTAATTGTCTCCAGATGGCCACTGCTCAGGGATGATGGGAGGTGTAGTCCAGCTACATCCAGTGGACACTGGGTTCTTCACCCCTATTCTTTGAGAAGTGTGATATAATGTAAGGCTCACACCAGATTTTCCTTCATTAATACCTGCAATCTGAAGCCAATTTTTCAAAAAGTTGTATCTTGCATCATGCTGAATTGTTCTCAACTTCTAGCCTTTGGTCATCAATTTCTTTTGAGTGGAAAATGTGAGTTAGACATTTTGGGTTTTATTGCTGTGGAAGTCTTATTCATTAAAGGCACCTATTATTTAACCATGAAAGAAGCAAAAATGGATCTGGAGCCAAAGGGGAAGGAATGGCATTTATTACAATGCATCAAACCTGTGAGTGTTGGAAACTTACCTCACTGAAAAAGAAAACAAATGCATATTTCTCCTAGTATAGCGCTAGCTATCTGCCATGCTTGGAAATAGTCCTACCTCATTGTGCCTTTCAGAATCGACTTCTTTAGGAATTTACACTTTTGCTTTGATATTAGACAAGCTGTGTTTCATAATGGGTGGGAAGGCCTGTTCTTCCTAATCATCATGTTACTAGGTCATTATTATTGGTTTCCACTTGGTAATTCAAAGCCGTGATGTCATGTTGCTGAATTCTATTGTGCCCAAAGTTGAATAGCCACAGTAGGTGTTTAGGAATTGTATTTATTCCTATCAATGCTTCATTCAGTTGGTCAGTTGCCTTTCCTTTCTTCTGAGCAGAAATCATAGGTGTCATGCAGAGCTCAATCTGCCTCAAGGCAAGCTATTTCTATATCCCTATCTTATTGTTTAATCTTTTTTTTAGATTGGGCCAATTTTCATTTGATTTTTTCCAGTGTTGATCAATGAATAATCTCCATCTGTTTGCTTGTTTTCATTTTGGACCTTGACAGCACCAGTTCAATGCCTAGTTAATGTGGATATGAAACCCACTAATGACCAACTGATTTTCTTTCCACATTTTTTCATACCTCCATTTCCCCCTGATATTTTATTTTACCATATTATTATTCTTTGACTCAGTAGATGTTCTATATGCTAGACATTAGATGTTCTAATATCTAGTATTTGGAAATGAATGAGAAAACAAGTGACAAAAAAGATTTTTTTGTGAATCTTAAAAGAAGTGAGTTTATCCAACTTCATGATGATCAGAATAAAGGCCCAAGGTTTAGCGCCATTTTATTTATACAAAATCACAAAGAACTGAATGTTTGCAAGCAAAAAAAATCACAGATGTCAGGGCCAGTTATCATGCTGAAGTTTTAAAACATGAAATTGCTACCAGGGGGAAAAAAGCTCTTCTTTAGGAATCTCCTGTGGATCATGTTCTACAAGTGAGGGAGAATGAAGTGACATGCTTGCCCAAAGAATGGTAAACTATCAGGGATGGTCCTTCTCTTCCACTGAGCATTCAGCTCCAGGAGGTAAACACATGGAGTATTGTGAAAGTTTGACCTTCCCTCATGCCACCCACACCAACCCTATCAATCAGGTGACACAGCCCACAATTACATCACCCTTGCACTGAGGTGACACAATGTAGTTTGGAGAAACAAGAAGGAACTCAGCATCTTGCCAAAGCATCCTCAAGCCCTTCGGAGGAAAGATGAGGATAAGCACATTCTGAGACATCCTGATTTGCTTGTGTGGTACTAGTATTTTCCCATTCGTCATTTGCTGGGCCCACACTTTTTGATGCCTTTCTCTTATTGATGCCTTTCCCTAAACACAGAAAATCCTTGAAATAAAATAACAAGGATTTATTGTGTAAACGTATCTTTCTGTTTGGAGGTGCCCTAGGAGTAACTGTGCCCCGTTGATAACAAGCTGCCCAGGTTTGCCTTAGCTTAAGTGGAGCAGTTCATCTGTTACCTAAGATGTTTTTCATTAAATCTGTCTTAAGAAAATCTGTCTTAAGAAAAAAAAAATATAAGAACTTAACAGTTCTTATATTTGGTTTAAGTGATAGCTATCTGATGACAGGAACCAGCCAACATGTGATAAGCTTGTTCCCTGTAGCTTGGCTAAACTGTTGGGTCTTTGCTGATAAGAGGCAGTGAACCAAGATGACTGATGAGAGCAGTTTGACATATTCATTGCTATCAAGCAATTATCAAGTGAGTAATGTAACAGGTGAACTTTCACAAGAGAGAAGGCGGGAGAGTGTTTGGTGTATTCAGGACATTTTAAGGTGCTGTTCAGCACCTTTCCTGTATAAATTCTGTGAAGGAAGTAATGATGTTACTGTAATGATGTTACTATAGGATATATGGGTTGCCATATTTCCGGGACACAGGTGGCACTGTGGTCTAAACCACTGAGCCTCTTGGGCTTGCTGATCAGAAGGTTGGCGGTTCAAATCCCCATGATGGAGTGAGCTCCTGTTGCTCTGTCCCAACTCCTGCCAACCTAGCAGTTCGAAGGCATGGCAGTGCCAGTAGATAAATAGGTCCAGCCACGGCGCCCTGGTTTCCGTCACGGTGTTCCATTACGCCAGAAACGGTTTAGTCATGCTGTCCACATGACCTGGAAAGATGTCTGTAGACAAACGCCAGCTCTCTTGGCCTGAAAGCGAGATGAGCACCGCAACCCCATAGTTGCCTTTGACTGGACTTAACCAGTCATACATATATATATATATGTGTGTGTGTGTTTGTGTGTGTGTGTGTGTGTGTGTGTGTGTGTATATATATATATATATATATATATATATATATATATATATGGGTTGCCATATGTCCAGGAAAACCCAAATATATCTTTTGGGGGGCCAGCATACCCATCTGGGTGGATTTATACATTTTAAAGGAAATGTCTGGGCTGGGGGGGCGGGTTGGGCTCAGGCTCGGGCAGCTCAAGCTTGGAGTTAAGCTGCTCTGGATGCCACAGCTGCTGCTGGCCAGAGCCGGGGAAAGAGGTGAGGGGGTGTGGTGACTGTGGCCTCCTGCACCCCATGCCTCTTTCCCTGGCTTGGTTTGGCAGCAGCTTGGACTGTCCTCTTTTTTTTGCTCTTCAAGGTATGTCAAAATATGTGTATGTGTGGGTGGATGTCTTTTTTCAGCCAGAACTTAGTTCCAGCACCTCTCAGGTGGGCACCATTGCTATTATATGAGAACAAGAAAGGTGTTCATGGTGAGTTCCACCACCTCTTTTTCTTCAACACACACACACACACATACATATATATGTTGCTTTCAATGTGCTAGTGGCTATTGTTTTTTGTATGTTTTTATTCACTTGTAAGCAGCTTTGAAAGATATAAGACCTTAAGCAAGTCCTACTGGGTCCGACCAAAGGCCCACCTAATCCAGAATCTAGTTTCCAGTGTACTTAATGCCTCCAGGAACTACCCAAGTCATGCACAAAGATAGCCCCTTCAGCATTTAAAAAGCCACTTGAAGAGTGCATAGAACAGGAAGACTCTATTCTACCATAATGACAGAAGTTAAGGTGAATGAACTGGTTCAGAGGCTGCTTTAAAGCACCAGAAACTGCAAGCATCAGCAAGGGATGAATTGCAATATATCCCTGATGGAGGAGGAGGCAGGTGGGGTGGCAAATGGCAGCTCTGGAGATCTTGGGTGGGAGGTATTGTGAGGCATCCAGTGGCATGCAGAGACCTCCTGGACAATATTAAGTCGTACAATATACTACAGATGTCAGATAGTGCTTTGAAAGCTTAAAAAAATTTCCAACAGCATATGTAAAACGAAGTATATAAAAGGCCAAGTTTTATATTAAGCTTGTCTTTCATTGTTGATAACTGTAGGAATACTTTGACATGACCGGGCAGCAATATGAACAACGTGGTCCTATCAGTTAGACTTGAGACTATAAGAGCATATGCAACAAAGGACCGAATTATGAGTAATAAGAAGCATAACCCACAGATTTAAAAGCTATTACTATGTTTTTATTTTTGAACTATTACTACTCTGAAGCAATTCCCCTGAATCTCAATTGCAGCCATCATTCTGTTCTTGAGACAGATTATTTTCACAGCCGCAGAGGCTTAAATGCATATCATTCTATTCGGTCAAATTCACTTCTCCTGTTAGTTTTATTTTATAGAATCTGTACTACTTTCCTTGGAGATATTGTAAGCTTAAGGAGGCATAACAGATCATAGTCTCCTTTCCTATGGTGTCTTGTTTTATTATGGTGCGGGGTATCCCAAGGATCACAAGAGTGCCAGAACCTCATTACTATAATGACAATGATAAGATATCATTATCTTATTAAACATGAAGCTCTCTCTGTACCAGATCCCTTTTCTTTGTGGTGGTGATCTGAGGTTCGATCAAGCAGCAAAATTAAACAGATAAAAATATTCATGGTTCAATGGCTTTATCACTGCAGTGTTGTCTTGCTTCTTACAGCATTACCCAGAACCCTCTGTTAAATTATCTGTGGGCCAAGTGTGGTGTTACTTTAACTGCATGGTTAGCAGCCGTGCCTGGAGTTTTATTCTCGTTAATATTTGGCTGGTTGATGGCTGTTTATTTATTTATGGGGAGGAGGAGATTTTCATTGGGATCACAGCACATAGAGAGGGGAGGTTTAACTCTTCCCTCCCAGACTTAAATCACCTATAGACAACTTTTGTTGGGACAATAGCTTGGGAAGAAAGGGGTAAACCCCTGAACACTGCAATTCCAACGGAAATTAGGGAGCCTATTCCTGGTGTTAATGAAAATGAAAGTCCATAGAATGCAGTTAGCCACACAATGACAGTAACGTCCAGTTTAGACCTTGGGGAGAAGGACTGGGAAAGTTCTCTGTCTATTACAGAATAGTCTGATTCAGAATGAGGCAGTTTCTTGCTCAATTATTTGCTTTTCAGAAACTTCTAGGATTATATCCTATGAGAATATAATTTAATTGTTGACTATTGTTACTGTAAAACAGTAACCAATGAATAAGAACAAAATAAAAACTCTCTTAACCCGAGGTACCACTGCATAGCCATCATGACTGTTGTTGTTTAGTCGTTTAGTTGTGTCCGACTCTTCGTGACCCCGTGGACCAGAGCATGCCAGGCACTCCTGTCTTCCATTGCCTCCCACAGCTTGGTCAAACTCATGTTGGTAGCTTCAAGAACACTGTCCAACCATCTCGTCCTCTGTCGTCCCCTTCTCCTTGTGCCCTCAAGCTTTCCCAACATCAGGGTCTTTTCCAGGGAGTCTTCTCTTCTCATGAGGTGGCCAAAGTATTGGAGCCTCAGCTTCAGGATCTGTCCTTCCAGTGAGCACTCAGGGCTGATTTCCTTAAGATTGGATAGGTCTTATCTTCTTGCAGTCCATGGGACTCTCAAGAGTCTCCTCCAGCACCATGGACCTCCTCCTTCATGGATCACTGCCTTGTCATTGTGAAGGGGCTTAAATAACTCAGAGAAGCTATGAGCTATGCCGTGAAGGGCCACCCAAGATGGACAGGTCATAGTGGAGAGTTTTGACTAAGCGTGATCCACCCAGAGCAGGAACTGGTAAGCCACTCCAGTATCCCTGCCAAGAAAACTCCATGGACAAAGACAACAGACATCATGGCTAGTAGCCATTACTATTCTTATCCTCTGCAAATGTGTGCAATCTTGTTCTTTTAAAGCCACTCAGGTTGACAGTGTGGAGAAGTATTTCTTTCTACTGTCCTAAATCTCCCACCATTCAGCTTGAATGGATGAGCCAAGGTTCGTATAGTATTATGACTCAGTATCTAGAACATTCCCAAGCAGAAATATCATGGTTTGGGAGGTGGTTTATGTTCAGTATTATCATCTTCCCTTTTCTTATTTCCTTGTGAACACTGAACTCACTGGTTGCACTATGGCAACTGCCATGCTCATCTTTCTTCAACGTTTTATAAATGGAGATACCTGTGTCTGCCACCTGGTCTCTTGGTAATCTCCATAAAGCAATGATCCTGTCCTTCCTCTTGACCCAGTGGCGATGTGGGCCATTGCTAAGGCAGGCACAAAATTACTCTGATATGCTTTCTTTATATGCTCCCTTCAATTTTGAAAAATGGAAAGTGTGAGTAAGTACTTTAGCCGAAAAGATCAAGCCCTGCATGGTATTAAATGAAGAATACATACCTCATAGCAGTGCCTTTCTTGCCAGTTAAGGAAAATTACTGAATATGTCTTTTGTGCAAAAATCTTTGTAAAAAATGCTCTTTATTCTGACCCATTGTCAATGAACATTCTTCAGTAGTACATAACTGCTTCAGCTAGTTGCCTTATGCATTGTTATTTTTGTTGAACAGCAGCTCAGTCAATCACACCAAAGTTCTACATAAATCTGGAAAAGAAGGAAGTCAATTAAGTCAATTTTTTCATGCATATATTTTAAGCATTTCTCTTTCTCTGCTACTTTGAAAAAGATTGCACACGTTGCTGGATAATTCCTTTCCTCCTTTTAATGTTGTTAATTACTTAACGTGCTAAAGAGAGGGATGCTGTTGGCTGTATTTCTGACACAACAACAAGATGACAGAACCTACTTGAAGATAGTTTTGGTTAGATAAAGTAAACCCTTGCTTAAACAATTCATAGCAATTTGTATTTTATAGTTCAGTCCCCAGTAGATATTAATCAAGATGGTGTGGAAGCAGGATACAGGGCACAACCACAACCATTTCCCCTGAGCTGAAAAGAAATGCAGGCATTTATAACCTCTCCCTGCTATATTACGGTAAAAAGAACTTGTATTAAAAAGTCCCATTCATTTCCAGCCAAGTATATATGTTTGCTCTAAAATATTTTTCAAAGTCTAATCCTATTATTTAAGGAGAGAGAGAGAATTGTCTTTCATTCATAATGACTTTTGGACAGATATGCAGTTAAATAGAATGTATGTGCATCAAAGAGTCAGGATTATGCTCACCAATTTTCTAGTATTGTTTTTATAGATTGGATCTATGCTAGTTTTGTTCTGTGCACACAGGACCCCATTAAAATATGAAGTCTAAAATTAAGATCTCATTCTTGCTTTCATTTTACACAAGGCTGTTTCTTTAGATCACAGAAAGAAATCACCTCATCTTAAAAATTCATTTTAAAAAATGAAGGCATGAGCATTTAATATTTTTTTTAGTTTAGTTTTCTTCCCCATACAGTTTGTGTGTGTTTAAAATAATCTGTGCAGAAATCAGACATCCAAATTATACCTCGAGAAAACAACAACAACAAAGCACCCTTGTAATAAATGCATTTGACTACTGTCATTTGTTGCAGTTTAATGTTGGTAACATTTCCTTTCAAACTGTGGGGGAAGCCAATACAGTACAGTATTACCTCTTCCTATTAAGCTTGCACTATGATCTTAATGAACAGTCATTATAAGATCATATTGCTAAGTAGCACCTTAACTTAGTAATACTAATGCAATTATGGAAGCAGAGGTATCTGTTAAAAAGTAGATACACACATTTGAGTAGGAATGGAAAATGGAAGTGGCTTGCCATGATTATATTACTAAATGCTATGGAGGTTCTAGCAGAGTAACACAATTATGTTCATTCGCTGGTTCTTTATCCATATTAAGCTTAAATTAAGGCTACAAGAAGACTGCTGCTGCAGAGGCTGGTGAGAGGAAGAAGGAGAAGGTTACGCTGGAAATGAAGAAGGAGATCATCCGGAAGCACGATGGTGGAATGCGTGTGACAGACCTCGCCAGGGAGTACGGGAGGAATCCATCAACCATCGGGACCATCCTGAAGATGAGGGAGAAGATCCTTGTGACTGATGTAGCCAAGGGAGTCACCAGGATCGTGAAGAACCGCCCAGCTGTTCTGGAGGAGGTGGAGAAGTTGCTGCTCATCTGGTTAGAAGAGAAGCAGCGTGCAGGGGACACAGTGACTGAGGCCGTCATTTGTGAGAAGGCCAAGGCCTTGCACGCAGACCTCGTCCGGCAACAGCCAGGAACCTCAGGCGAGCCAGAAGTCTTCAAGGCAAGCAGAGGCTGGTTTGACCGGTTCAAGACGAGATCTGGAATCCACAGCGTGGTCAGGCATGGAGAGGCTGCCAGTTCTGATGTTCCTGCGGCTGAAGACTTTGCAGCGGAGTTCCTGGAGGTTGTGACGACGGAGGGTTACGTTCCACAGCAGGTCTTCAACTGCGACGAGACCGGGCTGTTTTGGAAGAGGATGCCCAAAAGGACTTTCATCACTCAGGAGGAGGCCAAGTTGCCTGGCCACAAGCCCATGAAGGACCGTCTGACCCTGTTCTTCTGTGCCAACGCAAGCGGCGACCTGAAGATCAAGCCCCTGCTGGTGTACCACTCAGAGAATCCACAGGCCTTCAAGAAACACAAGGTCGACAAGGAGCAGCTGAATGTCATGTGGCGATCCAACAGTAAGGCTTGGGTCACATGTGTGCTGTTTGTGGACTGGGTCAATCTTGCTTTTGGCCCTGCTGTCAAACAGTACCTGCTGGACAATGACCTGCCGCTGAAGGCTTTGCTTCTGGTGGACAATGCTCCTGCTCATCCTAAAGGCCTTGAGGAGGACTTGTTGGAGGAGTTCAGCTTCATCAACATCATGTTCCTGCCGCCTAACACCACGCCACTGCTCCAGCCGATGGATCAGCAGCTCATCACCAATTTCAAAAAACTCTATACCAAGGAGCTTTTCAGGCGATGCTTCGAAGTGACTGATTGCACCAACATCACCCTGCGGGAATTCTGGAAGGACCACTTCGACATCGTCACCTGCTTGAAGATGATCACCACGGCCTGGGACGGGATCAACCAGAGAAATTTGAATTGCGCTTGGCGCAGCCTGTGGCTGGACTGTGTGGCACCAAGTGACTCTGATGCACCAGAGTCAACAGTGGTGCAGGACATTGTTTCCTTGGGGAGGACCATGGGCCTCGAGGTCACAGAGGAGGACGTCAGCGAGCTGGTGGAGGAGCACGACCGCGAGCTGACCACCCAGGAGCTGGTCGAACTGCAGGCAGAGGCTGCGCAGGAGCAGGCCTCACTGGAAGAGGAGGAAGCAACTAAGGAACGGCTGTCCTCCAAAGAACTGAGGGACATTTGCCAGAAGTGGAAAGATGTGCAGGCTTTTGCACAGCGGCACCACCCTGACAAGGACCTGACATGTGACCTTGCGAACACTTTTGATACGAGGGTCATGTCATCTTTCAGGGAGGTGCTGAAAAGGCGGATGAAGCAGCAGACCATGGACAAGTTCTTCAGCAAGAAGCAAAGAGTGGAAGAGAAACCTTCTTCGAGTTGTCCCCCAGAGTCTTAGAAAATGTATGTACAGTACTGTACACTTTGGTGATTTTTAAATGTTTTTCTGTCATGTTTAGAAACTTAAATTATTGTTCCTTCAATTTTTGAAATGCTCTTTACAGTATGTGTGACTTTAAAGAGCACTTAATAAACTCTTTTTGTACCAAATTTGGCTTTGTTTGGACTTTTTTTGACCATAGGAACGCATTAATTGATTTTCAATGCATTCCTATGGGAATCCGTGCTTCGCAAGACGAAAAATTCGCAAGACGAAAAAACTCGCAGAACGAATTAATTTCGTCTTGCGAGGCACCACTGTACATCCTAAGTACTTGTTCTCAATGGATTTGATTCGATATTGGAAACGCATACAAATGATTTCACATGTCTTGCTGCCTTTTAGTGAGCTGAATGATGCTTGACTGAATGAAAGTTTACCACAGGTTTTCTAATCTGAAAAACATGAAAAAGAAAACCCACACCTTAATAATAAGTTCATATTAAGATGTGAAATGGTTATGCAGTATACTGTTAGATGCCACCACAGTCTCAGAGTAGTGCTACAATCCAGGCACTTACCCAGGGTTCATGTTTCCTTTAGAATGAGGTACTGCAGAGAGTAAATTTCCATCTTACTGTCAGGTCAAGTAACTATGTGCAGGATTCCAGCCTCAAAAGCCTAGTTATGAGTTTTCTTACCCTGAAATTAAAGGGGTCGCAAAGTGCCCCAGATTAATTGATGTGTAAATGGAGATGTCAATTTGTGAAACAAGCAAAAGAAATATCAAGGAAACAGAAACCAAAACACTGCCAAAATATCGAGCCCCTTGAAGATACCAAGTGATTTATTCAAAGCAAACTGCTCTTCTTGTAGGAGGCTAGGGCTCACTAATGACTTCTCAGGAGAATGGAATAAGCTAAATGGGGAATCCTTTTAGACCAGCCAGTAGTAAATTAGTTGTACCAGGATCATAATAGAGACTACATAGAATAGTCAGTACTTGGCTAATTACCTTTCAGAATGAAGGTCATGTTGGAATTCACTTGCAAAGAATGATCATTAGGAAGTGTTGCTGAATTAAAAAAGAAAAAAAATCACCCTTGCTATTTAAAGAGTTTTGATGCATGGGCTTTGCTCCCACAATTTATGTGGGGTGCTGAGGGGTGGGTGCACAAGCCACAACACCTTTGCCAATTCTCATGCCACTCTCTAAGTTGCAGATTACGGGAGCTATGGCATCCAAATCAGAGGCAGATGTAAACCTTACATTGTGCTTTGTCAAAGAGGCATTCTGGCTTACATTTTTGGTTGTGTGCTTAGCTGCAGAGCCCCCCAACCATGGCATGCCCAACTACTGAGAGGTAAATGAATAGATGCCACAACTGTCTGGGATTTGAAATGGCCACAACTTTATTGATTTCAGATGTAGGAAGCCTTGGCATAGGCATTGGGCATGTATCCCTCTCAGCCGCATGCTGGGAACTGAGGCATGACAGGGTCAATTCAGGGGTGGGTCCATCACAAAATGCAGGTTTATGCAGATGTCCCCCAAATGCTGAGGGAAGCTCTATGGCCCACTAGCCCTCCGCAACTGGCACTTTGGACAGAGACTTCCCTCCAGACCCCTCTAACGGGGTACACTGTTATTGCCGCCGCAGAGAACAGGGGGTGGGCAAGTCACCACTTCGCCACACCCCAGTTGAATGAAAGACTGTAGGATTCCGTCCAAGGCCTAAACTGCCAAAGTTGTGACTAGTACTATGGGGAAGGTGAAACCCGCAGCGCAGGGAAAATTCCTTCCCGGCCCCAAACACGGTGACCGGCAACAGACCACAGCAAAGCCCTCCTAGCTGAAAAGGAAATGGTTAGAGCAGAAAAAGGCTATTAATGAAGGGAGGGAAAGTGTGGGTGACGCTCCCGGCCAACTGGGTGTTGCGTTTGGAGGTCTACTGGGCTAAATAGATGGCGGGTGGACTTGAGGGAATGCTGCCTCCCTCAGATCCATTCACCATGCCCCCCCCGGCAGCTACCATGGATTGCCCATTTGAAAGGATGGGTTTTGGCGGGAATGCGTGAGCCTCTGCGGCAGCTGAGGGGGACAGGGAGACAGAGAAAGATGGTGTGGCGTGCCTGAGGGGAGAGAAGGCATCATGTTGAACCAAGTTGAACCAATTTTCAAGTGGCCATTCCAAACATTCTTTGTACCACTCCGCCTTAGAAATAATAGCAGCAAAATAATATTTCTTTATATCACCAAAAATAAAATATTGTGCTTTTTAACCTGTTCATAAATGATCTAGCATTAGGAGTGAAAAGTGAGGTGGCCCAGTTTGCTGAGGTGCCAAATTGTTCAGGGTAGTGAAAACGAAAAGGGACTGTGAAGAGAAAGATCTCTTCAAACTGAGTGAATGGGTACTAAAATAGCCAGTTAGGAAAGGAATTGAAACTAATGCCACTGTACAATGTCAATAAACAAATGCAAATCTCTACAAATCTCTTGGTGTCACCACATTTGGATTGCTGTGTACAGTTCTTGTCACTTTACCTCTAAAAGGGTATTGTAGAGTTGGGAAAAGGTTCAGAAAAAGGAAACCAGAATGATCAAGGGAATGGAGCAACTCCCCTAGGAAGAAAGGTTGCAGCATTTGGGGCTTTTCAGTTTAGAGATTTTTTCATTAATTTATGTATTAAACTCTTAACACTGTAAATGAGAGTGATTTTCACATCCAAACCTGCAAGGCTGGGTGACTTTAGCACATTAGCTACATAAAATCCTTTTTGCAAAGAGATGAATAAGTTGCAGTTTCTCTACTGTCACCTTAACATTGTAAAATCCCACAATTGTTTTGTTCCCAAGAACATTGCATACAGTGCACATTTGCTTTCAAGCTTGCATTCCCATCCCCTAGTAGTGCTCTTCAATTATGATTTATTTTTTGCATAACTTCAAGCAAGAATCAAGCACTAGGCTGAATGATGTCCCACTCCAACATTTCACACCTGAAAAACAGAAAGACTTTAGTGCGCTTGTAATGTATTGTCACTATTCTCACACCAAAGGGGATCTCTGCCTTAGTATTCTTCCCCCACCTCCCTACTTGTTCATTTCACCTGCAATAGCCTGCCCTGCAGGATTTTTAGGAAGCTTTTTTGGCAATTCCCTCCTTAAAAAATTCAAAACTTTAGGATGTACCAAATTCATCCAACTTGGGTTGATCTGGGATTCAGCAGGAGCAAGTTGAGGCAACTCTGAATCACTCAAGGTCAGATCAGGTCCACCTGGAATGAGCCGGGACTGTCAAAAGGAGTGGGGGGGAGATATCTGCCTGTGTGTGTCCCCTTCTTTTCCCCAACCACGTGTCAATTTGGGCTTTTAATTAGGACCCCTGATTCAGTTTGGGGCCCAGATCCAGGTTAAAGCAGCCCTGCATCTTCCTGCATCAGACTGGATCAGGGCTGTTCAGAAACACTGGCTTGGGCCCCAAATTAGGTTGGGGGCACCATTAAGAACAATTGGACACTCTTATCCTTAGGTGTTTGGGATGTTGGTTTATTCTGAGTCCATTCAATGGTCCGCCTAGTTCAGTATTGTCTATACTATTTGGCCACAAGTCTCAAGTATTTTAGGCAGGGGATATTCCCAGATTGACCTGGAGATGCCAGAGATGGAACCTAGGCCTTCTGCATGCAAAGCAGATGTTCTACCAGTGAACTTCAGTCCTTCCTTCAAAATGTTAGATTCCAGTTAAGAGGTTTTTATTTGTTGTGGGTGTTTTTTCAGCACCCCAAACCTAGGAGCTTCGAGGAAGACATTCCTCTTTGAGACTCACAGTATGATGAGCAGATAATACATTGCCTGCATGTCCTTGTGAGGAAGCCAAACAATGCAGCACTCATCACAGGTCAATGTCTTCCTTGCCAGTGAATTGGCATGTGGGAAAGGCTTTATGCCTTCTCTGCAAGCAGAATCTAAGTGGTGTGGAGAAAGTGTGGATCTGGTCTCTTGGCAGTGGCATGGGTGCTGTGTACTGGGGTGGTGAGGGGTGTGAAGCAGGGTGGCAGTGAGATTGGGTGCCAGTTCACCCAAACTTCCCTAACCATACTGCCCCCTGCAGTGCCTTTTAATCATGTGGCAATGCTGTGTCTCCCTGCTGGCCATTCCTGGTGGTGGTGGTGGTGGTGTGTGTGTGTGTGTGTGTGTGTAGAAGAGAGTGGTGCTGTGAGCAGGGCTTTGTGTTTATATGTGTGTAAGACAGTGAAAGTAATAAACTTATTCTGTAAAACTCTATCCAACCTGTATTTGCAATTTATTAATGCTGTGATTAATGCCCCCTCCCCGCCCAGTCTTCTTTTCAAACTCATCAGAACATGGAACGTCCGGGTTGACGCCTCCGGTAATGGCGGAGCTCCTCCGATCGGGAGGAACTTGCTCCGTGAAAAGCAGGGTCTGACCGTCACGGCGAAGGCGGAGACCCACAGAAATCACAGGCGGGAGAAGCCTGTGAACTTGGGATTCGGCTGGCACCTCTTGCGCCTCCCCTACTCGCGGGGAAACCCTGTTTTGGGGATCCGGAGCGACGTGGGGTGAGTGGCACGGTGCTTTGAATTGACTGCTTCTTTCACGGAGTGAAGCCGCATTGCTGTTGCCAGAGAGCGCTGACTTTTTCCTGTGGACAATTGGACTTTAAACAACTACCCGTGAGTAGACTGGAAAATTTGGATCTTCAAATATTCTAATTTGGCAAAGTAGCGGGAAGGCTCTAAACAGGAAGTCCGCCTCCCGTTTTTGTAAATAGAATGAAGCAAAGGCGTTACAAACTAAAGTCTCTGAAAGTTTTTGGATAAAGGATTAAAATTCCACTGGATATCAAACCCCCTTTGGAAGCAGGAGAAGAGGGGGGAAGTCGTGGACCTAGGGAGAACCTGCAGGAGAGAGGGAAAAGTAAACTACCACTGCTCTGAACCTGGGGACGGTCTGCCTGATGACGTTTGGGGAAGGTTCACTGACAGAACGGATTTGACAGATACTTAAAATTAGAAAGATATTGTTTCCATTGATCTCTTCTGAGTTTATTAAAGGGTGAAAAATAACTGAAAATCGAAACTGTTTCTGTGACTGAAAGAACTGATACAATTTGAAACTGCTTCCCTCTAGAGGGAGCATGTGAAACTGTTACAGGAGTGTAACAGGGTAAACTCCAGCTGCAAGATAAAATTTCTGAGAATCAGAGATTGACCTTGGACTATTCAAAATGCTGATAGGGGAAGGTATTGTGACTGCATTATTCAAAATAAATCATTCACTTGAACAGCTGCACAAAAATGTAGATGACATGATATTCAAACTTGACAGCCGGGAACAGAAAGTGACTAACTCGAATCAAAAAGCAAGCAACAACATGGACTTGGTACAGGAAAATATCTTGGCAAGACAAATGGTGGAGGAAAAGGAGAAAGATGCCGTTGTGAAACTTAAAGTAACTCAAGAAGGATCCTCAGTTCTACAGAGGCAAATCGAGGATTACAAATGGAGGCCCTGCATGATTGATTTTAGCAAAAACCAGAGCTTGAGGATGGGACCCTGGCTTGGACTGAAGAACAAAAGTTGGAAAGACCCCTTCATCCAGGGATTAACTGACATCTGGGACATGGGTTGGGGCCTGGAGGAGCTTGAAGCTGTGGGGGCCTATGGACTTGGAGGAATCCTGAAATACATTCTGAAATACCCTATGGACCTTAGTTTCAAGTATGGAAATTTGGCTGAGCTGTTCAGAAGGAACAAAAGTTATGTTTGGTTGGAGTTTTCCCGAGATTTGCTCCTGAGCATCAAAGAATATGAAGAAGATCTGCAGAAGGGACTTGGAAAAGAATTAAGAGCCTCGGACATAAGATCTCCAGGCTGATGGAATATATGGATTTGACGGAAAGGACTGGCAGAATCCGAAACCGGGGAGAGGACAGGGTGGAGGAAGATTGGGAAGCTAAAGCTTTATTTAGAAATTTTGCAAAATTAATGACTGTTAGAAAAATCGTGGAATGTTATTATATGGATTTAGTAGAAATGTTAGAAGAAGTTAAGAATAGATAAGTAATTTAGTTTTAAAGGGAAGTAAGGTTAAAAAATATGTTATTTACAAGACGATAAAAAACAGAGAAAGATGGAAAGGATTTGCTGAAATAATTAGAAGAATGGGAATACAAAAAGGGAGATGTGAGGAAGTCGAGGAAACAAGGAAATGAAGGATAGAATATGGAAAAGGAGAGATGTATTTTAAACTGTTTTGTTTAGATTTATTTATGTGTTTAGCTTAATGGGATTGGGTTGGGGTTTATATTATTTGTATACTGTATTGTATTGTGGTGTTTTTTTCACTTTTCCCCCTCTTTCTTCGTTTGTCTTTAAATTTTCTCTTTTCTTCTTTTTCTGTAATCTTTAAAAGCAATAAATATTATTTAAAAAAAACCTCATCAGAACATATACATCTATGTCAGGGCTTGGCAGACATTTTCCGCCTGAGAATTCCTTTTCTTTCTCCTCACGCCTTCCGTCTCTCTTTTACACTGGAAGCTGAACAGGCCTCCAGCCATGTTACCACCTGTTAGGGAAAAGGTTCGGAGCTGCAGAACAACACACATTATCTGAAAATTACTCTATGGTGAGTACTTTCTTTCATCTGGCACTATGATCGATTCAAATGGGGGAGGCTGGAAGAGAGCATTTCTGCTTAAATGAAAGATTTTGGTTCCTGGGTTCCAATTAGCACATGCACCCCTGAGACATATGACATTAAATGGGCTAGATGAAATAGTTGTACTTTGGCTGGCAACTGGAAGTCGGCATCTCTAATTCATTTCATAGATTTTTGCTTGCAGCAGTAAGCTCTGCCTATGTTGTTGTGTATGTGCACCTGTTAAATAGGGGGTTTGCTTTGAGGATAACAATCAAAAAGTAGAAGTGGGGAGCTCCATTCAGTCCCCCCTCCACATCCCAGAAAGGTGATCAGCCCTTTCATAGCTGAGTATAATGGTTATCCGTTTCACAAGTATATGTGCTGATCTAATTGTAGGAGGGACTTTATCAAACATTTTGCTCATCAAGAGTCTGATGAATGGGATAGCTTTGGTTTCTCTCTTTTTCTTAATTTCTCAGTTCATCCCATTTCCACTTCAATTTCCATTTTTTTCTTTAAAAGGTCTGCATGAATATTTGAATGCCTTTACATCCACATTCCTCCTAATATGTGCATTTTCTATATGTAATGTTGCCCAGTGCACACTTTTTTTAGGGGGTGGGGTCAAGGAAATTTACCTAGTGTAACTTTTATATGCTATTTCCACTAATGTTTGCATTTTTGTGTATGCTTTCTGTTTGAACTGCATCTCAAAAATTTGGAGAAGTGCACATTTTGAAGGATTGCAGTTTTTCAGTTCATTCATTGGTTCCAGAAATGCAAATTAGGTAAATTCACACTAAAGTGCAAACTGAACAAAATTATCCCCCATCCTTCTGTCCATCAACACCTACATATGAAGCATATGTATGACAAGCAGTCTCTTAAGGATCACCATTTCCAGACTGAAATGATCACTTTTAACTTCTCTCTCATTTGTGTGATTGATTGTCCCCCCTCAGCAAAACTACATTAATAAGATATCATTAAAAAATGCTGGCTTAGCTGGGCAAACTCCATTTTTCTATCATGTTTGCATTATTTGTTCCAAGAATATAATTCTTGAAATTCAGTACACAAGAAGACCATAGCTCAGTCATTTAAAAATCTGATTTACATGCAGAAAGTCCCAGATTCAATCCCTGGGACATCTCCAGATAGGAATGGGAGAGACTCCTGTGTGAAACTCTGGAGAGCTACTGGCTATTAATGTAGACAGTACTGAGCTGGTTGGACCAACAGTTTGACTCAGCATACGTCAACTTTCCATGTTCTTAACCCAGGCATGACCCTGGTCAAAAGTTTCCGCCTCCAGTCAGAAGCCTAATCCCAGATACATGCCCAGTGCCTGAACCAAAGCCTACCTACACCAGTAATCAATGAAGTTGTGGCCAATTTTTAATCCCATAAATTTGCCGCAACAATTTGTAAACCTGTCAATATCTCAGTCTTCCATCCATGGGGAGCATGCTGTGCATGGGTCCGCAATGATGTCAACATTAAATGGTGTCTTCAACCAGCATTCAAAATTCATACAGCAATCAAGTCTTCCAAAAAGATCTATGTTGGTTTGATGAACGCTGTTCTTAGGGATTATTGTCTATATAAGAAAAGAAAAAAATACAACTCATCCATCAATAGTTGAGACCAATTCTGTTCATCCATCAGGCACCCAAACTCAGTCAATTTGTCCCTTGAAGCAAAATCCCATCCCCTTGTGTAGCACTGAGCAAATGAGTTATGATTCTTCCATATATGAGCAATTGCTAAATGTGCTGCCAACAGCGACAAAACATACTATATCCTAAGTCACTAATTCACACCCTCAAAATAAAGTAAGAATTGCTGAATGGTTTTCCTGTCAATCTTTTCATTCCCAGAAAGTCTTTAGCTCATCCACATTATTGCCCTGTCTCCCATAGGCCATCCTTCTCCTTGACTGACCTAACACCAGAAGGCAAGGAGGACATGAGAGGGAGCAGCAATTGCCACCTTCTATTTCTATCAAAGAAGATGTATGTGTCTCTGAATCTGGAATTACTGTTATCTTCTGAAGTATTTCCACCCCAACCACCACACACACACACACACACACACACACACACACACAATGCCCCAAATAAGTTTGTCTCTGTTTACAGTGAAAAAGATATGATGGCCAAAGAGATTTGCCTCAGGGAGCTTTCAGACTAGCTGTTTATTGGGCATTCATCTCAATATGTTCATGCAGAGGTTACATGACTTTGACAGCTAGTGGTTGTTATCCCACACTTTGCAAGAAAGAAAAGAAGAAGTGATGAGATAATCTGAACGTTGCAAAATGCAGCAGTTAGGTTGCTTTCCAGGGTGACCTACCAATCATCAGCATATATCACCGCTGCAGAAAGAATTGCACCGTCTGCCTATATGCAGCCGGGCCAAGTTTAAGGACTTGATCTTAGTTTATAAAGCTCTGAAAAACTTAGGACCAGGTTATCTTTGTGGGCTTCTTGCCACAGAGGCTCATGTCTAATCTTAACATCCAGCAGATGAGGCCTTGCTAGTGGTGCCATATGTTAAGCGTAAAGCTTCAGGCAATAGGGGCTGATTGCACCAACTTTGTGGAACTCTATTCTGTTGACAGTTAGATAGGCAATGATTCCCTGTTTGCTGATGCCTATGGAAGCCTTTTTTATTTACTCAGGCTCTTGTCTGCTGGATCGTTGTTAGTTTTGCCTGTGGCAGCTGACACTATTTATAATGAAGAGAGTTTATGTGTTGCCTAGCTTTGTCACGATGCTTTCAATGCATTTGTATATTTTGTTCACGGCTGTGGAAGTTTTATAAACAAGTGGTCTATACATTTGCATATAGATAGATAGATAGATAGATAGATAGATTCTTTATTGTCATTACACACGTGCAACATTGCACAAGTGCAACGAAATTGGATGCCATCCCTTAAAAACAACAAAAGCAAAACAACAACAACAACCCACAAACCACATTCCAGCCACACCACATGAATAACCACATGAATAAAAATGAAATTGTATCTAGGCTCCTGTAGTATACAAATTCTGTGACCTGCAATCATCACATAAAAAAAGGAATAAGTAACATAGCTTGTTTTATATATTGGTGGGGACTTGCAACAAAATAGCTCAATGTGGAGTGCTTCTGTTAAGGCTGTTTACATAATTTCAATTTGCCTTCCCCGCAATTCTCTCCCCTCTCCCCACAACAGTTAGTCAATATGCCATGCCATTGACCATTGAAGTCTGGGGTATGTGTGTGTTGAAAACAATGGTGCTCAGTCTCATGTACCCTGAAATGTTTGATTTCTCATTTGATTTCTATTGGCAGCCCCCCCACTTTGTCTTTGAGAAAATTTTAAAATAGCTTCTCAGTGTGAACTAGGAAACAACCTATCCAGACAAAGAGATTGTTTTTTCTACCCTTTCTATATTTCTTTCCAGCAACTCCATTCAATTTCTCCTTCTACCCAGCTGATACCCAAAAGATAGCTCAGTTGGTTACAGCTTAGTCCTGATAACGCCAAGGTTGCAGGTTCAATCCACATATGGGACAGCTGCATATTCCTACATTGCAGGGGGTTGGCATAGATGATCCTCAGGGTCCCTTCCAACTCTACAGTTCTATGATTCTGTTTTTTCTCAATATATCAATAATCTATTCTATGCCATTAGGTTCCTATGGGTCTGTGGGTCTGTTTGGTGTGTCCCCCCCTCGCCTGCCCCTTAAGGTTTTTTTCTAAGGTTCATTTTTTAAGAATTGGTAAACCTCCCCAAGGCTGCTTATAAATCTGTTTTGTGGGTGGGGCTTTTTTGGCTCACACACATGGGATGACCTGAATCAGTGTTATAAGGGATCATGATTATGAGTGTGTGTGTATGTAAAATTAATGGAATTTGAAATATGTCTTGATGAATTGACAGTTTTATAGGAACCCTATAACAATTAATTAACATTTAAATAAATGAAAAAAATAACAGCCCATTAGTCATTTGATGAAACTGGCCCTTATTCAAAGCAATTTAGTAATGATTAGGACAGCCAATTCAGCTAATAAAACTGCAAGATGATAGATGAAATTTATTGGTAATTTAATAAAACCAGAGGGATAACATGTGTGTATCCCAAATATTATGGACTGAAAAGTTGCAATCTAGTATTTCTCATGTTTTATTTTGCAGTGTTTTCATTTGCTTTAAATTGTGTATATTGTGTGTGTATGTGTGTGTTTCTGTTTTAAAAGCTGCTTTGAGATCCAGAAGAGGTGAAAAGTAGTGTATAAATGTTTAAACAAATACACATTAACTTTGCAAAACAAATCATAAAACGATTCCCCCTTTAGAAAAATAATCATATTACTGTTCTGTGACATTATTCTGCTTTCAAACACATGGCATGCCTGTAGAAGGTTAGTCCATTGGGTGCCATGCCTACTGCCAGACATGTAGTCCTCAAGAACCTTGAAAGGCAGGCAGAGGCCCCTGAACCCAATGCTGAGGATACACTTCAGGGACCCTCTGACACCTGATAAAGAATCTCTCAAACTGTCAGGGGAAGAAGTGGAGCCTCCACCATCACAGGTGCTGGCGCCAAAAGCTTTGCATCCATGCTGAAGAACGATGATACAATATACATCCACAGATCCAGCAATTCCTAATATGTCTTCACTGCTGGCAGCTGTAGATGCTGTGTGAGTAAGATATTCAGAGAATATAAAGCCTCCTTCATAAGCCTTGCAATTGTTGGAAACAACACGGGGTCTGCTTCTAGGTCTCCCCACCTTTGCTGAACTCCCGGTGATACTGAGTTTGGACTGTTTCCTGGCCTTGTTTTTGGATCGTGTTTTAAATACAACCCGGAGCCACTATAATTCCCAATAGCCACAGCTAGCACAGCTAACAGAATCTATAGCCTAGAACATTTAGGGGATGGCATGGTGAAGAAAGATGATGTAGAGTAAGCAAACTTTCCAGATACAGGCAACTCCCAATTTATGCAGGAGTTACATTCCAATATGCGCAGTCATGCACATATTGGCCTTGCCTATAACGGTTACTGTCTGTATACAGATGCCACCAAAGCAGTGAGTGAGAGAAACAGCCCTTTGTTAGTTTCTAAATGGCATCCCTGAAAAGGAAGAGTTGGAAGGAATCATTTGAGAATTTTAGTCATGAGGGTCTTGCAATAGTTCTGAAGAATAAAGCTTTTGAGGAGGGATGTAAAGGTGACTAGAGTTCATGGACAGAAAAGGGGCACGGTTCATTCAATAAGGGACTTCTACACAACAATGTGAGATTCTAAAACAGAATTTTCTAGACTTTGCCTTAGTGGTACTAGTGAGTGAATGAGCTGTTTGTTTGCTGGTTCAAGGATTGTGATTTTAAGGTGCAGATGGTTGAATTGACTATAACAGCCGTTTACTGCTCCTGCACTCTCCAGAGCTTTAAGTTCAAATTGCACCTATAAAAATGGGTAATTAGTCCTTTCTGCTTTATAACTGTTAGGGGGAAAGGAGCAGTTTCTGTTAACTACCACCTCGACACCACTCCACCTTAAATATCATAGGTTCCAATCCTTTCCTTGGGCCTTCAAATACCAAATAGAGTATTCAAGAGAAAGTAGAAAATGTCACCTTCCCAAATATTATGAAATGTTAATTATGTCTTTTCACTTTAATTTATCAGGGGAATTAAATGAAAGATATTAATATCATTCTTAGGAAATTATGTGGCGGAGACAAGGTTAATTCCAGTATCATCTGTACTAATAAAAGAAATAGGACATGGAAGAAAGCAAAATTAATGTGCAATGGAATTGTTAACAGCATGTGCTCTTTCAGTAATTACCAATATGCATATTTTTATTACTGTTCTAAGTTTTAACAGTTTGTAACTAGAAGCTTAAGTTTCCAAACTCAGTGTCTGTTTATAGATGCCCCCTGACGCTATCCTTCAGGGTTCAGTCAGCTGAGGCCACAGCACAATATGAACTTGATTCAACACTTCAGCACTAAATATGAGAGGTCTTTTGCTGGTGCTGAGGATCTTACTGCCAGATATCATGATCTTAAATAACCTGGCTCAAATGTGTTGTGGAAAATTTATTTCTTAAAAAGGAGTATTTTTAAAATAAAAATGAGGCTTTAATATAGGAAAGGATGTGGCTGTTTAGACTAACGGTCTGCTGTAAGCACATGTTTTACTCAGAGGACCTTGCCATTTCATTTACTTTGGTGATCAACTTTAAACATTCCACAGGCAACTGGAAGCTTGAAAGAACTAATACTCATCAGTTAAATAACTAATTCACTAATATACATGCCTAATTGAATATGTATTTCTCCCAAGAATGGTATACAGGAGTTACAGAAGAGAGCACTGTGTGGTTGGCAGTTCCACTCACCTAGCAGGTCAGAAGTCAGTTTCCCTTTAAATTAGCTTGGAAACCTGCACTTTTCTTTCAGTTTTTTTTTAAAACAACAGCAGTGCTTGCAGCATTACAATCTTTACAAAGCTATTATGGACACATGAATAATGCCATTCAGAAGTTTGGCCATCTGCTTTCCGAGTTTGTGTCAGATAAGCAGCAGGAGCAGAGAAAAATGTGAGACACGCTGATTCAGTGATAGAGGCTGCAAGGTGTTGTTTATATCATTGCCTGAAAAATAAATAAAGCTTCATAACATATGCCAGAAACTATTTTCCCATTTGGGTGTGTAAAGGCATTGCAATTGTATCTCCAGTACTGGCATCACCACAGCTTACCTGAATGAGGCTGGACTGGTGGGAAAGCGGCAGCAAGGTCTGTGCTTTGTGGCCACACCCGTAGGAGGGCCGGCTTAACTTTCCTCATGTGCCCACATAACCCTGACCATGCTGTGTCATGCCAGTTCAATTCAGGTAAGCTGCAGCAACCTCAGAGCTGAGACTGCAGCTGTGTCCCACCACATGGGGCCTCCATGCAGAATCTCTGTGTGATGACCAATGCATGGAATTCCTTTAACCTGTTGTAGTCTCCCTCTAGACCCGTGGTTCCCAACAGGGGGGCAATCTGATTTTTAAGGGAGGCAATTTGAGAATGAGTTATTAACAGTTAAAGGCCTTTTGGCTTCCTCCATGTGAATAGGAGTTCACTTTTTGAATAATAAGAATTATATGTCACGGGGTGGGGGCATCAGGATTTTAGAGATGCTTAGGTGGGGTATGGCCAAAAAAAGGTTGGGAACCACTGCTCTAGACCTTCTCAGAACTTCTTTCACGTGATATAACTAGATATAGGAATAAGATCAGAGGGACTTAATATCATGATTTTATTTTTTTTCTGGGGGAGGAATTCAAATATCCAAAACAGGGGGGGAAATGGAAAAGAAAGAAGGAAGTGTAGTCAAGAGATGAAGCCCTTTTGCGAGTCAAGTACTTGCAGATGGCGCTCTCTTTTCAGACTTCACATACTACATTGCATGAAAAGATTAGTAAAAACATATTCATTAAAGTACTAATGTGAACATATGGACAAAATTCAAAGTCTTGTGAGTGAATTTTGCAAGTGTTGAAATAAACGCAAACTGCTGAGATTAGAACAAAAATATTTTGCATTCAGGAGATGGCAAGTGGGCTTTTCAATGAAAATGAATGTATAATATAATCTCTGCTGGAAAATCTAGATATTTTAGGTGCTTATCAAGCCCTCCTGTTTCATGCTGCAGGGGTAGGGCAACCAGGGATATGTGACCTAGGAAAAGGATACATAGTTGGATTGGCATTCAATCTTGAACTGTGCTTTTTTTTCTAGAAAAAAAAGTACTCACCATGAGCATTGAGGACCACCAATGTGGTGCCCGGTGCACTCCCCTGAGGAGGTGTTTGCACAGGGGGGTTGCCAACTGTGGGGGGCGCCCAGGGCGGCAGTGCCTCTTTGCAATAGCAACTTCAGGTGCTCACCCGGTTCCTTTGTATGCTGTGTTTCCAAGGGGTTGTACCCTGCAAGAGCCAGGTAAGGAATCGAAGTAGAGTTGCCTTGGCACCCAGACATGGCATCTGCTTGGCCATGGAGCAGGTGGAGCAGGTGCAGGGCTGGTGACGGGTCCTCTCCTTGTGGCTCACAAAGAGTGGGGTGGGGTGGGGCAGCAGGCAGCATGGCAGGGTGATTGGTGCAAAGTTTGGGGGTTCATTTTTAGAGTGATTGCCTTCAACTCAGAATTTGTGCCCATTTTGTTCTTTGAATGCTCTTACTGGTTACAGTACAGTTCCTAGATACCACAGGGATGAGCAGATTTCTTCACGTTATTATATCCACTTCGTTGTGCCTTGGATTCTGCTCTAGTTATCTTCTGACCAGACAAGAGAATTTCTGAAGGTTGACAATGGTGTATGTGTGTGTATGTGTAGATTGCAATCTTAAGGCTTAGAGTGGTGGAGAACCAAAGAAAGTTTGTCTACTTAATCCAAGGGTCACCAACCATTGGAGCCAGTGGGCTCACTTGGAATTTTGTGAAATTTTGTCATTCAAAGTAAATAAAGAAAAAGTATGTATGTTCTTATGTTTGTGCTTACAAGGAAGAAGCCATGTTTCCTTTACATTTACAAGTGTTATTCCATTTACAATAGAATATTTGATATCTATAATGAATCTCATAATAGCTTTCAACAAGACTACATTTTCTTTCTATTCTTTTTTTTTTTGGCCTTTCTTCATCAGAACTGTAGAGCACTGCAGTTTTTAATTTCTGCTGGGGGGGGGGAATCATTTGAATTATTTAATTATGTACTCCTTGCCCTAAGGATTTACTTTAATGCAATGACTTAAGTTCTTCCTCTTTGAGTTCATTTATCATTTTTTATAGTTCAGATTCTTGAAATACAAATGCAGAAACTGTTACAAATTCAGATAAATTCAGAGTTAGATGAGCCGAAGATGCCTACAAAAAGTAAATAAATAAACCAAACCTTAAATCTTGACCCTGCCTGTTAAATAGGAAGTAAATGTCTGACATTTTGGGCAAAATACTGTATTTTGGATTATCAAAAGGGTAATTAACCCTGCATGTGAAATCCTCACCCAACACCCCAGGCTGCAATGTTAAGACAGACTGATGCATAAGCAATGACTTTGGCTAGACCTAGTTGATGCTCCTCATTGAAGACCTGCTGTTGAAGCATCTGGTGCTTATTATTCTACTGCTAAACAGCCACTTGGGAGGCAATGACTTAGTCAGAAGAACCAGATTACTCATTCAATTATGGATAGACCATAATGTCCTATGGCAGCTTTGCTACAGTTCTGTCTCAAGACCCAAAGAATTTTATCGACATTATTTCCATGTGGCCGCAGATTGCCAGAGGTTTAATCACACGTGGCATGCAATCATTTACATTATTAGCATTCAAAATGGCATTTGGAGCTTACACCAAATTTGTACTGATGCTAACTAGAGACTTTGATGAAAGTGCTCCTGAATTATGGTGGTTCCAATTAAGAGGACTCATTAAGGAGAGATGATTGTGCCTGTGCTACCCAGAATGTTTGCAAACCAGCAGGCAAACATGTCCAACTCAAGAGTAATGAACCACATTGTAATTTCTAAACTAAGATGGATTACTTATGAACTTTAGAAAATGGAGGGCCATAGGTTCTCTAGCCCTACCCATTGCTAATAATATTCAAACTAAAGCGAGGGATATGTGCGATAAGCAACATATTTAGAACTTAGTGGTGGTCACAATATGATTCGTGTGAAATTAAATAAATTCTGTAGCTGTTAGATGGTAGGGAAGGGGGAGGGTTCACTTTGTGTAAAATTATGTATTGCTAAGGGGAATCTGGAAGTCTTCCTTAATTGTAGAACTGCAGGAAGCAGAAGACTAGCAGGAGTTAAGCCTACACTCGAGTAGGACCCTGGCAGAGACACATGCCCGACTGGCATGATCCCTCCTTCCTGGTCAGTTGGGAGCTTCATAATGTTACTTCAGCCCGAACATCACAGCGACCGATGCCAACCAACACCGGCACACTTAGGGATCCACAGAGTTTGTGAATCTCGTGTGACAGACCTCAGCAACTCAGCATTATGGCTAATCTACTTTATTTACATATAAACACACATGGAGCACTGCAACATGGCTCCCTCTCACTCTAGTATCAGACAGCAAAGAGAGAAAGAGCAAAGGACAATAGTCCCACTTCACGGAACACAGTAACACAAACATCCTGTCTCTGTCACTTCCCATTCTGTGGAGTCAAAACATATACCGTCATGTGAAAGACAACAATCCCATGACTGCAATCACGGAGCAGGAATTCTAACAGCCCACACTTGCTTTGCTGTTCCTATCAGGTCCTGTTGGATGATAGATTATGGTTACCAGATTTTTTTTCAATGAAGCCTGGCTCCAGGATGCTGAGGCTGCCGCTGCTGCTGCCACATTTCCCGGGAACATTTAATAAAATCTGGGGATGGAATTTGTCCAGGGACATATTTGCAAATCCAGGGACTGTCCCCAGGAACTGGGGACATCTGGTAAGCCTACACTACACAAGCCAAGAGCCCAACAGTCCTACCTGAAATAAGTCAGCAGCTTAATTTACTGGCTTGGCTGTGCAAATATACAAGCGATACTTGAATGCATTTGGAAGAACAGGTCTCCACAAAGGTGTTCCTCTGATGAAGGAAGACCAGGGCCAGCTCAGTAACTTTTTCTGCCTGAGGCAAGATGGCACCCTCCACCAAGGTGCGTACAGAAACCAACTGGACTAACAGGTGAATCATACCCCAGTTCTGGTGAAAGTACAATTTCTTGCAGTACATTTTAGGGCAGCAGGTTGGCAGAGGGGGTACAAAGCAGGCCATGTGGCTCTCACTGCTCTGTTCCCTCCCCACCCCTCAGTATCTGCCACCTGAGGCAGCTGCCTCACTTGCCTCATCATAGGGCCAGCCCTGAGAAAGACCACCAGCCACACATTGCAGTTTGCCCAGGGCAATTGCTGCCTGGAAGCAAGACCAGAAAGCTTATCAAGTCCCCTGGTGAGCTACTACAGTGGTACCTCGGGTTACATATGCTTCAGGTTACACACTCCGCTAAACCAGAAATAGTGCTTCAGGTTAAGAACTTTGCTTCTGGATAAGAACAGAAATCGGGATCTGGCGGCACAGTGGCAGCAGGAGGCCCCATTAGCTAAAGTGGTGCTTCAGGTTAAGAACAGTTTCAGGTTAAGAACGGACCTCCGGAACGAATTAAGTACTTAACCTGAGGTACCACTGTATAGATTTGTAAACTTCTCTGGGAGCCTTCCTCCACACACCCCCACTGAAGTGTGGGATACATATTATTATTACTATTAATTGTAATAAGGACATAATATATGGTCAGTTGGCTGTATTCAACATGGTGCTGGGTCACATCGGGGCCTTAAGTGCTATGTAAAATTGACCAACTACAAAGAAGTTGCCTCTCTGAGTACAGTGGTACCTCGCAAGACGAATGCCTCGTAAGACGAAAAACTCGCAAGACGAAAGAGTTTTTTGTTTTTTGAGTTGCTTCGCAAGACGAATTTCCCTATGGGCTTGCTTCGCAAGACGGAAACGTCTTGCAAGTTTGTTTCCTTTTTCTTAAAACCGTTAATACCCAGGGTGCATTGCTTGAAGAGGTGCAGTTCCGTGCTTCGCAAGACGAAAAATTCGCAAGACGAAAAAACTCGCAGAACGAATTAATTTCGTCTTGCGAGGCACCACTGTAGTGGCATTTCTGTCTATTATGATGCTAATAAAATGGGTGGCAGTTTTAGAGGCAGGATAAAATCTTGGAAGCCAGAACTGGTCCAATCCTGTGCAGATGGAATAGGAAAAGTTGCAGCAACGCAAGAGAGGAAGAAACCGCTCAACTCCCACAATACCATTGACTCAATAACTGAATTAATTAATATGCAGGTAATAATTCTCAAACACTCGTATGAATCGTTGAATATTCAATGGCAGCATTTAAAACACTATATATATATATATATATATATATATATATATATATATATATATATCGTAAACTGCCCTGTGATCCTCAGATGAAGGGTGGCGTGGAAATTTATTAAATAAAATAAAATAACCACAAGGTGCACTGTAATACTTAAATTTATGTAAGTTAAAGGTTTTTTTAAAAAAAGTAAACGGAGAATGAAAAATAAAATATATAAATGAGATAAAATGCATTTAAAACAGAGTGATATACATACTCAGATAAATATACGTATACTAAGGTTACCAGATTTATTTCAATGAATCCAGGGACATAATCAATCAATATATTTTTTTAAAAAAAGAGAGAGGGAAAAGGTTATTAAAAAAATAAAGAAGTAATATATTCTCTTCTGTGGTCTTCTCTGTTGCGTGGCCTTCCTCTGGGTCCTGGCCTTTCTTGGAATGCTAGGCATGCTTCCCCTCTCCCTCCCTCCTTGCACTGCTATCCCCTACAGGCTTACTCAGGAGTAAGCATTAGCAGAACCCCCTCCTCCTGCTGCTGCCCTGACCATCTGTCTAGGCATCTCCTGCGCTGGTATCATCCAGCGACCGCCCATCCATGCCATGGCACGCCCAGTCAGCGGGTCTGGGGCAGAACCGGCTGTGAGCGAGCGGGAGGAGGCATGCTTGGGCCAGATCAGCTCGTCTTCTGCTCGTACATTTCCAAAAAAAATTAAAAGAAAAAAACCCTGGGTGTACATTTCCAAAATATAAGATAAAAAACAAATAAAATAAAAGCTACACAGCAACAGTGTTTTGTGTTGTGTAGGCTCCTATGATCTAAGTAATGGGCCCTGCCTCCTAGCCTGCTCCCTAAAATATCACTGGTTTGCTCATTTCTATATATAGGGTGCCTACACTCTGCATGTACAAATGGCTTTAGATACCTATTAGGTCCATAAATTACCATATAGCATATATTCAACACCAAAAAAAGCAACCATTTGTTGTAGACAAAGGACAGCTGGACATATAAAGGGTCCCATTACCTTCAGTAGCTTAGGGCCTCATCAAACCTAAATCTAGCTTTGCATGGACTACCTGAATGAATGTTTTGGACCAGCAATTTGTTCTAGCTCTCCCAGCAAATTCAAAATGAAAATATAAGTTTTTGCTAAAAGATCCATGAGATGGAACCAGCCTGATCTATGGTTGTGTACACATTACCAGATAAAAATGTGATTAGGTCATTCTTTTTCTCAACGTAGATTGAAGCTGGTTTGGGGGGAAAGAAAACAAAATGTAGTTTTTCATATGAAACAACAGGATAGATACGAATGCATCTATCACCATTTATGCACCACTTCCCTGACCAGCAGTGAGAGTGCACTGGATGCAGAGAAAATGGGAGTGCACAGCATCAGTCACAAGTGAATTCCACAATGTGGGAGTTGCTGCCAAAAGTGCCTGATTCCATGTGCCTGCCATCCTTCATCAACGGGCATTGCAAGCAACAGCCTCACTGACATTGATTTTAAGATATAGGTAGGACAGTATGGATGCATACAGTCCTTAAGTTGCTCCTAAAACAAACTTATGATGTACAAACAAGAAAACAACTACAGTGGACGTTCGGGTTGCGAACGTGATCCGTGCGGGAGGCACTTCCGCAACCCACAGCGTTCGCAATCTGCAGCGGCGCGTCTGCGCACACACTGGTCGTGAGTCGGTGCTTCTGTGCATGCGCAAAGAGTGATTTAGCAGTTCTGCACATGCGCGAGTGCCGAAACCCAGAAGTAACCCATTCCAGTACTTCTGGGTTTGGTGTGGTGTGCAACCCGAAAACCCACAGCCTGAAGCATCTGTAACCAGAGATATGATTGTACAATTTGTTTTTGAAATTGCTGTTTTGCAATTAATTGTCAGGCTGCCAGGCAAGGCTTACCTTCTCCCTCTCTGTAGACAACAGCACAAAGCGAAAGCAGTCTTTTGCAGCAACAGACAGGTTGCTCCTAAAACAAACTTATGATGTACAAACAAGAAAACAACTACAGTGCAGCACAAACATTCAGTGTACATTCTCCCAATTGAGTTCCTCCCACTTCCCTCTAGTTACTTCCATATTCCCATCTCCTCACCATGTAATCCCTCTACCACTGAGCCTTCTGAGAGGCTACCCTATCCAGACGCCGAGCTCTAGTGCTCATGGGATGCATACTTTTTAGTGAGGGAGATTCAACCAGCTCTCTCTCTCCCTGTTCCTCTCCCCTTGGTTGCTCTTCTGGTTCCTCTCCTCTTGGTTGCTCTTCTGCTGTTCTCCCAGCTCAGCCCAACTGTCAGTTCCCAAAATGTGTCCTTCCACAAACCACTGCTCTAGGTTGATACTATCCTCCTGCTCCAGAGGAGCTTCAGGATTAGGCCCTTGAGCAGAGGGAGAGGGGAGCTCCCACCATTCTTCCTCAGAGCAATACCCCTCAGTCTGGTTCCTGACATTAATCAATTAATTTTTTAATGTATTCTTCACTGTACAGTGTAGCTGCCCTTGCTAAAATTTAGAGTGCTGCCCTGGAGGCCCTTTCAAGTTGTTTAGCAATCTGCAAGTTCTATGTAAATCTATTTATATCTCTATCTTGCATCTTTACATAGCCTGGTGGTTGTTACTATGAAAAATATGTAATGTAAAATTGTTGAGTTTTCAAGCTCTACTGAGCATTTCATTAGAAGTGTGCAATGTAAGGGCGGGGGGAGAGGCTTGCATAATTAAAACTCCAGGCATCACCAGTGAAATTAGCTCATGCATCCAGATGTCAATGTGACAGTGGTTCTCCCTCCAATCTAATGAACTTTAATGATTATTGCTAAGTTGTGCAAGATAAATCACATAAATTACCGCAAAGCAACTACAGGGTAAAAGTCTGCAGTGACATTTTACTGTGATCCCTTTGGAAGATACACATCAACATGCTTGCACAAGGGTATACTCTACAAGTAAAATGCTAAACTGCATGGACAATGTGTTGGTTGCGGACAAAAATAGGCATGAAGGGTGGTCTTTTAGTAACTTGTAGTTCATTAGGTGTGGCATTCCGAGACTCTGTTCTCTGGAAAAGGAATGAAGAACTTGATCATGAAGCTTTAGAGAAGAAGAATTAATGCAATTGAACCACAATCTAACAAGTCTCTTTAAGCAGTTCTGTCACTCTCTTTGTTTAAGAAGCAAAGGTTCGCTCTGGGATCATGCATATAAGTACTTCTTGCATCACAAATTATGTCAAGTTATGACAAAGGGAATTGACCAGTAGCTTAGGTAGGAAACTATGTGACAGAGAATGAAATTAAAAGGGCTTCAAAAGCAGTTTACTTCTTTTTTATTTCTACTTCTGTGTTGACATTTGTTCTCTTCAACATCTCTAGCTGTATGGAGAAAATGGGATATAAGTTATGCATTTTCAAATAATAAAACAGATGTGAAATACCAATGATACATATGTTATCATTACATGATATCTTTTACAATAAAAAATGCATGGATTTCTTCCAATGCACAACAAAAGTATTGTAATTATGATAACAGATACCCCAAATAAAAGCAGAGTCCATTTTCATTTAGATCATACTACATATTTGCATTTCCCTTCCCCCTATCCCTTTCTATGTGTAATTGGAACATACTGATGTTCCTTTCTTTTAAAATTGAATACTCAAAACATGCATGTCTCACTTGAGATCTTAGAAGGTTAAATGCAGGAAAACAAATAGTCAGCTGGTGACAAGAGATCCTTTGCTCCACACTGTTCAGTTCAGCTTCACTGAAACTGCATCTGGCTGATGTACCCTATTCTCCTGAAAAATATATGCACTTCATTCATTAAGAAGAATTTTCTGCTTTTAATTTCTATGGCTTACCAGAAAGCTTAAATAAAATTCACTAATGTAGGCTAATGTAAGTCCCCCTGTGTTGGGAAAGCGGTTTCATAGTATCTTCACAACACAATGCAAACATCTTCTTTGGATATATTCAAGATTAAATAGAAAAAGAAATGTGTATCAAATGAGTGACATAGAATAGACCTATTCATCTTAATGAACAGAACCTATTTAGGTTTGATAATCTTAATGGCTCTACTCGGAGTAAAATATAGTTAAATAAAGCTTTTATTTTCTTCTTTCTATGTAAAAATTATAACTGTTATCAACCTTAGACAGGGCTTCACCCCTCTGTTTCCCTGCCCCTTTATTGGCACTAAGGGATTGTGTATGTGTGTCTGGCTTTGTGGTTGAGTAGCTCTGTCTAAAATGTACCAATTTTTGTTTTAAATTTGAGTGGGTTTTTTTTTTAAAAAAACAACTTTGCTTGAACTGTAGTCTTAAGGAGTCTGGAAAGTGTGCTTTTCTTGTCTAATTTGTTTCTTAATTCTACTTTGCCTATTTTACAGCTGAATTTGGCATTCTTTCCCATTAGGTATTGTGTGGAGGGTGTCCCAGAACAATTTGGTATGTAATTTTGTGGTCCCATTTTACTAAATATACCACAATATTTTTACAGTACATATGCAAAACTTCCTTTCCCCACAGTTTCAGCTGATAGAATTTCCATGCAATCATGGGTCGTATTTTAGCAATGAGCATCTTCTATTTCATTGATTAATCTTAGGACTTTAACAAGCCAGAAATACCATTCCCAGCTAAACAAGACATCAAAATACTTCTGTGAAGATAATTTAATTTTAAACTTGATCATCACTCATTCTTGATTGCAATTAGACTTTAACTGATTAGATACCATCTGTTGTCTAAACATCCAGAGGTAGACTGAAAAAATATCTTTCTAGAGGGAAAAATGATCCCATGCCAGCTTGTTTATCACTGCTTTGGATCCTGGATTTTTAACCTTGTAACAACAAAAATTATAGTTGACTGTAGAAAGTAGTAAATGAAGTACTTAATGTGAGGAGAGCTCTATGAATAGTAAACAATTTCTTTCAGATTTGTTATATCCACATCCTTTTAATGAAGCTGTGAAACAGCTAGAACAACATATGGGTTTGAAGATATTTTTGAATGTTGCAATTTATTTCTAAGAAGCCTATATTGAGTGCTGAGAAAGTGTAAAGGGGGCTTTCAGCTTCACATGGGAAAGGAAATTTAAACAAACCATATGTTAAAGGCTCAGGAGGTATTAAGACAAACGTTTTCCTTCCAAAAGTGTGTTGACTTTTGCAGTTGCAATAAATTGAGAATCAAACAGAAGCAGTTTATAAAAAAAGAACTACAATGGACTCTACATTTAATCTCCATTGAGCAAGCTGGAGTTTATCAGCCTTATCTCATAGATATCAAACATTACACTGAAACACTGCCAACAGTCATTCAGATACTATTGTTTTTGCCAGTTGTTGGGACAGAGGAGAAATTAGTTCCATCTGCAGTTTAAAATGGACCAATCTAAGTCCCAGATGAATATGCTTTCAATTTGAGTATACCCTTTTCCAAATTTTGCAAAGCGATTTTGCTTGAAAAATGGGTACAAACATGCAGGCCCAAAGTTATGGAATACTCAGCCCACTGAGGTGTGTTGGGTATCTTCATTATATAGGCTGCATTCACAGGACAGATTATTCTGTTTTTAACACTTTCCTCTGTTAACTTCTGCGTTATATCTGAGCTTCCACATGGCATATTGTGTCCTTCCTAAAAGAGGGCACGTGATGTGGTGAGACCTGGAGACTGACCTCCTGGTTGTGGGTGGGTCTGTTGGATAGCCACAACACCTGATTGGTAGGTCCCTCGTTGCTGGGTGTAATCTGGCCAATGTGTGCAGTGTAAAAGGATCCCATGCACGTGTCCCAAAGCTTCCTCTTTTGGCTTGTGCATCGGAACACCCGCCCACCTCTCCCTAATTTTAGGGCATTTTGCAATTGACCTTGCTATGCTGTTGTGTGTCGTTGGGACAGGGGCATGGCAGGAGTTTTCCCTACTTGGCTGATTGGCTGTGGCCATTTGGGTTTCGCCTGCCTCATAGCAATTCGTCACAACTTGTAAGGTTGCGGATAGGCACTGGTTCAGGTGACAGGGATGGGAGAACGCTCTGGGTCAGCGCTACCTGCAAGGGTGTAGGGAGCTAGTCGAACCAGAACCCATGCAACCACTCACTTTCCTGTAATCAATAAAGTTGTGGCCTAAATTCTGCTGAAAACCAAAACTAAAATTTGAGTCAAATGTGTCTTTATTTAGGGGGGAGGTCTCTGGGTCGGAACACGCAAAAAGCCATTCCTGGAACTATAGTAGAATTTAGTGTAATGTTAGTGTACATTTCCTTGTCATTTGATCCCAGAAAAAAAATCCATTTGCAAATAATGTGGAAATGAGTGCTAAACCTGTGCTATATTCCTATAGTCCTTTATTTCACTTTGTTCAGAAGCTCAAATATAATGTGGAAATTTAGAGTTGGGGAAACAGTGTGAAAATGGAATAAACTGCTACCTAAATGCAGCCACTGTTTCTCTCATATTTGATACTTGATATATTTTTTTAGGACTGACCCTATTCTACTGTGACTACTTTGTTGTAGACTGCTTTCAATTATGCATTTTAAAATTTCTGGGACCTGCCCTGGGTCCTTATGGTGAACACTAGGGTAATCAATCAATCAATCAAACAAACAAACAAACAAAAATGTATTTATGTATCACTTTCAATGAGGCTTCCTGAAGCTGTTTACAATATAATAACATATGAAAACATATATGAAAAACAATTTTAGGCCCCAGGCTATATGGAACTTTGTACACCAATACCAATACGGGAAGAATACATATAAAATGTTTACAAAATGCATACAATGAAAATTCACAAAAAAAAAGGATGAAACATGGGTGCATGAAAAACTGACATGTCTAGTTCAATGACATTTTTTGGGCTGGATTTCGTGGGTTGCTGCATCAAGAGTATCTATGCACTAATTCTAGACCTAAGATTGAATACCTAATGCATCCTATCACATTTCTGAGAGTGGGTAGAAGACTATGCTAGAAGGAAAAATGGATAATTTGAGCAGATTATTCCCAGAATATTTCATAAAATAGCAAGGTATAATTTTACTGCAATAGCACTTCAAAAATAAGGGTTGTAACCATACCAAGAGGGGGAAAGGGGAGGAGACCCAGAGATGTTTTTCCTAGCAATTTTACACATTACTGATTTTGTTACATTCTATTCTGAAAAGCATCAAATCATTAGAGATTATGGGCAAATAAAATAAGATAAAATGTAATTTTTATGCCTTTTGTCTTGCTATTTTTTCCATAAAGAATGTGTAACAATCCGGAAAGTTTGAAGTATACTAATGGTACTTCTAATGAAAATTACCCTAGAGAACACCATAAATCACCAGGGCTTTCTCCTCCAGAGGAAAATGACATTGTAAAAGCTGCCTTAACTACATATTGAAAGGGAAGGGGAAAATACCAATAAGGAGATGCAATCATTTCTGATAAAAATGCATGCCAAGGCACCAGATTTCAAACCTATTTGATCCTCATATAGGTAACCAAAATCCTTGAAATTGTAATATAATCCTGGAATTTCTGGGAATCTTTGGCAGGATAAGATGCTATCCAGAACTGTACTTACAGGAAAACATGGTCTCTACACAACAATCAACAGTATGCAGACTATGTATTGGAAGATCTGGATGTTCCTCTCTCTTGGCGAGCTGAAGAATGCAATCAACTCTCAGGAATGTGGTAAAGCCCCAGGACAGGATGGAATCCCAACAGAGGTGCTGAAAGCAGGCTTACATTCTTCCCTCATGACACCTCCATAGCCTCCACTTGCAGTGTTGGGAACAAGGACCTGTGCCATAAGACATGTGGGACTCCAGCATTGTGACTCACAAGAACAAAGGTGGTCACCAAAACTGCAACAGCTTCCATGGATCTCCCTGTTGAGTACCATGGGGAAAGCTTTCCCCTGTGTAGTTCTCAACAGATTACGGCCACTTGCTGACAGGGTCTATCCTGAGTCACGATGTGGCTTTACAGCTCAGAGGTCAACAGCCAACGTGATGTCCGCAAATGTGACACGAAGGGTGGCAACATCAACCCTACCATTTTGGAATCCTTTGCAGATGACTGCAGTGCCTATAGACAGGCAGTCAAGTTGTGTATCGATAGCAATGACAAGGGGAGAAATGACCTGTAGAAGGAGCGCAGAGAGAAGAAACACCATGGTGCAACAGAATGCCTTCATCTGCCTCAGCTGCAACAAAACATGTCTCTACATGTGTCTGCAGCCACAGCAGGCGCTGTAACCATCCAACAACTTGACCTCACCCACAAAGGCACACTCCTCCATTGTCTCCTGAGACAGACAGATGCCTCCTGAGACAATTCAGATGGACAAATCATTTGACCCGGTACAGTATAAGACAGCTTCCTGTACTCCTGATTCATAGCTCACTTGTGCCACACTAGCTCAAATCTTTTGGTATATCTTACCCTGTCCCCCCCAAATTGTAATGGAGTCAGACACAATGGGCTATCTCCAATGCTGTTTTTCCCCATAGTAGACCCACTGAAATTAATGTACATGAATAACTTAGGCTTCGTCATTTCAGTTGTTCTATTCCAAGTAGGACTAGAAATGGATACAATGCAATATATATAGATTCCATCTCTTTGTGTATGTCTGTCGCTCTCTCTCTTTCTCTCTTTCTCTCTGTGTGTATTCCCCATGTGCTCAGTCTCCCAAGGTTTGAAAGCACATGAAGCTTGCAGAAGCTAAGTGGGTTCAGGCAGTGCCTGGATGGATGAACACCTGGAAACCACATGAGTTCCATAATGGGATTTCAATGTAAGAAAATGAATTTAAGAATATGTTTCATTATGGCTGGAAATGAAACATATTTCTCAACATTATTTCTTGAAATTGTAAAAAAAGTGACTCTCTTATTGAGCCCAGAGAGGTTTGCTTTTGTAGAAATGTAGTCAAGGACATCTCTTCTCTTTCTCTGCTTCTACTGGAAGAAACCCTTCATGAAGAATTTGACTGAAGGTGGAGAGGGGAAGAATCAGCAGCCCAATTTCAAGCAATTCCAGGCATTTACATCCCAAAGAAAATGCTAAAGTGCTGCAGTCTGAACAACCAGAGTGTGAGATAATGAGAGAGCACCTGCTGACAAAACCCTATAAATAGCCCGCAGCAACATATTCATATCTTGTTGCAAATCAGAATGGGAGACTAGCAAGCATCATAAGTTTGTTCTCTTGCTGTTTCATAATACCTTCCATTGTTGATTCTTCTCTGTCTCTCTCACATGGGGAGCATTTTGATTTCCTCTGTGATGAAAATACTTCCAGATGTAATGGTAAGAATAACAATAAAAGAAAATACTGTTTTTAAAGCCTGTGCATTTAGGATTGCTTCTAAAAAAATAAGTGATAATATAATGAGGGACAGATTGTAAGGTATGCCTTTAAATAGGAAAAAATAGGAGCACTCTGTGTGTGCATGTTTGTGTGAGAGCATTTTTTTAATAATGGGTAAGTCAAAAAATTAGGCTGAATGATTTAACTAGCTGCTACTTCCTAACCTGGAGGAGAGTCTCATATGATATCAGTGGTCAGGTAAACCAATGAGAACAAATATGGTCCAGCAGCTACCAAAGTCTAATAGTTCCAGCAAAATAATATAATTTGGGTTACATCATTGGAGCTAACCAAGCTCGATACATAACTGGATGAGAGCTACTGATCTTAGTTTGAATCAGGGTTAGATTAACCATTAAGCAAAGTAAGTCCATGCTTAGGGTGTCAAGGAAAGGGGGACACCACAAAAATTTTCCAATGCCAGATTTTTAACATTAATGGTCACAGATTGCTCAACTGAGTGTTCATTTCTCAGTATATTAAAGTATTTTAAAAAATCCCAAAAGAGCAACCATGCAACAAGGCAGGCAGGATTTCTTATCTCTACTAAGTATAGAGGCAGATGTGTTATGTAAGATTAGTTTGAGGTTCTGATCAAATACTTTGCAATTAGAAAAAGTAGGAAAAAAATTTCGAATATAAATAAAGTGGAAGTATACAAGAATAAACATTATTTTTTCATGTTACTGTAGGTTTGGTTCCATTTTGAAAAATAAAATTTTATTTTACAGTTTATTATTGTTTATATTTTAATTTTTTTAAGTGCTTAGGGCCACTAAAGGTCTTAATATGGCCCTGGTATGAATCCTGGCAACGCTGTGAGTATGTCTGAGGTGTGAGATGTCAGTAAGTTGCCTGCCCTGGGTTGAGTTACAAGTTCCCTGAAGAAGCAAGTGTATAGTTTGGCAGTGCTCCTGGACCCAACTCTGTCCCTGGAGGCTCGGGTGACCTCAGAGAGTGGGAAGCACCTATTTTCAGCTTAGGTTAGTGAACTGGATTAGAACAGTTTGACCACAGTTGTCCATGCATTATGCATTAACCTCATGGTTAGAATACTGTGATACACTCTATGTTGGGCTACTCTTGCAGTTGGTCTAGAGAAGCCTTTCTCAACCTGTGGGTCCCCAGATGTTGTTGAACTTAAACTCCCTTCACCCCTAGCTAGCAAGGCCAGAGCTCAGGGATGATGGGAGTTGTAGTCCAACAACATCTGGGGACCCACAGGTTGAGAACCGCTGGTCTAGAGGCTGCAACTGGTACAAAACACAGTGGCTAGGTTGCTTGTGGGGCCAAACTGCCACCAGCATATAATACCCCAGTGGTGTAGCATGAGGGGGGCCACAGGGGTGGTACTGCCTCAGTACAGCTACATGCTTACATCACTGGGCTCAGTTGAAAATGGCTTCTCCATGTGAACTAGGAAGTGATCTCTCCAGACAATGGAACAACTCTTATTTTCTTATCTCTGTAACTGTAATCTTCTGAGTGATGCGGATGTCTAAGGCAGCTGAATGCACATGCATACTCTGTCCATCCCTGGGCACTGGCAACACATGCTACACCACTGTAATACCCTGTTTGTGGGATTTGCGCTGGCTGTCAGTCTGCTTTGGAGCCAAGATCAAGATGTTTGTTGTAACATATAAGGCCCTATAGGGCTCAGTATCAGGTTACCTGAGAGACTTTCTTATCCCTTATATATCCTATAGGTAACTGTGGTCTGCAGGAGAGTTCTTCCTGCAAGTTCCAGAAACCTCAGAATTCAACCCCACACCAACCCAGAACAGGGCTTTTAGTGTGGCTGCCCCTGTTCAGTGGAATAGCATCCCTGTTGGGATACAATAGTCACCCACTATCTTCCTGGAAACAACTGAAAACATTTTTGTTCTGGCAAGTTTTCCCAGCTGGATAAATAGGTCTTTGCCATGAGAGTCTATTTGGTTTGGGTTTTGTTCTGTTTTAACTGTTTAAGTGTATCTTTTGTGAGGAGGGGGGTATTTGAACTTTTAATTGTAGCATTATCTGCTTTTGCTGTTTTTATTCTAAACCACCCTGTGACGATTGTATAGAAGGTGATTAATAAATTGATAAGCAACAACAGCTCCAGTGAGCTGCTAAAATGTCCTACATCTAAACTAAAACAGTGGCGAATCAGATTGAAAGACCATTTATTTTCACACTGTATCAGCCTTCAAGAAAAAGCTTGAGCTCTTGAATTATATATGAACAGTTCTGTCTCAGTAACACAGAAACAAGAAGAGATTTCAGATACTATAAACTCCTTAACACAACGTTCTAGTGCCTTACACATTTATTTCCTTTCCATGCTCATCCGGTGTGCATTTTGTGTGGGTGTTTGTTGGAGGAGGAAAAGAAAGCATTCCCCTCCCAAAGATTCTGGAAGAGACCCTGTTTCTAAGAGACTGTGATAATACAAAACATCTTAGCAACTGAAATAGCATGTTCTCAGTAGAACAAATCAACTACACCACTTAGTTTAGCCAACAAGAAGGTTTTGTTGTTGGAATCACGATGATATATTTATTTATTTTAAAGAACTCATGGTGGGAACGGATGTGTGGTAAGCTTTCACTCAGGATTTGTTCCTAACCTAATAATGAGAGCATAAGCAATGTGTATTAATAATAGTCCATTAGACTATTATGCTGCTTAGAATGCAGTCCTATACACCAAACATGGGAACCTCAGGAACCTCAGTCCTGGTGGCCACTTCTCTCTTGGGCCATTGGAAGTCTCTGCAGGAGTCACCCCTCACTGGTCTTGCTTTGCAACCAAAATGGTTCTGCCTACCAGGAATGTGTCCTTGAACTCTGAGAATGTCTCTTCGTAGTGTGGATTGGGGGTGTAGGACATAGAGGTGTGTGAATGTGTATAGAAGTGTAGCATTTGCATTCATTGTTCCACCCACTGTTGCCTCTCGCTCTGGCCACCACTGGCATGTGACCCAAGTAAATCTGGCTATATGCCATTCCAGAGCATTTTCAAGAGTATTTTAAGAAAACATGTGTGGATCTGCTTCCAGAAATCCCCTCCCCTAGCAGGGGATATATCTTGACTGCACAGGAAAGGTGCCTGAAGTTTAACTGTTTTGCACATTGTATTTTTAAATTGATGTAACTCATACTGTGATCTCATGGTGAATGCAGAGAGAAATATAATAACTTTGTGACCTCATGGTGAATGTTGGGTAAGATGTCCTCACAATGACATCTATAACCTTGTGTATATGAATCCTCCCTGTTTTTTTAAAAAAAATATTTTATGAGCCAAGGTTGTTGGATTTCATTTTGGTTTGTTCTCTAGAAACCTGTTGTGATTGATGACTTGCAGTAATAAAGTGAAGCCTCCTTGAGTTACCCATTTTATTAGGGCAGTAACAAGGTGTTACTTCCAAGCCAGCATTTTTGACAATTGTCCTGAAGGTGGCAATAAAACCATGAATGCTTACTAAAAATATAACTGGCCTTAAATAATACATACCACTGCTGTAGTGCAATGCTACTCAGAGTAAGTAAGGCCAGCTCAAACCATTTTGACACCAGAGGCGGACCCAAGATTGGCTTCCCCCTCCTCACCAGTGAAAAGGGGGTGAGGGAAGATCTGCATCTGGAACAAGGGGCAGGGGAGAAGCTCAACATCAGGATCTGCTACCCCAGTAAAACTTTCTGCCTGAGGTAGTTGTCTCCCTTGCCTCATGGTTGGGCTGGACTTAAATAAATATGTACATCAGGATCGGCTGTGCCAGTGAATCCTGCCACTTGAGGCAGTTGCTTCCCTTAGTCTCATAGGTGGGCTGGCCCTGAGTGTAAGTAATGTTTCAAGCATTCTTCTTTTTTGAACAAGAACAGAATAATGTCAGAGATTTGATAAGATGCATGGTAGTATTACAACCTGATCAGTCTCTAGAAGAACCTTGCAAATAACACTGAATATAGACTGGAAATATGGGTTATGCTTACATAACCAAAGTATTTTACAGTGTTCTGATAATGAAAGATAAAAGAAAGATAACACTGTTAACCAATAAAATGCCAGTGATGTAATTTCCTCAGTAAATTATTCATCATTTCTCCATCAATGGTTGGAGAGGGAAAGAGAAATTCCAGCCCTGTCATAAAGTTCTATTGTATCCAGGTACAACTGGAGATTAATCTAGTGTTGCCCTTGTGATAGTCCAGGTATGGGCAGTCTTAGGCCCTGGGTTTAAATGCAGCCCTCTAAGCCTCTCTTATCCGTCCCTCAGAGTTCTCTTCAGGCCATAACCTTCCCAAGTCACATTCCTCAGCAACTCCATACTCTCCTTGAGTATTTTTGTGTAACTGGAATGTGTCCCTGAACTCTTATCATGCTCCTTAGTTACCGGGTAGAGAGGGATGTGTAAGTGTGACTAAACAAGCCTACTGTACAAAAGTAAAATATTTTTTTACTCTGGCAATGTTTGCTTCTGGCCCTGTCCACCACTGGCTTGCGGCCACTGGGGGCTTCTCATAACAGAATGTAGCCCTGTGATAGTGTTTTGACTGTTGTTCCTGAACTGTACGGTTCATTAAATTAGGGCAAATCAACAAAGATAATTCTGGAATCAGTGCAAGCAAAAGGGATTAATAGGTGGAAAGCAGGGGGCAGGCAAAGCCATGAGACATTCACTGAATGAGCATTGTAGACTCATTGAGTTTTGGTTGTCATTGTTTGCTCCCACCCTAGTTTGCTAGCACAGAGACAAAGGCTGTATACCCATGGCATATGGTATTGAAGCAGTGCAGACCATGTATTAGCTTAATCTGTGTAGTCCACACACAGTGTAATGCTATTGTGTGTGTGTGATATGCTGAAAAGCACGTCCTGAAAAGCTAGTTTCATTCCAAAAATAAAAGCTCATTGCAGCTTGATTCTTCATTACCCTGCAGTATGTCCATTAGAAAACAGAAGTAGGTGGTCCCAGGTGACAATATATCCACACCTGGCCAACGACATTGTCGGTGAACTTATACCAAGATTGCAGTCAGCATTTCCTCTTCATTAGCCTGGGAAATGTGATGGTGTGGATATCCTAATCAAGGGGAGGGCTTTCAAATGTACATCAAGTAACCATACCTACCCTTGTATACAGCATGAATGAGAATCATTCTTGTTTGAAAGTAGCATGTCGAGGACAAGCACGGACAATTCCAGATTAAGAAAAAACTACATTTTTGGTGCAACAAACAGGCTAGCCAGCCCCAAAGAGTGGAGCAAATGCAAACCTGGTCTCTTCCTTAGTGTGCAAAAGTAATGTAAGATCTTGTCATAGCAGAATATTTGCAGAGTGCACTGCTCATTTGGAGTACAAAACAATTTCAAAATATGTCTAACAGCTCTTTCTGAAGATCAACCATAAAAAATGGTGCAAGATGGTTTACACGCTGAATCAACTTTAAGTGGAATGGTTTTTAACATTCTCCAGGAGACAGGTCTTTAGTGAAGATATACAGAGTCTATATCTGTAGATATCTGGGAACATTTTTCTTACAGTAAACTTTAGTACTGGTGAGGAGCCTTTGTGACTCAGTCCCATAATCTACAGAAAAGGGAAGCAGGGCACAGATGTGCATGGCCTCCATGTGGCTTAGCAATACTGCATCCTTGACAAGCGCAGGGCATCTCTTGGGACCAGTGGATAGGTTAGTGTCTCCTTGATGATAATGTCTTTAGTTTGTCTGCTGAGACTGTCAATAAAAGAACCAATTAGTGCAGTATTATCATTACATGGACATCTGTATAGGAACTGGAACCGAGCCAAACGGTCATTAGATGATGACTTTCAGGTGTTATCTGGACCAGATACTGGATTAAACCTCATTTCTATAGGCCAAGTGGTATGCATTCAGAAGCAACATGAATAGTGTTCAAACAAGATAGAAAAGTCCATATATTCTATTGTCAACATAATCAAATTAAACATGCTCAGGGAAAGGGGGTAATATATCAAAGTATATTAATTCATGCAATCTCATACAGTTTAGTGGAGCACAGTTGTACAGAAAGGCCTTTCTATAGTGAGCAAAATGAGGGCTCAATTTAGAAACCCCAGCTAGCAGTTTGCAAATGTGCAATTAAAATCCTGGCTCTTGTCTAATTATAGAACACTTAAGTTAAATGATCTTAATAGACACATAATGATAGCTTTATAAACCTACTGTTACTTATAATCCAAAGTAATTTGTAGTTCACTTTAAAAAGCATCCATTAAATGCCTATTATGATCTTTATGTAATTTAAGGAGACATTTAATGAATGCTTTATAAACCTAAATAGCAATTATTCCCAAAGACAACTGGTAACCATCTAGAGAAACACAGTCATCAATGTAAATTGGCCATTCAGATGAAATTGGGGAACTAATACTTAAAGTCCATTGAACTGTATGAAAAACCAAATTGCATGTATTTTTCTTGATACAAAACCATTGTTCTTCTTGTCGTTAATAGGCAAAATTGCTGGGATATCAGTTCTGACCAGTTTTGTTAATTACAAATCTGATCCACCTTTAGTCTTAATCAATCAGAAGGCCAACTCTGTGTGGAAGATGCTCCAAAAATTGTTGAGCTGCCAGCCAAGCAACTACAGTGTCTCTCCAAGTGCAAAGGTTGTATCGCCTCAGATTATAACCTTGATAGTCAATCCTGAAGTAATTATCAGCATTATTAAACATGACCAGCTTGTATGGGCCAACACCCAGTCCTCCTCTGCAGCTAGCATAGTGTAAATCAGGAGCAGCTCCATTTAGCTGTCTAGGTTATTGCTCGCTCCAAAGCTCCAGCAGCAATTTGGAACTAATCCTCCCTGGGCATGACACCAAACTAAAGATTCCTAATGAAAATATAAGGATCCCATTACACCTTAACGGTGTTTTAAAATAGTCATTATGCTAAAAGTCTCCAGCCAGCAACTGCATGTTTTTATTATCATACACGTTTGACCAGATAGTCCATTAAAACCCAGGGAGGAATGCTTCCTAAGGTGGTGGAATTTACAAATGGCCATTCTGTCATCAAGTATTGCAAGTGCTCTTGTTTGATTCTCATCTATGACTGAATTCATCTATCAATATAAAATCTGTAGTTACGTAAAATCAATGAGCACACAGTTAATGTGGGAGGCAGCATCATATCTATAGGCTTCTTCAGTGAGCCCAAAGCCTAATGCAGACAGAGTTAGGTATGGAGCACTGAAGCCATTTTTAACAAGAGCTGAGCTCAAGCACCCTCATAATTAGAAGAGATAAGGAATAAGGATCACCATTAGCTGGTTCCACCCACCTTTCATCCTCCATAAGACTTCCCAAACTGCCCGTGTTCAGAGTTGTTTCTTGCCATCTGCCTAGGATTGGACCCATGCTGCCCATGGAGGGCTGATCTGGATGCTACTTCACCACTGTGAGAGAAATGAAAGACCTATAGCAATTCAAGGGTGAGTTGCAGCCCTGTTACTACAGGGTGTCCAGGGAACTCCTGCAATATTATGCTACACATAGCAAATCTGGGCTGGAGGCTGAGATCTCAGGCGTCTGATGAGAGACATGTCTGAGTACAGTGGCGTAGCGTGGGGGGTGCAGGGGGGGCCAGCCACACCGGGCGCAACATCTGGAGGGGGGCGCTCGCACTCGCAGCTCTCTGCCCCCTGCTAAAATCCACGGGTTAGGGGGCGCAAATTACTTGCCTTGCCCCGGGTGCTGACAACCCACACTGCGCCACTGTCTGAGTAGGACAAGGAGTAGTGGTGCTTGCTGACCCTTCCACTCCATTTATGAGGCCAAGGGAATGAGAATCCAGGAGGACCAAGAGGGAACCAGGACAGAGGCTGTGTTTAATTCTACCATGACTGGAATAGTTCTAGAGCACTACAGCATCTCTAGCAATCCTCCATTTTGTTCTGCATATGGGAAAGCACAACAGTAGCACATATACAATGGGCAAGATCAGTCAAGAGGAGTTAGTAGTTGGTTGTCCAGAGCCAACAGATGCTTCGGTTGGCCCTCCGTGCCTGGCTCTAACTCCATCCATGCCCTGAAGATGCTGGAATAATATCTTCCTGTCAACTCTCTCACACAATCGATTTTGACATTTGCCTCCCAGCAGAGGCCCTTCTATCTGGAGGCTATTGCTGTTGCTTTGACGGGCAAGTGAGAACTAAGTTACTAGAGCTTCAGTTTGTGTCTTTGCTGCCTGCTTTCCTCCCTTCATTTAGTTGGTATGGCAGCTGGGAGTGCCACTTAAATGGGGAGAAGGACACAGAGTCACCAAAGGAAGCTGAAATGTGAGCTATTCAGGGAAAAAAAACAAAATGAAGTCCTTCTTCACACATAGTATAGTTAAAATATGAAATTTGCTTTTGCAGCATATGGTTACAGCCACCTATTTAGACACCTTTAAAACAGGATTAGACTAACTGATGGAGAAGACTATCAATACCTACTGGTCATGAAGACTATATACCATCTGCAACATGCCTCTAAATAACAGTCACAGGGGAACAACAGTGGGGAAGGATTATTGAACTCATGTCCTGCTTGGAAATACAATGCTGGACTAGGTCTGTGGTCTGATCAAGAAAGGCCATTTTGTGTTCTTACAGTCTCCATTTCTGGGTGACAGAAGCAAAGGGAAAAACTGGACAGTGAATTAGGGGCTCTTCCTTACAAATGAAATTAAATGGATCCAATTCACTTTTATGGTGGAAAGTGACACAACTGGAGTAAGGGCAAATTTTGTACCCTTATACTGCAGTCACCAGAAACTGTTGGCCTCCACAGTGTTCCAGAATGTAATGTTCCTTTCCCACTCACTTGTTCTGACTTATTATTGTTAGGGGAGAAAAATCATTTTTATGGCTGATAAACCTGCAGTTTGATGACCGGAATCCTCATGTAGTACAAGAATCACTGCTGGTGTCAGGCTTTCTGCCATAATGATGGTGTTTGGACAAGAGATATGAACAGGGACGGCAAAATGGATTGTGCATGAACAGCTAATTAAAAGTTTTAATAAGTCCACCGAAAGCTCTCTGACAACTTTGTAGACTTTCTTAAGATTGTTTACATTCATCTAAAAGAAAGCTGAAGGACATTCCCAGGAATACATCACCATGCTCTGCCTGAAACTTGACACCTCTTCTATTTGTTATATTTTACCTGCTGTGCATTTCAAAGGAAATGAAGGGAACTCAGCTGTTGGGGCCTTAATGCAAAGATTCATTTGAATTTTCTCCTGGTTTTGCAAGAACAAAACAGAAGTAGCTTACACCAAGAATATAACATGAAAGTAAGTCCCACTGGCAGGTGATGATCATTATCTAGCAAATATTTATTTTGTGACATAAATCAAAATTTAAAATGTGAATAACACAGAAACATGTTTGTTTTCAGTGATGTCTCAGTTACGATCATCAACATTATACATAGTACAGCCAAGAAGAACAACAGGGTAGGGAAAGGACAAAACATTTCTTTGAAATCTGACAATTTATTTTTCTTGCATTTTTACCCTGCTCTCTCTCATGTGCCAGAGGGCCAGAGAAGCCAACAAAGCAGAAATTCATTCTACTAATTTGTATAATAAATATTGCAACATAATTGCTAAGACTGAGAAGTAGCTCACTAGGTGGGAGGCATCTGCTATGCTACACTAGGTTCCTGGCAGGTGGGTCACTTTTGGTTACCAGGAAGAAGGGAGGAAGGGAAAGGTTAGGTGAATGTGGTGCAAGTGCACTGCTGGTGGCAAATCAGCATTCCTGCAGATGTGCTTGAAACATGCCAAGCTTCACAATGCCTTGCCCCTCTACTTCCCAGTAGCAAGCAATGGATGTCCACCTGTCAGAAAGCTGGGGTAGCAGCTCCATCTCACTCAGTGAGCTACTTCTACTGAAACCAAATACAACAGCAGTTCAAAAAAAAGTAAAACACATGTTTTTAAAGAAAATCCCGGTCTTTCAAGATAACACCCACACAACACAGTCAACAGGTATACAACCTGTGTGGCTGTGTTTGTAAATAGCTGACTTATGCACTCTTACAGTTGTTAGCATGTAACATTCAACAACTGTGCAGACTTTGGACCTGTGTACACAATCAGTGAAATGTACTCTATCGCACAAACACTTGAGCACTGTGTAATGTGTGAACAAGCCTAGTGTCTTCATCCTTTTGCATTCTAAATATTGCAGTGTTGAACACAGGTAGGCTTTCGTGGGGAGAGGATTACCCTTGTAGAACCACATCTGAGAAGGCCCTGCTGTAAATCCTCACAAAAGACCCATCCTGAATGGAAGAATACAGAACAGTACTGCAATGTATTTGACTACTGCAATGCATGATATTTATGGAGCCACATCTCTGACAAGGAGTGCAATAATTCCAGTAGGCTCCAAATTGTTATTTGGGACTTCCTGTAGGTGTATATTTCCTGAGTACTTTAAAGATCATTACTGGCTTCCAGTTTATTTCCAGTCACAACTCAAATGGTTGTTATTGTTTTAAAAAACCCTTAAAGCCTGAAATACAACCAGGATATCTTGTCAGTTCTGAAGCTGCCCATTAATTAAGATTGTCACATGAGGTCCATCCCTGGGTCACTTTCCAGAGGCTGGTAGTTACAGAAAGAGAGAGAAAACCTTCTCTAGGTTTGCATCCTGCTGCTAAGTTCCATCTCCCAGACAAATTTCACAGATTCCTCCTTTTAATCGCTATTAGTTGCAAATCTTGATAGTTTACTAATATTAATGAAACACCGATTGAATTTAATTAGGTTTCTCTGCTCTCTGCTGATTTTTCAGTTTTTCATAGTGTTTGACTTCTATTCATTAGTCCATTTTAATTATTTTGTAAGACAGATTGAAGACTCCCAAGTGGAAAGACCTGGTTATTTGAATGAGTTCCTTCACAGACCTGTCAGGTGATAAGCATCTCAGGATGAGGCCCTTCCAATTGTTCCACACCCTGCTGGAGTACATCTGAGAGCAACCAAGGTGAGGGCTTTTTCTGCTGTGAGGCCTAGTCTGTAGAACCATCTCCTTCCTGAAATAAGGCAGACAGAAACTGCTAAATTTATATTGCCTCCTGAAAATGCATGCATTCATTCAAACCTTTGTGGGCTATATAGGACCTTATAGACAGAGGCGTAGCAAAGTCAGGTGGTACCCAGTGCAAAAAAAAATCCCCCCCATTGCAATTTTTGGGAATGTTGACCAGAGTTGTTGAGCTTTGTTTAGGGAGGGTACTCCAAAGTTTTTGAGGTTTTTTTTTAGGGAAGGCGGGCAGCACTCGCATCCCTGGCGGGCTGATTTTCAGGACTGGCGTGATTGTTGTCGTGAAAGTCCGCCCAAGGAACTCACAGATACGCCCGGCTGTCCGGATCACGAAAATTTGATCGCTGATTGCATAAAACCGCCTGCCGGGGATGCGACCGCCTCATGCCAGTGGTGTGCCAGGCTAATCACCAGGCATATTTGCGCGATCAGGGGGCAGATTTTCACAACCACAATCACACCGAGGGGATTTTGCCACCCCTCTCCCAGGCATGACACCCAGGGTGGACTGCGCCCCCCTTGCAACGCCCCTGCTTATTGGTTCCCATTTGTCTTGCCTTTTAATTCCTAGGTCATCCTGACTATTGTTCACTTCAGGCTCTGGATATGGCTGCCCATAGTGCCAGCCTTTGGCTCTGACACTATTCTTCACTCTTCAGCTTGCACAATTTTAAGAAGATATATGATTAGGATAAGATATGCCAAACATACTGATAACGAAGAAATATTCTATAAGTCATAACCCTATGCCAACATCATAGCAAATTTCAGAAGTACTAATAGGCACATAAGCTGCCATAAATGGTTATGATCAATGAGCTGATCAAATTAAAATCTAATATTTCAGTTTAACTCACTGGTGGATTCAGCAGTTTTTTTTTCTTCAAAAAACAAAGTCATTTGCCTACACATTCCTTTTTCAAAACTCACATTTGACACTAGAATGGATCACATTTGCATTATTTTAAATATTACTTTTAATTAAAGACACTATTTTCTGTTTTAAATAGCAGTGGATTTGATACAGGCCCCTTGCAGTGGGTTGTTGGGTCAAAAGTGATAAGATTAATTAGCAAAGTGTTCAGCCAGTTCCTTTTATGTCAAAGGATATAATTAAAGTGGCAAGGAATAATATAATTTATCAGTTGAGTCATGCTGGATGATTATGATCTGCATAATTAAAACATAACAGTAGGCCATGCTGCTCACTGCTGGCAATACAGCAAAACTAGCTAAAGCTACCTATTGATGTATTTTCGTTACCATCTTATCCAAATTTATTGTGTGGCTGGATTGGGAAAATGTTTACTGCATGAAGAATGCATTAAAGTTCCAGAATTAGAGAACAATTGTGCTGATGAAGCTAAAGGGCATACTTAATTATTTAGAAAACATTTTTCATAATATTTCTAAAATAGAGAGGGAGGTTTTTTGGGGAACATGTGTCATCTTGAACTTTTTCTAAACTCTGGAACTTTATCAAGTATTCACTGTAATATAATGCTTTTTTTCACTATAGGTATGGCTGCACTCATTACTTGGTTAAGCTAAGTGGGAAGTGATCCTAATTAAGATACCTCTGTTCTATGGCTTGGATCTGGAATCAAAGAATCACAGGATGGTTTCCAGTGCTGTGGTTCCACTTGCACAACAGACGTCCACTTTCTTCTCCTCTGCAGCAACTGTGCACCCTTGGGAAACTCTCTGGAGCAGAATTTGAAGGTGCATGGAGGGAGGAACCCCATTTCATGAGTGCAACTCCATACCCTCATTGTTGGATACAATTTATAGGGTTGTATTCAATGTAGCACTAAGCAAGCTGTTCCGCTGGCACAATGATTCTTTCCTTGTGCAATGGTACAATTTTCCTCTCTTCTCCCTGTGCACGCCTATATCTGTTCTTGTTAAAGTTGCAAGCGCAAAAATACAAAATGTGAGAAAATACAAAAAGCAGCTGGAAAACCCCACTTTCTTAAAAACTTAGAAACTAGAAACTGTAAACAAACAAACAAACAAACAAACAAACAAACAGCAGCCTCCTGACCCACCCCCAAACGCAATCTGGAGCAGATTTGGGGACAGCATAGAAAGTGTGGGAGTGGGTGTGTATACACACACACAGATACATGGATTAATGATACATTATTTAAAACAAAAAGCTACTGTCAAACTAAATATGACTTTTTAAAAAAATTTAAGCATTTAAATGTATCCTCACCAATTGATTCACCATCGCAGACGTGTCTAGTGGCCATGACTGCCACGTCTAGTGGCAAATATATATATTTCATTCTGTGTGCTAAGTCAATCCACACATATGGCTTTTCCAAATGGCAACTACTGCAACATGGAACAATTTCAAGTGGCTTCCACATACATTGTAGATCAGGGATGGGAAACTGGTGGCCCTCCAGATACTGTTGGACTACAACTGCATGATCCTTGACCATTCTCCCACACCTGAAGGGAGTTGGTGTCCAACAACATCTGCAAAGCCCCAAATTCCCTATTACTGTCATGGGCCCTTGCCCTGAAATCAGATTGTGAAAAGCACTAGACAAATGCCAACAAAGCCTATATTTTATGTCACTCATCTACTCTAAATATCTATCATCTATCTATATCTATCTATCTGTCATCTATCTATCATCTATCTATCTATCTATATCTATCTATCTATCTATCTATCTATCTATCTATCTATCTATCATCTATCTATCATCTATCATCTATCATCATCATCTCTCTCTCTATCATCTATCTATCTCTGTCATCATCATGATCTATCTATCATCTATCTATCATCTATCTATCTATCATCTATCTTATTTTCAGCCAATGTAACAACAATAGCTTATTCATTGTTCTCACTTGTATTACTAATATTCTTCTCCATTAGGAAAGGGGTTAAATATTTTAAGATAACCCTTTATAATTCAAAACACTTCCATTTATATATTTTCTTCTATAAAACAAGGACTGGTTTTAAAAAGTCATGCAGAACATTTATTCTGACAATAATTTTGTACTGGGGGAAAAGAAACTTTCCTTGAGACATTTGTGGATGGTCAATAAATCATTTAATCTACTTGAGTTTATTTTGCACAATAATGTCCAACCAACATGGGGATATGCCTAAATCTTCTATTGACAAATAGTAAACTCTCTCATTAAACTTAATCCATTGTACTGCAAATGTCACTCCCTCAAGCGTTGCTTCCAATCAATATCTTTTACTCTCTGCTACCCTGCCAGATAAGATACAGTTTACATACAGAGTATTGGCTCTGGTTCCATTAGAAGATAATAGCACACACATTGAAATCTTCAGGGAGCTTACAATGGAATACAAACACCCAATCTGAAATCCACTAAGTCCCCCCTCTCTTTGGAAAGGTATAGCAATCATAGGGAGGGGGGAACTGTTAGGTTTCTCTCTAAAGATATTTCCTTTTGCCTCTCATGTCCCAGTTGTACAACATGGTTTTTGTGTGTCTTCAAAATACAAAGAAATAGCATTGTTGAAGCTTCTCGCTTGATATATGAGCAATATATTGTGCTCCACTAGATCATGAGGATCATGATAAGGGCAAAAAGGACTTCTCTTGAGAAACTGAAAATTAAACCATTTGTTACACATCTCCTTTTTCTTACATTTCTTTTTTTTTAATAGTATTTTTTATTGCGTTTCTTTCCAAATTTTGTACATTGCAAGCAAATGAGGAGTTTACAAGAAACCATTTTTTTTTTTTTTTTTTTTTTATAACAAAACAATAAAAATCAAAACAAAAATAATCCCAACTTGGACTTCCCCACCCCTTCCGATTCTGCGTTCTTTATATTAACCTTGTCAGCAATTTATTACCTTATGTCCTACCTTATTGTAACTTTTACATGTTATGTATCTAAATTCAATATATTATATCACAATTTTTATACCTTTAAAATAAACGTAACATGTTCAATTCATATTATCTCCTTTTCTCTTTTATCACTTGATTTACTATTTACTTAATCATGATTGCTAAAGCGTATCATTTCCAAATCATGCACAATCTTAAGATTCATACAGTTTATAATACTTTTGCAAGTAGTCTTTAAACTTTTTCCAGTCCGCCTCAATTGTTTCTACATCCAAATCTCGGATTCTGCCGGTCAGTTCAGCTATCTCCATGTAGTCCATCAACTGCGTCTGCCATTCCTCCAGCGTGGGTAAATCTTGTGTCTTCCAGTTCTTTGCAATGAGTATTCTTGCTGCTGTACTAGCATACATAAACAAAGCTCTGTCCTTCTTTAACACTTTCTGGTCCACCATGCCCAACAGGAAGGCCTCTGGTTTCTTGGGAAAGGTATACCTAAATACCTTTTTCAACTCATTATAAATCATTTCCCAGAAAGCCTTAACCTTTGGGCATGTCCACCAGAGGTGAAAGAAAGTCCCCTCTGCTTCCTTACACTTCCAACATTTATTGTCAGACAGGTGATGTATCTTAGCTAACTTGACTGGGGTCATGTACCACCGGTATATCATTTTCATAATGTTTTCCTTCAAGGCAGTACTTGCCGTGAATTTCATTCCGGTGTTCCATAACCTTTCCCAGTCTTCAAACATAATGTTGTGTCCAACATCCTGTGCCCATTTAATCATAGCAGATTTAACTGTCTCATCCTGTAAATTCCACATAAGCAGCAAGTTATACATTCTAGATAACAGCTTTGTCTTTGGTTCTAACAATTCTGTCTCTAGTTTCGACTTTTCCACCTGGAAACCAACTTTTTTATCCATTTTGAAAACCTCTTGAATTTGAGCATAATGTAGCCAATCTCGCACCTTATTTTTTAGTTTATCCTGGCTCTGCAACTTCCAATTGTCTCCAGTTTTTTCAGTTAGTTCCCAATATTTCGGCCAGTAGGCCTCCATATTGGGTCTTTTTCGGGCCTTGGCCTCCACTGGTGATAACCACCTCGGAGTTTTACTCTCTAGTAAGTCTTTATATTTCATCCAGACTGCAAAAATTGCTTTTCTGACAATGTGGCTTTTAAACAATTTATGTGCTTTAACCTTGTCGTACCATAAGTATGCGTGCCAACCAAAAGCATTATTAAAACCTTCCAGATCTAGGACTTCAGTGTTTTCCAACAAGAACCAATCTTTCAACCAGCAGAAGGCTGCAGCTTCATAGTACAACCTCAGGTCCGGCAGGGCAAACCCCCCTCTTTCTTTTAAATCTGTTAATATTTTGAACTTTATTCGGGGCTTTTTGCCCTGCCAGATAAATCTAGATATATCCTTCTGCCATTTTCCAAAGCAATCCACTCTGTCCACGATCTGTAAGGTTTGAAACAAGAATAACATTTTCGGCAACACATTCATTTTTATAGCTGCGATTCTTCCCAACAAGGAAAGTTTCAATCTTGACCAAATTTCTAAATCCTTTTTAACTTCCAACCAACATTTCTCATAATTATCCTTAAATAAATTCAAATTCTTGGAGGACAAATAGATCCCAAGGTATTTCACTTTTTTAACCACATTCAGCTCTGTTTCTCTCTGAAACCCCTCTATTTCTGTAATTGTTAAATTTTTGGTCAGAACCTTAGTTTTTTGTTTATTCAACCTAAATCCCGCCACCCGACCAAATTCAGATATAAGTTCAAGAACTTTTTTTGTACTGGATTCTGGCTCCTGCAGTGTCAAAACTAGGTCATCTGCAAAAGCTTTCAGTTTATATTGTTTCACTCCGACCTCTATCCCTTGTACCAACCGGTCCTCTCTGATCATATTCAGTAGCACCTCCAGGACTGAAATAAATAACATTTTTCTTACATTTCTAACAACAATTGCTTTAGGCAAGAGGTGCATATAACAGATGCTGTAGCCAAACAACACTTTCAGATTAATTGTATAATGTTGTAATCCTTGCCTGTGTGCTGTTTGTCTTCAATGAAGTTATTTAAAATATCAACTGCAAAACAGAGAAAACATTGTTTAAAAGCTAACATGGGTCAGACAATAAAAACAGCGAGGGGGAAAAAATATTGCTTTCAGCTGAAGTTTTGTGAGGAGGGAGGTCAAAATTGGATGAACTTAATTATAATTGCCTTAGGGTTCTTATTTACATAAAGACAAATATTTTACAAAAAGTTTAGGTAGTTAATAAACACACTTCACTTATGGTTACAATCCAAAGCATAATTACTAGGAAATGTATCCCATTAAGGTTCTGCGTAAACCTTTATATAATTAGGTACACACTGTATAGCTATACATGTACTTCCTTTTTACAAGGCTGCATAAGAAGTCACTGAAAATGTCAGCAGCACAAAAGAGATCAAACCAAGGTTGCTAAAAAACAACAACAGGGCTTGTTGTTACTTCTGTTCTTCATCGCCCATGTAAAAAGTTCTTAACTTGCTGTTTCTGCTTTTTCTCTCCCACAAAAACAAGCAGCTCTTAATGGCCTTCTCAAAAGAGCCTTTTTGGTCCTGATTCCATACGTTTGCTGCTTTAGTACATGTGGACATTTATTTTCAGTGGATTAAGTCTGTGCAGCCAAAGGAATACATATATTGTGTAAATTTACTTCTTCCATTGATATCAGTGGAAAGCTCATTGATACAAAAATTCATATACTTGTAAGAAATTATGGGTTCAGACTGCATTAATATAGTAAAGTAACTTGCTGATGGCATTAATAACAGTAGATTGTGAGATTATTTTAAAAAAAAATGTTTGAGGGAAATTGCATAGACTCTGTTCAGAAATGCATACTGTTACACTGACAGAATATGAACATCAGCTTTTGGAAAATCCTGGAGTGGATAAGGGGTTTCCACTGTAATAATGTTTGAGGGTTTTGTTTTGGTGAAACTGCTGCCATGTAAGATAGACTATAGCTACTGCAGATCTATTAAAGAAAATACTGGTAATTAAATATTTTAGATGAAGGCATTGATTTATTGTATTTAGAAGTTAGAAAATAAAATATGAAGCAGCATTGGATAGTATGGATTAGGGAAAACACTGAGGGATTTTAAGGTTTGTTAAAAGTGTTTCGATAGGAGAATGGTGGGATGGGTTTATATTACCCAAATTACAGCTGAATATCACTTAATGAATTCTTTTTGGGGAAAATTAGAAGTTCTGTCAGAGAAGATGTTAAAAGTAGTTGCAAGAATTTAGAGAAGATTTCCTAGCCAGGTTTGCACAAGTTCTTTTATGATATATTTCTAGAAGAGATTTGGATATACAGTATTATGAGGTGAATAATCAAATCACTAAAAATGGATGCTCGGTGGGTAAACATTAACAGATTGATGTTACATTGGAAAGAGACACTGAGATGCCATTGGAGTCAGTCCTGGGTCAGCACTCCTTGGCTCTTAAATCAATGATGGATGAAGTCGTGTACTTAGCAAAATTGTGACTGATGTAAAAGAGTAGGGTAGTATAAATTGTGTTAGGTGGTGAGCAAAAAATTCAGAAGGATCTGAAACTGCGAAGCTGGGTTCATAATGAAATAAAATCTGACAAGGACAAATGAAAAGTGTTGCACATAGGAAAGAAGAATCAGATGCAAGGGTATAGAGTGAAAGGTTACTTTGTGGATCATTGCTAAAAACAACAACAAAATTATTTCTGAGGAGCAGCACACAAAAATATGCCACAGTAAGCTGTGTTTAAAGCAGTATGCCCTTTAAGACCCGCCAAGCAACAATGCAGTTTGGCTCGACACTGGGACAATCCACGGAGAATATGGACAGGTGAGCATCACATACCCAGCTCATATAATAATAATTGCACCACTTGACTTGACACTGATGAATCCTTTGAGTACAATGTTATGTTCTGGACACCACAAATCAAGGTGGATGCATTAAAAAATGGAATTGGATTCTGCTAAGTCTTTGAGAGTAAGAAGTTATGCTTATTATGGAGCATATAAGAAATCGGAGAGTACTGTTGCACTCAAAACTGCTTTGCAGGCTTCCATAGCCATCTGGTGAGCCATTGTGAGAATAGGTTGCCTTGGCCTGATCCAGCAGGGATCTTCTTATGATCTTAAATAGGCGAGTGAGCTCCCTTGGAAATATCTTGAATAAACTTTCCAGTGTTAAAATATTGCAATAACATTGCGATGATAGGAGCCTTTTGGCTTCCTTGATTTGAGCTTTATGAGTCCTTTATTGTAATAATATTTTATTCCTTTTTCAATATAGAAGGTTACATTCGTTACTCAGCAATTATATTCCAATTCAGTAAGAATAAAGACTTCCTGTTCACCTAACATCAATGTTTATAACTCAAATTACATACAGTTGCATTTTAAGCTTCCATCTTATCTAATTTCACTCTCTTGTAGTATTTCTTACTCACACATTTCCATTTCCCACGTACAGGGTGAAAGCAAGCATTTGCCCCTCCCTTTGTTACCTTAATGACCCATACTTAGAGGGTCATTACCAAGAAACTTGTCTGCTATTCCAGCAATTGGCTCCTTGCTGGACCCAGGAATTAGAAGGAATTCAAGCACACAGCCTAACCTTCCCACTCCTAAACTCACAACACTATGTACATTTACTTAGAAGAAAGTCTGACTGAACTCCAGGGGGAATTCCTCCCAGGTAAACATGCACAGGGCTACAGCCTTGATTTCCCAATTTTCATGCAAAATGTTGTCTTTATTCTCCCCTTACTCCGCTTCCATATTTTATGGAAAGTTCTGAAGGGGGGTTGGGGGAAGAAGCATCTGAGAAGATAAATGGCTAATCTTGGCGTATTATGCTTAAGAGTGAGGAGAATAGCAAGCACTGAAAAGGGCTAAACAATGTTCCTTTTTGAATAAATACCCCTGATTGATATTTGCTGCTGTAGGCCAGGTATTATAAAACATGATTAGGTCTGGTGTACTACTGATGTATTATAGATGGAGGGAAAGTTAATGGCATAGTTAGCCTGGGCTTGCTTGCCTTTCTTTTCTCATTTTCTAAGCTGCAGTGGCATAGCCTTTAGCCAATAACAGCAACTCCCTACTGAGCTTGCATTAAATTGAACAGATGAATGGCAGAATTTTAAAGCAGATCTGATAACCCATACATGCTTGGAAGGGTTTAAAGTAGCCACATTGAACAGAGAAAACAATTGGGCACTTGGGGATTGCCATATTTTTTCTGGGGGCGGGGGGAAGAAAAGAAGAGAAAATATGTTTAGAGATCAATTGTACCACTGAGAATATTTGAAAGGGGTTGGGTGGGAATCAAATAGGGAGAAAAGTGTTTGATCAATCTTATTATCAACAGCAACCAGCAGAGAGGGATGAAGTCCAGGTGAGAGATATGGTGTCATGTAAACTGGCTGGGGCTGATGGGAGTTGTAGTCCAAAATATCTGAATGACACTAGGCTGGAGAAAGCTGGTATAAAGACAACACTCTCCCAGCATTGCTCCAACCCTGGGTGGCATTTGTGTGCCCCAGAATGAAGGAAAGACTAATTGTTATGACTGCAGTGTTCCAAGTAATAGCCACATACCCAGAGAATGTCAGTAATAGCCACAAAGACTGCTTAGTGGGGTGCAATTGGCTGGAACCTTCTTCAGATTGATGCCCTTTAGCAACAACAGCCTCAGTTGATTCATTGTGACCTTGTTGCACTACTCTTAGCTGCAGCCCGCTTGAAGGTTGCAATCCACTGAAAAGCAACAGAATTGTCCATGAAAGGCTGGCTGCATTGCAACATCACCCCATATGGGAGAAAGTAAAGCTAGCTAGTTGCACAGCACAGAACTACATCAAGGATGTAACATTTTAGTACTGGATGAAAAATAACATCATAGAGATAATGGTCAACAAGATGGGAAGAAATGTCAGCACATCAGTGGACCTTTTGGATCACATAGCAACCAAAGGAGCTGTCTTCCCCTGATCCCTAACCTCTCACTCTATAGCTTTACTCTGGTTTCTTTCCATCTCTGCATGACACATGACATTCATTGTCATTGCACAGCCCATGCTTGTGCTCAGCTGCTTTTTCATTCTGAAATTGTTCAGAAGGTGTACTTGGATTTTATCAATATTGATCTCCTTGTTAATTTTTTAGCATGGTAGTCAAATTCCTGATCATATTCCTGATCTGATTATGCAAGAATGGATAGATTTCATGAGTTCAAGAATGCTTTGTTTGCACCTAGTGTCAAAGTTATTTGGATGCATCTATTATCTACCATCTAAAAATGCATAACTATGCAATCATTTTTTCCTCTCTAGGGTGCTATGCTAAATACAGTGGGATAGACCATAAGACAAATGGTAGTGTGATAAAGAATTCTGTTATTTGCAGGTGTGATTAAAATGGATATGTTTATCAAAATTTGGAATAGGAACACAAGTCTCTTTTAATTTCATTTAGACATAAGACATGCAGCAGTTACATAAAATGATAATCAAACAACAGTATATGCTCAGATAAACATTTCTGGTTATATTGACAAAGCTGTGTTATATACTGTACTTTTCCATGTATAAGACTATGTTTTTTTTACTCTAAAATAATGATCAAAATCTGGACTCATCTTATACACAGATATTATCTCCCCCATTTTCTTAAATAAGAGTCCCCCAAATAGGAGGCGTATTATACACGGGAGTGTCTTATAGACAGAAAAATACAGATATGAATATATAATAATTAATACAGATATGAAATGATGTATAATAATAACATTTATGCTTAAATTGTTGTAAAAGGTATTTTGTTTCAATAACAATTTTAATTTATGAGGATTTATAGGAATCAAGAGAGAAAACAGGAAATTAACTGCATGTATTTCAAACAGTGCTGTAAACTATGAATACTGTTCTGCCATTATTCATATAATCAATAAAGTCACACCAAACTGCATAAAATTTGTTGTGCTTCTTTTGGCCTCTTGCTACTTTTAATTTTTCTGTCAGTTTCCCAAGTTTTTTCCAATAATGCTGTTTGTCAAACTGCATTTTACCATTGCTCCATAGTCAATAGTTATAATGACTTCCACGTCCTGGCAATGGTTGTTCTTGCAGCTGTTAATAGTTGTGTTTCTAATTTGCAACATACAAATTAGACTGTACAAATTTAACTATACAAATTAAATAGAGCTAGTCCTGGGGTCATGGGAACTGCTTGCCTTGTAATTAAGGATATTTCTGTGACTATATTTTCCCCAAACCTTTCTATTTTTGGACACTCCCACCACATGTGCTGATACTGTATTACTTTTTTAGGGACACCATCTATTTCCAAGTTCTCTAATGTGCTCCACTGAATTCCATTATTACCGGACATTAAGTCTGTCATGTGACTAAGTAAATAAGCATTATAATAACTGTTTACATTTGGGGTTTCGCAACTTCCTACAGTTGTGTACAAGTACAGAAAAGGTTTTTTAATGCATGGTTTATCTGATTAAAATACGATTTTGTTAAGTTTTCTGTGCCATTTGGACACAAGCAAATCTTCCTGCTATCTCAGCTCAGTCATTTAGTACAACTTGGTGGATGAGCCAAGACCACATTATTGTTGGAGAAATTCATGGCATTAGGTCCCTCTCTCATGTGGTTCATTCAAATAGATTGGGGGTGGGGGACATTTCCCACTTGGCAGGCTGCATCCTTACCTCCCTCTACCTCAGTGGGCCACTTTGACAGGTGGGTGGGGTTGCCCACCTGTTATTCACCTACTGGGTCTAATTAGGATGACAACCAGGAGGTTCCCCACTTCCGAAATAGATTGTCAGCATTTGAATGGAATAATGGCCACAGGAATGCTATTTCACATGGTTTGGGACTACAACTCCCACCATCCTTGACCACTGGTCCTGTAAGCTAGGGATGATGGGAGTTGTAGCCCCCAAACATCTGGAGGGCCGAGTTTGCCTATGCTTGCTATAAAGTATAGATCTGCTCAGATTCAGTCAGCTATTGGTCTTGACAATGCAAATTTCTTTTGCAATCTGGAAGGTTTGTGGTTTTTGTTTTTGTTTATTCTTGATGCTTCAGTCTGTATATACATGGCTAAGGTGACATTTAAATACGGCTTTATCACACCAGTAAGCATTTTAAAGTAATGTTCAGTTTTATGATTAAAAAAAAAATTGTTTCATCATCTGTGTTTTGTTTTTTATGTACTGCTCAGAAATGAAAGTGATTCAACGGTATATAAATGTTTTATATATGTTGTTTCTTTTTAACTCAGTAATTCCACCTAACAAATAAAGTGTGTCTAGTATAAAAAGTGGCACTGCTCCTGAATCGGCCCACAGGCCAGCATCTGGCATGGGAAGCTAGTCAGATGGAGAGACTTAAGTATGCCTTGCTCTGTGCTGGATTGCAGTCATTTTCCTTTTGCAGGCGAAGTCCCCTAGTAGAGGTACTAGTGATGCACTTCAACAATTCAAAGGATCATTTTCTCTTTCTCTTTTTTCTTCTCAAGGAACTGCTAAGAGATCTAATAGCTCCTTGAGGCTTACAAGAAGAAAGGATACACCCCAGGAGGTCCTCCTGGGTTTCTTCTATCAGGTCAGTTATATATCCTATTTGTGGAGAAAGACACAGCAGCCTCATGGTGCAACTGCTGTGTGCACCACGACACTTCCTTGATTGATGGCAGGTAACAAAACACTTAAAAGCAGGGAGCAGAAAAGAAATAGGTCCTTTCAAAATCCTTGCCATCTTTCTGCTATGTGTACCTGCAACTTTGAAACTTTTTATCTTTTTTCCATAATTTTTTATTGAAACTTTTTCGTTATGCCGTACAATTAAATAAAAACTAATCTAAATGAAAAAAGAGAGAGAGAAAATAAAATGCAAAGTCCTCTCTCAATGGTAGATCTTAACTCTTGTCTCACACAGGAAGGAGTGGATCCTCCCACCTCTCACCTGGGGGTGAACTTCCCTTTCTTCTCCCAGCTATCCACCCTGGGAGCTTTTCCCTTCCCTGTCCTTCACCAACCACCTTCAAGTGTGTACAATCCCCACAGTTACGTCGAATAGAAGACACATGGGAAAAAAGGAAAGAAAGGAAAAGGGAAGGAAGAGAAGGAAGATAAAAATAAAACAATATTCCATAGTAATTTACTTATTTTACAGTTCTTAATTCACACATAGTTCCATATCTTCTGATCACATTCCTTGTTGGCTCTGATTTTCAATTCATTTTTTTCTTTTTAAAAAAGATCCTTCCATTTCCTCTTCTTCCATTCTTTTTCCAGGAGAATTGCCAGAGACTTGGTAGCTTTTTCTACTGAATTCTTTCCAAATTGTACAAAGAATGCTTTCTCTCTGCTTGCTCAGGAGGTCCCTTAATCTTTCTTTAAATGGCTTCGTTTCACTCCTCCAACATAATAGCTCTGCCATTTGGCTGTTTCATTCCTCTAGGCACCAGTGTGAAGATGTTCTCCATTTCCTCATCTACAGCCTACAATTTTGCCATTCCAACCTCTCCTTTATCAATATTGTTCTCCACAGGTTTTATGTCTTCCTTCTCTGGTCCATTTGCATCCACAGTTTTATCAATCTCAGCTCTGATCTCTTTTAGTTGCTCATCCAATAATTGCTGTAAGATGCCAACTCTCATGGGAGTGTCCAACATTTTGGTCATGCTGAATGTTCTTGGACTTATTAAAGTTCAATCCACTTTAAGGTCTTTACAAAATCTGGCTTAAGACCTTCAGTCACCAGTCTCCACCATAAGGCCTTCACAATGTTCTTTATCAAACCACATCCCTACCCACCAGGAACCTGGAGAATTCAGTTTCAATTTGAAGACAACACTTCATCGAGGAGAAAGAAAGTTTAAAATAAAATAAAATGAAGATTTCTAACTATCAGAACACCCCTTAGCTGTTAAAAAACTTTCTTGGTCGAAAACAAAACATGCTTTGTTTTGCTTTCAGCCTTTTGTCTATTCCTAAGCTAACAGTCAGCTCACACTTCAGAATTTCAACCAGCACATGGATCACCTCAGTTGTGTTTGATAACAGTTTCAAAAGTAATTAGAGAAAGGCAGAGCTTTGCCAACCTTATGCCCTAAGAGCCGACCCTGAGGGCTATAAAGCCTTTCCTCCTCCCAGGAGGGGAGGGGTTGTGAGCGGGAGACGATTCGCGCGTCATGCAGGGGGCGCTCCGCCCCCTGCTTCAACTCCAGGGCTGGCGCCACGCCCCTCCCCAGTTGGGCACCCAATAGGGAAGCTCTGCGGGGGCATGGCTTGCTGCTCAAACGCAGCCACGCCAGCCATCCCCACCATTGCACACACATTTTCTTCGAGTCAGTTAGGTTTTCTAAGACCTCGTCCTTCAGCTCCAGGAAGCCTCGCGGTTCATCAGCACAAGACAAGCCAGCAGCCCCTTCCCTCTGGGAGCAGCGGATCAGCCGAGCTGAATCCAGAAGAAACAGGAGACTGCAACAGTTGCGAAGTGGGTACCTGCTACCTGCTCCAACTGTGAGGTTTGGTGCTGGGAGAGGGAGGCTGCGGGTGTTTTTTCCCCTTGTTGTTTGGGGGCATGGTGGAGGTTCCTCTGCTCTAAGTCACTCACCTGCATCCAGGTCCCCTAAGCGTTCTCAGTTTCTTAGTATGGAAAGTGGCTTTTTCAGAGCATCAGAGATTCATCCCTGGATCTCTCTATTTTTCCAGAGAGAATGTGATAACTAAGATTCATGGCTTTCGTATCATTAATCACCATGTACTGGTAATTATACATGTTGAACTGTCAACAGAAGATTTCTACTCTGCCATTTTCCTCCCCAGAACTTCCCAAAACTTCAAAACTTTTAAAACCACAGTTACACAAATGGAACACAAGAGTGTGGATGAGCTCTCTAGGTCTGCCTTCTGTTGCTATCTCTGCCACCCTCCATGAGTTGGAAGGGGACTGTTTGGTGCCTGCTTCTACTCAGGTGTCCTGTTTCTATTTAAACAGGTTCCTTATATAGGAATGGGCAAATATGACAATATAGTGTCTCTCGGTTTTTCATTTTTCTACTCTTATATTCAGTTCTCCACATTCCCAAATTAGTTTGCATTTTAAAACTAAACTAAAAGCCCTCATGAAAATTCATCAGCATTTTAGGGTGATTTCCCCCCCGAATATATACATCTTTGAATGCAATTTTGCCCAACGTGCACATTTTTACAATGCAATTTTCCTTAATAAAATGCATTTTCGTATCTTTCCCCCCACTAATATATACATTTGTATGCATGCTTTGTTATATGCATTTTTGCACATGCTACTTGGCTAGGAGATTGCATTGCAAAATTCAGGCTAAGTTAGGCACAGCATGGAACATAAGAACATAAGAGGAGCCTTCTGGAAGAGACCATCCAGTCCAGCATCCTGTTCTCACAGTGGCCAACCAGGTACCTATGGGAAGACCACAAACATGACCTGAGTGCGACAATACTTTCTCCTTCTAATGCTTCCAGCAACTCGCATTGAGAATCATAGTTCCTCTGACCATGGACACAGAGTATAGCCATCATGGTCATGCCACTTTCACCTGTGTGTTCACACACAAAGCCTTTCCACCCCACTTTCAGCAAATCTGAATTTATTTATTAACTTTATATCTTGTCCTTCCCCGCAAAGAAGCCCAGGGCAGCAAGCACACCAGCAATAAAACAATCAAAATGTCTTAAATCAACTGAAAAAGAATTCCAATAGAGAAACAGACTGGGAAGGAGCTCTATTTAAAAGATTTGTTGAAAGAGGAAGGCATTTGTTAGGCATGAAACAACAGAGGTGGTGCCTGTGTAATATTCAAGGGTAAGGAACTTCAAAGGGTTGGTGCCACAACACTAAAAACCCAGTTCCTATATTGTGCAGAATGGGTTTCCGGATAATATGGTATCTGTTTGAGGCACTTGCCTGTAGAGTGCAGTGACTGATTAGGTGAATAATGGGTGAATAATATCTATCAGCTATTCTGGTCCCAAGCTGTTTGCAAAAGAACTAGCACCTTGAACTGTGCCTGGAAAAATAAATATTTGGATGATTTTTTAAAATTAAAATATATAAATGCATATGCATATTTTCACATCATTTTCTCTCAGAGTACACCTATCAAATGTTAAAATAAAATATATATATCTCTCTCTCTAATTTTAGCCAAAAATGGTGTAGTAATATTTGAAGAAGTACAAAATTCAGTGTTCTGATGTGCATTCTGATCTAGAGGGTGCAAATCAGGTCAGTTCCTAATGGAATGCACAAAAATCAAATTTCTCAAGCATCCCTAGCTGGATCATTGAGTCCCATGTTGTGCTGGTCCAGGGGGGAGGTTACCGTGGGGCTAGGTCCAGGACCTGAGTCGAGGGTCGGCAGACAGTCCTCCACGGGCGAAGCGGGGTCCACAGCGAGGAGCCGGGCAAGGACAGGAACTCTCGGGGGAACAGGACTGGGTGCTGGCCGAAACAGCTCTTCAACGATGTTGCTCCCGCAACCTGGAACCGGGCTGACTGGCCTTTATCTTCTCTGAGGCCAGGGGTGGTCCCGGCCCCCAGGTGACCCGCCTCTCCTGGCCTTAAGACGAGCACTCCTCCTGGGAGCAACCAGTTCCCTCCGCCTCTCTGCCCTGAGCCTCTGCAGCTCAGGAGAGGCCGGTGGGTTACTGGACCCAGGGGGAGACTCACTTTCCCCTGACAGGGCTGGGAAAGGCGCACCTGTAGGCAATGCGTCCTCAATCGCCTCTGGTGCCAGAGTGGATTCACCTGGTGTCTGCTCCTGAGGATCTGGCACAGGTGCAGGCGCTTCAGAATCAAGGCCCTGCCCCAGCTCAGCCGGCCCTGGAGGCGGGGACTCCTGTGCAGGCTGGGATTCCTCCGGTTCAGCCTCTGAATCGGATTCCCAGGCCATCACACATGTGTTTGTAATAGCCCTTGAAAATCTATATAATGACTAAGAAAAACAGTAAAATTGCAGACTTGCACAAAGCTGTCTTACATATATATTTTTAAAGCATAATTTATGCTTTATTCCAAGATAGTCTTGAAGCACAATATTTATACCCAAACCAGTTTTGTGACTATATTTCCCCCTCGATTCTGTCTCATTGGGAAATATTGTTGAATTTGGTTGTTTCATATTTTCCAGTAAATAGCTTGCTGGGTCCGAAAAAGCATTTTAAAATATTAATGTGGCTGAAATGATCACAAACACAACATGTTCCAAATCTTGTTTATGAGTGACAGAAATAAGGTGACATTGTTAAATAATTTACAAGGACTTTGAGGACCTTGAAGAAATGGGAAATGGTGTATTCAGTAGGTGGTGTAAGACAATCACAACTAATTAGGGAAGGAGGTTTCAAGTTAAATATATTGGTTTTGGAGGATAAAGAAAAAATACATATCTGCAGAAGGATGTGGTTTCCAATATATTTTCAGAATGCTGGATGATAATTGCAGCAACTGGTAAAGAATAGAAAATGACTCCTTCAAGTCCATCTCCTGACCATTCATACTGGTGAGAAAACAGGTCTCTGAGTTCAAGTACCAATAATCTTGATAGATACCATTTAATTGATTAGCTACTGAATCTGATAGGCACAGATTCAGATTTGTCTTGCTGTACCTCCAAACCATCACCAACTTCAGTTTCCTAGATGGTAGGTTCCATCTGTGGGGCTACTGTTAGAATTCCTGTCTCAACTAACCCAACCAATCATGGCATTCAAACCACAGATGTCCTTTCCAAATGCATCGATTCTGCTACATATTCCCTCTGTGGGTGCTTGAGGCTCACAGGAGAAGCAGCAGTAGCACATGGTGCAGTGGGGTGGAGACACTTACCTGATCTCCTAGGAGATGAGTCACGCTACTTACTGAGACAAGGAGGCAGAAGGAAGAGGTGGCCAAGGGGGTGGTGTAGTGAAAATGCATCAGCAGGAGCCCCAGATTGACTCGGCTAGTGTGTTTGCCCCATTGCCCCTCCCCCTCTTCCAAATGAGAAGCAGTGACTCACTTCCCAAGTGGTCAAGTAAGCACTTCTGCCCTGCCATGTCATCCCTATTGGGAAATAGACAGTGCACAGGTTGAGCGGTCATGTCAAGCTGAGAGAATACAGAACCTTGGACAGCTCCAATGGGCTCTACTAAGGCAGTGAACAAACATGCTATCTCCATCGGGAGCTAGAGTCAACTGAAATGTCACACCAGCTGTTCAGACATAGTGTTTGGAAGGCTTCACTGCTCTGGAGGTATGAAAGGGTTCTCACCTAATTTTATAACCAGTGACTTCTGCTAGGCTGGGGCCACAAGAGATATTTGAGGGGATTCCAAGAATGATGGAAAGGCTGTGTCCTCTGGCCAATAGGGTACTGAATGACGTACTGTTGCTTCTTCCTGCAGGAAATCATCATTAAGCTTGTGCCCATCAGAATTCTCTACCATGTGTTACAACAACTTTGTTTCAAGAGTCATGAGTGTGAGTAGACTTTTAATTCAACCTGACTTTATCCATTCTGAATAACCTGGAGCAATCAAAACTACAGATCTAGTGTTATAAGTGATGCTGGAAGCTTCTGAATATGCCATATTTATTTATTTATTTTACAAAGGACTGAGATTATTTTTTTGGGGGGGGGGGGAGGACATGGATAGAATGAACTCGTTCCAAATCAAGATTTTTGTTTTTTAAGGGAGGCAATATTTTCCCCTCCTTAATTTCAACCCTATGATGCCACATTTTATTCCATGTGCTTTTTATTACACAGCTATTTCTTTGTAGTCATGTTCATCCAGTAAATGACAGCAAGATAAGGGATAAACTTATTTGACAGATACCTTTGTGAACTACAGTATCAACACAGACACGCTACAAGACATCACTCTTTTTCTTGCATATATCCTAAAATTTACTTCAGAAGCTCCATTTGGAAGCTATGTGCTGTGCTGAACCTCATGGTGATTTAAGGCCTGCTGTTTATCAATCCAAATATCTCTTAAGAGAAAATACAGCTTAAACGTTTAAAGGCACAAAAACACATTGAGAGGTAGATAGACAATTTAGATCAATTCTCCTGTTTCACTTTAGACCTCTTCATAGACTTGAAGCACACCTTGCGCTACATTTAAATAGAAGAAATCTATTTAGAACTTTAGCAGCTTTAATAGCTGGAATTTCAAGAAATCCCTTTTAAGGTATTGCATTTCAATCAGCATTTATTTTTATACTCAGTAAGACCTGGCATAGTTTTAGTTTATTTCTGGCTATTGAAGGTTCATTTTGTTAAACAGAGAAGTACTCAACTGACTGTTTGTTTATTTAGTTAACTGAATTTTATTTATTGTATGCTGTTCAGTGCAATATGCTCTGCTTTATAGTGAATAGTGATGCAGGTGGATCAGTTTATATTGTTGTCAGCAAGGTAGGCCCAGCCATATATTCTTGGATGAAAACAATGATTTAACCTTGAGAACAAATCAGGTCTTTCAGAATGAAATCATAGTACCTGTTTACAGTTTTGTTCTAAGAGGCAGTTTACAAAACAAACAATCCGAAAGCTACTTTGATTAACTGTGCTTTCTTGATCTTCAGAAATACTTATCTTAAATATATTTAATTGGAAGCAAATCCACTCATTTCAATGGGATAATCCTGAAGAGATATCTGGAATTGCAGCTTCAATCGTTATTTGTTAATCTAGAAATATGGGAAGAAATAGAATCCTTAGAAAAAAATAGATAAAAAATAATCCCTCTGGTTTTTGAGATATCAAACCTTGTCCAAATATATATGTATCTATTTTCACATCCAAGAAGGCTAGAAACTTGTAGGTTTTAAGCAGGAATAGCAACAAAGGTTCTTGGGAACCTGAATTCTGTAGCCAATCCCAAAACCTTCTGATTTTCAGCATATGTTTAGAACCATAAAAGACGTACTGTAGCTCTGGTAATACAAAAATAAGATACCAAAGAAACCTGCTTTAGAGCCCAAAAATATTTAACTGCATATGAAATCATAACATAAGGCTACTTTATTTTGTTTTGAACCTAAGAAAGGAGATTTACTCTTCTCTCATTCTGTACCAATTTCACAATCTCATGGATTTCAGGTCATTTTCAGTAATGGACTTCTATGCATGCTTCCCTGAGGAAAGCACTAGGAACTGTTGGCATGAGCACACATAGTGAAATGTACTTTTGTGCTTTGCAATGCATTTTTTTTGGTACACTTTATGTTCTCTGGAGCCCTTTTAAACCACATGTGGAAATGGCAAAGGGAAAACTAAGGCATCATTTCACAGTCGCACTTATGAGCAGAGAACTCCGAGAGGCTTGAGGAGTGAGGGTTCAGTTATCATGGAAAGGCAGTTAATTACTGGCTAGATTTACAAGACTGCTCAAGCAACGTGTGCAGTGCGTTTTCTAAGCATTATTAAGAATGTAAGCTTAATATTGTTGTGTCAGTACAATATTGAAATTATGCTCTTGGGGGTACATGGTGTTTGGAACAGAAGGGTTGCTTCCTTCCCTCCCACCCTCCAAGCATTTAAAAAAGAATGAGTCAATAAAAGCAAATTATTTCCAAAATTGGCTTAGCATTTTTATGTTCCTTTGAAATTTCTGGCACATATGTGCAGCCTGGTATTCCAGAGGAAATAATGATGTTTGAAATGGATGAAATTCCAGTACAGCTACTGGACATTGTCTTTTCAAAACAAGAGAAATCTTTACAAGTTGCTTCTAAAGATGTTTACTGTGGAGCAAAATAACGTCAAGGTCAATTGGAGATACTTGCACATAAATATGCCTGAGAATGTAGTCTTAAAAAGGGAAGAATGCTATTCAGAGTTGTTATGGAAAAGCAGTTGGCCATGAGCACTGTGTAGTTTCATTGCAATAACCTGGCACAAGAGATAGAATTGCAACATCAGTTACCTGCCAAATGCATATCAAGGAAAAATAATGATATGAAAAATTATTATTATAATGATAGACCTGCACCTGTTATTTTGCATTGCAAGCCAATGTTGGCTACATTTCAAAAACCAAATAAATGTTGTAGCTGCACATGAGAATTCACTGCCAATCAACCTGGTCTCTTTATTGCCTAAAGCTGAATGTTTGCAAGGCTACAGGTTTTCCATCTGTTACTGAAAAGAAGAATACTTGGGATGTAGTCCTTAAAACACCTTCTGCAATGCAGTCTTACTGACCCAATAAAGACTGCATTTTGCATTTCCACAGGAGAATTGTGCTCTACCTTTCTGTATATTTGCAATGTATTAGGGTGAACATAATGCAAAGTTAGCCATTTTAGAGCTATTATTCAGTGGATTTAATTAAGCACTAATCTAACTGAAAAACTTCCATCAGTGCTACAAAGGGGCATAATAAGATCACACAATTAAAAACTGGCACAGAACATAGTGATTTGGACTTAGTTCGCCTGAATAGAATTCATAAGGCCAAAAGTCACTTTAAAAAAAAGGAAAAGCGAAAAATCCATGACCAAAATAGTTATACAAAATGTGAAATTTCAAACATGTTCTGTGATTTTAAAATCTATTATGAGTATAGCTTTGATTGTGGCTTCATCTCTATGCTAAAAGTTTGGTGAAAGGTTGACCACAGCTGCTAGCCTTTTCTCTAAAGCCTACTTGTTTGGAGTAACATCTGAAAAGTGGCTTCTGTGGCTGCATAACGACCATTACAGTGCATAGCCCTAGGCTCTCTGCACACTGGGAATACAGCTGTACACTCATAGATTTACTTTTCAGATCTCACACTAAACTTGTATATTCTTGGGGTTTAGGCTGACAGAGACAGGCCTTCTATCTCCTTTATACATTTATCATGGACATGTAGACAAATGCTTCAAAGGGGTTTGTTATTTGGGGGACATTGCTCAGTGGGACTTTCCCTTCCTTTCCTTACACTGTAGCTCCCCCAATATACTTTGGATGATAAGGGGGCCTCTCTGAAGCAGATTTGGAGGCATGGGGGGGGGAGAATAAGAGGGGGAAGCCTGCTCACATGACATTGAATATCATCCTATGTTTTCATGCTTTTCCTAGTCTTACATATTTTTCTATTTTTTTTAAGCAGTAAGAAATCATCTCAACAACAAACTTATGCTTTCTTGAAGTTTGGCTGTAATTCTACCCTACAGCTGTTGCTGTATACAGTGGTACCTCGGGTTAAGTACTTAATTCGTTCCGGAGGTCTGTTCTTAACCTGAAACTGTTCTTAACCTGAAGCACCACTTTAGCTAATGGGGCCTCCCGCTGCCAGCACGCCGCCGGAGCACGATTTCTGTTCTCATCCTGAAGCAAAGTTCTTAACCCGAGGTACTATTTCTGGGTTAGCAGAGTCTGTAACCTGAAGCATATGTAACCCGAGGTACCACTGTATTTAAAAATGTTACTGACCTACCAACCAAACAATTACTAAAAGGAATTCTAATCCACCTTGCATGATATGCAAATGAATAACAAATATGTTTCTATATAATAAATTATGGAAATAAATTATGCTCACTGGCAGCTCCCTGAGCTGGCCAGCTAGCAAAGAAGACTCAATTCAAACTTTGGGGTATGATTCCCATCAACCCCGGTCAGCATGGTCTCAATGGTCAGGGATGATGGAGGTTGTAATCCACAACATCTGGTGGTCCCCACATTGTCTTACCCTGATGTGATGATTCATGATTCCAATTCTGATTCTGATCCATGATTCTGGATTAAATATGCCCAAATGTACCACACTTTCAAGAAACAGATTAGTGCCAAATATTTCCACCATGGCAACATATGTTACATAGAACGGATTACAGGCTGAACATGTTGAATACAACAATTGTGAATCTTCTCTCTCTCTCTCTCTCTCTCTCTCTCTCTCTCTCTCTCTCTCGCTGCAACCTGTCTCAATTTTTCCATTATTCTATTCCAAAGTTTGTACCTTGGTGTATCTATATGCTAACATTTGAAATGACTTAATGAACAGGAAGGGCAAATCATTCTTTTTCAAACCAACTGCATGCCATTTGCTTTGAATTTTGTTTTCTTCATAGTGCTCATTCATTGCTTCCACACTGAGCTGACAAATTACATGAATCATAACAAGCTTTTGATAATCGCAGTGATCATCCGAATGTATGAAGCTGCTGGCGATAGTCACTGCATGGTGAGTCGCCACAGATGATTCTTTCTCACTACCTCAGGCAGGCTCCCTCAAAATGAAAATCAATTTTCTGAGAAGTAATGAGTGCAACAATTCCCCACATGGTGACTGACTGGTGCTGGCACTCTGAACATGTGCTTGAGCTCACCCACAGAGGATAGCCACTCTAAATATTAACAACCCTTTTAAGGTGTGATTTCAAAGGATTTCTTCTGTCATGGTTCAACAGACCAGCTTTTGATCCTTTTCCAGTGGGTTGGCTGCACAGCACAATTTGGAAGGACTTTAGCACAAGGCAAAATGAATGAGATTAACAGTTACTTCAAGGTTTATGACTGCCATTCATGATTCTGGATTAAATATGCCCAAATGTAACACACTTTCAAGAAACAGATTAGTGCCAAATATTTGCACCATGGCAACATATTTTACATAGAATGGATTATAGGCTGAACATGTTGAATACAACAGTTGTGAATCTTCTCTCTCTCTCTCTCTTTTGCTGCAACCTGTCTCAATTTTTCCATTATTCTATTCCTGAATACAGTAATTGTTCATACAGAAGAAACTAGAAAAATAAAGCATTGAAAGTATGCACCAAGCAAAGAAATCTAGAGACTCAGATAAAGCTAGGAAGACTTAAGGCCAAACGACAGGTAGGACCATAGTCAGTGGTATGGCATCTACATGTCCCAAAGCTTCAGGACTGGATAGAATCCCAATAGAAATGCTGAAAGCTGGCTTCAATTCCTCCCCTGTGACACACTTTCACAGCCTCCTCTTGCAGTGTTGGGAATAAGAATCTATGGCACAAGACTTGCACAACTCTAGCATTGGAGAACAAAGGTAACTGTCATGACTGTAACAACTAACATAGAATCCCCCTGCTGATTACTGTTGGGGAAACCTTTGCCTGTGCAGTTCTTAACAGATTACAGTCACTTGCTGACAGGGTCTATCCCAAGTCACAATGCTGCTTTAGAGCTCAGAGGTCAACAGGTGACATGATTTTCTCTCTGCACCAATTGCAGGAGAAATGCCAACAGCAGAGATGCCCCTTGTACATCGCCTTCATAGACCCGATGAAGGCCTTTGACCTCATCAGCTGAAAAGGACTCTTCAAACTGTTCAACCAGACAGGATGCCCACCTAAGCTTCACAAGATGATTGTGTCCTTCCATGAGAACATGTGTGGCAGTGTCCAGCATGACAGCTCATCCTCAGACACACTCTCTATAAAGAGCAATGTGAAACAGGGCTGTGTTTTTGCTGTAATGCACTTTGGCATATTTTTGTCCCTGGTGCTCTCCAGTTTCTTCAGCTCAACTGAAGGCAATGTGTATTTTCATTTGAACAGTGACTGGGGTCTGTTCAAACTGTCACGTCTCCATGCCAAGACAAAAATGTAGCGGGTCCTTATCCAAGAGATATTGTTTACAGATGATGCAGCATTGACAGCACACACCACGGAAACTCTACAGAGACTCCTCAACTTTTGTCCAAGCCTGCGTGGAGTTTGGCCTCACCATTAGCCCAATGAAGACCAATATCCTGGGTCAGGACATCACCAGAACTCCATGCATCAGCATTGGTGACCACATGCTTGAAGTGGTAGACAATTTCATCTACCTGGGTTCCACCATAACCAGCAACCTCTCCATTGGGAGAATGTGATGCTAATGTCCAATACCAAGAAAGAATTCTACCAGACTTATGTGCTGAGACACTGCTTTATAGAAGTGAGTTGTGGTCAACTTACAGCCACCAGAAGCAGTGCTGTACAGCCTTCCACATGTGCTGTGTCATGAGCATTTGGGGTATCATAATGAAGAACTGAGTCTCAAACAAAGATCTGCTCTCCCAAGTCACATTCCCAGTATGTTGGCACTCCAGTCTCAGTGATGTCTATGCTGGCTTGGTCTTGCCCACAGAATGAAAGATGGAAAATGCACATTTATGACTTGTTTTTTATGCCTAGGAAGCAGAGGAATCTTTTTTTAAAAAATTGCTTGAAATTTCACTTGGCTTACCCTGGTTTGCTCTAATAATCAGCCTTTACTGAACATATGAAGACATTTCCAAAAAGCTTCTGAACTCGTGGAATAGAGTACCAAAGTACCAGCAAAAATGCTAAAATGAGTTCTAACCCACCTTGCATGATATGCAAATGAATAACAAAGATGTTTCCATACAAAATCTGATAAATTCCCTCTCAGATCCAGATGCTACTTTGTAATGTATGTTTACTGTTTACTGTTTCTCAATTCATAACATCATATGTGATTTTACAGCTCTTCATAAAGTGAAGAAAAAGATTTTTCACATTGCACTAAAGTACTGAAGTCAGAACTAACTGTTAAAATGTAAGATCTGATTTTGAAGAACTTGAATAGTACAGGGTTGTACAGGATTGTGGAGGAAATGGACTTTGTTTATACAGACTTTGTTTAAATTCTCCTCCCCCACCCACCCCAAAACTCAGTACAATGTTTGGAGGCATTTTGCTCCACCCTGCAAACCCTACAAACAAGTGTGTTTAGGATTGCATCCTTACAGCAAACTCTAGGTCACATTTCCTCAGAAGTCCTATTGAATTCAAAAGAGGAAAATGCTTAGGACTGCAGGCTTAGTGATTAATTTACTCATAGCCCTGTTTAGGGCCCACTTTTTGTGTGGAAATCACAGGATTTAGCAGTTAGACATTCTGTCTCATAGAATCACAGGACTGTGGAGTTGGAAGGGACCCAAAGGGTAATCTAGTCCAATTTCTGAAATGCAGGAATCTCAACTACAGCATCTATGACAGATGGCCATCCAACTTCTGCTTAAAAACCTCCAAGGAAGCAGAGTCTATCACCTTCCAAGGGAGTCTGTTCCATGGTCAAACAGTTCTTACAATATGTTGAAAAGTCTTACAAACCATACTGAAAGCTTTGGATCAACGAATGTTTCCTTGTTACTCCGGGGAAACTGTTGCTGTTTGAAAGACTGGTCTGTCTCTGAATGTATGTCTGCTCTACTCTCATTAATGTCAATCTGGATTAAGGTAGACACTGAGGCAACAGTGATTGTGTATATTTCATTCTCTTCAGTGTCAGGAAAAGTTCTGAACAAACCATCTTGACACTAATATGGGTCTTCTCAGTGGCTGCTCCCAGACTTTGGAAATTCCTTCCTAGAGAAATTAGATTGCCTCCCTCTGCTGGCGCATAATTACCTTCATATTCCAACAGGCTTTGGGGAACTGAATGTTTTTACTGAGGGGGTTGGTTCCATGCTGTTTTTATTGTAATTATCTGCAAGTTTTTAATAGAACATATGTGTGTGTGTGGTTAATTGTTTATTAATTAACGTTTCCTCCCATGATTTTCGCTTTTCTTATTTGAACTGTATGCTGCCTTGAGTCCCTGTCAGGGAAAAGGGCAGGACATAAATGCATATATAAAGATAATACCTCAAGTGTCACCTCTCTCCATATGAACCAACCTAGGCCATGTAATCATAACCTGAGACCCTTCTTTGTGTGCCTCCTCTGTGAAAAGTCTGGAGGGTGGCAACATGAGAAAGGGTCTTTTCTGTGGTGGCTCCCCGCTTGTGGAACGCTTTCCCCAGAGAGGCTTGCCTGGCACCATTGTTACATATTTTGCCAGGAAAAATAATATTTGTATTTCCTCAGGCATTGGCTAATTAATCTATGGCCTTTTAAACTGGGAGGGAGTTATTGTTGTTGTTTGTTATTATGCTATATATATTTGTGTTTTTATATTGTAAACTGCCTTGTGATCTTTGGATGAAGGCCAGTATAGAAATTTAATAAATAAAACAAAACAAAATAGTAATAATTATAGCAACAACAACATCAACATGGAACATTCCGTAATGGGGGGGGGGGAATGAAATTCCTGCGTACCTGGAACTCTGGGTACACATTGGAGCCTCTTGAAGCTTTTGAGCCCAACCAATGTTTGTAATGATGATTGTTCACTGAGTATTTAATTTTACAGCATACTTTTATATGCTACCATTCATCCCCCTCCCCAATCTTCTATTTCTATCTTCATTTTTAATCAGTGGCTAACTCCAGCTAGAAATCCTGACAATCTCTTTCTTTTAGAATTCCCAGTATGTCACTTCTGTCAGATAATAGAAAATTCTCTTTCATTCGTTTAGTCACTGCCATCCTCTAGGAGTTAGACAAACTGTGGGAATCAAGGCTGGTATTTTGATTGAGCAAAACAAACGGTGGGAAGGGGGATGATGGTTTGAGAACTGAAAAAAGAAATGAAACGCTGGAAATACCTGTAAAATACTCAGCTACAAAGTAACAATTGGTGGCATTTTGTAATAAAATAAAATAAAATAAATCCTTTATTTCCAAATCTGCATGATTAGCTGTTCAAAAAGGTTCTTACGTTACCCTTTCTGCCTTCTAGAAGGGTTTATTATATTAAAAAGGAAGACATTTGATTGTCTTTCTTTTTAAAGATTAAAAATGGTAGAATTGTTGTCATGCAGTGGAATTTTCTTACTAAAAAGGCACTGCAGTTCTCTTGTTGGTTAAATGTATAGTAGTGAATAATTTATTTTACAGCAAAATGCCTTAAATATTAATCTGCATAGGCCACAAAATCTCTTGAAAGTAGCTCACTAGATAGAAATACTTTGCAAATATATAATGTCACCAATTGCTATTTATGTTAGATTTAAACTACCCAGGATGCAGTTAAACTACCCAGGATACAGTTACAATCTCCTATACATTATATGGTCAGATAGACTATTAAAAAGATACCATCAATAAATATATTAAGTTACTTACTGGATCATATTTTAATTTCATTCCTGTAATAGCCAGACATTTAAGATGACATATTCATTGGTTAAATATTATGAGAAGTAATAGAATTTTTCAAAGAAAACTATGGTTTAACTGACATTATAGGATAGACACTAGCTGCTACTATTTTCTCCTTCCTGTCATGTTATCTTGATAATACAGGAGTAGAGGAACTGAAACCTCCAATGCATACGTTTAATTTAATTTAGTTATTTACTTATTTTATATATGGCTTTTCAGGCCACCTTTTAAGAAACAGCCTTCATAGGATGTGTATCTGTATGAGGATAGAAATATCTGATATAAATATATAATAAATAACCACGGCTAAAATTCTCATTTTCTTGGCCCTGAAGTAGCCTCACTAATTTGTGGAACTTACTCAATTAGTTATTGGGCTCTGGGCTAAAATCCAGAAACCAATCATAGTTTTAACAGTGGCGGCAGTCAAATATATAACTCTTAGAACTCAGCTTCAGACTGGTTGCTTCAAATTAGGAGATAAAGACAAATATTGGGGAATATGTTGCAAATCATCTGTTTATAATGCAAATTAAGATGAAGATACTGGACGTGTCATGTTTGCTTAAAGTAGCAAGAGTGGCTTCAAATACACTGAAATAGCAAGAAAAGAGCATTATGACATACTAAAAGAGCTATCATGTTCGGAACTCAAATTTGATACTAGTTGAAATTAAAGAGAATTTCTCGACTAGAGAGTATTTTCAGCTCTTTGAAAAGTGCCCCAGAACAAACAAGTGTTCTTTTAAGGATCTGCCAGATATGGTGGTGAGCAAGATAAGAGCTCTTAAAATCACCAGGAATGCTAAAGTCATGCCCGTGAATCACGTATGTTTTTCAGTTTCCAAGATACAAGGCTATATGGCTCTTCATGAAGCTACAGCAATCTGGCACCAGTTTGGTCCCTAGAGCACTGTTCTCAAGATGGAAATGAGAGTAATAGTTGACAAAGTAGTACTAAACAACTCACTGGAGTTAAGATAATTGCTATGTCTTCTTAGCCAGCACCTCTACCAACTGCTAACAAAAGTTCGTTTTTGCTTCAGTGAAATTTTTTATAACTTTTCATATAGTAATCAGCCTTCCCCAGTATAAGGTGCAACTTAGATTTATATAGATATGTGTGAATCCCCAACACAAAATGCGTAGTTTTGCAATTTATGAGCCTCATATAAACATGTAAAAACAATGACATTTGAGGTGTTATACAATATCCTAGTTGTAAAAGTTATGTTATGTGACTGTTATCTTAAAATGTCTTTATGGGTGTGTGGGTGTGTTTACCATTGCTCTTATGCTATTTAAGGCTGGATCTACACTGACCTGTTTAACATGATTAGAACACTATTAGATATGTCATTCTAAAAGTCACAGCGCATACTTGTTAAAGTGGGGTGGGGGGTTTTTTAAACCTTTTTCCCCATGACTTGCATTTTTTAAAAAAAGTAAATTGAAAAATGTGACGTTGCCATCCTTTTGATATCTCAGCAGTCGTTTTGATCCAGACATGCTGTGAGTATGATGTTTATTAACCACTTGGAACATGTGAAGTGGAAAGGCTGTTACTTTAATCATTCTAACCTTGACTGACTCAAATCTGTTAAAAGTACACAGTGCTGCTTCCTCAAGCCATTTCTCCTTCCCCCTGCCCCCGGGACACTACCAAAGGAAGCCTTTCGCTTCGTTTGTCAGATACAAAACAGAATTTGTTCTTCCAGGCTGGATTGTCATATGCTGCTGTATTAATTAAGGAACAAACTTCAAATGCTTCCACTTCTGGGTGACTTGTAAGCACATTAGCCCTCCTGGGCAGCTTTCCCAACTGTTATCTCTCTTTCTCACCATGCTCCTATCTTCAGCATCACACACAGGCGTCTCTTTTTTCGCTTCTCTGCAGTGGATTAAAACTTATCTCTGCTCAACAATGCCTCAAGATCGCTTAAGCAGCCTGGCATCTCTTTCTTCTTTGGCCTGTCACAAAGACAGGGACACATTTGTCAGCATTGTTTGGCGATTTGGTGATCTTTGTAATTTATTGCAGAGAAGAATGCTGGTATTAAAGCAAACTGCTGGATTTTTAGTTAAACTCAAAAATCCAAACAAATAGAACTGAGATGTAATGGAATCAAGTGGAAGGGCATGAAGCCCTTGCACAGCACAGTTGTTGGCATCTATCTGTATTGGGAGACAATGGAGTCAAATCCTGTGTTAGCAGTACCAAAGTGACCTCCCTGGGGTGCAAGCCTGCGCATTGTGTATGGAGGTCTTGGGTTGCCCAGATGACAAGACTCTCCTCTCAGCCTCACTGATGTGGTCCAAAGGAAAGCAGAGCAATATGCTTGGCACCAGCTTGGCTTCAGGAGTTGCCAGAAGGATGTGTACAAGGCACCATCCAACTGTCTTAGGGACTCCACTCCAGATTTGTGTAGGTTTTACTCCTTAGCCTTTTCTTCTCTAGAAGATATCCTGCAAGGCAGTTGTGGCTTAGGACCAGATTTTTACTTCTCCTATATGGGCTACCTTCCCAAGTTGACAAGCCCCATCTGCCACTAACCTCCCTTCTACAGCAGAAGCTGCCTTCTTGACCAGTGGACCCACTATTGGTTTTGTCTGCTCAATCCACTGGAACCTGTCTTCACATGCAGGGAAAGTCCTTAACACACCGAGGGTTTAGCTGCCCAGAACACATCTGGTTTAGCTGCCCAGTGGAAGCCATTCCTGGGGTGTGGTCAGTGTCACATGGTTACAGCTTCTAGGAGCCATAGGTAAGAGCTGAGTGCAGGGTGGGGAACAATGGTGCTCCCAGAAGGAGCACAGCATGTCTCTCCTATAACCCATACACCCTGTACAGTATTATCTTGATTTACAACAAATAGACTGCATTCACACTGTCGTTTATTCCACTTTCGTGACATTTCCCTAACTGTTCTTTTCCACATTCCACTTCCAGAACCATAGAGAAATTTCATTTGGGCCTAAAATAATCATGTTTAGCAGCAGCCAGGATCAGTTCTGCTGAATCCACTATGCTAGCCTGTTATCTTCAGAGCAGAGTTTTACAAAATGAATGACCTTTGTTTTTTGCGGACATTGTCCCTTCTGGATAACTGCAGCTGAGCTTCTCCACAGTATACCCTGGAGAAAGACACATTGAAATTTCGTGGAATCTAACACTTTACTTCATTGGGTGACAGCTTCACCAAGAATTTGCATAACAGTAATCCTTTCCTGTGTTGAAATTAGTTCAGTGCAAGATTCGGTTGGCAGCAATATTAGGTGCGATTCCCTAGGCAGTAAATGTAACAGAAAGCGAGGGAACCCAATTCTTTCCACACAACCCCCTGCTTGTTTGGTTCCTCCCTGCTGCTGTTTAGCGTCTGCTTTCTTTATTGCATTCAGAGAGGGAATGTTCCTCCCAATCAATAGAATCAGAGCGTCATTCACAAAATACCAAAATCAGTGACCTTTCAGACTGCAACAATTGAAAAGATTTCTCTCCCTCTCCTTTGCAACAGTAAATGGCCTTTTCAGTCTTGTTCTGCATTTATTCTGCAAAGACAGCAGGAGACTGTTTCCAGCCTGGTGTTTATTAGTTTTTTGTGTTCAGGATGATTAGACAAAACAAAAGGTATCACTGTTGCTTTTCAATGTCATGGATTTCTAGAATGCATTTATAGTCTCCATAGGTCACCCTTGCTGAGTATTATTCAGTGCTATGGCATGCCAATTAAGCTAGTAAGTATCACTATGGGATGATAGCTCAAACGTATTACCAACAAATCACAGTAGATACAAGAATGCAGGTACAGATACTTATTGTTGGATAACGTTGAAGTGATCTGAAGGAAAACAAACACACCGATGATCATTTCTGTAATGTCAGTCTAGAAAAGTGCACTCCAAAGTGATTGGCTAAGTGAACCACAAGGAACCCATATTCCATCACTGTTGTTTGATTTTGTTGAGCAATTTGCAAAGGAGCTGTACAACTTGAGAAAATAGACTTGGGGGGGGGGCTGCTTGTTCAAGTCCAACTAATAGTGAGCAAGTGAACATCCAATATAGTTCAGGAACAACATTAGGTAGGAGGAGGAGCTGGGGGCACATAGTGGAGGATACTTCTGCCACATTAAAAGCTGGGTTGCACCAGCCACATTTGATCAGAGGCTACCTGCAGACCTTCCCTTTGCAACAGGGACTCAGAAGGCAAGTATGACTCTCATGGGATACCCTCACCCAAGCTTTCAGAGTCCACGTGTTGAGACAAATAGAGCAGTGCTATTACTTCCCTTGATCTGGACACTATACTTATTTTGATGCAGCCTAGAATAGCATTACCTCCTACGGCTTCTGCATCACACTGTTAACTCACATTAAGCTTGTGGTCTACTAAGACCCCTAGATCCCTTTTGCATATACTACTGGCAAGCCAGGTGTTTCCCATCTTTCATTTGTGCTGCTGGTTATTCTTGCCCAAGTGTAGAACCTTACTTTTGTTCCTATTGAAATTCGTTTTGTAAGTTTTGGCCCAGTTCTGCAATCTGTTATGGTAATCTTGAATCCCAATTCTGTCTTCTGCAGCATTACCTACCTTGCCTAGTTTGGTGTCTTCTACAAATTTGATGAGCATCCCCTCAGTACCTTCATCCAAGTTGTTTATAAAGATGTTGAACAACAATGGGCCCGTCCCAGAATTATGACCATTCTTTGGGTTTGGTCAGTCAACCAGCTACAACAACCTTAGGGGGGAAATCCTTCTGTAGAAGGATTCATCTTTCCACTTCCCTTTTCCTTTCCACTGATAATCTCAATGACTGGCTCAATTATTGAAAAATCTTTCAAGTGCTTGGAATTTGCCTAGAACATCAAAGACAGTGAAATTATGCCAACAAACTCAGCACACAGCTGAATCAATAGCAAATGAAAGGTATACTGGGTTAGAATTAAAAATAAGAATAGAGGTGACTTTATAGTCATATGCCTTACCCAGCTCCAGGCTGTGGAAAAACTATAATCTTCCTTTATGTTCTCAAGTGACAAAACATGATTTATAGCTCAAAAAATGTTTTTAAATGGATTTATAGCAGTTGTGCTCATGAAAGCTGCCTGAATGACAGCAGACCAGATTGAAGTATTCTATTTTTAAAGAGAATTGCGGCTCAGGCAGGAGTGGCATTAACTTCCCCATCTCCCTGCTTTGGGGTCATTATTAACTAACAGCTGCTAAACAAGACACACCTGAAATTATCACTACACATGAAAATATGTCTTCATGCTCCATTCCTTGAAATAAAAGCAAGATGTGATACTATGGTATGTTACATCATATTTCAGAGAATAGACTGGTGACCGGAAAAACCATTCAAGAAAGTCATAAAGTATTTCCATTTTACTTTCTTATATAAAATAAGACTCCCCACCTCGCAAAATGTTCAATGTTGTTGGAAGAAAGATTTGAAAAATCACACTTTGATTTTTAGCAGCACTATGCTATTAGCAACACTAGCATATGAACATCTCAGCTCTAAAGCTACACAGAAACATTTTGTTCGATGCCAGTGGGGCAGCATGATTCATCTTTGCTGCATGCTAGTTCTCATAGAATTGAATATCACCTCTCATGGGGGGTTTACATCAGCTCTCTTGAATTGAAAGAATGGGGGAGCTGTGGGTATGGAGGGGCTAGGTTTTTCCTATCCTTAATAAGTTCATTTTGGTGGTGGTGGAATCAGATCTGCAGGGTATGTTGACAGTGGGGCAGAGTTAGTTCATGTGGTCCTGTAGCCCCCTAACATGGTCTTCCAATGCGGAGGGTTGTATGAGCCCACCCTAGTTTAGTAGCATCAGGCTTACACTGACATAAATAATGCTCTGGAAATAACAGATGGTGTGTCTGGAGTGTTGAACTGACAGTGAGAAGACCCAAGTTCAAATCCTTGTTCAGTCATTTCACATACCAGATGGCCTTGGATTAATTTCTCTCTATCTCTCACAGCCTAACCTACCTCCAAAGGTTGTTGTAAGGATAAAACTGGAAAAGAGGACACTATGGGATGGTATTCAATGCTAGTCTGACTCAAAGTAGACCCACTGAAGCTATTGGACATGGTTGATTTAGCGTTATTATTTTCAATAGGTCAACTCTGAGTGGAACTTAGTTGAATACCACCATATGTATGCTCAAGCTTGTTGGTACAGGGATTTGATACTTGGTTTGGGTCCAAAAGATTCTGAATTCAGTTCCCAGACCAACTTATGTAAACTTGGGTGGGGGGAAGAGCCACCACAGTTCATTGACTGTAGTTCTATGGCAGAATGCATGCTCTATCAGGGAAAACTGCTTTGCAAACGTTTGTATATTGGACAAAATTGCATGTAAAAACATTTATAGTAGGAGAAATTTGTACAAGAATTCTTGTGAGTTTTCATGAGAACTTTTAAAAAATGGCAAAGTGATGAGCAACTGTGGAACACTGAATTTAAGACTGGAAAAAATGAGAAATGGGCAGAAATGAAAATTGAGATATTTTCCCATTCCTAGTTGGCAGAGACTGAATCCAGGTTCTCCCTATTCCCAATAAGTGATTTGTATTGTCTGAACAGACCATACCAAAGGTATCATTTTATCTTCAGTAGGAAGCATCCTCATGTGCAGCTTACAGATATGAGAAGTGATCTCTGAATCAGCACCAATGCAAGGTTTCTTTGCTAACAGTATGAATCTCTTTCTCTAGTGCAAAATGACATGAGTAATTTTATACAATTATAATGACCATGGATGAATAAGATAAGAGCTATTTGATTTATTTATCTAGTCATGTTTCAGTATGAAGGATGAGTACTTCAGTATATTTGCAGTCTTGGAGAGAACTATCCCCCCCTCCCCCCCATCAAGAATGGACTTGGGATTATAGTAATAAGAAGAAAAGCCTTTGCAATTTTTGGCACTCTGCTCTACCAATTACTTGCAATATATAATTCCAAGATTTTCATTTTTCTAGGAAAACAAACAAATTATAAATGAGAGTAAATGACAGCAAGCGTAGTTATATCTTTCATAAGATAACACATATAATTCTGCCTGGATTTCAGCTGTGAAAAGTCTGTGGTACAAACCACTAACGATAATTCACAGAGCACTTTTAATTTGCAAAGTGCTTTCAAATCTTTATTACATTTGGTGTATTTTATTTGCATAAAGGAATTGAGCATTAATTCCATTTAGTAAGTGAAGAACTACTGAGGTACAGATGTATTTGCAAGGCCATCTAGACCAGAGGTGTCAGGAGTGGGTGGCAAGAGCAAATCAGCAATAACTTACCGCATCAGTGAAGAAATAAGACAGCTCAGGAGGCCAGGCCTAGAAAACACAGCAACTCTTTTCAGTAGATCATTCCCCTGTGAAGCAGTTGGGCGGACTGAAGGTCCGCATTTTCCCACTGATCCCTAAGTCTCCTCCTCCCCCCTTGATTCCTTCCCAAACAATCTGAGGCTCCTTCGTCTTGCCTGTTTTTGCTCCTCCCTCTTCATACCTCTTGTGGCCCCACAAAATCCCCTTCCAGATTTGTCCCTATGTTCACATTTTGGCCACAGACCCTGACTACAGTCCTTGACTTGAACATTACTCAGTGCAAACTTTGGTTGCCAAATTGTTATCTACTTCTGGCCTAGAGAATCCACTGGCAAAGGTAGGAGGAATTGACCTAGTGTTAGCAAGAACCAAGTCACACAGACTCTTAAGCTACCACATGTTGTTTAGTCATTTAGTCGTGTCTGACTGTTTGTGACCCCATGGATCAGAGCACGCCAGGCACCCCTGTCTTCCACTGCCTCCCACAGTTTGGTCAAACTCATGCTGGTAGCTTTGAGAACACTGTCCAACCATCTCAATCCTCTGCCATCCCCTTCTTCTTGTGCCCTCCTTGTGCCCCCTTCATGGATCACTGCCTTGCCATGGTGAAGGGGCTTGAATAACTCAGAGAAGCTATGAGCTATGCCGTGCAGGCCCACCCAAGATGGACAGGTCATAGTGGAGAGTTTTGACCAAACGTGATCCACCTGGAGCAGGAACCGGCAAGCCACTCCAGTATCCCTACCAAGAAAACTCCATGGACAAAGACAACGGGCATATAAAAGCTACCACATACAAATGTAATATTAAAAAAACCTGAGTCTCCAATTCTGCACATACCAATGTGGAAGGAAGTCTTATTGAAATCAATGGCTGTTAATGTCTTTGTACTTAATGGGTTCAATCAATGGTTGCGTTAAGTGTAAAGCAGTTTGAGAAACCGACTTTTCCCTTCCTTTGTGGACCATTGTATCCCTGAAAAGTCTTCCCAGAAGATCAGAGAGGAGGGTACTGAACATTGTCTATTATGTCACAAAGAACTTCTATGGGGAAGTTTCCTAAAGACAAATCCCGCACCAGTGGAGCAACTTGCTTTTGAAAGATAGATAGATGGAGATTTAATCAGGGTTTTTCTTTTAAGCGTTAATGGATGTATCTTTGTTTTGTTCCTATTTATTTTGGGGCTGATCTATTAAATATATTTTTATTTTACTGCGAGTGAAATAAGGAACAAGTGGAATAAGTGCTAAACAGATAGAAGGAACACTAAAAATTCACTTGAAATATGTTGTAGCCAAGAGCATCAAAAATTAAACCAGATACTTCTTGTTTTTGCTAAGGATTTTTTAAAAAAGGTCTTAGTTTGAGATGCCCCCTAGTGAGAAAATCCCTTATGATTAATTTGAATGCCAAAAGTAAACACATGAAACCACACTGGAGCAACTGTCAGCTTAGTTATCGATACAACAAAGGCCCTATGATAAGTTGTCAACAACTTATTTATAGAACAGAAGATACAAAAATATATGTAAATATTATAATGCCAAGTGAGGCTTATATCAGCTATGCTGAAATGTCTTTGTAACATGCGTTGGGTGGGTGATGGGAGTCTACACTTTTGTTTACATGCCACAGAACAGATGGCTAAAGCTGTAATTTAAAAGAAGTATACCTTTAAATAAAGGAATGGCTCCCAAAGATTTTACTAAGAAAGTTCACCAATAATAATACAGACATCACTGATGCTTGTCAGTCTCATTCTGTAGCACTTCATTCATTGTTCCCACAAACTCATTTCTGGTAACCTGGCAGATCAAGTTGAGTAGGAATGGGGGAGAAAATAACATTTAAAGGCAAAAGTATCTAATTCACATTCTCTGAAACCATATGCAAATTAATACCGAGCGATCCATCACAATTTGTACTTTTCTGAATTGTGCAGTGTAGTCCTTTAGTCAACTAATGTGTACAAAAATGCATGTAGTGGGATAAAGCGTACAAATAAAACGGCATATAGTAGTGAATGTAGCATACAAAAATGCATTATTTTAGGGGACAATGCTTTACAAAAATGTGTATATTGGGCAAAATTGAACTGGGGTGGGGCAACCCAGTCAGATGGGGTGGTATATCATCATCATCATCATTTGCATTTATTAGTTGTCCTTTTCACATAAAATGACTCAAATTACTGTAACTTACAGAATAGTATAAACAATAAAACCAAAGCAGAATGAAAACCTTAAGAACACATCCAGTTCTGATATTTATGCCAGTTCCGGATGCAACATGGTGGCCTATGATAAAGTTCATTGGGAAGACAAATGATAAATATTAGTGTCCTAAGCACACTTATTGGGACTCATAGAATGGTCCAAGTAGAAAAGAGGTACATTTTGTACTTGTGCACTTGGACAGAATGTTTGCAAAGATTCAAGTTTTTTTGCAAGAGTTCAGTTCAAACAGGAAAAGCACATCAGGTGTGCACAAAGCACCATTTGCTTCCATCATCTCTCTGTTCTCCTCCCAGCAACTTACCCTATGGCACGGGAAGGCAACAGTAGCAGATAGCATTCCCACAGGAGAACAGCTTTTCCCACCAAGGTTGAGAACAGGAATTACCACTTTTCAGAATCCCCAGCATAAATTAGTTACATGATATCAGTTTTTCACAGAGGATTCTGGAAATAGTAGTCTCAGGCCCATCGCTAATGGGAAAATATGATCCAGAGTGACAGAGGAACACTTGTTTCCTCACTACCAGTGCTGGAATAGGAATTATGTGGCCTTTGCAAAGGGGAGCATAGTGCTGCTTACAGGACTGAGCCAATTGGACACTCGGTTTGTTCATGATAATTCCAATAGAGGGCTCATGACACTAATAATTTGTACATATATTTCTGATTCTGTACAGATTTCATAAGCTACTTTCAATACCACTTAATTTCATGTGGGAGCTATTTGCCTAAAATATTCACCTCCTCCATGCAAAAATTGTCATAGTTACCACATTACAGAAAACTGTTCAACAGAGCATATGTTACATAAGCAAGAGGACAATTTGTTTGGAACAGAACAATTAATTTATTCTGACGGATAGACCGATGCTCTAATTACTTCAAGCAATATTGTTACTCTGGTTGATAGAAATTATCGAAACTGCAGGATTCCTCAAACCTGCAACTGGATCTCAACTCTGCAGGAATTTTAAATCCTGCTTTAACTGAAAATAGCTGAATATATTGAGAGCATGTAATCTGCTACCAAGCTATAAGCAGAAGACTGATCTCAAAAATGAGCTTGAGCTTCCATAACTACAGACTGTTAGGAGGTATGAAAGAACACAGTAGATTCCAAAAAAAATATTGTAATATAGGACATGGTGGTTTTCGATAGCCTAATTGATATCTTCGGGTTGCCCTTCAAGGCTATGGTTTTATATCTGCTAATATGGTCATTCCAATCTCTTTGATGGCTTTAGCTAAGGTTGTTAAGTATCACTTCACATGACTAAAAGGCACAAGTGATTGGTTGCCACAGAAACTATGAGCTATTGATGCTTCCAGAAGGTGGGCTAAAGGAGGTAGGCATTCCCACCTCTGCTGACTGGAAGTGATGAGATTGGTGAGTGTATGAGAAACATACTTGTTTCTTGTTCTTAAACATGTCTTGTTTAACAAACATGACTTGTTCTTAAACATGTCTTGAACTGGGCTAGGAGAAGACACAAAGGGTTGGCAAGCTTTCTGTGCTGCATCCAAAGCAATTGCTTTGGACAACAAGATCTGTTACAATATTAATGCTGTGGACCCTTCTGCATTTATTTATTTGATTTCTTAACTGCTTCACAGTAAGGTCCTAGGGTGCTTCACAACATTATAGCCATATCATTATTAAATTAGTTCCAAAGAAAATCAGAGCAGTATTGATTAAAAGAAAGAAAGAAATACTGTAACAGTCAAAGGCCAGATATGCTTACCATGTGTGTGTGTGTGTAAAATGTATTGCAAATACATTACAATTTCTAGTAACATTCATTGTAAGAAAACCAAATTCAAAGTATGCACTGGGACCCCTGAGATGTCTCATCATTTGGAGCTTGGTATGTAACAACAGAATGAATCACAAGCTCAACTAATTAGATAGATACATAACATCCTTGCTTTCAGAATGCCCAACATAATTAATACAAACTTCACTATGTTTGCAAGAAGGCTTGTCTTCCTGTAGTCCACTTATCCTCTTTAAGTATACATAAAGTCTTGCTGCTGCTGCTGCTCATTTTCTGTTTCCTCCCATCTGTTTCTTCTCTGATACTCCAGTCCCTTGTCACTTCTCTTTGTCCTCCTCTTGTGTTCCTTTCATTTTTACAGCTTCTGCAAATACCCGGTCTCTTTCCTTCTCTAACTGGACAGGTGGCAAACCAGCTGGCATCAGAATGCAAAAGTCAAAGCAGCATAGGATGTCGACATCAGAAAGTAGGTATCAAAAGGTAAAGACAGTGACATGAGGGAAATCAGTAGGATGAGATAAAGAATGGAATTTACTGTAAATATGCAGCCACAGGAAGCATCAGCTAACTAACTGGTGGAGAACTTCCTAAATCTGATTCCTGCATTTTGACTAAATGGTTATTTGCATCATTTAAATGTTATACAATTAGCTAACAAGAATGTTTTATTTTCAACAGGGCTTCAAACAGAGGTCAGTGGATAAAGGATTTTATTTTATTTTATTTTCAACAGGGCTTCTAGTGTTTAAAAATGGTTCGCTAGAATGACAGCTCACATGGTTTATTGATTGCATCTGTTGGACAATGAACCAAAATTACGTTAGCAGCTGAAAATGTAAAGGATGAATGAAGAATAATGTTACAGGATGAAGAATAAATTGATAAGAATATAGTTCACTGTTCCACCTTATAAAAACGGAAGTTTGGGAGGGCAAATCTATAACACAGAGCTAGAATTCCTCCAGGCACAGCGAGAGCACATCTCCGGTAGCAGCAGCAGGTGTATCTGAAACTACAAGATTATGTAAGTTATAAGAAATACAATGAGTAAAGTTTTATAAACATATTTTGTAAAGAGCTTTGAAAAGTAGGAACAAGAAGCCTGGGAGCAGGCAATAGCTGTGCAAAACAGAGATATGGTGCAATTACTATTTTGGCCAAAACTGGGGTGGGAGTAGGTATTGATATTCTGCAAGCAACTGAGAATTTTGAAGAAGTATCTGGGTAAAGAAAAATGGGCAGCATTTGAACAGGGAGGTGGATTTTCTGTGGCAATCTGCTACCTGGTTCCAGAAAATGTGGCTTAAAATGGAACTCCACCCTCAGAGCATGTCTTTTCAGATTACACTTTGTCACTGGCTTCTTCGTTGGTCCTCAAGCACAGTCAGCACCAGTGCAGCTTAAATCACCAACTTAAAGACAAAGAAAAGGAAAGTTTCTTTACAGAAAGGGGAAAACAATGCCAAAACAACAAAAACAAAGCTGTTTAATTTACTTTTCAAAACATGATTTAATCGCCTTCAAAAATGTGATTTCTGAACTTGTATTCGCAGAAAAAAATAGACATTTGAAAGATCACTTAAAAGCAACAGTACTATCACTCATATTTATAAGTATTATTGGATGATCATTGTTTGATAAGATTAACCAATGAGCTGGAAAATACACACAGCAGCTGAAAAAGGAACTAAAAGCTGTTCACGAATCCTTTCATTTTTCACCCACTGCATCCTTCGCATAAACCATCCATCAGCACAGCCATGTTGTGCCTTGAGGGAGTGTCAGTAGGGGATATATGTGTGCTCAAGCAATGCTTGTAAGAGTACAACTCACGATAAAGTTGTGAGAGTTCGCAACTCCATTTCCTTTCTTTTTGTCCATTTGTCAGTCTCAACACAGTACAAAAACTTGGGTCTAAAGTTTATTTTCAGTTGAGCTTCTCAACTGACCAGTATCTGCAAAGGACTATTGCAAACAGTATACGATAGCCATTAACCTTAAAAACCTATGAAAGTGATAACGCTATATAGTACTTTCACAGGTTGGGCCTGAAAATTATTTTCAGAGACAAAGTTTGGTTTAGAGACTTTCCTCGAAAATGTAAGCCAAACACGCAAATGTAATGGTATGCAATTTAATACACTCTGCTTGTATCCACACCATAAATTTAAATCCCTTTTATGCCACTTTGATGGGCATGGCTTCCCTCAAAGAATCCTTGCAACTGCAGTTTGTGAAGGGTGATGAGAGTTATTAGGAGACCCCTCACAGAAGTACAATTCCACAAACCCTTAACAAACTACAGTTCCCATGATTCTTTGGGGGAAGCCGTGGCTGTTAGAGTGGTAAAAATATTTGAAATGTAAGATTCGGCTAAGATTATAAGTACAGTGGTACCTCAGGTTACAGACGCTTCAGGTTACAGATGTTTCAGGTTACAGACTCCGCTAACACAGAAATAGTACCTCGGGTTAAGAACTTTGCTTCAGGGTGAGAACAGAAATCGTGGGGCGGCGGCGCAGCAGCAGTGGGAGGCCCCACTAGCTAAAGTAGTGCTTCAGGTTAAGAACAGTTTCAGGTTAAGAACAGACCTCCGGAACGAATTAAGTACTTAACCCGAGGTACCATTGTAGTAGTTATGGGAGCAGAGCAGTACTTAAACCTGAAGTTTTATGTGTCTATAAGATTAGTTATGTGAGGTCAGAATACATAACTAGTCAATTCATCATTTTTTATTCTTGATTCTGAAGTCTGTTTCTATAGTCACTCAACATGAAAATTAACAGAGCAAGGCAAAGATTTTTACATTTATTTAGAAAATGGTAACTCCTCTCAGCTTGAAGTCAATGAGGCAGATAATATGCTCAGAGAATACATTAAACAAAATATCTATCAGTTCAGAGAGTAATATCAGTTGCAAAATGTACATTTAAACTTCATAAGATAAAATTATAAGTTATGAAGCAGCAAATCTAACTGCATAATATCTATCTTTTACTTCAATATCATATTGATGCTGTTATCTTCCTGAAACACATTTCAGTTCAGTTCTTATCCAGTTCCCGTATTTTGTCTTTCCGTGTTCCTTTACTGATGGTACACAAAGAAATTACAGGAGATTTGGTGTTGTTCCTCTCAGTTGTATTAGTTGTATTAAATTTATAAACTACTTAACAACCTGAAGATATTGAAGTGGATTACAGCAAGATAAAACTGAAATAAAATGCATAGAGTGCAAATTCTGTAAAACAATACAATTTCTAAAAATTCTAAGATAAGAAGGCCATTCCTACAAGGTCGATAAACATTTAAACCATATCTAGGGATATGTCACTAATATTCCATAAATATTCCAGAATTAGCCTCCACAGTCATTTATGGACTCACTCTTAAGACCATCTTCATGGAAGACAATCTTACGCGACTATGAATGATCGCCAAAGAAGAGGAGGAGGAGGAGGAGGAAAATGACTGATCACACCTCAGGTAAAGTAATTTTAACTAAAACATATTCAATAAGTGCCTAAACATCATGAGGCTAGGTGCCTGTTTAATTTCAGGTGGCAATTCCAGAGGTTTGGGGTACAACACTAGAAAACCAGTTTCTAGTACAAACTAAGCACACCTCTGGGACATACTGCACTCTTAGCTGTGCTCCATCCGAGGAGTGCAGTTGCCAGACAGGATTATATGGGGTAAGGTGGTCCCTCAGGTATTTTTTGCCTGTGGGCAGGTATTTCTTGATCCATTGCTGTTGCTTGAGGGTCAGGCAGCCGCAGTGGCTTCAACCCTATATGAACAGGGATAGCCTAATTTCTGTTGTCTGTGCTCTGGTAACTCTGGGTTAGCTCACTGCAATGCATTATATATGGGTCTGCCTCTGAAGATGGTTTGGAAACTTCAGCTGGTGCAGAATTCTGCAGCCAGGTTGTTCATCGAGGCAAGACAGTTTGAACATATTACACCAACCCTGGCCTGACTACATTTGCTGCCAAATAGTTTCTGGACCCAATTCAAAGTGCTGGTTTTGCCCTATAAAGCCTTTAAATGGCCCAGGGCTATAATACCCCAAGCACACTGCTCTCCATATAACTTGACGTGGACACTGTGATCAATATCTGAGACTCTTCTTTGTGTGCCCCCTCCACGAGAGATCTAGAGGGTGGAAACATGACAACAGTCCTTTTTTCTGCAATGGCTCCCCACTTGTGGAATGCTCTTTCTGGGAAGGCTTGCCTGGCACCCTCATTTCACATCTTAAGATGTAAGGTGAAAACATTCTTTAACATTTGGCCTTTGGCTCATCAAGCAATTTATGGCCTTTGGAATGTGTCAGGCCGAATATTGTTTTTTGCTATTATGTTCTGCATTTTGGTTTTTTATTTTGCATTTTTGTGTTGTAAACCATCCTGTGATCACTAGATGAAGGGCGGTATATAACAAACAAACAAACAAAATGATATGTGTAGACCACAAATCTTTATATGACAAATTTGTAAGGAATGATTTGAAAGAATTATTCAGAACATGCCATTTACTTCTTTTTAAAAATACATGTCAGCAAAGACAATCAGCAATCACCTGCATTGTTCCAGGAATCTATTAAAAGGTATGTGGAAACCAAATAATTTCCCCTCCCAACCATCCTAGTATGAACTCCAGTCTGAATGGTGGGTGCATTTTAACACCAGGCATGTTAACTTCGCAGCAAAGCCATCATATTTTGAAGGCTGGGAGATCTTCTCAGTGCAAACTGTTCAAATTTCTTTTCTATGCTGCCACCAAAAAGCAAAGAGTGTAAGCATGTAATTTCACTATCTGTCCTGGGAAATCAAAATGTATGCCCCCCCCCTTTGCCCTATTTCATTTGTGTCTCTTTTCTACTTTCCGATTTCTTTTTTTCATCCGTTGATTCATGGCATTGGGAGCACATTGAAGATACACAGTGGCTAGGAGGTCTGTTCTGATTAATGCTCTCCCTTCATATGGGGCAGATGGCAAGACACTTGTTATCTTGATCAATTCATTAAATCTGCCATATGGGACAGGTGGCTATCTTTCTTTTATCACATTGGGGAATACGGGGACAGCATCATTGCTGGGAGACCAACACAATGTACCAAACAGGCTCAAAGATTAAAGAATCAATGACTTGTTTGGGAGAGGAGCAATGATGGCTGGCATCATTCTACAAGCTTCTTCAAAAAGCCATTTGGCACCTGAAGGAACACAAGAAAGATTTTTAGATAGGATAAAAAGAAGAAGAAGAAGATTCTGTTATTTTTCTCCAGATAAAGTAAGAGTTTTACTATAGAGTGTAGTAAGAGATACACTGCAAGAAAAAAACAAGAGAAGCAGAAACAACTGATAGGAGATACACACACACACACGATATAGATATATCTGCTATATCTATCTATATATCTGAGAATATATATATATATATATATATATATATATATATACACACACACACACACACACACACACACACACACACACACTATTAGTTGTTTTGTTTCTCTGTTTTTTGTGTGTACACACACACTCTTAACATATTTATTTTTTTCTAATCTTTAGGTGCCTCCAGACTGTCACTATTTTGTGGGACAGATTCAGCTGTATACCAGAAATATAGGTTTGCCGAATGAGAACATGGATTAAGCTCCTCTGTCACCCTAGCCACAAATTCACTTTTTTAAAAAATATAACTTTTGTGGTTAGGAAAAAAATGAGCAAATCCACTGAAAAATGTGGGAGAAACAACTGATTAATGGGAATGTTCTTTCTGTTTTTATCTCCTTCCTCTTTCCCCCTCCTGTTCTACCATGACCTTCTATTGTTAGGGACTAACTGGACGCTGAGGAGTTGTGACTAGAGTCTGAAAAGTAGGCACTGGGAGAAGGTGGGTTGGAGACTGGCTTGGAGGATGGGATCAGTGAACTGGGGAACCTGTAACACCAGGGAGATGACAGTCAGGAGAAGCTGCAGGATTGGAGAGTGAAGAACAGGTGCAGGTGGAGGCAGAGCTATGTCAAGTTGGTGGAGAGTCAAGGGCTTCCAAACTTCCTCTTCCTCCTGCCCCCACCTCTCCTGCTCCACTGTCTCCCAGGACCAGGCAATGATTGAAGAGGGAGGAGCAGAACCAGGTTACACACAGGCACAATCTTCTCCTGTTTTCTTGAAGCTCGGATCAGGGAGATACATAAACCAAGGTTGGGGACCAGCATCTGTCTCATCAGGTGTACTGCTATAAGCAGCTGAGAGATGTAGGACTGATGTGCCTTTTTCTAACCTATAAGTGTACTTTTGACAATAAAACCTCCTTGAGTATTTTGACTGACTAATCTTTGTCTTTGGATCAGTGGCGTAGCGTGGGGGGTGCAGGGGGGGCGGACCGCACCGGGCACAACATCTGGGGTTAGGGCAAATCAATGGGTTAGGGGGCGCAAATCCACGGGTTAGGGGGCGTAAATTACTTGCCTTGCCCCGGGTGCTGACAACCCACGCTACGCCACTGCTTTGGATGGAGAGAAGGCACTGTGGTAGGGGGAGAGTGCCCCCCCCATACCTCACTCCTCCAAATAAACATGTCCCCTCTTTCCATTCCATGGACCAATTTCTCTCTTGCCTTTGCACTTTGGCTTACAAGCCGTAGACTGAAGCTGCTCCCTTGCAAAGCTGGGAGCCTGCCTATCAGAAGGCATCTGCACATGCAGCATGGAACTTGAGTGGGACACTGTGAGGTAGTGGCTTGATAGAGGTGTGGAAAGTAAGCAAAAGTAAGATGCCATGAACTGGAGAGGAGAGATGCTGTGGTGAAGCAAGGGAGGGAAATGAAGTGGGACAGAGGAAAAGCAAGGGGTATAAGATGGTGAAGGAAAAGGGGCAAGTTGAATGCTTGTTTGCATGGAGAATAGAAAGGGGTGTGTGAATATGAGGAAACTGGCCCAGGTAGAAGGAGTGCCTCCTGAAGTCCAATTTCCTTTTTCCATTTCATCTCCCTTTCTTCACCACATACTTTCCCTCTAGTGAGTGCCTGTTAGCTGTGCAATCTTTTAAAGGGAAGATTCTTGTTTTCTTTTAAAGAAATCCACGTGGAAAAGACCATAAGGTATGTCCTACCATGGACTTTTTTTCAGATCAGGCAGCCCGGGAGACTTCAGAGGGCTTGGGAAATGTTTAATGAAACACACACACACACACACACACACACACACACACACACATTGCCACCCCACAATGATAAATGAAGATGGATATTGTACACCCACCAAAATATGAAGAACTTCTAAAGCATTCCCAGAATGAGGCAGAAAAGCCGAAACCTTTTTTTGTAGGGGAAGAAATTATTTGAGGCACCAGAAGACATTTTTCTGCATATCTCTTAACAGACACAGATAAAAAATGGATGGGCCTTTCCCGCTTGCTTTCACTATACTTATTCATAGCTGCTCTGTGTTTTGGTAACTGTTGTGACTTTCAGAGCTTCAGATGCATTGCCATGGACTTTGTCCAAAGCCAACAGTTAGAACACTATAATTATGTGTGTAGGGGTTTATTTATGGAGGTGGGGTGAATTATGGAGCTTTGATGATTGCGGCTATCCATTTTACCAGTTTTGCATTTCCCACACAAAACAAAACAACAGACACCACCGCAACACTTCATAAACTTCCTGCACATTTCAGTCCTATAGGAAACAAATACTTCTGTTGTTATGAGAGCAGACGGTCAGAATAAAAGCTGAAACACATCACAATCAAAGCTCAGCTGAATCACTTGAAGGCATTCCCAGAAAGTATTAGTACCATCTCCATTAAGCAGCAGCCATTTCTATTAAAAATCACCAAGCTTGAATAAGCTCCCTAAGGGGGCATCTTCCTCATAAATAGATTTTCTAATTAAACACGCCTTAATTGGCATGTACTGTGTTTTGAACAATTGGAACATAGGAATCTGCTCAGATTAGCCCCATTTCTGTTGCTAAATATCATTCGAATTTGAACAATTTTTAACTAAAGGCATTTAGCCCGTCATCTAGAATGAATTTGCTCTTATTAAAATGTGCCAACTCTAATATATAAGCCTTCTAGGGACAATATTAAATTCCACCACTCAAAAAAACAAAACAGTAACTGTGTGCTATTAAGACTCAGGGTAAAACCAGTTGTTTTCCTTTGGTTACTTTTCTGCTTTCACACCAGCTCTAATATGTCTGTGTAGCAGCTGAGCTGTATCTGGTTCTCACTGTTTTATTTTCTTTGATAGTTTCTTTAAGCAATACAAATTGTTGTTTAACAAATCATCTAATCCCACCTCCTCCAGTGCATAACTTCTCTTAAGATCCTAAGGGACATATTTCATTTTATTAGGGATTAAAACTCAAATATTTCAAATAAACACCCAAACACTCTCTGAATGGCATGCAAACCCTTTTGTTCTGTAATGTTATATGCCAGCCAGCTGATTTTCATTTATCAAATTATCTCAGCAAATATAAGTGCTAACTGTAGCTTGCGGTGATATGTTTTGAGCTTTAATTTTTGTTCTTTAAAAAGCAGCCTATTTCATTTCTTTTCTGAGTCAGCTGTCCAAATAAATGGTGCACAAAGACGCCCTGAAAAATATTCATTTTGCTTGTCAAACTCTAATGTGCAGTCACCATTATTCTTTCAAATATTTTCAAAAGGAACAAATATTATTTAGCTGTCTTGTCTGGTTGGCTTCCCACCATTAAAAAAAATGTTTTGTGGTTCAAAGTTGTTCCTCCACTACCCCCATTTGCATGAATATTGAAGCCTCTGCTCCAAAGCACCAGCACTATTTCTTTTGCTTTGGACAGCAGTTATTTCATTGATAAATATTTTAAAGAGTATATTCAGACACCTTATTCCCAAGAGGTAGTGATAGCAACCATCTTGAGTGGCTTTAAAAGAGGATTAGACAAATTCATGGAGGATACTTATCCAGGCTAGCAATGACTAAAAGCCACAAAGACTATGTTCCAGCTCCACTGCTGCAGTATACCTTTGAATACCAGTTGCTGGGAATTACAGGGAGAGAGAGGGTTGTTGTGCTCAGGTTGTCCTTGTAGGCTTCCTGTGGCCATCTGGTTGGCCACTGTGAGAAGTCCTGGACTAGTTGGGTTCTTCTTATGTTCTTATAATCATGAGTAAATACAAGAAGTAAACAGGAGGAGTGGAGATGAGCATTCTAGCTCCACCCCAACACCTTCACAAGTTGGAAAACAATCATCTGCATTGGGAAAACTTCTCTACTCTTGTGGGGTCATTGTGTGATGTAGAACTCCAGAAAATTAGGACTCCAGATTATATATGATGAGTCTCTGTGAGGATACGGGGTTCCTTGTGTCAAACGGTTTTCCTCCAACTCATGGAGGTCAATAAGGATATCTCCTAAGGCTGCTTATGGAATTGATGATATACATCAGTGTCAAAATGGTGGGCTTTTCCTATACTACTGATCTCTCTCTGCTCTCTCTGCTCAGACAGCAACTTATCTCTATCCATACCCCTGTCTTCCAGACATGGTCTTTTCTTTCAGACAGAATCTATGTTCTCTTCAGAACATTTTTCTTCAAACAAACAAGTTTTCAGCTGTCACTTTTCCCTTTCCCTTTCAAGGCTCTGTTGTCTGCTCCTCTCTAAATTCTCTAGTTGCTATGGCAACCAAAAGTAGTTATCAGCCTGCCTTTCAGCCTAGGTTAGCTTTTAATTGGCCACTTCTCACACAGGTATTACCTGCACCAAGGGTTCTCACATCAGAATGACCCCTTTCAGTGTAGACATATCTCTTTTTCTTTTTTGAGCACAAGTTCTCTTCAGACAACATTGCTCATGCATTCAGTGAGCATGTGAGCAGTGAGCAGGGCTGTGCTGGTGAGTCCTGCCAACCCAGCCTACCACTTGTGAATTCAGTGGACATCTGGAAAGGGTATGCCATCATGTGATCAGGAACCCACATGACCAGGGTTCTTAGGTATGTGGCAATCTTTGCATGTACAGCCATATAGTCAAAAGCTTCTCTTTTGTAGATGTTCCTTCTGAGGCTGGGGACACTTGGAGGCAGGGAATGTGATGCCCTTCAGTCAATTTTTTATTGTTTGCAGACATTGGCCGTTACAATACCCATGCACCCACAAAGCAAGATAACAGTCAAAGAGTTAGAACACCAATCCTCAGAGCTGCAAATTAACAAAACTAATTATAGTAGTAGTAGTAGTAGTAGTAGTAGTAGTACCCCGCCTATATGAGTGGGTTGCCCCAGCGTAATAGAAGAAGGCAATAGACAAAGAAGAGGAACCTTCAAGTAGTTCACAAGGATACTAATATATCAGGTCAAAAAAGTTTTTCAGGACCAGACCAAACATAATAAAATACCTGCATGCTAACATAACAGCATGAAGGGCAAACAAGGGGAAACTGAGAGGTATGGCACAGAGGAAAAAATGATATAAGGAGAAGAACTACCTGACTGGTTGGTAAGCATAGTGATTTAAACCCTATTAGCAGTAGGTGAAGAAGGAAAGCCAGGATTCAGAAAGCAATGAATAAGCCATGAAATGAGAAAATGAAGAAGGGAAATTTGAATAGGCTCCCATTTGAAATCCATTGTCTGTGAGCTGCACCATACAAGATGAATCTCCTATGCAGATATCAGCTCTACGTAACGCAAGAAACTGTCATTGTTATGGGTGACAGGTCTATGCACAAAACTTTTGCTACATATGGATGCCATAGGAACCTGCCAATTAATGACTGCAGCTTCTCTCCAAGCTTCCATGTAGCAGAGTAAGACACATTTGTTCATTCCCCGTGAAAGTGTGTAACCAGGGCATACTCAAGTTTCTGCACAGAAATAAGAATATGTTTCTTTTGCAAATTTGAGCTCGTCAGAATTAAGAGTTGAATTAACTGATTAAACAGGATAAACAGAAGATATTCAGAAATACCTTCAGAACTGTCATATGCATTACAGCTTGCTGTGGGTTCTTGTTTTACTGTGAATACTCTGTTCAGGAACATTTTTTGGGGGGAAGCCCAGAATGTCAGATTTCTCTAAGCCTCTCCATTATGAACTCTCCCTGCATTATAACACAGAAACAAACTTAACCCCTACCACCAGTTGAATGTTTTCAAATGTCCAATCACCAACCTGGGTATGAGTTTGGTTTTAAAGGTTATGAGATATTAAAAACCAGAGATATTCCACATTTATCCACTGTTAGTTATGTTCTCTGGATATGATGTGCCATTGTCAACATCTTTGTCCAAAAAGGTTCAAAGCTGGACCACCAGCCAAAGCTGGAAATAGGTAATCTTAGCCACCAAGGACATTTGAGCTTCCAGTGATAATGCTCTGAGCCTGCTCTTTCCAGAGAAGTACAGCCCAATTTAGGACAGGCTGTCTCCTCACCCCCTGGACATGAGAACTCAGGACACATAACATCTCTGTCTTTTCTGGATTCAGCTTCAATTTATTGTCCCACATCCAGTCCATCATCACCTCCAAGCATTGGTCTAAGGCCACAACTGATTCAGAAGGAGTAAAGAGTGATATTCCTTTGTTCCAAATTTTCTGATGACAGCTCCCAGTAACTTAAGATAGCTGTTAAACAGGAAAACAGTGATTACAAACAGTAATACAGCACAGCTTTGTGCTGCATTTAGCACAGATAAAAAGTTCTTAAATGCTGCAGTGCAGAATATTTCATTTGCTAATCCAACTGTATGCAGGCAATTTGAGTTTCAAACTATTTTATTTGTAGAGAAAGAAAACCAAAGTTTGCATTTAATAATGCCCCCCACCACAGGTTTATAGCAAAATCATTCTCCCATTATTTTCTGGAGAGAATTTGAAGGCTCTCTGGAAATATCCCACAGATATCTCTGTGTGTGATGGGTCCTTAATGTTGATTTGTTCTAAAGCAAGATGTTGATAAAGAATCCCTGCTGAAATATGTCATTTTCTGAAAAGGAAAATGTCAAACATCCCTTTTCCCTTCTTCTCAGAAAACTCTGTGGGGCTGACTGTAAACTCAGTGGTAATTTCTGTACACAAATTTCAGTTGCTGTTTGGGTGACCACAAACAGGAAATTGATGTGTGTCATCAATATATACTTTTATTTTAAATATATCTGCGGTCAATTTAGACAGCAGGCACCTCATAATAAAGACTTGTCTTAAATCTACAGAGGTCTTCCTTGAACAGGGTACCAACTAATTTAAAGTCTCCATCCCATTCGTAAACCACTTAAATGGCACATTCTTTAAAAACAAACATACCATGGCTGAATCATGTGAACAAAGAAAAAAGAGATGAAACTACTTCATAACATTTCCCCCCTCAAATTTAGACAGAATTGATTTGAAGCATTGCTATTCCAGATCTGAAGTCAATGTAATCCTCCAAGTTTTTCTCCCGTCTATGTGTTGTGAGTTCGGGGGATGGGATGGGGTGAGGTGGGGAGGCTAGGCCATATGCCTGAGTCCCTTCTAATTCCTGCATCCAGAAAGGACTCCATTGCTGGAATGGCCAGGCCAGCTTCTTGGTGCAATAATGGCCCCCTAAGTATGGGCCATTACGGTAACAAACGAAGTGGCTCTGTGCCAGAGGACAAATGGTTACCCTCCCTCCCTCAACTGGGTGATAGTTAGAAGACTAAAAGCAAGGGTGAGTGTGTAAGAGCTGGGCTAGAAGCAGGAGGCCGGCAGAAGCCTGAGAGGGAAAGAGTTGCTTGCTTTCTGTTTGAATCCAAGACTGTGGCTATGGGAGAAGTAAGACCCTTTGGGGGGTGGGTTTCATGTTGAGAGTCCCTCCATCATAGGTTCAGGTTTATGTATATATGTGTAAATAAACCATATATCATAAAGACACCACAGTCTCTGCTATGCCTCATTCCTAGAAAACCAAACCCTGGAACCCTCTGGAATCTCACACCATTCAGAGACTGGGGTGGCGTGCAAGAAGATATTGCAAACTACCCTCACTCTACAACTAGGCAACAAAAAACAGGGTTCTAAAATGAAATTTAGCATATTGACTTATTGCTAATCAATACTTTAAACAGATAATGACCATTTTATTAGCGAGATACATATGATGGTGATATTATTTATGAATCTCCAGTGATAGCTGCAAATATGTAGCTCTTACACTGTTTTCATGGCTTTAAAAGTCACTGTTATTGATACAGCCAAGCCTGATGTATCACAGAAGCACAAAGGTACAGGAATTCTTGTACATATATAATTTATTACAAAAAAATAACACCGACAATTATTTTGTTTCTCTAGTAGCTTTTTATTCCAGTATTCTACCCAAGATTAAGTGTGATTGAATTTCACTTCTTGTCCAGCAGAGTTAACCTAATAGTCCCCCCCCCCCATGATTTGGAGATGGAAAATGACCAGAAATGTAACCACACAGTTGCATATCTGTAGTGAAAATATGTTGTGTAATATCTGCTTGGTCCGAATAGGTTTTGTTTACGCTGAATACCTTATGTAACAGTTTACTGCAGCCCCATTCATCTAAATGCCTTAGCTTGCATTAAAAACATTTAGCATTTCAGAAAGCATTGTGTTAAATTGTATTAGGGCTACATAGGAATCAGAGGGTTGTCTTCTCCCTCTTCATGGGAATAACAGTCCATATTTGGAAAAAGGGATACATTTCCCTGGAAAAAGAAAGGTAATTTCTTTTGGAAATTTTTACACACTGTTACAAGTGTAGCTTGGAACAGACCAATATCAGCTGAATAATTCCACATGGTGTATTAGAGCAGTGAGGCTATCTGAAGCTTCATGTACCCACAAGTAAAAACAGGTGTTATACATGGGCTTCAGCCTCTTAAGAAGTGTTGAGGAAATAGTTTGCATAGCAAGGAACACAGGAAACTGCCTTATACAGAGTCAGACTATAGGTGCCTCTGATCACCAGCAGCTCACTAGAATTTCAGCCAGGGGCTCTCCAAGTCCAATCCAAGTCCATGCTAGGAACTGAATCTGGGACCTTCTACCCAGTGCCTGAGTTATGTATAGGCTAAGTAGGCTGAAGCCTAGGGTCTCTAATTCTAGGGGGCCTCACCAGTCCTCCCTCTCCCCAGCGGGCAGTCTCCCCTTTTCCAAAATTGCAAACCCAAGACTTTCATGCTAGGGCAGGGCCACTCGGACCTCTAAGTCTAGGGGGCCTCACCAGCCTGCCCTCTCCCCAGTGGCGTAGCGTGGGGGGTACAGGGGAGGCGGGCTGCACCGGGCACAACATCTGGGGTTAGGGCAAATCCATGGGTTAGGGGGCGCAAATCCACGGGTTAGGGGGCGCAAATTACTTGCCTTGCCCCGGGTGCTGGCAACCGACGCTACGCCACTGCCTCTCCCCAGTGCCGCAGTCTCCCCTATCCCAAAATTGCAAACCCAATACTTCATGTGAGGGCAGGGCAACTCAGGCCTCTAAATCTAGGGGGCCTCGCCAGCCTGCCCGCTCCGCAGTGCCACAGTCTCTGCTCTCCCAAAATTTTAAACCCAAGACTTCATGCTAGGGCAGGGCAACTCAGCCCCAGCAACTAATAGACTCAGGGCTCGCCAGTGGGGCCCAATTTGAAGCAGTGGCGCACAACTTGATTTTTTTTTTTTTTTTTGGTAGGGCTCCAGTTCACAGCCAAAGTATGCAAAATCTTATAGATATAAATAAAATCCATCTAGATTGCCTTAGGAGCTGTCCGTGGGGCCCAGTTGTTCCAATTGCCTTAAGGTCAGCCCGGATGAGACTGTGCAGGGGTTGGACTGACAAGCCCTGCACCTTCTAGGTCCCTGGTGTCACCATTCAGAGTACAGACTCAAGGACTTGTTATGGAAATAAAGGGGGGGACACTTATTGGAAATCATTTTGTCACCTCTTCCCGCCCAAACCTCGAGACAATGAGCCCAGTCACCTTTTATTCATAGTCACATAAGCACTACGCTACAGCATGGCCATAAACTTGTACGTTCAACTGCTGAAATATACACCCAATATGTAGCAAGGAAGTTTTACGTTACTGCTTTATGAATGAACACTGTGTTTTATGAATGGACTTTGTATTTTGTGAATTACCTAAGAGCCACCAATAGGGAGCAGCTAACCAATTGGGTACTACCAAACAGCGACCCCTATTGCTGAAAGCAGGCAACCAGCAGGGAATGCTTCAGCTCAGCCTTTGTGCTATTTACTAAACACCCCCTGCTGTGCAGATAATGAAGAAAGCTCATAATTTGTATCCCTTCTGGCATCCTGGCTGGTGTAAACCCTGGTGAACCAGAAGCACAGAATAGCAGCAAATAAAATCCGCTCATATGTCAACAACTGACAAGACTTGTCAACCAGTTCTTCCAAAGTCTTCCTAAATTATAAAGCTCCAAAATACAGGCCAAAAGAGAGCAGGTCTAGGAAGAGCAAGGCATACAATAGGCACCACCAGTGAACAGGCCCTGCTCCGTGTAACTCCTGCCCTGTCATTTGATAGAGTGCCCACTTGCCCTCCTTCTTGACATGGAATGCTCTCTATTAGAGGTTAATCAAGCAAGCAAGCACACAGGTCACCTTTGTCACAGTCAGGATGCCTATGTCCTGGCCAGGCCTGCACTCAATCTTGTTTTTGTACCATCTTGTTTGGCCTCAGTAACCAAAATTATATTATCAACATATACAAGCAGAAAAATTGTTTTCCTTCATTTGCAAGGAAAAGCGGCACTAATAAAGAAAAGTTCCAGGGTGGTAACAGAAAGCAAACTAAAAATGCTTTTGCAGTTCATCAAAACTATCCATCAATATCAGGTTATAGGAAAACTGGTGCTATTAACAGTAATCCTTCTAGCTGGTTAATTGGTTTGGAAACTTCCATGCACATGACGTGTGATGCTAATTATTTCCCTCAAGAGTTAAATGATAACTAATCAGAGGGAGCTACAGGAGAGCTATGAGATTCAGGTGAGGGTCAGGTGCCTTGTCAATCCCAGCAGGTGGGATTCACAGGCCGCAATGAATTGTGAATTGTAGAATTTTAAATACCTGTCATCATCCTTGGCTTCACTCAGTTTTGTTTATAACACTCTTCCATTTTCTTCTAGTTGTGAGGGTGGGGGATGGGGAGAGGCCTCACAAGTGGAGTAGCCTAGGGCCTCTCTTCATCTAAATCTAGCCCTTTTCTACCACTGGCCGATGGTCTTTTCCATTTATAATGGCTAGTGTTAAAAAAAGAGGGTTATTTGCTTGTGTTTATCCCAAGCCTAATTCAGCAGCAGTGGTAATCACCAACCCTCTTCATTTGTGACTAGAAGCAATTTGGTAACCAATGCATGCTAGCCTCCCAATCTCCGTTTTTAATGTACTATTGTCATGTTCATGAAGGTAGGAGAGGGGGGAAAGTGCAACCCTGTTACTTCTGCTATATCTCTTGAGTGGCTATTGATGTCATCACGCATGACATCTTACTGGGTTGGCTTCATGGGTTAGGGTAGAAGGCACTGATTTGCAATGCTTCTGCTCCAACCTATGGAGGTTGGTTAAAGAGAGTTGGACTGGATGACTGTACTTACCCCCACCCCCTGACAGTTGTGCTCTGAAACAATGGAACAATCTTGTCCCCAAGGCTGTTTGAGATTAAACTGAATACTGACAAGGCCCTGTGGGTGGATGTGGGAATTAGGTGTTCTGGATAGGATTGTAGGATCAGGCAGGACAGGTTCAAGGATCCCTAGAATCATCATTGTTACTGGACCACAGTGGCTAAGAAGTCCCAGAAACTCCAGTGGATGCAGAATGCTGCAGCGAGGCTCCTCACGGGGTCTCTGCCATGGGAGCATATTCACCCAGTGCTTTTCCAGCTGCACTGGCTCCCGGTGGAGTACAGGGTCAGATTTAAGGTGCTGGTTTTGACCTTTAAAGCCCTTCATGGCCTAGGACCCTCGTACCTATGGGACCACCTCTCCCGGTATGCCCCACGGAGGACCTTAAGTTCCATAAATAGCAACACCCTAGAGGTCCCGGGCCCTAAGGAAGTCAGATTAGCCTCAACCAGAGGCCTTTTCAACACTGGCTCCAGCCTGGTGGAATGCTCTGTCTCATGAGAGCAGAGCCCTGCAGGATATGATTTCTTCCCACAGGGCCTGTAAGACAGAGTTGTTCTGCCTGGCCTTTGGCTTGGAATCAATTTGATTCCCTCCCCCTCTTTCTTTTTTCCTTTCTCCTCCTTTGATGAGGCTGCATTTTAATGTTATTATTATAAGGTTGAGCTTGTATTCCCATTCCAGTTGCTCCTCCCAGACAGGGATTAGGTGATAGATAGATAGATAGATAGATAGATAGATAGATAGATGATAGATAGATAGATAGATAGATAGATAGAGATAGATAGATGATAGATGATAGATGATAGATGATAGATGATAGATATAGATAGATAGATGATAGATAGATAGATAGATAGATAGATAGATAGATTTAGATAGATAGATAGTTAGATGATAGATCATAGAAAACTTACTTCAAACTGTGTCAAGCCAAGTCAGGCTCTACACTGATAGCACTACTGAAGGGCAATGAGGTCTGTTTTCTGAGCCTCACGCATGAAAGGGAGCATATCAGCAATGACGAACAGTACCGTCTCTTTGGCAGGAGAAGGAAGGAGAGCTTCAACTGAAAATTCAGTACTTATTACCTCTCAGAATCTGAAGATGGTCCTGACTGGCATATTTTTCATGTGACACCCTTGGCCACTCAACTCAGTTGAGTTCATGTAAGCAAGTTTTGCCCCACTGAGTTGGACAGACAAATTGTTAGTCTCTGCTAAATGCAAACTGTAGAAAAATATGGTGGGGGGAAGCACACAGTGAATTAGAAGTTGGCTGCACAGAAATACCTGAAACATATTTATACTTTGGCACATATATTTGACCAATGCTCATTCTTTTTAAAAGGGGGGAAATGTAGCTGCCACATGGGGACATGATTACATGTACAAGTTTGGCTCAGGAATGTTGACTAAATTTTCATTGTTGCTTATTATAACATTTTGACGTTTTGTGTCCAATTGCCAGACAGCCACCCACACACTCAGCTGCCATAAGGTAACTGTGAGCTGACAGCTGTGTACAAGCAGCTTTTAACTCTCTCTGACAAAATCTCATGTTGTTACTTCCACCTAGAACATAAATGCAGTTCTATAAGGACAGCAGGTCAAAGTATCCTAGCTGCAGAAACAGCTAGAGTTTGTGGTTATTATAAATAAAATATCACCTTGACATTTGCTTCAGCATAATCTCCCAGACCCTCTCTAACCTTTGTAAATGAATATACATATAATAACTGTTAGATTAAGGAGCTTTTGTCTTGGATGCTGCGCCTAAGCTACCCTTGAAACAGAAATAATTACAACTGCCCTTCAACTAAACTGCGATTTAGCAGCAGAAGAATGCAATTAGCTACTATTTCACTGTGTCTTCTCTGTCTTTGAAGAGGCAGATAATCTTCTTTGATGTTACTTTGTTCCAAAAGTACATAGTGGATTAATATACAGGCCTTAGGTGGTAACCTTAGAAACAGAGAATATAAATTCTTGAGATGCAAGTCCACTAGAGCTGAAAATTAAACCATTCCCTTTGTTCTTCTGTAATGAAAGAAAGCTAAAGATCCAGCCAAGTGCATACATAAGTAAAGTTAATAGAATTCAAAATATATCTTCATATAGCCTTCTCCTTTGTCGCCCTGAGTTCAGATTGTGACTCCCAAATGTAAGACAAAGGTAAATTGTGAATCACATGGGATAGAAATACAAAGTGGCACACTTTGGCATCGGAGTCTATTCACATGTTACTGAAATGGGAGCATCTTCTAAAAGTTATTTAAAATGATGACATGGAACCATATTTAGGGTTAAAATTAAAAAGTGCTGTGATTTATTATCATCACAATCACTGACAACAACAAAAGATTCAGTCAATTTATGTCACACACATATTGGCTGGACAACACTAAGCATACTTACTCAGAAGTAAACTCCACTGAGTTCAAAAAGACTTACTTTCTTTAAAAAGCACGTTTAGCACTACAGCCTTTCTTGAGAAAGTACAGCTCTTAGAGATGTTTTGACATTGAATTAAACATAACATAGTCAAGGTGGTTTTTCTCTGTCAGAGACTGAAAGTAGATCAATTCTGTTTGTAGTTCAGAAATCCCCCCCCCTTTACTTGCGCGTTAAAGGGGAGTTCAGGGGAAAGGAATTGAACTAATTCATTATAATTATTTATTCTGATGTCTAATATATTTCAGAGGAAATATAAATTGTGTTTAAAACTCAGCACACCATTATTCATGTGTACTTCTAATTGAAAACATGCCCTTTCTCTGGGCACCCATGTACTGGATTGTAGATAGCATTTGTTTGTTTTCTAAATGAAACAAATTCCCAAAGATGGATTAGAATACTAATATTTTTACTCAAGACAAATTTCATCATAACTCTTATATGTGCTTGCCAAAGGTATATCTTTATTCCGTTATTTTTTAAGGTAAAGTTTGTCATCATCATCTTTCAGTCATTGTACCACAAGCCCATCTCCCGGACTAATTTAACTGTTTTTAAAAATTATTATCATCACAGGGATCTATTACTATGAGGTCAGAAATCCCTTTTAATTTCTCTTTGTTGATCCGCTAAGCAACACACAGTTACAAACTAAACAGAGATGCAACTTCAGAAATAGACAGTGTAATTTTTCAGCTGAAGCAATTTAATGGTGTTATTTACAACAGCATGCAGAGTCATTTGAATAAGGCCATAGAAAGGGGTTGCAGGGACTTCTTACTTGACAACAGAGGCATTTTCTTTTTAAAAGTGACCACTGACGTCCACCCCTTGCTTCTGCAATATGGATGGTGCTTGAAAGAAATTTCTAGATAGACATATTGATCCCGAATCCTGTAGCACCATATGCATTAATGCTGGCATGGAAAATTAAGAGGGTGTGGAGTTGGGACAGAAAAAGTTGTGTTAAAAAAAATCAACAAGCCTACCGAGACATATAATTTTGTCAGCTTCTGCAAATTGGATTAATTAATATTATATTTGTTTTAATGGCAATAAGTGTGTGTGTGTGTGTGTGTGTGTGTGTGTGTGTGTGTGTGCTTCATGCATTGCAGTGAGTTCTATTAGATGATGTTTGTGGTCCCTTCCAACGCTACAATTATATGATTTTATGACCAGAAATTCTTCCATGACTTTGTTAGATGCAGCCTACAGAACTATGAACGTTTGTTTAAAAGTGGTGTCCACACTTAATTAACTGATACAGAGAAGAGTATTTAATAAGAAACACGAGTAAAGGTTGGAGAATCCCCAAAAGGAGTTGAAAAGATGAACCACCAGAGGAGAAATAATAGGCGGAATTGTCGTAGAAGTTCAAATCCCAAAAAGAACTGAAGAATGAACTGACTGTTGAAGAAAGTGGTCAGGAAGAAAAACAGAAGATGGGTCAATAAGATAAATAAGCTGTAATTGTACAAATGAATAAATAGTATAAAGAGGAGAAAGCTGAGATCCTCTGAGAGGTTTTATAACAATAACAATGAAATAATAATAATTAAAGTCAGGGGAAAGCAGAGGGGTATGAGCAAGAAGAAGCAAATTAAAAGTAAGTGGCGTTTTGTAAGTGACTTTATTTATGGAGTAGCTGAAGCCAAGTAACAAAAGGGAGAAGTAATTCTCAACTTTTCTATATTTTTCTCCACCTTTTCCCTCTGCATTTACTGCTGGCATTAATGCACACACAATTACCCGACTTCCTAATTAGCATATTACTTTTGGACATCATTTTCTTTTAAATACTGCTAAATGGCACTTCTCATTAACTGAAGCTGGGGAAAGCACCAATTGCGGACTAATTTCTGTACTTGTTAAAAGCACGCCTGATAGACTGATCATTCCAGCTTCTAATTTTGCATGTTGAGGTGCTATGGCTCTAAAACATTGCAGCTCCCTTTGCTTTCTCATCACCTCTCACCCCCACCCCCCAGTTAATATAAGAATCTAATTGCCCTTTTTATTCCCTGCTTTATAATGGCTGTCATTGGATAATGGAGGAATCAATCAAACATATTTTCTTCATGTCCCCACAGCAACTGAAGTTTATTATTTTTTACTCCACTGACACCGAGAAGGCTGAATCAATATTGACAAAACATCAACTCTTTTTTTGAAAAGTTAGGCTGTGATGGCTCTCAAAACCTAACAATTTCACATCTGACCAAAACGTGAAAGCAAATCTTGAGTTTGCTCTTGATGTATAATGTATCATGATTTATTTATTTTTTGCAGTGGGTGGGAAATTTACGTTATTCATATATTGAATAATAATTAAAATTATTATCCCTTTCATGGGTGTCATATACACATTTACAAGAGCAAAAGCCATTGATGTTGTTAACCAACTAGTCTGGGTACAATGCATTCTTTCGATAAGGTTAAGAGTTTATTTGTTGTACTACAAAAGCTCCTGCTCTCATTGCTATGTGCATGTTTTCTTGCAAACTTCTGAGATTCTGAAAATATTGTTAGCTGAGATAAAGCAAAAAAGAACCCAACAGCCAGTCACTATGGATTCAAGAATTTGATACAGAATGAAAAATGAAACAGTGAATAATTTTCCAAGTTATTCATGTAAAATTTAAGATAATAATGAAATGTTGCAAGAACAGCAGTCACATCTCTAGTGTCAATGGAAACACTGTCAACATGCAGGGGGCATCACCAGTGAAGATGCTCACATGCCAACCACACATGGATGTAGGCCATGAATTGATAGTGAGAGATTGAAAGAGTACACTCTCTCTCTCTCTCTCTCTCTCTCTCTCTCTCTCTCTCTCTCTAGCATTAAAACCCTGTCATGTCATTTCTCAGTAGGGGCTTTCCAGCTTAGTTGTCATCATGGTGATCTCATTCAGACCAAGGTAGAGCAGAAGTCGTGGGAAGGCACCAGAGATTCCTATGCTTGCGAGGTGCATCTGAGGCATCCAGAGATCAGGGGAGCCACAACTCCCATGGCCTCTGGGTGCTTCAGATACACTGCACATCCCCTCCTGATGGACATTTTTGTAAGATGTCTATGAATTAGACTCCAAGATTTCTACCCATCAATTTTTTTTTTTTGTAGAACTAGTGTTCTTTATCATCATGGCTCAGGGGTACCAACTTGACCCCTGGACGGTTAAGTCCAGTCAAAGGCAACTATGGGGTATGGCGCTCATCTTGCTTCAGGCTGAGGGGGCTGGTGTTTGCCCACAGACAGCTTTCTGGGTCATGTGGCCAGCATGACTAAACCACTTCTGGTGCAATGGAGGACTGTAACAAGTGCCAAAGCGCACAGAAGTGCTGTTTACCTTCCCACTGCAGTTGTAGCTATTTATCTACTTGCACTGGTATGCTTTCAAACTGCTAAGATGGCAGAAGCTGGGACAGAGCAATGGGAGCTCACTCCCTCACGCAGATTCAAACTGCTGACCTTCTGATTAGCAAGCCCAAGAGGCTCAGTGGTTTCACCCACAGGTGCCACCTGCGTTCCACGTAAGTTGGCTCCTATGTCATGGCTTCTTCTTCAAAAAAATAAGATGAAATAATAACCATAATGCAGGAGAATGAATGTTTCCAAAGAGACATTTTCAAAAGGAGCAGCATAGCAAAACGTTGCTGCAGAAAATGACATGAAATACTTTATATAATCATGCTTTAGTTTGCATAAATGCTTTTGCCTGGAAGGTCACTCCTCTATTTGGGATTACAGTGTATAAAAATGCACAGCACACTATACAAGTACATAATCCTGAGACAGATAAGACTTCCGAAATAAATAAAGCCATAATCTACAAAGAAATGTAATCGACAATAAATGAAGATCAAACTGAACAAGGCTGTAAACAAAGAGCATGTAAAAAGAGATATCACAATTAACAGATTTTGATATCATTACATTTGCATGGCCGTGGGAATACACTCTTTCATAAGCAGAGAGAGTAGTGTGATTTAAGCACTTTTAAACTAGAAAACTCATTTAGTTATTTTATGGGGTAGGACACTTAGCTGTAAATTATTGCTACAGGTGTGTGAGAGCCATATAAATTGTCTCCTATGATATGACTACTTTAAAATATACAGTCAGTTAACTGCACTGGCTGAATTTAAAGTACCTGATAACTATCGGGGGTGAGTATGATGAAGAAGCTAAAAGTAGTCCTGGAAATCAGAGTGCTGGGGAGAGAAGAGAAGAGAAGAGAAGAGAAGAGAAGAGAAGAGAAGAGAAGAGAAAAGAGAAGAGAAGAGAGAACATGCAGTGTTTTGACATAGGAAAGCCAAGTTCTTATTCTAGTCAGCCAAAAATGTCAGGCCACTATCAAGCAAAGGACCACAGCTCAATGGTAGAATAGTCTCTGGTGTCTCCATGGTAAGCTGGAAATCTTTATTCCCTGAACCCCTAAAGAGTTGCAGCCAGACAGATTAGTAAATACTGTGCTGGGTGGACCTATGGACTGACTCAGCATAAGTCAGCTTCGCATGTTCCATGATTATTCAAATAATGAAGTGGCTGCTTTCAGTTGTTAGATGTGTCAGTGTCACCTTGCTTTAGCCAGCAAGTAATATGTGACCAGTACTATGTGCAAGATTAAATTTTGTATAAGCAATTGCAAACCGACCTTGCAATGACAGGTGGAAATGGCATAATTCCTTGCGTGGCAGTGGCTCTTTCTGACCGATCAACTATAGGCAGAGGAAATATACAGACATAGACACAGAAACAACACCAGGATCATATAACCCAGCCATCATTCCAAGACCTTAGTTGAGTCAGTACATTAAACCTAAGCTAATTTAAAGGGTTTAGGAAAGCATACAGTGAGATGAGAATCAGGGCAGTTCGGAAATTCGCTACCCTCCAAAGGCCAGTTTTATTTCATAAAGGTGTGTTGGGAGGGTACATTCAGACAATATTGGAGGTGGAGTGAGCAGAACTCACTAGCTGCCTTGTGATTTCCCCCCTCCCAAATGCCCCAGAATAATACTAAGTTTTAAAATGGCATTCTGAGGGTGAAGATGGCACTCATCCATGGGCAGGAACCATTCCCCTTTCCAAATGCTTCTGGAAGCAACACTGATTCGCAACACAGCATTGTAGCCACTCTGAGGGTGACCATGTTTTCCCTCTGCAGTTTCCACCTAAAAGCATTAGGATAAAGCGTGTTCTCTTTCATAAAGAGCATGTGTTGTGGTGGGGTCTGACAAGCCCCCCCCTCTGTTGCTGGGCAGGTTAGCATGGATGACCATCCGCAGTGATTGGGCAGTTGGGTTACTGGGCAAATTTTGGTGTTGCCATTTAGAGGGATGGACCAAAGGTTATAAAATCAAGTCACGCAGCATTGACTGGGCTCTTTTGCTGCATGCATCGGAACACCCGCCCATCCTCCCTAATCTAGGGCTATTGCGTTGACCTTGCTATGCCTGTCATGGGGTCGTCTGCTTTTGGGGCAGGGGCCTGGTAGGAATTTTGTCCATTTGGCTGATTGGCTGGTGCCATTTGGTTTTTGCCTACTGCGTAGCAAATCATCACAACTTGTAAGGTTGCGGTTAGGCATTGGTTAAAAATTGGTTGGTGGAGGGGTAAGGATTGGCAGTGCTTGCCCCTCCAATGCTGCTGTGGAAAGGGAATTCCGTTAAAGGAATCCAGGGGCTTGCCATTCTTTTGTCTGTACCCCTGAATGGGGCTTAGGGCCGTGCAAACCCCAGGGAGCATGCGGGGAGGGGATGAGGGTCTGGTGCCCGGCTCCATGCTCTCCCCAATATTGTTTTCCCTTACTGGCTTTTGCTGGAATCCGGAAACCAGTTCTGTCCCTGGGCGTGGGGACAGATAGTCATAACCAATGCCTAAGCAACCACTCACATTTATGTATTTTAATAAAGTTGTGGCCAAAATTATGCCAAAAACTTAAACAAAAATTATGTGTGAATTGTGAATTATTTAGGAGTGGCTTGGGGGACCTCGACACACAACATCAAGTCCCTCAGCTTTTGGGCGGACTTGCTCTATTTGTGTTTTACACTTGTGTTGGCACACTCTGTGGCAGCTGCATTACCAGATATTTAGAGGAATGGATACTGTACTTCTTAAGCTTCTTAAGTAGTTAAAAATTACATGTGTTTCTGCCTGGATTTTAAAACATTTTCCATTTAAAATTCACACAGAAATGGGAAAGACATAACCCTTCTCTTATGCAGAACTGGGATGAACTTTAATGGGTTTGTTTGTCCCTATTCCCACTAGGAGAAGTCACTTATGGTTAAAGGGGCCATGATGCATTATCCTCCATTTGCTGCAATGACATCGGGAGGATGGTGTGTCAACTGTGGTTTTCAAACTGGCACTTGCAGACTCAACAAAGGGATACTGCACAAAATGGTACTTCATCAGACTGGGGAGGTAGTGGCAAGGTGAGTTTCATGGGTAGCGGGGCTTATGAGATGAGGGTCCTCCACAGTGAGCACTAAGGGCAATTCCTTCATCCTGCCCTGGCCCTCCTCAAAATCCATGGTGGCATCATTATAAAGGTCAAGGTCATTGTAAAGCTGCTTGATTAATTAGGAATGCCTTTCTAAGTTGATTGATTACAGAAAGGGAGTTTTGTTACAAAGCCTTCCTAAATGCCAGATGAGGGTTTTTGGATTTAAAATAAAAGCATATTTTAAAGAGAAAAACAGCAGCCTGAATTGTTCAAGGTGAATTGTGGCAAACATCAAAATACAAAATTAAAATAAGTAGCATATTATCCTCTTCCAAGGAGGTCGATTGTTCAGACTTCTATGCTTTCTTGCACATTTTCCTGTAATAGCAGAACCTGTCACCCACATGCTTCATTTTTTATTTATATTTTCTATCATGTAGTGTGCAGGAATTTAAGTCAGATCCCTCCCCCAAGTTAAGCTTTCACTATTCCGATAATTATTATTTCAGCAGTTGATGGGAGTTTTCAATTCTGATTCAAAATGTTTAAATATAAACAGCTTGTGCCCGGAGGATGGATTTTTAAATGTTATATGTACAGCCCAGTAGTTATGCTTTTTTAACAGTTATGGAAGAAAAGGCTTTAAGAAATGCAGGTGTTCGAGCCTCCATATAGATATCATTCCAATTTACTTTGGGCGGTTAGAGTAAGGCATCTCTGATAAAATGATTAGAGTTGTGTGGAGAGATTGGGTGGTGCCAGGGTGTATTACCACATTTTTGCATGATGGTGCCTGCCACCTTGAAGAAAGTGGTACTATGACCATCCCTGAAAAACAGCAATACCTTGCACCTGATAGTATTTAACAACAACAACCTAGTCACAGATATATCATTTTGGGGTAAGAGGATTATGGTGGTGTAGTTGCAGACATTCTTGGAGGAAACTGAATACCATTTGCAAGCGGGCAGTTTGCTGTTGCACTCAGCTCCTGCTTATGGGCTTCTCACAGGTATCTGGTTGGCCTCTGGGAGAATAGGATGCTGGACTAGATGGGCCACTGGCCTGACTCAGGCCTTTTGTTCTTATGTTCTTATTGTTAGCATATTGATGTTCTGTTCCACCTTAACAGACGTGTGGAATTGTTGTATGTCATATGTCTGTTTACACTCCAGCACAAATTGCTGGGAACTTCTGTTGTGTGTATAGCTATTGCTTTTGCTGCTTGCTCTTGGACACGAAGGGAGAAGACATGTTTTTCGCGCAGTGTTATTTACTCTGCTAATTACAGTGTGCTCCAGCTTCTGAAGGCTTCTGAAGCTCCAGGTCGCTGTTTCATGCTGAGCCAAGGACCGGAGATCGCCTGGCTACCGGCCGGTGGGCTGGAGCCAGCTGGGGGCTTGCAAATTGCCCCCATTTCCTTAGAAGCAGCCCAACACTTATCTTATCCAGTTAGAAGGCTGGCAAGGCTTTTCACATTATTTATCATGACATCTCCACTGGTTATCCTTAATGGTATGTATGATGTACTGGATGCTGAGGGTATAATAGCTGAAGAGGCTAATGGTAGTGGTGGAGGACCCCTATTATGACTTGGACTGATATTCAGAGGAAAATGGGCTTGGCTTATAATGGGATGAAGTTTTCCAAAACGGGGAAGTTTTCATTCTCCCTATCCTAGCATTAACAACAGATTGTCAAATACCAAAGTTCGCCTCAGTATGGTAATTATTTAACTCCTTTCATTTTCGTAGCATTGTAAAAGGTGCATTATTTAATTACATTAGCAATAGTGTGGTAAATGTGTATAAAACCACTACAGCTTGGGCACAACATTTCTACTGGAAAAGATTTGATGGAATGATGCAAATATTTATTAGCCATGAAAGCTAAAATGAGCTTCCATGATCAAAGGCAGTATACATCACTAGGAAACACTGGGGACAAAGAACAAAGGAAGGCCATCTCTTTAATGTCCTCCTTTTGTGCACACAAAGATGTCTTCTTTACTGGCTGGCCACTACTGGAAAGTGAAAGTGTTCTACATGGTGTGATCCATCAAGGCAATTCTGATGTTCATTGATATGGAACTCTGTTCACTTCTTCCAGACAGGAACATTCTGAAATATCCTTTACAGTAAATGACAGAGTCAGCGCCATATAGAACTTGTCACCAGTCAACTAGATGAGCTTCAGAGTTAAGTGCAGCAAGTGGAAGAGATGAATTTCAAAAACAGCTTGGGTAAAACACATTTGCAGTGCTTTCCCCACAAATGTTCCAGCTCTTATGTACACAACATTTATTGTGAAGTGCAAATATATCATCCACAGTGAAGCATAAAGCAACACATGGTGAGGCAGGACCCAGTCTTCCCCAATGCAATGCAATGAAATAATATTAAACAAGCAATCTGAAATGATTATGCAGACAAAATTTTGAATGTAGTGTCAGTGAGATACTTGCAGTCCTTGTGCATATGGGCAAATGATGAAAATACAAAGCCACCTGGGATCATAAGTAGACATTTTTTTCAGTGTTATTTGCTCCATAGAAGCACATCATGTGCAATACAGTGGTACCTTGGGTTAAGAACTTAATTCGTTCTGGAGGTCCATTCTTAACCTGAAACTGTTCTTAACATGAGGTACCACTTTAGCTAATGGGGCCTCCTGCTGCCGCTGCACTGCCGCTGCACTGCCGCTGCACTGCCGCTGCACGATTTCTGTTCTCATCCTGAAGCAAAGTTCTTAACCAGAGGTACGATTTCTGGGTTAGCGGCGTCTGTAACCTGAAGCGTCTGTAACCCGAGGGACCACTGTAATGTACTTTTTCTTGAATGAACTGGATTACGTGTCAGTTCCAAATTTCATTTTAACACACACACACACACACACACACACACACACACAATTGTCAGGATTTCAGTTTTAACATTTTGACTTGATCTTCCTTTAGGGGTTTTCAGCCTTTCTTCTCAGTTTCCTGGAAACTAAATATAGTCGAGAAGTCGAGAAGTGCATTCCAATGTCCAGATGTATTACAAGTGTGGGTCACAAGCTCTCTAGAAAGTAGCAGTACTTTACATTCAGTAATGCAGGGATTTGGAACCTTTGGTCCTTCAGATGGCAGTTGGATTCCAGCTTTGTTCAGCCCCAGCTATCATGGGCAACACAGGAATGGTGTCATGTGTTTGATCTCGGGAGTAAGAAGCAAATCATATATAGGCAAGAACAGCCAGTGTGCTGGGGTGGAACTGTCTCCTGGCACCAGCACTGTTGCAACTTACTTGGAAGGGGCTGAAACAGGATAAAGTGATGGTGAGGTTGGGGCTGTGCAGATGTTCAGCAGGAGCACCACATTGTCTCTGACAGTGCATCCATGAAGCCCAACCTTGTCACCAGCCTGCCCCAGCCCTGGCTATATAAGCTGCAGTGATGTTGGTGTGAGCGCTACCAAACTGGCCACTACTAAATTTATCAATGAGAAAGTCTTGTATGAATTTAGTATAAACGGAAAAGTAAATGGGTGTTCAGATATTCCACAAAGTTGGTGTAATCGAGGACAATGCCTGGTCAAAAATCCCGCAGTTGACGGGTCTTTCCACACTTATCATTTATAGCAGAACGGTTGCTGTTTGGTCCAACATTTTTAACAATCAATTTGTAGGTGATTATCTGCACCTTTGGTTACATGTCACTGTTTAGAGAGTGAGTGCTGGGTTGTCCTTTCCACCAGTGTTTTTGTTTTATGGCGGTACTCAAGGGTACACAGTACCGACACCTTTTTTCTAGAAGAAAATAACTGCTTTCCACACTAATGGTGGGTTTGCTCTAACTGAGAGAAGTCCAATGACTTTTACACACCCTCATGTTCCTCCAGCCAGTAAATTTCAGAGTCACGAGATAACCCTTTTGCAGCTTTTAAGATGTTATTTAATGCCTAGTATTCCAGAATTATAATCTTGTAGGTGTATAGGAGTATAGGAACTACATGTCTGCCTGAGCTATGGTAAAACTGGTTATAATGATTATATTTTGTCTGCAGCCAATGATTGCTGTCATGGGCTGTACTTCAACTCATTACCATTGTCTCTATCTGGCATATCTCTCTTCTGAACTGAGTTGACAAACTGACAGCTTGGACTGATCAAAGGGATGTGGTATAATACAAATGTCTCCCAAAACCACAGTCAGCATCTCCCACCTGCTCCACACAGAAAGCAAAATGTTGCTTCAACACATGCAGCACAAGTGAAAACATTGAGGATCCAGAAGTTAGATTTTCTGCGGTAGTAGAAAATGCATGTTTTCTTAGTACATCCCCCCCCCCCGAATACTAGCTTAATAATGATGATGTCAAATCACAGCATGAAATAATAATAATAGTAGTAGTAGTAGTAGTAGTAATAATAATAATAATAATAATAATAATAATAATAATAATAATACAGTAGCTATGCCACTATAACTGGTAAGTGTGGAAAGGCAACAAGAGAAGAAAAATGCCTTTCAGTTCAACAGAATTTCCCCAAAGCATGGGACCCAAACCAAATTATAAGAAAGGAGATTCCCACTAAGCATTAGGAAGAACTTTCTGACTGTAAGAGTTGTTTGATAGTGAAATGGGCTACCTCAGAAGGTAGTGGACTCTCATTCATTTGAGGTTTTTAACCAGAGGTTGGATGGCCATCTATCAGGGATTCTTTAGCTGTGATTCCTGCATTGCATTGTAGGGGGTCGATCTACATAACCCTTCCAACCCTACGGTTCTATGATTCTATGAAATCTTAAGGCTTCCAATGTACCTTGTGTACCACATAAGCAGTAAAGAAGGAAAGAGGGAGCAGTCTCACTGTGCTCGCTTACAACATAAGTTCTCTGCAGCCTTTTTTGGTGGGGTGTGTGGAGGGGCAGATGCTCTCCCCCCCACAAATAATCTATGCTGACATCTTAAAAATATATATATATTCAACAGCTGAGAAGGGATGTGATTTATTCATCAGATACGAATGCAGAAAGAGCCTGATTTAAGCTCTGATTTCTTTCCAAAGAGGCAAGCAATCTATTTCAAAGAGCACATAATTCTATCAGCATTCTTTGCAAAGTTATATCGAAAGGCAGTGGGTGGATGAAACAAATAGATGGAAAACAAGACAACAGACAAATGAACAATGGAGATCTGAGCAGCTACAGATATAGGGTCAATCACTTAAAGTGCACCAGGTTTGTTCTTCTGCAAATGTTGTGTTATTCTAAACACAGAAATAAAAATATTTCTTTTTCCCAATAACTTTTTTCCCCAATCTGGATGACACTTCTGCAAAATGTCTGCTTTTCTGGGATAATTGCGCTGCCTTTGCAATTATCCCAGCAGAACTCTGTGCATCAGGTTCACATCACACAGTGAGGACCACATGGCACCCCTATGCAATTATGCAATTATGTGAATGTACTGAAGCATATTATTATGGGAACTCTGGTAGAGTACCATTCATTCTCACTGAAGGAATTTCCCCCCTTCATTGTGCGTGTAGTTTATGCTGTGGTTCTTTGTGTTGTAATGTTCTATGTGTGAAATGAAGTTCCATTGTCATCAGTGGGGTTTACCCCTTGGTAAGTGTGTTTAGGATTGTGTTCCTAATCTATTTTTAGCTACACTAAGCCTGCAGCCCTAAACACACTTTCTAGGGCATTGATTGCTGCTCTCCAGATGTCATTGGACTCCAAACTGCCATCAACTCCAGCTGCCATGGTCAATGGACAGGGATGATGGGACTTTGGAATCCAGTAACATCTGGAAGTCCTATAGGTTTCTTGTCTCTCTTTAATGGAGCATGATACTGAAGCCTCATTGTGATTTCCTTCTAACTAGACACCCATAGATTGTGGGGCATACTTCTCAGTGAAAATGCAGAAGATTGGGTTGAAAATCTGACTATCAGTTGCACTAAAATCAATGGCACTATAACCCCAAATTCTAAACACATTTATTTGAAAGTTGATCAATCTCATTATGAAGTAAATCACTTATATCTGATGCATTTATGTCTACCTAAGTAACAAATCTGGCTTAGTGTCAGTGAAAATTTTACAATGTAAATATAAACAGAGATGAATAACCAATCGGGAAATTATCCAGCATAATCCCATAATTGTATGCCCTGTACACAAATTATTCACACTGTCATTAACCAGTGAGAAATCAGGGTTCAGACAGATAAAACATTCCCTCATGTAGCAAGTTAATTGACAGGACAATTCTATACATGCCTATTAAAAAGTAAGCTCCATTGAGTTCAACAGGGTTTACTCTCAGGTGAATAGGTATAGGATTATAGAATTAGAGAACAATGTTTACTTGGGAACATCTTACTGAATTTAGAGGGACTTCCTCCCAGGCAACTCTGGTTAGGATTACAGCCTTAATTATAAGCTGTATCTTCCCTATATAAATAAATCTTGTATTATATTACTACTATTATGATACACTTCAATGTGAGCTGGAAAGATGTTCCTTAGTGTCATTGATTCATATTGTTTTTTTCTGAACACTTGCACTACTTTACTGTACTTATCAAAACATTCTGGCATTCATAGGGATACTGGCTTTCATAAATGAAAATATTGGGCTTTGGGATTTTCTAAATTCTGAAGCACAATATTTGTCATTTTTATCTAGCAAAAATAGATTACAGTGTGTAATTGGTCCTATTACCTATGTCTGCTGATGCAAATGTAAATCCCATATTTCATTTCCAATGAATTTTTAATAGGGAAAATAGTAGCTTAAATTTAATATTTGGAATAGTGTAGAGTAAGCTTTAGAATTCAGATGAGTGTGAGCTATACCTATAATATATTAATTTTATTAGTGCTGCATTAGAAATTCAGAGTATTTGTGCAAAGGAAGATAAAAGCTATGTGAATGTTTCTGCCTCTGCCATAAACACTTCTAGCTCTTTGATGCAAAAATCAATTGCCTTAGATACAGCAATGTTGACTGCTCACATAAAGCTTGCATTTTCTTAGCATATGTGGTAACTCTTCCTCATAGTTTTTTTTGTTTTTTTACTCAAATAGTGATGTATATGATATACATCTTAGGGTGACCTGTGACCAAGTCATCTGTGACTGTGACCAGGTGATCTGGGTCTTCAGCATTCATACTGATTTGTTTGCAAGAAGGTTAGATGACACTACATCAAAGCGTGATCCAATTTTTCCCACTCTGTTTCCCCATCACTTTCCTTATCACAAAAGTACAGTGGTACCTCTGGTTACGTACTTAATTCGTTCCGGAGGTCCATTCTTAACCTGAAACTGTTTAGCTAATGGGGCCTCCCGCTGCCTCTGCGCTGCCGGAGCACAATTTCTGTTCTCATCCTGAGGCAAAGTTCTTAACCTGAGGTACTATTTCTGGGTTAGCGGAGTATGTAACCTGAAGCGTATGTAACCTGAAACGTATGTAATCCAAGGTACCACTGTATAATATTTGGGGGAAGCAGGTTTGTTGTGCAGAAGCTCTAAAGCAGCTTAAAGTGCGCAACCTGAATTAGTTTATTACGATCAATGACCGGTATCAACCTGAAATTGTTGGTAAGCGATTGAATCCCACTGTCAAATTGCAAAAGCCTGGAAATGTCCTAAATCTAGGAATGGGAAGAAGGCAGAATTCACAAGTCCATGTGAAAAACGTTTTAAATCCACTTCCTCCATGCCATGCATAATTATGTAAACCTCTAACATATCGCCTTTTACTTGCCTTGTCTCTAAACTAAAATGTCCCAAATGCTGCAACCTTTCTTCACTGATCCTTTCTTCACTGAGTCGCTTCATACCCTTGATCACTTGGGTTGCTCTTCTCTGAACCTTTTCCAGCTCTACAATATCCTTACTTAGGTGATGTGACCAGAACTGTTCATAGGCCTTATCACAGCATGAACTATGTCTGATGAGCAGTGTGCCCTGGGGAAAAGAGTTGTGGCATGGGGAGGTGAATTGCCTGGGAAAAGTCCCAGAGCCCAGGTAGATGTCTAGAGATCCACATTTAGTCTGAGGTCCACCCATCCACCCCCAGTGTATAGAGATAGCAAATAAACTGATGTCTTAATAATATGAAGTAGTGGGCAAACATGTTTACAACAGGTTTAAATATCAATAAAAAGTATAATTTTAAGGTCAATAAATTAGTTCTATTCTCTTGTTTAGAGGGTAAGATTCCAAGAATGAATAATTGCTAGTGCCTTAAATGCCACTGCCTTAAATGGCATATCTCACATCTTGTTATAAATGCAGTATGTGGATAATTGATGTTGAAAGCTCCAAGGCATTACAAAGTAATTATAATGAATAATTATTTAAACTATCTGAAATGGAAGAGTCTGATATAGATCTTGAAGGAAGTAATTAATAAAGACATACAAAAGCACCAAGCTTATAGACAGAAATTTTATGATGGCAGTCAGCTCTAAAGATGCAGTGGAAATTGTTATAAAACAATGGGAAGAAGCAAAACCCCTATTTAAGAATTATTTAAATCATGAAAACTATATTCTGCTTTCAAAAAAATTAAAGTAAGTCCCAAGTGCACATTAATTTGTTCTTAGGTCAGAAAAGCCAGTGCTTTCAATAAGTGTTGAGTGGCCTTCTCATTGAGGAGTAGGATTGTAAGAAAGCAGATATTTGCATTCCAACCTGTTGTTTTTTATCACAATCAGTGCTATTTCCATGCTGTTGTGCTTCTGTTTCCACAGAATAGTGCATTATTTGTCTCAGTGGTCACTATTTCAAAGTAAACAAAACTTCAAAACAATGCAAAAAAGTTATTAGTTATCATTTGCAGACATTAAAAAGGGATGTGAATGAATACTGTTCTCATTGGCTCAACTGATTTCCATTCCTGACCACAAACTAACATCATCATCATCACCATCACCATCACCATCACCATCACCATCACCACCACCACCACCACCACCACCACCACCACCATCATTTATTTATACCCTGCCCATGTGGCTGGGTTTCCCCAGCCACTCTGGGCAGCTCCCAACAGAATATTAAAAGCACAATAAAACGTCAAACATTAAAAACGTCCCTAAACATGCTATCTGCAGGAATTTTCTGCCTCTTTTCCATTTCATTTGGCATTCTCCAACATCCCTATTGATATTGGACAAGCAGAAGTCCAGTTTGATCCATTCCACTGCATCTGAAGCTAAAAGATGCTTGTCTTTCAGATAAGGATGAGAATTAAAATTAAGCAATACCTTTTATTCCCAAAAGTAGTGCCCCGGTTTCCTGTGATACAAATTATATTTGACTTGTTCCCAACATTAGAAGGTTGAGACAGCCACCAAAATAAATGCTACTGCTGCCATCATGCTTCCATCATGGAGGGGGGTGTCAAAAAGGAACAATTACTGCCCCACTAGGGCAGCTCATAAAAAACTTTTTTTAAAAAATGCCTGCTTCAGAGGTCTTATCTAGGGATTATAGAGCTATATCTGAAATTTCATGCATATCAGTTAATATTGTGACCCTCCTCCAAGAAAAAAACCATTTACATGGCTGTTTACATATCTTGTGAAGGCTGAAATTTCAAATCAGTGGAGCCAAAACACAATCCATCCTGTAGATTTAAGTGTATGTCCACAGTCGCCTCCTTGTTATCAGAAGCCCATAATCCACATTCCTTTGTAAGAAAATATGAAATAACATAAAACTATTTTTGCAGGCAAAAATAAAAAATAAATGTGGGGGGGGGGGTGACAAGAAATTTTCATCACTGGGTACCACCTGACCTTCCTATGCCTCTGGTTCTGACCCACCTCATAAGGCTGTTTTGGGAAATTTTACTGCCCTGAGATAAATTGGAATTTAGTCTGGGCTATAAAAATGCCTCCCTCCCATTATATTCCATTTCTTGCTATAAAGGTGTATTTAAGATAATAAAATGCACAATTCATGCATGCAAATATTTTGAGAGGAAAATACACATTTAAATTTATATTGAAATGATAGTTTGGGGGGATTTTCACCTTTTTTAATTCACATATGTAAAATAGTTAATTATCAATAGAATGGAATCATGAATGTAAATATTGAAAATGTCTGGCATAGGAAATATATAGATTGCTCCCCTAATTCCTAAACCAAACTGTCAAGTTCAAAGGCAGCAAACAAACAAACAAACAAACAAAAAGTGACAACTGCTGCCCTTGTACCCTGCTTATGGGCTTTCCAGAGTCACCTGATTGGTCATTTTTGGACACACTGTGATGAATGAGATGGACTTTTGGATTGTTCAGTCAGGGCTCAATAGGACCTCTTTATAGGATTGTGCAATAGAACAATAAAAGTGCAGAGAAGAAAATGATGCAACCAGTTGGAAATGCTTTATTGCCGAAATTGATAATTAAAATAATTACAAGAACAATGCCAAGTCAGAAACTAAGCTGAGGAAGCATACTTCAGAAAGTTCCTAGGTCAGTGAATTTTATGTAGCAGGGAAGCGGCCAGATGCCTGATACTTGGACTGTAGTTACTATGGTAACATAAGCGATAAGTTCAACCAACATCAAAGTTGTAGGGATGCATCAGAGTGTGGGCTTGAAAGTGTGTAGCTCAGAGGAACTCTTTTGGCAGGAAATTCACGGCAGGCACAGCTGCAGAAAAGAAAGGGCCAGAATATCTCCTGTACCATCCGTTTCTTTCCATGCTGAGAAATGCATCCACGTGTAGCATTAGAGGCAAGCAAAAAGTAAAATATTATCTGGACAGCCCAACCTTGAAACGTATTTCCACATTTCTCTGCTCTGACACTTGAGGATAAATAGAAAAACTTGTACAGCAAACAGAACTTGGAGTTGGTAACTTCCTGAGAAGTTAGTCTCAGATTGAAGACACTATAAATATCCTCTCTCTGAAATTCAAAACTGATCATTGCATTGTGTGGGCCAGTCACAAAATGGAGTAGCAAATGTCCCATTAACTTAGTATTTAATTAAAACTTCCATCAGTTTAACTGGAACAGTATTGTGACAATACACCAGAGGTAAGTATAGTAGTGGGTTACGGTACAAATCTGTATTATCAATTAAGCAAGACTTTCAGATAGTTTGCTAAAAAGTAATCCATAAAGGAAAAAAGTTTTGGAATAGCACAAACTATTTGACCCTGACTGGTGCCAATTAAACCAGGATGGCAGATGCTTGCTTTTAAAGGAACTGCAAAGAGCTAGCTGTTTCTGCCTGATTATTATTATTAATCATCATAATTACTATCATCATCCTGATTATTCATACTTTTCTCCGACAGTTCAGGACAGCACACAGCAACAACAAGTTGCCCTTTCTGTACAAATGTCCAGACCTGTTACCTATGGATCACAATTAAATAAAAATACAGTGGTACCTCGGGTTACAGATGCTTCAGGTTACAGACTCCGCTAACCCAGAAATAGTACTTCAGGTTAAGAACTTTGCTTCAGGATGAGAACAGAAATCACGTGGCGGCAGCAGCGGGAGGCCCCATTAGCTAAAGTGGTACCTCAGGATAAGAACAGTTTCAGGTTAAGAACGGACCTCCAGAACAAATTAGGTTCTTAACCAGAGGTACCACTGTATGTATAAAGCATAGACTATGGGAACTCAGGACCATTAATTGAGCTTCTTAAGCTTTACAAGGCATCGGGAGCCCTGCAAAACACATGGTTTCTTCAAAAACAACATTGCATCAAGGAAGTTAGACTAAAACTAAATCATCATTCTAATTGCTGCTACTGCTGCTATAACTATTATTATTATGTATATATTGTCCTTCCTGCCAAAGGAGTCCAGGGGAGCAAACACATCAACAACTGAAACATTTCAAAAAGCATTCTAAAAACAGTGATTTCAAGGTTGCCAGGAACAGTAGGAGGATGCTATTTTAGATACTCTGGTCCCAAGCTATTTAGGATTTTATATACTAATACCCACACCTTGAATTGGTCCCTGTAGCTCACTGGCAGCCAGTGCAGCACTTTCTGGAGAACCGGTGACATGTGGTCCCATTGGGCTGCTTCACTTATTAAGTGCCTACAAGCACACAATCTGTGTGGTGATTCTCCATACTTTCTCTAAAGTGACTGTTGCTGCACAGCAGGGGAATCCTTAAGCTACCAGGCTCTGCTTAAAAGGTCACAGAATGATGTGAAAGGGGGGGGGCTGTGTCAACCATCATCAGTTACATAATGATTTGGCCACTTGGCGAAGCCACATGGCAATCACAAAACATGAGCTTGTCCAGCTCACATGATGCATAGCTCACAAGTATTCCAGGAAAAATGGGAGATTCTGTTTTCTCCCACAAGAGAACGGGGGCCATTTTGGGTGCTGTGATCTCGGTGCAGCAATGTTGACCAGGAACTGCAGGCTGAGTGGGGACAAGGGAGGTGACAAACTCCTGCTCATTATGCAGTTTAGCATATTTTACATACAATTCCCCACCACTTAGTGGCCATTGCACCAGTGCAAGTATATCCAACCTGGTGCTCTTCAGAGGTTGAGCTACAATTCCCATCACCCCTGATCATTAGCCATATCAACTGGGTCTGATGTAAATTGAAGTTCAAGGTCTGGAGGGTATCACATTAGCTGCACCTACATAGTATATAACATGGTTGTTTCATGCTGTTAGCCTAATGAGCTATTAAGGTGTACAAAAATTATCTAAAAATATGAAATAATCCACCCACTCAGTGCAAGAATGATCATCCAACAGTCACCAGAAGTGAGGCCAATCCAAATGCTTGGGAAAACAAATACCTCTTTGTTGCACTGGAAAGATAGCAACGTTGGAGCCAGACAAGCTTCCCTCATGCGTGTATATGAAGGCAGTTGAACAGAGCAAGAAACAAACATGACAAATTAGATACATCAAATCTAAAATCTAAAATATTGCTTAGATTTGTGCCTACATACACATACACATGAAAATGATATTTCCCAGCAGTTATTTTCAAACACAATACCACTCTTACATTTATTTTACAGGATTCATTTTATTTCTCCTTCACAAGGTCATTCTCCATTCGGCAGAAGACAAACTGTTACAACAAAACTGATGTACAGCCTCTAGAGAATAGATCCCCTGCTGATTTAGAGATTAATACTTATTTCTAAAGGCTACAATAAAGGTGAAAAGGACTCAAAAGATGTTCCTGGTACAAAATGATATTCTATATAAAGATATGAAGAACTTTCAGTGATCCATTTAAAGCATGAAATAGCCATTAAAAAAACTTTCCCATAGTGTTTTCATAAGCTAGCCTCTTCATATTGATGAATCCATTTTTCTGACATATCGAAGGGCCTGTTTGAAATTTCTGTGGGACTGATGACTGAAGAGAAGTACGCTCACCCTTTCTGGTGTGGCACCTTTGCGGGCTGGCACTGCCTTGCGCAGCGTGATCCAGCAACAATGGCCTGTTTGGGAACATTCCCAAGTCAGCAGGTAGGTTTAGCAGCCTTCATCTTTGCCCGGTGTTTGTGGATCCAAGCCAGCCCACATATTGGCCAATTGTGGGCAGGCTATGGGACTGGCCAGGGGTGAGCCCAATGGAGTTTCTGGACTTTGCTTGAGTCCACTCCCAGGAAATAAAAGAAGGCCTTTCTTTGATCTTTGCATTTATTTCATTATCGGATCTTCAGAGAAGATGACCATGGCCTAAGAAGCTGAAGCAGGGAGCTGAAGATCCTGGGAGAACAAGAAAAGGGAATCATGCTTGCACAAACTTCCTTATGTGTAGGGCGCTCGATGGCTGGTGCCAGCAACATCCGGGAATCCTGGATAGAAGAAAGCCAAGAATGTTCAAGCTGCTTAGTGATATTTGGGCAGACAATTGTAACATGCCACAGTACAGTAGCCTCATCACCATCTTCTTCGCATTCAAGGCACAAGGAAGAATGCTATGGTGGAAACAGCATATTGAATGCAGATGCATGCAATGAAGTTCTAATATGTGTAATATTTAAAAATCTTTGAGCTGTATGCAAAAATACAATACGAAACCTATAAAATAGTATCACTAAAATGGTTAAAACACAGTAACCACAAAACTACTAAGTTGTATTATATAAACATAAGATTAAAAAAAAAAAGAATTCAGTAGTAACAAGGTCCAATTTTATTAATCAAAGCCTGGGCAAAAGGATACTTGTTTGCAAGACATCTGAAGCAACTGATGAATGATGCTTCACATATGGCAGAGGTATCAGCATCTCACAGTGCAGGGACAATGGTGGAAATTGCCCATTTGGGGGTCTCTGCTGTGTGATATTCTGTAGGGTGCAATTTCATGAGTGTCCCCCCCCCCCAGATTATCAGATTTGTCTTAGATGCCTCTACAATGGCAGGCAATCTTTCAGGTAACCTAGTCCAGCTAGGAAAAGCAGCTTCTGTCAATCAAAATTGCAGCCTTCTAAAGTTGTTGTTTATTTAAAGCAATGAGGCTTTGTTACATATATTTTCATGTGAGATGTGACATGAAGTTTGTCTCTGTAATGACGAGCAAGTATACAGTACATGCGCTTCATAGTTTTATAGGCTCAAAGATGTATGAAAGCTCCATGGTGGGTTAACAACTTCCTTTTCAGGCTTTCCTTTTGCTTTTCCATCTTTTTTACGTGTCATCTGTATGGCTCTAAAAACACAGCAGATGTAAATGAGCTACGCTACATCATTTTCTGTGCTTAAAAGGGTGTAGTAGCATCTACCTTGTCGTGACTCCCTGCAGCAGCACATTCTCCATGGTAATTACCAAAACGCTGCCTGGAAAAACTCCCTGTCCTAGTTTCTGCACATTCTCATTCCAGGTATCTGACGATAGAGGATGGCAGAGGAACTTACCATACAAGTGGAAGACTGGAAAGCCAGCACCAGGGTAAACTCTGGAACTGCTGTCCTGCATTGTAAACGGTGTTGGCCAGTGCTAACATGTACCTGTTTGAAGAATAGTTTCATACGCATGGCAATGTGACATGAACCAGATTGCGGTGACTGAGTTGATGAAGTTTACTTTGGATCTCTGCTTGAAGGAGATAATGATAACAATGGCATTTGTGTTTAGTTAAAACATTTGAGAAAAGAATTAATACTTCAACTTTGCTGTTTCTGTGGATTTGTGGATGCAGGTATTGTCACGGAGTCAAGTTATCTTTCATTTTCATATCTCTAACTTTTCTTTCTCGTAGAGCATTTTGCATTTGGTAATCTCTTCACCATCTTGCTGCTCACATTTGAGTGCTATATATATTTGCCCCCTCCCTTTCACAACTAAAGTGTTATTCTACTAATTTCTGTCTGCCACCATGACTAATTCTTTTACTATGGAATTATACTATATATCTTATCTTAATCTACTTTAGCATAATCCCTCAAGGACCAAACCATCCCTTTAAAAAACCACACATTTTGGAAGAACTGAGGTGACAGATGATTGGGGGGATTATGCCAGAAATATAACTTTAATAACGATATTATCAATCACTGTCAAATAGCAGACTAAATTTTGTTGCATGATAAAAAGAAGGCAGACCATACAATGGCCTCTATAAATAAAATGAATAGCCTGAACTGAATAGTATGCATTTGGACTATTTTACTATTTTATTATTATTATTGTAATAATTTTTTGTTGTTGAAAACTACTCATGACAAGTGTGGCTTCTCATTTTATTAACATCAAAAGTCTATTTCATTAAAACAACCCATAGACACATCATATATATGGACAGTAGCAATTTTTGATGAGAAGCATTTGTTTTAGACACCACCATCATAGATATTACTGCTGGCAATATACTATCATTGTTTGTACGCAATGGCTCACTTGCCATGTTTATCCATGCAAATGTATACCCATGGGAGGCTAGGACTGATGACAGATGAAAAATGTACAGTATTTGCTACGTTAGGTTCATTCATTTCTATAGTCTGCTTTGAGTAAAACTTGGTTGAATACCACCCAATGTCTCTGAACCTAATCCCATACCTGAGTAGGTAAATGGGGAGCAAAAGCAGTTAGGCAGGTGGAAAGACTACTATTTGGTCAGTTGAACAAATTATATTTTGCTTCATATATTCCTTTATATGTGCAGTGGTCAGTAGACAGGGGGAAATCCAGAAACCCTTGCCTGTGTCCCACTGCATGGAAGGGATTACAGTGATCCATAGTGGCACAGGCCAATCATGGATGTTATAGAAGAAATGACTAGTTGAAGAAGCAGCTCAATAACCTTTGTTAAACAACAACAATTTGAAACAAGTGAAACTGTCCTGTTTGGTTTCATTGAGTACATATGGCCTACTTGTTTATCTATCTTCTTTATTCTCATGATGTTAGCAATTTAACATGTTGCCATGATTGAGGACCATGCTTTATGATCCAGTTATAGCGGCAATCCATGAGGGGGATGGGGGATAAACAACAGTGCCATACTGTATATTTTAGCCAGCTAATAAAGCAAAAAGGGGAGAATGCACAGTAAAATATGACTATCATTCTGTTTTATGCACAGTTGACTAAACTCTTTTAAATCACAAGTTAAAGCTCTAGAATGAAAAGTGGTGTTAAACAGTTATGTTCACTCTGACGGGTTAGAAAAATGTCACCACTTTATCGCTATGTAGTGGCATAACCTCTTAAACTAGTGATGAATTGATGAAGTGTATATATGATAATTCTGACTTTCTTGATATGTTCCTTTCTCTACTAATCTATGGGAAACAACTGCCCATGTTCAACCCAAGCAGCTTAACTCACAAGGCCGTAATGAAAAATGTGTAACATCCAACTGTTATGATTATCTTGCCACAATTCTACCCTTCACTGAATTAGTACTTTTGGATCTGGTGTTGAAACTTCCACAGGTACAAGTTTGTGAGGCCAACAGCTAAAAATCCCCCAATGATTAGATTCTGCCACATAATAATTGTTAACAATTAATAATTCTTAACTGATACTGTGCCCCAAGAGTTATCTGGTTCTGGTACCAGGGTGACCTTAAGAGAATGAAATCAAGGTAGTAGCCAAAGGAAGAAGTACTTCACCCTTATCAATAGCTCAGTTGGTTAAAACATGGTGCTGATAATGCCAAGGTTGCAGGTTCAACCTCTGTATAGGACAGCTGCATATTCCTGCATTGTAGGGGGTTGGACAAGATGATCCTCAGGGTCCCTTCCAATTCTATGATTCTATGAATGGGCAGCTTCAATTATGTTCTTACAGACTGGACAGGGGCGGAGGAAGGGGGTGCGGTGGGTGTGGTCTGCCCCGGGTGTCACTACTGAGGGGAGTGACAAAATGCTGGATGGCACTCACTGTGGGGCCTGAGAGAGATGCAGTAGCTTGGGTGCATGCAGGCTCCACACTGCCCAAACTGTTCACCCACTGCTTCCTGCCCCCAGCTGTAGGGCGGCTGAGTGGGAGGAGGCAGGCAGATTCCGGAGGTCCCACAGTGCGCCCTGCCCCATGGGTGGCTCGCCCTGCCCCTATGGGTTGCTCACCCCACCCCTGGGCACATCGCCCCAGGTGCCGGGTGGCTTCCTCCGCTCCTGAGACTAGATACATGATGTTCCAGTCATGTCAATAATTTCTAGATACCCTAAATGTCTATGTTCTTGAACAGTAGGTCATAAAACCATCTAGAGGGCAGCAACCCTGGACTTAATTTTAAGGTGTAAGTGTTGCTGAACTGACTGGGACAGGAACCACAATGCTATCAAATTCAACATGTATGCATCTTTTTGTGGTCAATCAGGAAATTGTTATGGGGGCATACAAATAAAAATCCAAAGCTTCATTTCTACCTGAATGAAGGGAATAGGATGACATTTGCTGCTTTGCTCAAAAATTCATTGCAAATGGTGAAAGATAATTGATATGTAAGATGTGAAATTAAATGGATCTGCATTTAATTATGTTATCTTGCAAAATTTCCTCCAGTGTGAAAATCCCTTTCCAGAGCAATGGAGAGGCTTAAGATAGAAAAGAATCACGCAAATTGTATAAAATAAATGATTTAGCCACAAAAAGAAAACCAGCAGGAAGGCTACTAGCATCCCAGTAGGCTGCCCATTACACTAATACGGGCATCATTCAGAAAGCTGAAATAAAGGACAGAATTGCTTTCTGTAGATTGGACCGCAGTGCTACACACAGAGCATGTAATTAATACAGTGATGACAGAGTGTAAGCATTTTTGCACCCTAATGATCAAAGTTTTTTTTCTTCTTCTTCTAGAGAAATTAATAAAAGAACTAAGGAGGTGCTTCTAAAATTAGTCTTGCAAATAACTGCAATTTAAATCTACTTCTAGTAAATATGAATACAAATGGTGGTTTGTTCAGATAGGATATGCGGCTTGATACAAGAGACAAATTTGTGCTATAATTAGGAGCATAAAAATGGTCTGTTTGCAAGAGAGACACAAACATGTGTGCAACATCACACTCACAATGCTCCCCTCCCTAATGTTGGGCACAACTTGGCACCTCTGGTTGATAAATAGCAGTCCCTCCCCTGAAGTGCTCTTCCGTTGCCCCTTGCCCCAAAGATCAGATCTAGAAGTGTAGCTGGTGGTAATGTCTAAGCCAGGAGGGCAAGGCAGTTTCAACACGTAGTTCTTCCTACAGAAATCTGACATGACGGCAGCTAGAATTGTTTCAGGAGATTAAGATTGGCTCTGTAAATGAATCAAAATTTCCAACCATTTACTGAGAATATCAACTGTATGAGCATATTGCCCAAACCCATGCATGCAAATATATTAATTTAGCCTGAGGTCTAAATTATATTGAAAATAATCAGCTGATTATTTTTCTTGCACATGTATATTTATTGTGCAAACTTCATCCACATAGTGACCCAAAACATAGATAAGCTCCCTTTGTTATGTAGAGAGGAATATTGTATTCATTGTTGCTGTTCATATTTAAATATGCTCTTCACATCTCAAGAAAAAAAATTGCTCAGATTTCGAACATTTCTAATGGAACGCTTTATAAGTGAAGCAGTTTCCCTCAGGGTATTATAACACTTTTTCATTTAATTAAATTGATTAAATTAAAGCAAATGGCGGTCTACCCCAAGGGCAGAATATATTTAATTTATGAAGCAGGCTACCATTCACACTGCTGCATTGCATGTACAGCACATTATTTCTTAAACAGAATGTTCCACTTTCTAAAACATCTCATTTGTTATGCCAAATTTAAAGTGAGTCTGAGCATCTGAGGTATTTTCCATTATTATTTTTTCCAGAAACTTACCTCACACATATACTCTGCCAATTAACAGAAAAAGAAACAGCAATGAGCACAGTGGTATTTTATTAAAACAACAACACATTGTACATATTAAAATTTATTGACTATAAACCAATATAGATTCAGATATTCTACTGAGCGCTGTGATCTACAGGAAGGCAGAACAGATGTTCTTTTTTTGGGTCTTGCCTTTGGCAGGAAGCAAGTAGGGAGCTTCACCTAAATGTTAAACATAGGAAGCTACCTTATACCAAGTCAGACCATTGGTCTATCTAGCTCAAAGTTGTTTTAAATGACTGACAGCAGCTCTCCAGGATGTCAGAGAGGAGTATTTCCCAGCCCTGCCTGGAGATGCCAGGGACTGAATCTGGAACCTTGTGCATGCAAAAACAGATGCTGTATCCTTGAGCTGCAGTTCTTCCCCAAACAAGTGCGAGTGATTCACGGAACAGTGCAAGATAGCCCTACTCTTGACACTTCCATGCCTGTGAGCCATGCCCTCTGTTGTCAACACACACAATTGTCATGCTTCCTCTGGCTGCACATACACTGCATGAAACAAGAGGCCCACTATGCATTGAGATTTGGGGCACCACCATCACCATGCACCAAAAGCAGAGCCCCGATTTCTAGAAGGTGTGTCTGAATGCTCCTTCTCTCACTCTCAGTAAGGCTGGCCCTGTCTGCCCCCTGCCATGCTGACTCCCTGGGCTCCATATAAGTGATGCAACTGTGGCTTGTGTTTCAAGACTCTCATTGCATACCAGGTGTGTTGGTACTGAGTCACCAGCACCACCCTGGTGGTCATGGCCCTTCCTTCTGCTTCTTCCCATCCCACACTTATAGCCCTCCCCAGAAAAGGCATGGGGAACTTGTGAGTCCTCTTACCACACTGCTGAGCATGCTAGCCTTCTTGGTTGACCTTTACGAACCTCCAGCCCATTCACATTTAGGTGAAGGCTCCTCTCACCATTATATGTTCTGGAGCTCACTAACCTTTATAACCACCAGTGGTGATTGGTGCCCATTGGATCTTGGAGGGTGAACAGCAAGCAGACAAACAATAGCTAAATCCAGACCCATTGACAGGTATGTCCCCATCCTCTTCCCCGCTAAGTTGTACAAGGGGCAGCACTGAGACAAAGGAAGAAGAAACTGAGAGGCAGTGCTAACTCTTGCACTGGTTGTTGTAAGCAAGTAGATAGGTGGGGGGCCAGTTGGTGGGTCAGTGCCCCATTCGCCCAAATCAACCAGCCTTCACTGCCACCTCTTTATCTGGGGGGCAGAGGAGAAAATACAATTGATATAAACTTTCCAGTTTACTCCCCACTGGCCTAAATCTATTGAAGCATCTTTGGAATCTTTCTTTGTCCTTCTCCAGTGCATCTGACAATCTTCCAATGCACTATTCCCCCATGCCACATGACGGCAGTATCATTTGGTTCTCCAGAAGGTGGGCTAAGAGCCCCACCAGACAGACTATGCGTCATGCACAGTAAGGGAAACGGTCAGTGCCATTTCAGGACATGCAGTGACCCTGCTTGCAAAGCTGTTTTTCCTGCTCTTCCTTGTGTTCAGCTCAGAGCAAGGCAGGTTGACCTTGCTATTAGCCTGCCTCTGCTGTATGTAGAGGCCTTCAGGCTTTGGAGACTGCTAGCATACACTCAAACATCCTGCTGGACAAAATTGGGGTGCTCATTTTTTGGTCCCAAGCACTCACAGAAGTTAGCTGATTTGCACGAGAGTGCAAGACCAAAGAAACAGTGTCTTTTAGTCCAACATTCTGGCACAAGCTAGCAGAAACATGCCAGAGTGTCAGACCAAAAAAAGAAGACATTCTGAGATCCAATCAGAAGCCGGGATAGCTTCTGTAATTTCAGGATGTCCCTCTTAAAATGGGATGGTTGAGGGGTATGTGCTAGTTCCCTTGCAGGGTTGAGGCCTTCTTTTTAGTAGAACAGAAGCTTGCTGTCTCCAATGTCAGGCTGCTTCTCTTGTGAGTGAGCAGTGTGGGTGGAGAGAAAAGGAACCTATTAATTATCTGGCTACAAGCTAGTCATAATAGAGGCAAACATCTGCCATGTTGAAGTGCTTAGAAAAAGCTGGCAAATAACAGACTATGAGCCCTGCTTACACACTCAAAAGGCACAGCTGGGACTTGGTGTTATCAAACTAATGGTCCCAGACTGAAGAGGTGTTAAATTATATCTCTTCAATTGGCTGAGCAACAAAATGTATGTGAATGGGCCAAATTCTCTCATTAACCTCAGACTCAGCCACCCTGGTTGCATTGCAGTTGTGAGTGGAGCTAGTCAGTTGCCTGCATACTCCATTTAGCAGTGCTAAAGGACTCTGCTATGGAAGCAGCTTAAATTGGTTACCCAAAGCACACACACACACCAGTGCCACAGAGAAAACTTTAGGGAACCATCTGTTACTGAAAAAGCATGGGTCAAAAAGAAACTCTGGCTCATGACAAAAGTAGTCCAGAATTTCTGTTTTGAGAACAAAATGTTTTTCCCCTGTTTAGACTGTGTGAGAAACAGAAATGCTGACAAGGCCTTAGTTGATGCACCAGTGTGATGAAGGTAGAATATTTATTACTTCATATCGTTACCAGCACAGGAAGACCTTTGTGAATGTCCCTGTACCCCCCAAAAGACTTGGGATTATCCTGTAGTCATGTCTCGGCTCTTCCATGAATCCATAGAAACTGTAAAGGTAAATATAATAGTTTTTGTTTCCGCTTTCCTTAATATTTAGGATGTGTTGTTATTTAGCTAAAATATAGCAAAGCTCTTAATTAGTTTGGATTGGTGAATAATAATAGTACAAATAATGGGACAAATAATAGTACAGTTGCATAATAGTTTAACATTATTGTAAGTTTTTCACGCCCCTGATTTTTAAAAAGAAGTTAAGTTGCAGATTGTTTTTCCACATCATCATTAGTTGTATATACCATATCTTATTTCTTTCTTCCCCAAGATTCACTGATGTATAATGTATTTAAAATAAATCTTTCCCAACACGTTTTAGACTTTCAGGTTCTGTTTGGTCACTATCTTGTTGCCAAATTAAGAATTGCATTTTCACCATTAATGGCTTTTTAAAAACCAGACCCATTATGTCACTTCTCATTCTCAACTCAGATCTGTTTGTGTAAGTACTCAACAGACTATACCAATGATGGGGTACTTGTGGTCCACCAGTTGCTGTTTGACTTCAACTCTCATCATCCATGACCACTGGCTGGTGCTGATGGGATGGTCCAAAATCTAAAGAATTGCAAGTTTGCAGTTTCTCCACTGTGCATTAAGTACAGAAACAAAATCAAGTGGAAGCCCTGGAAGCAAAGGGTCAATGATCAATGTGAAGATACAGAATTGAACATCTATTTTACAAGTTTGTTTTAATGATATGGGTATGACTTTGTTTCCTCTTATCCCAATTATTCTTCAATATTCCTTGAAATGTCCCTTTTTTCTTTTCTTTTGAAGTATAAATATTTATAAAACAACATTCTGGTACTTTGGGATAAATGTTCCCATAACTTTCAAGTGCTGGGGGGGGGGGGCTAAGCTGCTGTTGTCAGCAGCTAAGGATGCAAAGGAGTTTCTTTGTTGTTACTATTTGTGAATTTATTTTCTCTACATCAAATATAATAATCCTTGCAACTTTTTCTCCAGTAATCTATAAAGAAAGAGAAGGGGGGAGGGGAAACCCACAAGGTTTTGAAATAGCAACAATAACAACATTGCTATTTATTTTGCTATACCCCATGGTAAATTGGAGTCCAGCTACAGCAACCAAAAGATCGGGTCAACAGGGTTCTTGGGGCAGTGCAGGGTCTAAGCTCTTCTGGGCCTTAGAGGGGAAAGTAACCTTTCAGCTTGCTTTATCAGCTGCTTTTCCATTAGTAGATTTAATGAGGAAATATCTTCAAAAATAAGATTTAAGTGGGAGGTCTGTAGCTTCTTGCATTCTGTGGAATATATGTTATCTCTGTCAAACAAGAATAGACATGCTGGTCCTTTGTATTGACTGTTTTAAGGTTGTGTGAGAAGTGCCACTGGAATCAGCTTCTATCAGAAGAGATAAAATAACTCTCCAAAGAGCTGAGCCTGTCAAAATAGATTAAAAAATATCCCAGTCGGTGGGTGTTCAAATAATGGATTCTGCATATATAAGTAAAATTTGTGACTGGCTCTGATATTTGTTAGGTTTTAAATTAAATTTTAAACACGAAAGGGACCATTTTATCAGAGTTGCTTACAGTGGACTGAGATATAACTTTAGGATCTATAAATATTAAAATTTTCATTGATGTGGCAATTAGATTTCCCTCCCTTTTTTCATTTTTTGCACAATAATGAGGTAGATACCGACAGCAGAAAAGTGAATGAATATCTTGTATTGTTGCTACCATGGAAACCAGCAGTGCCTTTTTCTCATGATAAGATATTAACTGATTTTAGAGGTGTACTCAAGCCAGAGGCCTAATATTATTCTTAATATTAGTCTCAGTAAAGTAAGCAGAGGTGGCTGTGTTGCACCATCTGCTTCATAAACAGATTTTATGCTTTCTGATTTTCAGCTAACCAGAGTATTTGGTTCCTCAGAAGGGGTTTTTGATTTGATTGTCTTGATGAATGCAGGTTTTTAGATGCAATTTTAAAATAATAAATAAATAAATGAGAATATGATGTTAAACTTATACACTGGATTGAATGCTGATCCAGTAGAACAATCTCCCCTGATCTGGTGTCCTCCAGGAGTATTGAACTTCAACTTCAACTTCCACCAGTTCTATCGCAATGGTGAAAATTATAAGTCATACATTCAGATGTAGAAAGGGCAGTATGTTCATTGAGCCACCAGGTGAGTGTTCATTTTGTGGAATAACCAGCCTCATATAACCAAATTGCTTATATCTAATTAATGTATGAAGACATTAAGGCCATATAATAAGCTGTCCTGACAGGTTTAGCTCATCAGAGAAGCTGAATGTGTGAGGAGAACTGAGCTAGTTGCTGCAACTCAGCCCACATGGGTTGAGTTCCTATACCCATCATTTAGATAACTTTCACCACTTTGTAACTAAGCCAGATATTACTTCCTGTGCAACTTTTTCTGGATACTATATGGAAAGTACATGAATATGACCTTTGGAGAGTTTGTAAGTAGACAATTTTTAACTTACCAAAGTGTGGTCTTTTTCCATGCTAGAGGAAAAGGGAAACTTTTGAAGGAACTCAAAGTGCATATGTTAAAGGTCCAACAGCCTATATTTCCATGCTGCATGCTTTTAAATCTCTGTGGGGGTTCTCTCTCTTGCCTCAACCCTGGATCTTGGCATCCAGGAAATTCTCCTTTATATTGCCTATTATTTTTCCTTTGCCACCAACCTGTCCTTCCAACTTTGCAGTATAAGTTTCTTAGTCAACATATTGGCTTACAGAGCCCATGTTTGTGGTCCCTCTGTTACATTCTTGATCAACATACAAGCAAGGCATTACTAAAGCAACATAAGCACGACCGATACATGCTTTGAAGGTTATATTCAATGCTTTCCTTGGTAGCAAAATGTTGTCAGTGGGTTTGCAACCTTATTGCTTTTCAATGTCAACTTATAAACAGGAGTGGGGCACAGTAAGTAGTGTGATCAAAGGGAAATATATTTAAGGCTTATAATAAAATTTACCTACTTTGACCTATGGTGCCTAAGGACAAGACTTAATGTGTATTATATTGAAGACAAAGATTGCTGGAATCAAGGCAAGGACAATGTCTGTCTGTTTCATCTTCTGTATATGAGACTAAGAACAAATAGGGAGACCCTACAGGTCCTCTGTTTCCTAAATTCTATATATAATACTCAACTGTTATTGTACTGAGAATGGAGGACAACATTGCACTGAGAATGCAACCATGGAGGAAAATATCCATTTTTTTCCAGTTGAGAATTTCCAAGGCAAGAAATTGGAATCCTAGGGAAGGGAAATGGAAAGAGAGCATGCTATAGCATTCAGCACTGCACTGCTCTTAAATACACTTAACCCACAATCAGTTCTGTGTAGCATGGGACTGAACTGAGTTAACATGCATAGGATTGCACTGTTAGCCTGATCCCGATATACATTTTGTAGAAAGTTGGAATAAGGCCACTTCCGCCTTAAGAGGAGGTGGTGTTGCGGGCTCTCACGACCCCTCCACGTGCACAGGGGGTGGGTGGCCAGCCCTGCGCAATTGGGGTTTCCTGGCTGCGTCACTGGCCAGCCCGGCCAATCCGGTTGGTCAGGGGGTGTGGCCTGCCCGTTAAAGGCAGGGCGCACCCAGGATATCTCTCACTATCTTCAAGATTTGTATAGAATTTTGTCAAACAGATAGATGAAAATCTGTAGCAGGGGAAAAAAGTATATAGCAGAGAAGAGAATGTATGTGTTATTGTATGAGTGTGAGCATAATGGTTTGGATTGCATAGGAAGGACAGAGAGGTATATAGTACATTTTGTCCCACCTCTGTTGTTTTTTTAGAAGCTCTGTAGCCCCCACCCCTTTTGTCCTGAACATTCAGCAAGCATTTCCAAGCTTCCTATAATACACAGATGGCAATCCTGTGGCCCTCCAGCTATCCTGTTGGTCTACCGCTCCCATCATTAATGCTCCCTGGGGCTGATGGCATCTGGAGGGCTACAGCTGAGCCATCATGATCTACTGTTTGCAAGATGTGGCCATTCAAAATGGAGGATGGCTATTTTGAGGTGTCTGAAATACACAGATGTCACAGTGCTTTCTGTGGCAGGACAACCATTAACCAGAAAAATATCAGAGATATTTTCCTATAGCTGTACTTGAGACAGAAGAATGAAGTAAACCACTAAAGATTGCTAGTGCTCTTTGCAACATGCTAAGGATATCCGGGGAGTCATTTTGTTTCCAAGATGACTCTTGATATTAAGCTAATGCATTATTTTGTCCCTTTATCATATTATTTTAAGGATGGCTTCATTATGTGCAAATTGCAACACCATTTCGGCATCTATATATTTAGATGGAAATGGATAGCCATTACTGTCTCCACTTGTGATATCATTGTCCGCTCTTCAGATGTCAGCAGGGGGGAAATGCAGTAATTTACTTAAGCCCATGAAATGGACTTTACTTTTCTACAAAATAAATCAGACAGATACAAATGGCTAAGCAAAAGAGGACTTTGCTGTAGGTGTTTTATTGAGAAAATAATATTTCAATTAGGGATTAGTGTCATCATCCCTAAATGAAATAATATAGGCCACAATTCATGAATAGTTTGTTCAGAATTTTCCTTGTTGAAGTGAACAACTCTAGGGAAACTGATTTGAGGAATGATGAGACATTCTCTCTCTCTCTCTCTCTCTCTCTCTCTCTCTCTCTCTCTCCACAATAAAATGGTGTTCTTTGTGTGCCTTCACCCCCCAAAGACATACTCCTCCATTGTCTCCCAAAACAGATGGATACCAACCAAAACAATCAATCAAACAAAAACCAAGCATGGCTTAATAAAGGGCTCCAATTGGTAAGAATATTGAAGACCATGATAAGGAGGGAGAAGAGAAATTAAATATAAAGAATACTGCTAGATGATATTATACCCATAAAGGAACAGCAACTTGCACATGGATTGTCGTATTTCAGGCTTCCTCAACCTCGGCCCTCAGATGTTTTTGGCCTACAACTCCCATGATCCCTAGCTAGCAGGACCAGTGGTCAGGGATGATGGGAACTATAGTCTCAAAACATCTGGAGGGCCAAGGTTGAGGAAGCCTTATTTTGTAGGGCTTCCGCATTCAGTTTGATAAAACCGCCCATTGTAATCCTGCAAAGCAATTTATGTGAGGAGCTTCCCCTCCTTTGAATTGAAGCAGGAAATTGTTTTCAGCATTCACACACCCTTAACACAGAGGAATAGTGGGGAATATGCACACCAGCCTGCCAATCACCACAAATGCATAGTCCAGTCATCCCCACCCCACCTCCCAGTAGTAAATACAGTGGCTGTGTGAAATGGCTCTACATGCATACTGAAGTACAATTCCTCCATGCAAGTGAGTATCCTCATTGTATCCAGATTCCACCTTATGTGGATGTGCCTTTGTATGTAGATCTAAATGTCTCTCTGTGTTGTGGTTCATTGACACTGGTGTCAAATAAACTGCTGACATGGACTGGTTACAGCTGGCAGGTGTGTCATAATAGAGAGGGGTGGTAGCCAATAGACATCTCACCACTGCTCCCTCAGCCATTTTTAAATACATGAGGAAGGTTGTATGAAACCCTGCTTCTGTATGCAAGATACTGCAGTGCACACAGGTTTCCGGAATAGAACACTGGCATTTTTGCAGAGGAAATGTATCATTAGCAAAGAATGCACCCACACAAATATAACATTTGATGTTAGAGAAACAGTCATTAATTAAATAATTTTGAAACTGGAATGGTGTGCGTGATAAACTTCTCTTTGGGGTATGCACTTGGTTAGTTCATGAAAGGCTATAATTTGTAAAAGAAAAACCAGTTGCAGTAATATAGGTGCCTTATCAGAAACCAGCATTTTATATAATATCATTATATAATTATTTAAAACAGCCCCCAATACTACACATCTTTTATGTGTTCACAAGCTTTTATTCATGCATTCACATAAAAACCACTTAAGTTTTATATTCCTGCAGAGACCTTTATTTGTGTCATTCTTCAGGCAATGTACAATGGATTTGCTGTTAGATGGATTCTCTTTGATATAAAAGCACCAATTTATTCTAAATTCAAAATGTTGATACTCAGCAAATGCCATTCCTTTCCTGTTGAAAATTTCCATTTGTGCAGGAATACAAACTGAAACACAGAAGAAATGAATAACCTTCCTTTTATATACTTTTGTTGCCAAATTGGTTTGTAGACTAATTTCTCATATTATCTAAATTAATACAATTGGATTGGCATAATAAAGCTTTGCAACCCACATCTTCTGATATAAATTAATGCTGTGCTTGATATTACGTATGTGGGGATCCAAATGAGCATGTTAATCAAATAACATCATCTATTATTTTTCAGAATAATAAAACCTTACCTAAGTAATGATTTTTTGGGCAGAAACTTATTCTTAATTACCGAAGCTATCATTATAACAACAGAAACAATTACAAGGATGAATGCAAAATGAGCAATTCAACTCCCAACAGTGCTTCACTGAATGCAGAAGCAAAGACCATTAATATCATCACAAACATGGAAAGTTAATAAAACTATAATGCATAATGTATTTCTGCCACCTCGGAGGAGACCAAAAACAACAACAGGTTTTTCAATGCTAAAACTGTATTTTACGCTGTTTACCTTATTGTGTACAATTAGTAGAATAAATCTTTGTTATTTAATTAAAGTTCCACATGATGAATTCTAAATGCTCAGCTTACAACTTTATAACCTTTACAGAGTTTATTGTCCTACAAAGTATTTTCTGTTGTGCCTTTTAATTAGAAGCTTTCTTGGTGAATTTAATGCACACTGGCCACAATCCAACACAGAGCTAAGCACACTTAAATCTACTGAAATCAATGAGTGCGAGAGTGGATTGTGGCCACTATTTGATTCTGCACCTCTCTGATTAGTCAAGAAAGCAATATTTGCTGCAGCGAGGTCAATATTTGTTTGACCTTGTCTCCCCCCCCATCACCTGGTCCTTGGCCCTTTCGATCTTATTGAAGGAGCATCCAAGTGTGGCAGATAGATGAACCCCCCCCCCCAAAAAAAAATACACATACCAGACAGAGTTTGTAGTAGGACTGGCTTAGTGCCTTGAAATGCCATCCTTTTCATCAAAAGAGTTGCGCTCCAAAGTCTGAATGGAGCCGTAGCATTTCAATTAAATGTGAGCCTTCAAGGTTTAGTTGAAGCCATGAAACTGATTTGTGAAAGCATTTTTAACTAACTGTAGAATGTGCTTTAAGGCACAGAAACTCTCTGGAAGTTTTATCACATTTAAGTAGTAACCTACTTAAAATCTTGTACACACTTCTCTTCCCCTATCAATCACAATCCAGCCAGAATATATGACACACAGAGGCACAAATTAGAAAGGGCTTCATTTCAACTGTCTGTAGAGCTAGCCCTGAGGCATAGTCACTTCTGCTGTCCCCTTTGGCCCTCATTATTTTAACCTTGATATCTGGTTCTGCTCAAATAAAAACGGAGCCTGGATTCTTTCATTTCATTTTATCTTATCTACTTCTTTTTCATTGATCATCTTAGCTCAGGGCCTTTTGTATACATGTTCCTCAACACTTTGTCAGGATACTTGTAATTAGGAAGCCACAAAAGGGGACACACAACCCTGGGCACATTAAAGGCATGTCTGTGTTGATGATGCTGACCCAGGGTGCTACTGGTACTGTATTCTGTTGCCACTGAGGACAAAGGTGGTACTTGAGTTAGCAGTCTATCAGTTGATCCCCCCCTCCTTCACTTGTACTGTTCTACTCTTCAAATTAAGGCAAGCTCTGTACAATCAAGAGTTTGATCTCAGTTTTTATTTGTGTCTTACTCACCCCATCTCAACTATCTTGTAACAACTAGGAAAATTTTACACATCACTTGGGAAGACAGGCAAACTAATACCAGTGTAGTGGAAGAAGCAAAGATCACCAGTTTTGAAGCAATGATTCTTCAACATCAACTTCATTGGACTGGTCATGTTGTGCGGATGCCTGATTACCGTCTTCCAAAGCAACTGCTCTATTCCGAACTTAAAAATGGAAAGTGTAATGCTGGTGGTCAACAAAAGAGGTTTAAAGACTGTCTCAAGGCAATTTTTTTTAAAATGTAGTATAAACACCGACAACTGGGAAACACTTGCCTGCGAGCGCTCCATTGGAGAACAGCCTTTGAAAACAGGGCTTTGAAAACACTCGAACTCAGAATGCAAGGGAGAAGCATGCTAAAAGGAAGGCACGCTTGGCAAATCCACACCGTGATCAACTCCCACCTGGAAACCAATGTCCCCACTGTGGAAGGACATGCGGATCCAGAATCGGCCTCCACAGTCACTTACGGACTCGTTGTTAAAACCATGTTTATGGAAGACAATCTTACTCGGCTACGAGTGATCGCCAAAGAAGAAGCTATAAAATTAAGGAGACAAGCTTTAAATGAATCTTATGGCCAATATCTTAATATCTTTTAAATTAGCTATTAAGATTTTAACATATATTTTAGCTGTTTTATATCTGTATTATTTATTGTGCATTAGCTCATAGAGCTTAATTTTAATCTATTTATGTTTGTATGCTCTCTGCTGTTGTATATGTTGCACTCTGGTCAGTGACCGAAATAAATTGATTCATTCATTCATATCAAGGTGGTGTGCATTATAAAACATAAAATATCACTTTAAATTCAAAACAACAATTGATCAAAAATTAAACAGCTACAAAAGTTCATCAGCACAAAGGCGTCACCATCTTATCATTCCACCATCTCTCTGTACTACAGTCACCTAGTTAGAGACAGAAATAATCTCTGGTATCTGCACCCCTGTAGAGCATGTGTGAATGTGTTGTATGTCAGAGCTCTAGGTGGCCATGCTTATAACAGGATGCTAGACCAAATGGGCCATTGGCTGGATCCAGCTGGTTGTTCTTAAACTCTTATCTTCTTAGCTCTTGAAAGCTAAGAAGATGAGTATAATCTTAGCTCTCCAAGAGGAGTCCAGAGCATGGCAACACGAGAGTGGGCCTTTCCTGCAGTGGCCCGTTTGTGCAATGCTCTTCCTAGGGAGCTTGTCTGGTGCCTTTGTTACATCTCTTTGATGCCAGGCTAAAATATTCTTCTTTTCCCAAGTCTTTGATTAAACAATCTATGGCCTTTTAAACTGTGTGTGTTTTTGTTTGTTACTATGTTGTGCGTTTTGTGTTTTTATATTGTAAACCACCCTGCGATCCTCAGATGAAGGGCATTATAGAAATTTAATTAACAACAAAGATGAAGAAGAAATTAAGTCACTTCTGAAAACTGGTACCATTGCATTAGTCACTGTACCTTTTCCCTCCAGTCCTGGGTTGTATTCATGACATGGCCATACCATCGTGAGACTGAAGTCCTTTGGGTCCCACAGCAATGATCCAAATGTTCACCCTTCTCCAGGAGCCAAGCACACAGATCTCTTTCCCTGGAAGCAGGTATACACTGCAGAATTGTGCACAGGGGTGGGGAGGCTGATGAACAACAGTGATGATAAGACAGAGAGCCAAATCTACAGCTGAATATTCTCACAAAGCCACATCTGATGCAGGAGGTCAGGGTTACAAAGGGGCAGCAATGTGGGATCTGTTCTGTCTCTGTGAACATGACTGGACCCTTTGAAATAATTCTATTTGGTTTACAAAAAAAGTAAAGGCAATCTCTGTGTATTTTAACAAATGCCTTAAAAGTTTCCAAAACCTTATTTAAAAGGGAAGCTGTCAAAACGTGGTCACTTCACACTGCTTTTCCCGCCGCCTACAAAATCTCATTCCTTTCAAGTGCCCTTTTCCTAATGCAGATAAGTTTTAGAGTTCTTCATTTTACCAGCCTTTATCCCATCTGAAACTTTGTCTCATTCTTTCAGTTCCCTTAATGTTTTATTTCCACTTCAGTTCATAAAAGAGCAGGCATACCCCAACAGGAGCGAGGAACAAAGCTATAGCAAATGCATTGTAAAATGTTAACACAAAAAAGACTTCACCGCAGTTGCCTTCTTGTGCTGTCTCAATAAGGACAAAAAATATACTTGTCGGCATTCATTTTAGTGAAATTTCCCCCACCACCACTAAATGAAAGTTAGCCCTCTCCTAAAATGCAATATAGTGGCATTAATTCATTCTACCCACCTACAAATATGAGCCGACCAGCTTAGGACACTTACAGTAGGGCCTAAGAAGCTGTGATGTTCCAGAAGTTATTGGAGGAGGGGGGAAATTGTGATTTTATTGTTTTATTTATTTATTTCTGTTCTAGGGGCTGCTGTCCCTGCTTGCATTGCTCACCAAACTCACCTATCGGCCACCCCGTCAAACCATAGCTGTCAACCTTCCCTTTTTTTGCGGGAAATTCCCTTATTCCAGTGCCGTTTCCCGCTGCTTCCCGCTGCTATCCCAGATTGATAGATATCCCGGGACAGGTGAGGTTGCTGATCCCTTATTTTCGAGGCTGCTGATCCCTTATTTTCAAATCTAAAAGTTGACAGCTATGTGTCAAATCCCTCACCACATTGCCAACTCCCATCCTCTCACATCTAGCCAAAATCTCCTCCCTTCCCATACAACTCACTCCAGTCTGCCTACTCTCCTCACAGATAACTCAATACTCACTCCTTCCCCACAGCTTATGCTCTCCCCTCACAGCTCACCCCAACCTCCAAGCTGCCCCATGCCTGCTGCCACTCATGAGGACTAGGGGAATGAAGAGTACAAAGACTTTCTCCCCTTCACATATCTACGTGCTCCACCCATCCACTCCACCAGTTCACATGCCTTTTCACTTAGCCAGACTGCTTGCTCAGACCTCTTGTTTCCTGCACGCTTTTTGGCCACACATGCTCATTCATTCGCCAGCATGATTATGGATGAGTGCAAATATAGTATACAGAGGAAATGTACGCCACCATTGAAAGTAAACTCTTTCAAGGCAGCTTGTAATATATAAAAGTACTTAAAATACTTAAAAATTAAAATACCAGAAACAGCTGGTAGATCAATCCAAGTCTCCTTTGCAGCAGGATCAGAAGGGTTGAATGAGGCAGGTGTGAGCCTCCATGCTTTCATAAAGCTGCTTGTTAGAGTTTCGAGTGGACTAGGAAACATTGAGGCTGATTAAAAATGTTTCAGCAGTCACAGAATAACATATGAGGAATCCTGCTGGATCAGACTGAAGCCCTATCTAGTCTAGCATCCTGCTCTCACAGTGGCTAACCAGATGCCTATGGAAAGTTCATAATCAGGAAATGCGTTCAACAGCAATCCCTTATTTTGTGATCCCCAACAGTTGTTATTCAGAGGCAAATGACCTCCAACATTGAAGACAGCACACAGCCATCATGGCTAGTTACCATTAGTAGCTTTATCCTCCAGGAATTTTGCATAACTCTTTCTTAAAGCTGCCCTACTCAGTACCAGACCTACAAATTTTGCCATAGCAGCAAATCTTCACTGCCTCTCCCTTCTCCCTGATTGTGAATAATGCTTTTTAAGCTACTATAGCTGGCTGTCTTTCAGTTGTGTTTAAATAAGAGCAGCCTCACCCCATCTAGAATTTATTTTATTTTTAAAGGGAAGGAAGACATCAAAAAAGAGATTTTGTATAGTTCAGATGGCAATGGCATTTGAAATATGCACAATGAGGAAATGATAAGGTTCACAGAAATATGCTCAGACAGTATTTCTTCATATTATTACTGGATAGTAGGGAGACAATATACGCAGGCTTTTTGGTCTTATTGGACCTAGGAATTCCTTTGGAAACCACAAAATACTCATTTTACAGAAGAAAAAAGAGTGATGCTCACAACCCCCCCCCCCAATACAAATAAAACACAAACAAAAAAGCAGGCAGTGCTCTCCAAAGTGTACTGTACAACCAATAAAGGCTATCTGACATTTAACACCCCCCCACAAAAAACAGGGGTCCTTGATGCCTGAAGGTGACATGGTGCCCAGAGGCTGATTAAAAATGTTTCAACAGTCATAGAATAACATGCAGAATTCACTAGTTAGAACTTATGAATCTGTTATCCATGCCCGTTTTATCAGAGTATAGTTCTGCTTGTCCAAGTCAGTTAAACCAGTCCTATTAATTTTGTATCACTGGGGTGGTGATTGGCAGCACTTTGAACAGCTTCAAAGGCATTGACAGTTTGCAGGCTCAGAGAGGCTTTGAGGAAATGCTACAAACTGCATCTCTCTCCCTCACCTATACATTTAGATGGATGTACCTCAGAGATGATAGGCATCAATTGTCCACTCAGAGATTGAGCTTATGAAGACCCTAGGGAGAGAGCTGAACATCAAGTCAGTTCATTGGTATGTCTAACTCAGTATTGCTTTCACTGGCTGGCTGTGGATTTCTGGGCAGCATCTGCAGTCCTGCCTGAGATGATAGGTACTGAATCTGGGAACTCTTGCGTGTAAATCATACACTCTAAGAATCCATCTCAGAAGTTTTTTTAAGAGTATGTCTAGGTCAGTTTTGATCTGACGATTACATGTATCCCTAGAGCTCAGCCCTAACATTCAACTTTCTTCTGATTGAACTAAACTACAGAATCCAAATGCCTAATGAACTAAGTCAGGATAGGCTTTGGCTGAACAAGGCAATGCATGCTAACACATATGCACTGCCTTCCAGTAGTCTGATTCTATATAAGGCATTTTCCTATGCTCAGCAGTAGAGAGGATAGGAACACAGGAAACTTCCTTATCAAATCAGACCATTGGAAATCATGGCAGTGATCAGTAAGTCCTACCAGAAGGAAACCTCATTGTAAGCCTTCAGGAAGGCTAATCACACCTTAAGATTCTCCTTCACCCCCAAAATCAGCCTAAAATATTGGTGAGGTACAATTGCCCCAGTGGTTAGGTGCACCAGGTGAGCACAGAAGGTGCAACCTGGGGGCACTACCCAGCAAGTGATTGCACTTGGCACAAGGTAGACTTCTTTTGAATAAGCAGTTGTGATACGAGGTCTCTAAGGACCACTAGCTTAGGCTTTGGGAGCCTGGAGGTCTGAATCTCTTTATCAAGTTGAATGCCAACACATGATAATTTGGTGATAGGGCCCCTTAGTCTTCTCTGCTGACAGTAGGATGCCCAATTCCACTGCTAGAGATTGGAGGGCTGCCAGAAGGGAGTGAGGCCAGAAACTGCAGAGGCTGAAGGGGCAATCATTTAAAAAAACCATCCAAATATTTGGTCACCAAAGGCAGAACATGCAATGGAGCAGCCCATGTATCAGGAATCATTCTATTTTAAACCCAATAAGTTGAAAATATCCAAATGCAAAGGAAGCAAGTAAAAGAAAGGTGGATTTAATGTGACACTTTCCCATAAGGGCCCTGGGGTTGTAGCTTCTGACAGCATGGTCTTAAGATGTGCACCACACTGATCATAACTCTGGCAGGATGGCATCATTCACAGACTCTGGGGTAAGACAAATTGTGAATTAATCTGAACTCACCAGGGGCCTTCTTGGGGATAATGCCCAGGGGAGGTACTGATAAGTTCCATAGGGACCCTGCCGGTAGTCCACTCTTTTTCCATTTTTGACTTGGCAGTTTCCAGATGTTCTCTCACTGCAACTGTGCTTGCCTAAGGTTGGAATTCTGAAGCCCTGTGTGAAACCCTCAAAGAGGTAATGGGGAGCTTGCTGGTCTGGACAGAATTGAAGAGAAGAGGGCTTAGGGCCCGTGATGCCAGGGTGTGCATCAGCTCCAGGCACAGTCTGAATTACAAAGTGAATAGGGGTGATTCATATGGAATTTGATTACTGTAACCGCTAGAATTGATATTGCTATATATAGGGGAGATGGAAACATGCTAAAGCTACAATTTTAGATAAATATCATGCTCAGCAATGTGTAGTTATTAGCACTGCCAAATATAGACAAAGCTTTAGGCTTATTTTCCTGCTTTCTCATGCATGCCCACTTTTCACATTCATTCCTAGACAATCTCCTGTCCCCTCTCACTTACTAATTAATGTGGTTTCCCATTTAATTTAACAGCACTACGAGGTTTCAAATATGCCTCTTAAATGTATGCTCTCATTTAGCACTGAGTACTGTTTAATTCATCCTTGTTTTGAGGCTTGTTGCATTATGTGTTTTGTCTTTCTTTGATTAATTTTGCATTGACTTTATTTTTGCTTATACTTAGGGCTGAGGCAAAATGAGAGCATCCTTATTGCAAGCTATCCAAACTCACAAAAAATGCCAATCCCCTACTTTGGTGATTTTTTGGGGGGGGGCATGAAAAAGTGTGCCTTAAGGTCCATGAATAACCATAGTTTAGAGGTCTCGGGCCCTAAGGAAGTCAGACTATCCTCTGCCAGGGCCAGGGCCTTTTCAGTGATGGCTCCAACCTGGTGGAATGCTCTGTCCCATGAGACTAGGGCCCTTCAGAATTTAACTTCCTTCCGCAGGGCCTGTAAGACAGAGCTATTCCACCTGGCCTGATCTTTTATTTCCCTTCTCTTCCCTCCCCCTCCCCTTTTGTGAAGATTATCCACTCTGAGACCCCACAGCTAATTCTCCCCTGGCCTCCTCGCTGGCCCAAGTAGGACTAATTCAGCCAGGTAGCCCTGGTGACTATCTAATGCTTACTGGATGGATTTCCCCCAAATTGATTTTTGAACTTTGAATTTTATTGTTATTCATGCTTTTATACTGTATTTTATGCTGCTTCTATGTTTTATTACAATTAAGTGTTTTAAATTTGTTGTTAGCCGCCCTGAGCCTGGTTTTCTGAACCAGGAGGGGCGGGGTATAAATAAATTGCTATTATTATTATTGTTATTACATTGTAGTACCAGCTTCACATGCCATTTTAAAGAATGCAATCTACAGCACGATCCATAACAAACTCTCCCTTCTTAGACAGTGCTTTGAAAAAAGAAGGGCAGGCTATTTGAAGAACAACAGCAGAGATAATTCCATACACAACTAAAGGGTAAATTATGTTAGTGTTAAAGTCAGCTAGCCAAGAGAGGGATGTGTGGAGCCGTTGCACAGTAACCAGGCAGAGTGGCATGGAGTTTGCTGGTGCAGCATGTCCTCTGATTAGTCTTGTAGCTCTGTGGGAGTTTTCCTCTGTATGGTGGGCTGAATATCTTCCTGCTATGTACAAGACCTTAAGTAAGGATAGTAACCCCTCTGTTACTTTCTCCTCAAGTTATACACAGTTTTCCCCAATAAAGTATTGTCAGGATTGCTCTTCTTTTTGGATTTCCCCTGCAATATTTATGTGACTTTGCTAACACAGCTTTCCTTCTGTAGATTGTGCTACGGATCACAGTTGCCCCTGGACTGCATTAACCTGATCACACCTACTATTTCCTTATTCAAGAGAAAAGTCCTCATCAAAAGAATTTGCATGTGGAGTAAAACTTCAAAATGTTCTGGTGGAAGAGATACGCTATATACAAGTACCTGAGCCCTGGAGACTGGGAATTCATGGAGGAATGTAAACAGGCAGAATAATATCCAAAGGGACAGAGTCTTGTTTCGATAGAACACAACACACACCATTCAGTTTCAAACCTGATATAAAAATAGCCTGCCAACTATCACGGAGAGATGAAAGTATACTGATTCGTCATGACAAATCTGCATAGATAAGGAATCTGTAAAGCCAGTTCTTCAGATCAAAAGGTTTGAACAAGATACTACCATATCAACATGAATGACAAGTGATTTATATAATAGCACCCCTGCCCTATCTTGGGGTTATGAACAGCAAGTTCATTAGAATATATGTAAATTTAGGGATTTTCTTTGGTTCCTACATCTACATCATTTTGCACTTGCTTGCAGCGAATTTCCGCTGACAGGCTGTTGCCTAGTCACTTAGAGATCAGTCTGCAGATCTTCACAGTGTGCTGGGATTTAAGCATTATGAATTATTTGCTGTCATCCATAAGCTTATTCTACATCAGTCTTCAACCCTGACTTCATGAATTTTTTGATATACTGTATTCGACAGGACTGATTCCAATACAGTTAATTAGTGGAACTGCTTTATTTCTCTCTGTTGTGAAAACTGCTAGGCTTTTTCACATTCTCAGATACCTTTTAAAGGATAGTGAATGAAGAATTTGTGCTGCAGATGCTGCCATCAAGGTTTCTTTGCCTATTAATTTACTCAATCATAAATTGAGCTACATTATGGATTCCATAACTCTCACTTATTTCTAATGTCTTTCTGGACAAAGAGCCTCACATCTTCAACAAACTTGAATATCTTTTGGGCTTATCTGTTTTCATACTTGACACTTAGAACATGTTTTAATCTTATCTAGTTAGTTGCTTCTATGTCTTCATGCAACTAAGGCTGCAGTCCTATGCATATTTACTTGCGATTAAGCTATATTTTATCCGGTGGGACTTAATCAAAATAAAAATGCAGAAAGAGTCATAATAAACATTCTATTATATTGATAACCTGCTAAAATGATAGCATCAGATAAAATCTCTACAGCAAAATATTCAGAGACGGCCTTTGTGAAGAATGGATGGAAATATTTGGGTCTGTTTTTCATAGAGTGACTAGTTTTTAATGCAGTAAAATACAGTTGTATGTTATATTGCAAGTAGGAGATAAATGTAATGCATTTAGCCATTGAAATACCCTAAACAATTTTAGTAGGAAGGTCATGGCTATTTTCTGAAGCAATATTTGTGGTGAAATTCTATGATCAATATTCTTATTTCAATGCAACAGAATTAGAATACTGAAGATATTTATAGGTTGTGCTGAATGCACTATTCATTCATTCCTGTACAAGTTTTTTTTTGGGGGGGTGTAGGAAGGAAACCTTTCAAAATGATGACTTTCATTCAGTTCTGAGGCAAATGTTAACCATAGTGCTAAGATGAAGCATTCTCAGCAAGTTATACCCTGACTATAGCTGACAGATTGGTTGGTGATGTGGATATACTCCACTTTAAGTTGAGGAGGATTCATCAAAATGCTTGACTAATAATATCTCCAAAGACGTGTTTATTTCACACTTTGGTGCTCTTGTTCTGCATCAGCACATCCATCTGGCAATAAAGGAGTAGCCAGGTGTTATAAGAAATAGCTGGCACATAAGGACCTAAAATGACAGACCCTTAACTCAGGAAACAAGCAGGGAGCAAATTACAAAATCAAAAAGGAAACATCTCAGACATTAATGTTGACATGAAATAATTACATAGCTCAGATTTGAAAGGTGGGGTAAAATAAATAACATTACATCACAAACCTTTCAAATCCAATATAATGAAGTAGACTTTTTGGCAGAGTGTAGACACTGCAGATAATAAGGCATGATCATTTGATCATAAAAGTTGGAATGTTAAAAAGTGGTTACTAGTATCTGTAAACATTTCACTGGTCAAAGGGGAGACAACTGGGCTTAGGAGAAATGTCTTTCAAAGCTAAATATGGATTCCTGAAGGAATTGGGCTCAGAGGATTCATGAAGGGCTTGAATCTCAAGAAAGCAATTCTCTCACCTTGAAATCCTTTCAACTATCATGGTTGGGTTCCCCTTGTTACTTAAGTGAACCTTTGCATACCCAGGCATCCCACTGCCCAACATACTGCCATAAACATTAAGCTATATTAATTTGCTGTTAACAGCTATTATACAACTTATGGGTTTCTAAACCTTCATATATACATTTCCCACTGCCTATACAGGCTCCCATAACTCCTTAATTTTATGTCCATAGTTCAGAATTGTTTACAGCAATGTCTCAGGTTGTCTGTCATTTGGGGAAAGTACTGTATTAAACTTATATACTTAAGGTATATGTGAATCAGTCACATTTCATTTTATTTAATATTACTAGAAGCTTATAGGTTTTATATTAGGAATGGCTGTTGAATCAGTTTACATGTGCCATTTGGGCATATAAGAGGTATGGAAAGAAAGAAAGAAAGAAAGAAAGAAAGAAAGAAAGAAAGAAAGAAAACCATTGTCTTTTAAGTACTCACAGTTAAAACTTTCAGTAGTACACATGTACAAATGAATTTATTCTTTGCAGATTGATCTGAAGCAGTTGCTTTCTGTCGTATTCTTTGGAAGACATTGCTGTTAAGCTGAATAAAATAGCCAATTTTCAGACAGGGCTGTGTCAAATGCTCAAAATAAGTTTCAGATGTTAATTCTGCCAAGTTCATCTCTAGGCTTGATATAATAACACACACTCCATAAATGCTCAGCAAAATGTCTGTGAAATTCAGCAGCTTGCCTACAGTCTCTTTAGCTGCGTTCAAAATGTCTGACCTCACATTGGCTCCATTTGCTAAAAATGATCCCATTTGCTTTCAATACACATTCTTTATTCAGACAGGGATACTGATATTAGATTATAATTACAGGAGACTATCGATGAGAGGAATCACCAAAGTGATGCGTTTCCATTGCCTGCTTGTAGAGGTAAACCATTATGAAACAATTTATCCCTTGATAAACAAAACATTCAGCTGCCAGCACCTCTAAAAAGCAGAGCATATGGATCCTTCATTAATTAATGAAGTAGGCTTACTGTTCCCAGCTTAAACAACCATACGCTCACAAAAATGCTGTCTGCTCCAAAATTTCAATTCTTTTAGAACTTTAATTAGTATTATTTGTTCTCTGGCACTGTGGTTGACATTAGAGCACTGTTGCAAACTTAGCAGTAAATTTTAGTTAATCATTTTGTCACAGAAGCTACTAACATGTAATCTGCATCAACAACTGACCTTTGTGTTATAGCATCCTATAACCAAACTATCATTAAAACTAAGGAACAGAGTACATCTGTAATGTGCTGCTCTTTCCACTATATGTATTCAAAGTATGTATACAAAGTATGAAACAGAGTAAAGTACTTCTTCTTTTGTAGTTTTGTAATGCCATACTGTACATATCACAGCAAAAAGACCACAGCTTATTCAAAAGCTAGCTTTTAACTTTGAATGTGTCTTTTTATTATCCATAAAAGTTTCAATTATTTTTATTACAGCTGCATGGATATAGTTTGAATTAATTCCAAGCAATAGAAGCTCAAAGCAGTTTTGAGTAAAGGATCAACTTTTCCCTCCAGCATGCATCAAAACTTTGAGATAATGAAGCTTTCTTTTCAAAGCTTTGGGAAAGGAAAGAGAATATTGAAAGGCACAGAAATTTACAATATTCTGTAACTTTAATACTTTGGTCTATACTTTACTCATCATGGGTTGTAATGGACCGATTAGTCCTTCACTTTGCCTAATTTAATTGAGGAAATATTCTGGACACCTCTCTTTATGAATAACAGAATTAATTATCTTATGTCATGGGTATATTTAGTTCTCTAGTTCTTCTCCTACTCCATCTCATGATGATGTCTGCAGTTCCAACACAGTGAGAGCTCTGGGGTGAAGCTTGAGTGATCAGTGAATTCTTGTCAACTGGGATTTAAACAACTGATCTCTTAAGTTTGTGTGCTGAAGCCCCTTGGCGTGAGTTGCTTGTGGCAGATGAATGAATGGGGCAGAATTCCTCTCTGTTGAATTAGCCTGCCTTCATTCCCATGCACCATTCCCCCTGTAAGAAAAACACTGGGGCCTAATTTGATTAGTAGAATGTCTGGCATCTGGTGTTGTGCTCTGGAATTGGCCCCTCCCTTCGAGTGTTCTGTTAAGTTATACTATTTGAGCTACTTACATGAAAGCTATTTTAATTTGATGTTTTTCTTTCTTGTATCCATTTTGCAAATGTCTATCAAAGCTCTTTGTGTGATACTTGATTTGAACCTAATAATTAAAATGAACTTTATTTAACTTACTATGGTTTGCGGCCTATTTCTCTTAATATATGGCTACAATTGTCATTTAAACATCTATTATGATTCCATGTGCTACAGCCATCTATTCAAGTTATGAAAATTAACTGATGCTCTTGTAGCAAAGCCTGTTTGCTAGTATTTTGTGCAGAACTCCATCTCTGATTTTATGGGAACGAGTAGGGCACGAACTGAATTTCTAATACACAGCATGACTGTGTGAATCTTAGTGTCAAAGGTCCCCAATTGGTTTCCATTATTACAACTGAGTTTTGGATCATTAGATAGTAATGGAATGTAAATTATCAAAACTGTGCTAGCAGCTGGAATTTAGGAAAATGTGGACTGCAGATGAGGGTTGTTTGATATCCTACTAAAGCACACTAGTGAGGATTGAGTGAATGTGGTGGCATGCTAAAAAATATTTAGTATTTCATATGATTGCTTATTTATAACAATGAGACTATTTGAATTTTGATTTACAGTTCTTTTCTCTCTTATGCCTAGCCCATCAAAGATTTTGCTACACAAGTTAGAATAGCTAGATGCTGAGTTCTTTTCCCCATTTAGAAAGGTAATATTTCAGGATTTCCAAATACCCCTGTTATCACTTGCTAATTATGTGGGAAGCAGACAGTTTAAGTATTATTATTATTATTACTATTATTATTACTATTTATTAGATTTCTATACCACCCTTCATCAGAGAATCACAGGGTGGTTTACAATATAAAAACACCAAAATATGTACCATAGTAACAAACAAAAACAATACCCCCCCCCCCGAATTTAAAAGGTCATAGACTGAATTAGCCAAAGGATTGGGAAAAGAGGGATGTTTTTGCCTGGCGCCTGAAGATATGTAATGAAGGCACCAGCCAAGCCTAAGGAGAGTGCAACTGCAGCTGCAGAAAAGACCCATTCTTGTGTTGCTGCCCTCTGGACCTCTTGCAGAGGAGGCACATGAGGGTGAACCTCAGATAATGTTCACAAGGTCTGGGTCAGTTCATATGGTAAGAGGCAGTCTTTGAGATATTAGAAATATTAAAACATTTTTAAAAATTAATTGATGTACATGTAGGCTGCAAATTCTATGCACACTGATAAACCTCAGTGAAAGCAATGGGACTTACATCTGAGAAGCCGTGTACATGATTGGACTCTTAGAGATATATTACACAATTTTCTGAGAACAACAGTTTGATCACTAGAACTGGAAAGGGACATTGAGCTACTAGTAGTTAAACTTTGAATTATAGCTAAATATAAGAATAAAGAATATATTTATCAAATTTATAGATGGCACATTTTTTGTGGAATTGCAAATACTGTGGAAGATGAAATGAAGAATGCAAAATTATATTGATGAGGAGAAATACAAATCTGCTCATTGCCATATGCAAAGGTCAGTGTCACATTTGTTGTTCTGCCCACTTTTGTAATGCTCTTTTGACACTGAACCCACCTGCTTTTGCCATTGGCTCTGTTCGCCACTTGCTTGTGGGGATGTAGCTTGAGAAGGCTTCCTTACTTCTTTGTTAAAGAAAATGATTTACACTACCAACTTATTTGACATCAGGTCATTCAGAATACAGCTTAGCAAACTTTCCACCAGTGCCTTTTAAAATTATGTATGTGTGTGCATTCTATTTTAAGCAATTTATAAGGAATGTTTTTGTCTGCAGTAAGTGTGTGTGTGTGTGTGTGTGTGTGTGGATGAGAGAGAGAGATACAGTAACTAAACATTAAGGACATAGACTTCTGAAAGCTTCACATCCATCTACTAAAGAATACAGATTTGAAGATCAGCCCAGGTTAAATATACACTATGGCAAATGCTATGACCCTGAAACTCAAGCTTAATAAGCTCTATTAAATCTATGAATAAAATAAATGCCATGTCATCATGTTGCTTGCAACAATGCAAACAAAGGTCATTTGGAAAATAGATGCTAAATAGGTTACAGTATGAAGTTCCAAAACCTGAAAGCACTTCTCTTCACAGTTGACCAGCTCTGAGGTCAAGGGCAACATGGTGGCACTAGGATCTCTTCTTCACCTTCTTTCTTTTAAAAAATGAGCTCAGGGAACTGAAATAGGCTCTGAACAGTTAACTTGCAACATATGGAAATCACCATGTGGTTGCATTAGTGATGTACTTAACTTTACAGTTCTCAGATCCCCACCTTGAAGATCTTGCAAAATGCAAGCTTGAATAATTTCTTGAAGGGCTTTACGGGTGTGGATGCTCTGGCCAAGTAGCACTGCTTTGGGCTCATCGGTTCAGGACAAACATCAACATGGCTAGGGCAAAGGAGGAGGAGGATACATGGCACCCATAATAGAATGTGGTGGTGCCTATTCCCATTACAAAAAGGGAAGAAAATAAAGGTGACTAGGGCAGGTGGATAATTTACATAATCTTTTAGGAAGATGATCCATCTGAGTGTTGGATAATTGTATGTCCATCTATAGCATCCACATTTTTAATATTGGCATTTGAGGTGGGTCAGAGTCACTCTCTCAACAGTGGCCTCATTGGTGCTTACTGGGATGGGGCTCAGGTGGGGCAGCTGTGAGGTCAGGGCCATGCAGTTGCACCAGCAGACCTCTACTATCAATCCACTGCTTCCACCAGGGCACCCATACAACTCTTACCATGCTGTCCTCCTGGCCCAGCCCCAGTGGCAGACTTTAGCACATCAGATTTTAGTGGCACCCTGTGCAATGCCATAATCTTGTGCCCCCTGCCTCTTACCTTCCATTGGACTTCATAGTTCTGGCACCTGCTGTGGTGCCCCATAAGCTCCGCACTGGGTGCAACCAAATTGGTTGTGCTCCCCTAGATACACCTTTGCAAGCCTTGTCCAGGTAAGCATTAGCGACACCAGTGTCAGGAGGCCATTCCATCCCATCAACATACTGCTAACACACATTGTGATTACATTATGAGACAATGTGCATTGACAGTGAATGTGTATACACATACAGAGTTGCCAAATTTGGGTGCAGATTTTCTGCTTTGAGGGGGATGCCCCAATAGTTCTGGAAAGAGTGGGTCATAATGCAGGTTTTTTTAAGAAACTGTTTCAAGGAAGATTTAAGCATCATCATCATCACCGTTAGACTTGTTAGCTGTTTGTTACTCAAAAGGCTCCAAGCACCTTACAGTAGATTTAAAAACATCAGTATAAACACATTCTAGCAACAAAAGAAAATAATCCCCCCAGGAGTCAAAGGAAGCAGCACACTGGTAACAAAGCATCATCATCTCAGTATTTAAAAAGGCATGGAGGAGAAGGAGGTAAGTCTTTACTGGGCACTGAAAAATTGTTAGTGGGTTGTCTGCAATGTTCGTCTCCAGCTGTTGGTGGACAGCAGTTCCCTACATGCCAGGTGGGGTACCATATTTTTGCTGATCCCCTCCTTCCCTCCCTCCCTCTAAACCTGCTCTTGGGGGGAATGAGAGCAGCTTTCAAGAACAGCTATGGTGTAGAGAATTGCAGAACAATGCTCTGCTGTGTGCTAGCAGAAGTACTTTCTGCAAAGACAAAGTCTCCACTAGGTACTGATTGTTCTTTATAAAACTGTAGGTCACAGTTTGTCTTGGGTCCATCATATTCACTTTTCAAAACAGTTTGACATTGGATTGTCTGCTGTCACAATTAAGGACAATTGTCTCCTACGTATTTTAAAGAAAAGGACAGGACTTGCTTAGCAATTTTTTTAAAAAAAGATAATTATATGCTGAGAATATTTCACACAAGTGACTTGCTCTGCCTGATGAATCAAGTAAATCTTTAACAAAAAGCACACATCATTATCCCCATTTATATATCAGATGCTAATGCACAACGTACTGTAAGCTGAGCTAATGGTCCCAAGGGATGCAAACTCTGCAGTTTTGAGAGTTATCCAAGTTTATATAAGATTCAAGGAAAATCCGAAGCCATCTGGAAAAACTGTACTCTAGAGGTTACTTGGTGTTAAAACAATCTAAAAGTTGAACTGAACTTATGAGTCATTCAGTTGCACAAAGTCACTGTAGATTCACTTACAGTGTGCATGTTGACCAGGTGTTTTGAGAAAATGGCTTGGGTCACATCATGCAAGTCACTTATTGTGTGTTACCTTGGTGGACCATTTCAGGAATGAGTGCATCACAGGTCGCATCTGCTATATCTCTTTTATAGAGCGTGAAAATAAATGTGATATCCATTCTTTCCATGTTACATAAAGGCCACGGCCCCAATACAAATGGCTGGATGTGAACTCCGTGTTATCAGCAGGGCTTCTGATCCCCAATTCTGAAAGTAGTCCCTAAAATACCTAACAGGCTGGCTATTTAGTTCTGAAGAAATGGAGAACCAGCCTCCCAACATATAACAGTTCAAAGAGGTTTAAAACATGACCACATGTGCAGGTTGTACAGACTTGCCCAGGTAGTATAGGGCCACTGTTAGGAAAGACTCAGTAACTACACCAAGATAGAGTTTAAAATAAAGCTTTCTTAAGAACCAATGCATGGATGGAACACAACACTGGGCATTCCTGGCATCAGGTAGGAATAGTCTTAAAGTTAGTTAGAAGTCAACATTTCCCATTCACACCAATGTATACTCACAAACATGCTAATCTAGAGTGAACTGGCTTGGGACGGATCTTAATTGGTAGAGATGGCTGGTTGGCACATTTACTATCTCGAAAGTACTTTTCCCTCTGAGCTGCTAGTGGAAAATGAGGTGATCCTTATACCTTCACAGTGTTTTGAAGTCTTGAAACTTAGGGGATATTGCCAGTTTGGATGCACTGCTTGTTCTTTCTTACCTGGACCCTAGAAGTTGTAAAAATTATGGTTCTGATGAACCATGGCCAACCTGGCATCCTGCAATGACACAAATCTCAGGATTTCTAGCTGATAGCAGCTGGCAGTATGCAGATAGTTTAGGGGGTGCCTGTGCATCTTCCATAAAAATGTTTCAGCCATCCTGCAAATCATTCACACTTGGATATGCAGCCTTACACTTTCTGTGTAAATTCAGCATGCAATCCGAATAGCTCATACCAAATTGTAAAGGATAGAGGAAGATACAATGTAATAATTATGTTTAAAATGTAACCAAAAAGAAGATGCACTTAATTGGTACAATTGTACCTTGGATCTCCCGAACAAATTGGCTCTCGAATGATCAAAACCTGGAAGTGAGTGTTCCAGTTTCTGAACATTCTTTTGGAAGCCGAACGTCCGACGGGGCTTCCATGGCTTCTGATTGGTTGCAGAAACTTTCTGCAGCCAAACAGAAGCCGCGCTTTGGTTTCCGAACGTTTTGGAAGTCGAACAGACTTCCAGAACAGATTCTGTTTGACTTCCAAGGTATGACTGTATACACTTGCATAGTGTTGCAAATGTGTCAATACACTGCTTCAGTTTCAAGGTATATATATTATAAGGACACTGTATGCAATGACACTTAGAGTGCCAAATGCCAATGTTAGGCAAAGTGCTTCTGCCAATACAGAACACAAGCACCAGGTTTAGGTTTACTACTTGGTACAGAACAAAAATGCATATCAATGTGTACATACATAGGAAAAGATAGTGAAAATGCATGATGATTGTTACACTATTAAATTCATGACAGTGACCATTTGTTTTCAATCTACCCAAAGTACAACTCTCATGATATATGGAACCATTGAGAATTGTAGGTGAGCCTTTTGCTAGATGTAGATATTGCATGGCTGGGTTACATCCAGAAAGATGATCTGTGTGTCGTATGGCTGCTGAGCATCGTGTTTTCTTTCATTAATGAAATCTGGAGCTCTCAGTGGAGCAGATTGATAATACAACAAATTCTGAACTTGTTTTTACAGTTTTTCAATCTGTCCATGATAAACTCTCAGTTCAGCTTCACTACATTCCATGCTTGATTTCACTTTTAACTTGAGTTAGAGAGCTATATTAAATATTCTAAACCTCATCAGATAGATGTTTTACAGCATTTGGGGAGCCAAAGGGAAGGTTGAGCTATGAAATTTTCTTTTAAAATCCACTTTTGAGTCACTGATATCACCTGGCCTTTCTGAATGCTGTTAACTACTCTTCTGGTATCATGTCTGCATCATGTAACCTGTCTTCTGCTGCTGCTTAAAAGCAATGTCTTCAGTTACAGCAGGGGTGTCTCTGATTCTCAACCATGTCTCAACAGTGAGTGAACAGAGTTGTGGATTTACCCACACCACCTCTATGCCACGACTGCCTGTATCCCTACATGAAAGGCATTTTGTTGACTATATTAATAAACTGATGATGGTGGTGATGATGATATACTAAAATATATAATATTATTTGGATTTTGAACTTCCTTATCAACTGGTCTTCCTTTTGAAGTGTACTGGCTGAATTCGGAATGCTTCATTTTCTATTTCTGAATTTTTCATGAGACACTGCAGTACACAATTTGTTGCAGCGTTCATTTAATTGATTTAAGGACAGGAACATATATTGGAAGTTGCTTTATTCTGAGTCAAGCTGGTCCATCTAAGTCGGTTTTGTCTACATCAACAGGCAGCAGCATTCCAGACATCCTCTTTGGATAGTACTTGATCTTTTTCAAAAGCATGACAGCTGTGCATGTAAAGGCACAACAATGTTGATAGCAAGGTTGACTAACCTGTTACTAACTAGATGTTGGCCCATCATCCCTGACCACTGGCCATGTTGACTAGGACTAATGGGAGTTGGGAGTTCAACAACATATCGAGGGCCCAGGTTAGGAGTCCCTGATGGATGGCCATCTGTCGTGGATGTTTTAGCTGAGGTTCCTGTATTGTAGCGGGTTAGACCCTTGGTGCCCCTTCCAACTCTGCAATTCTATGATTCTATGATTGATACCAGCAATAATTTTATATTGCTTGATTCAGATTTTACTATTGCCTGATAGATTGTGTATGCCATCACATTTAAAGAATATACTCTGTCTGATCCTCTACCGCCTTAGGCTATTTGCAATTGAGGAAGCAACTTCTTGCTTAAAGCAACCTGCAGCTACTCAACACGTACTAATGGCTATTCTCCTGTGGGAACTTTGTAAAGATTAAATATTTACAGCAATAAACAGTGTACTGCTTAACCCACAAGTCTTGTACTCAATTATCACTCATCAAACAATGACAGATTCATGGAGTAAGCCATAAAGATGGTTAATGCGACCATGAGGACTCTGTCCTAGCACTCTTTATGATAGCAGGGATAATTAAAAATATTTCAGCGTGACATTAAAAAATATTTGGTCACTGCAGCTGTTCTGTCACAGCTAGAAACATGCTGCTTGCGCACTTTGGATGAGCAGCCTATCTGGTTAAGAAAGATAACTTCCCTCAACAGCTCAGGCAAGAGGTTTCCACTTGAGCAAAATATCTAAAAGTTTTCAGAAGCAGCAAATGGCTATGTGAATGTATCAACAATTGCAAAATAGGAAAGGCAGATAACACACTTGCGTCCACTTGCTAAATCCAGTTTTGTTAGCCTTGTCTGCCTATAAGGCTATCGTTGATGGCCATCGGAGGTACAGAAATTGAAATAGGCAATGGAGCAATGCCAGCCAAAAGCTAGCCAATGAGGCAGTTTTTGAATTTGAATCTTAATATAGATTTAGGGTCTGATTTGGGGGTCAAAAAATCAGAATCGAAGCTGAAATGGGTTGCTAGCCACACTGTCGTTTGTTATTGTTATGTGATGCATTTTGGCTCAGAAAATAAAATTGCTTGATATCACAAAGTAAAATATCCTCTTCGGTGGGAACGTGACCTGTGATACAAAATCTGAGTTATGTTCTGAGGCAGAGAGAGAGAGAAGGAGTGGGGTAGAGATTTATCATTAAAATTAGCATTTAAATAATATATTTTATTTAGTATTCTGTTCCTTTTAGTGTAAAGCCCACTCTAGCTTAACAGTTTAGGTAAAGCAGCAAAGCTTGTGCAATTAAAAGTATGCCGGAAAAGATAATACATTACAAATGCTAAAAGATTCTACAACAGTTTAGCCCTGATTCTGGTTTGAACTAAAAGGAAGTTCACACATTAAGGTGTTTTCTTAAGAAAATTCCTTAAGAAAATTAGCTATTGGCTTTGTGAAGGGGTGGCTTGGCAGTGCTGAGCTTTGCACCTGAGTATCAAATGATCTGGACAGAAGCTTCTTCTCTTTTAAGGGAGTTATAGAGAGATGAGAATTAAAGGCAGGAAATTAGTGGCTTCATCTCAAACATTCAGCCCCTCATATTGTTTAATGTGGTGGAATGGATGATCTCAGAAGGCGGTGGACTGTCCTTTGAGGTTTTTAAGCAGATGACCATCCAACCTCTGTTTAAAAACCTCAAATGAAGGACAAGCCACTGCCATCTGAGATCATCCATTCCACTGTCAAATCAGAATAACAACATGTCCTAGGTTTTAATGGAACGGTAAATTCATCTACTCTTCATCCTCCTTTTGCCCCTAAAACAGTATTAGTTACCTTATGGAAGATTACTCAGATATTTATTTATTTTTATTTATTAGATTTATATACTGCCCTTCATCAAGATCTGAAGGCTTTTCACAGGATAAAAATGCAAGGTAAAAACACAAACAACAATAGCAACAAACAAAAAGCCCCTTCCCATAAACATATTTCAAAGCCTGGGAATATTAATCAGCCCAAGGCCTGCTTGTCCCCTTATTCATAGTTAAACAAATGTAAATTTTAAAAGTATTGGAGAAGCAATTGTTAGCAAATAATTTCTGATGTTACATCCACTTAGCCTCATGAGTTTTGGAGTCTGTACTTATAACATCAAAATACTATCATCCTGGTGTCTGTCCAGATCATTGTAGTGAGGTAAGTTAGAAACCCATGACTATATTTTAACAGCATCTCTCCTCCACCCGCATCATTTTTGCAAAGACACAGTAATCCTTTGGAGAAAATTTTTGTGAAAGTTCAGAGATTCCTTTGCCATCACACAATTTGAAAAGGTAGAGTGAATGGGCTGTGGACTACAGAAATGAGATCAGTTGAAAGCTAAGGAAGAGGAAAGGGGAGAGGATAATTTCATGGCTAAAGCAGAGGGGAGGAGGAAAGGAAGGAAATACAAAGGAATGGATATTGTGTGTGAATAGATCTTAGGTCTTGGAGAAAGAGGAAAGTAAAAGTAATAAATCCTGCTTTTTGTTATTGACTGAAGCTATTTCTGGGTATCAGTTCATTCTATGTGTCTGGCTACTGCTAGTTTTTTCAGCTTTTTCTGCTTTGGCTTTCTGATTGCTTTATTTTCTGATTTGTTAGCCACCTCAATTTTATAGAAAAAAATGTAAAATAAACAGCAATAGTGAAATAAAGAAACATGGGTATCCATGTGTGGGTTTCAGAACATGGAGGACTTGAAGTTAGACAAAGTGTTGTAAATAGCTTCAGAAAAAGACTTACAATCAGTGACCTGGTCTAGATATCATGCCAAATCATACTTTAATGTGATGAGAACAAGTTGCCCTAAGGTGGCTTGTAGTGCCACAAACAAACAGTGTTTAGTCTTAACTATAGTTTGTTTGAAACAAAACCAGCTTCAAATCACAATGTGAACAACATGTCCAACTGGTGAATGGAAACCAGGAGAGAAAGCTTTAAATCGCCCATCACAACTGCCGTGGAGGGGGCAAGGGAATGGGAGAATGCACATGTCAGAATATTACTGCAGCTCATTCTCTTGAGACATGTTAACCTATGGTTTGGCATGGTGAAAGTAACCTCCCCCCCCCTTTCAGGAACATTCCGAACAAGTGAACAGCTTCTTGTCCCCGTAGTTCATATCAAATTATGGACTCAGTCATTTTGCTTAAATACCCCAGAGTTACATCCATGTATACCTTCATCTGGAGACCCTTTTATTGCCTTACACTGGACATTTGCTAACTGCAATAAATGCTCTTACGGTAAATATTCAGAAGACTAAGATGATGAGGTTGGCTCAGCAAAGATTCTTCTCATTGTGCTTGGCCTTAGCAGCAAATAGAGAATTGGAGTCAATAGCTTCACAGAATGCTGAAAAAGTTGTGTGGGAGAAAACCGATTCAGTAGAAAATGGGATGGTTGTCCCAGAAAGGATGTTATTGCCCTGTGAGCAAAGGTGTGCATAATGGAGGTGGGGAGGCAGTATTTCATTTGGGCTGCAATCCTATATGTACTCACCTGTGTGTAAGTATTATTGAACTCATGGTTTACTTCTGAGTAGACATGTAAAGGATTGTACTGCTTTTCTCTCAATAGTGAGATTTACTGTTGCAGAAGGCGGTGATCCCTACCATCATCTTATGTAAGACATGGGCAGGGAAGATTAAACTGGTATGGAAAATTCGGAGGTGATGTTTAGTCGAGGGCAATGGCACAACCAGGGCAGGGAGACTGTAGATTCTGAGGGAAAACACAGAGAGAATATAAATTGGAATGCTTGAAAAATTTAATCTTTGTGAATTCCAGCTTGAACTAATGTGGTCTCTACCTCTTGGATTAATATGCAGATCAGAATTTAGAGTGGCATTCTCAACCCCCAAATGAATAAAAACTATTTAAATTGGTATTCTTACAACGTGCATTAATACTTTAAAAAAATGTATATTTAAATGCACATTTTCATGTACTTTTAAAAAAAATAAAAAATATGACACACAAAAATGACTGACCAGAAACAGACTCATCCATCCCTGAATGTAAGAGAAGCTGGTTTCATTGACACAACAGAGAATTGAATATAAGTTACATGTTACATGTAATATGAATAGTTACACAACTTATATTAAATAGCAGACAGTGAGAGTGACAGTGAGATGAGTAACATAGTATTTAGTGGAAACCAAGCTGCAGTGGAACAGAAACAAAGCTGTTTGTGACAAATACAGGCCACAATAGAAATCACTACCTTTTTGCATCCTTAGTCTCAAGAGTCTAATAATGAACATTGGTCACCACACTTGGAAAAGCATATCAGTGCTGAGATTATATCCTCTGCCACCAAGTAGATGCAAGCATATTAGCCTAGTACTCTGTACTTATTCATCTTTACTGCAGGAGGTCATTTCAACTGTAACAATTTATTCTAATTTCAAGTGTCCTCATTTTGTTTTAGATGTTTCACGAAATAATTATTAAGTAGAAATACACTGAGGGCAGCCTAATGCACTACATTATTGTTAAGTGTGGGGAGAAGTTAATGTATATGATTTTAACTAATTACACTTCCATTACATCTCGCTGTACTTACTGGAAAGTGTTTGCAAAGGGAAATCTATATTTTGAAATCTATGTGTTTCAGTGCAGCATTTATTATCTTTCGGCCCCAGTCCAGTGGCTCAGTCCTTGTGCTTTTGATAAATCCACTGTGGGAGCAAGCATGAACATGAAACTAAAGGAAGGAAGTGTTGCTGTTGTTGTTTGGTATGGTATCATTTTGTCTCTTGATAATTTAGAGCCAATTTAAATGCTACTTTTATCACTGCCAACATTTGGGTTTTCCCCATACCATAGGTATCATGATGAAAGGTGAGATGTAAACCAGCCTTGGGAAATTTGCTCATCAGTCGGTTCCTCCATACATACCCTCACTCCCAAATTACTTTTATTTCCCTTGCCTCCTTCATCATTACAGGACTAAATCTCTCTCTCTCTCTCTCTCTCTCTCTCTCTCTCTCTCACACACACACACACACACACACACACACACACACACACAGAGTGAGAGAGAAAGAGAGACAGACAGACACACAGAGAGAAACACCCACACACCCCTACCTATTGCTCACACCCAGGACTTCCATTAACACCTTCCCCTTCATCACTTCTCCCAACTTCCCTGTTATGGCCTAAAAGAAGTCACTTCATTCTACTGCATGACATGGCTGGCCCTGATTTTAGTTGGATATTATTACAGTATTCATTTTTATATCTTATAATCTAAGGTAGAAGACATTCTCCACTATTTCATTGCCCTGGCATGTGAAAGTTTATACCTCATTATTGGTGGGTCAGATGTATAGCAACAACTAGGCTATTTACGAGCCAATAAGGGTAAGAATATGATGACACAGAATTACCTACTTTTGCTATGGTAGCAGCAAAATGGCACAGATTTTTTTTTATGATGCTGGTGTTGTATATTGCAAAGTAGTTCTGATTTTATTATTGGGTCATTGTAGCCTTGTGATTCCTGCTTTACTTTATTGCTTGCCTTACATTTAAATTGACCATTGCATCCCACTGTTTGCACTTTGTTTTGGCCTATGGCTAAAAGAAGTAAAAGGGAAAGAGATTTACAAGAAAGTACAACTGCTTGAAACTTCTAATCCATTTCAACTGTGTTCCTCTCCTGATCTTCTTCTTCTTCTCGTATTTTAAACGAAACCTTTTCTTTTCTTTTGAAAAAGCCACATTAACTATTAAACAGCCCATGCTGCCAGGACCTTTTACAAAATATCAAACACACCGAAATCAAAGATTTTCTAGTACTTTAACACATCCCCCCCTACTCCTAGAAAGGCCATTAGAAAAAGAGTACCACATGTCAGCGATTCCATTGCATTGTTTCCACAGTGCTTACTCTCTGTATGACAAGAGCATGCAAACGGATAGGAAATATTACTTTCATGTATTTCAATAGTCACAGCTCTGGGTTGAACTAATTATTTTGATTGTATATCCTTATGGCAGGACTTGAGGATTTTTCTTTCTGCTTGATAGCTTTTGCTGCACTTTAGCCTTCCTCAACCTGGTGCCCTCCAAATGTTTTGGCCTAGAACTCCCACTGGCTCTAGCCAGCACAACCATGCCAGCTAGGGTTGATGGGAGGTATAGAACTAGATAGAACTAAAAAAAAAAGTGTACCAACTTGGTCTTCTGGTGACAAAACTGGATCCAATAGTATTCCAAGACTTCATCACTACATCTTATCTCATCATCCACCCTCCACCCCCCAAACCTGTTCTGGCTGTCTGTAACCTAAGAAGTCAACATTTAGCTGATTCTGTACTTGTTAATCTCAAATTCCTGTGATCGTTCACTGTTATCTAACTGCTCTTTTCTGGTCTGCTCCTCCTCGCCTTCAGTTCTTCTAGCCTCCAGGCCATTGTCTCCACCTGGGAGAACAATAATGAATCCACTTACTATCCTCTCTCCCAGGACTAACAGCTGGTTGTGGTTATTCAACAGTGAGACAATATAATCTCTTTTTATGTCTCCTTTATTACTACCTAGTACCTTAGACGACTCATTTCTGAGCCATGGCATTGAAAGTTTAGGATAGGATAATCTCTGGTGAACCTGCACTAAATTAATCTTGTACTCATCCTTAAGTGCAAAGAAAAAAGCTTTCAAAATTAAAGGCATTTGATTTAATTTCATATTGGAAAGGTGAACGCTTGGAGATTCTGATTGACAGACTGGTTAAAAGAAACCAACACTTGTGTTTTATTAGAAAGTCATTCATGGATAACATATGGGAGATATGATCTCAGACGCTCATACTTAAATTTGTTTAGAAATGGGCCATTGGCTTTGATAGACTGGCAATAAAATTGATGATTTAAGTATTCAATTATAAGTATAGTGTTCTTTTAGAAGCTATAGTCATAGCAAAGTTCTTATTATAATGATGACCCTTTCGTTCTCAACTGAAGTAAATATTTTTTCCCCAAAGTCATATACCCAAGCTTCTTTATTGCTGACTTGTAACAGGAAGGGATAACTTCACATCCAGTTTTCCTCTAATCTTTCCTCCTCCTTGCCACTGTTGTAAAATTAGGCTGCAGGTTACCCACCCTAGTGACTCCTAAGCTTCTACAGCATATGCCAGACCAATCCAAGGACTACCCAATCTAGGCAATAGACACTATCAGATATCATTATATATCTTATAGACAAGGCTTCCTCAACCTTGGCCCTCCAGATGTTTTGAGACTACAATTCCCCTCATCCCTGACCACTAGTCCTGCTAGCTAGGGATCATGGGAGTTGTAGGCCAAAAACATCTGGAGGATGAGGTTGAGGAAGCCTGTCATAGACTAATAGCGGACTCAGTTCCCAAGCATGGACCCTTATGGAGACAAAACAGCACCATACACACGTGAGGGAGATATCAACAGGCTTGGAGCAACCCAAATATTGGCAGAAGAACAATATATCTTTAAGATAAAAACAAAAAACCCTGCTGAAGCTCCCACTTCTAATATGGTATAAGTATTCCATAAGTAATGAACAGAGATGATAGAAGCAAGCACTATGTGAGATAGACCAGAATGTAAAAACCAGCCAGCCTAACATAGGCTGCTGGGTAAGGCAGACATCCCCATAGCCTGCAATCTGATCTGAGGTCAAATGCCTTCTCAACCTTTGCTACATAAAATAGAGGTTAGACTGTGCTTTAATTTGCCATGGTTCCTGCACAGACAACATGTTTGTGTGCACACGATGAAAGGTTAAATGGGAAATTCTCAGAGCAACATCGACAGAGGCTTTGCTGCAGCAGGGAGCCTTTAGCAACATTTGTTCATCAAATGTTAACATCTAGCTAGAATGCACTTGATGTGAAGTCACTCCTGTGCAGATTTTCCCTCAGGCCTTCAGTACTCAAACCACAATCTCTATTAAAATGAGAGAAACAAGAATGAATTCTCTACAGGCACACTTTATAATGTGGCTAGGACTAAGGGTGGTAGTCAACAAAGCTTTACTCTGAGTAGACTGTTGAACTTAATGAGCCTACTCTGAATAAAACTTAGTTGAATACCACCCTAGGTGTTGTAGGCTGTTTGTATTGCTAAGCATTTATAATTAGTTTTAAGGTACATATCATTAATTTTCCCCTGCTGATCATCTTTAATAACTCTCTTTTATTAAGAAAACAAGCAAATCTAGTGAGTCAGACTGGTAATGAAAAGTTAATCACCAAATGGCGTTCACAGTGCACATGCTTATTATGCTTACATGGTCAGGGTACAGGCAAATGTTTCATGCAGTCTGTGAATGCAATGACTTTTTAATTGTATTAGCTCTTATTTATGCTCAGTTGGGAGAGCAAGAGACTCTTAATCTCAGGGTCGTGGGTTTGAGCCCCATATTGTGCAAAAAGATTCCTGCATTGCAGGGAGTTGGACTTGATGACTCTCATGGTCCTTTTCAACTCTAAAATTCTAATAAATTCTATTGGTGCAACCAAATATGAATTCTATGTTGCTGATTTACTTAACATGATGTTATGGAATTTCCTTGTTCATATTATATGGTCAAATTTGGTTTGAATGTTGCCTAACAGTGACAAATTATAGCAAGAAAAGAGCAAGAATCATAGAATTGAAGAGTTGGAACGGACCAGCTCCTTGCAATGTTGGAAAGCAAATGACCACTGGTCTAGAACTCACAAGGAGACATATTCCTAAGGTCTAAAAAGGCATTCCAAAGAGTTGTGTTTGTCATACAAAATCATAACACTGCATTAACTACTGGACATGAAGGGTACTGCCTCCAATGTGACAGATGTAGGAGAAGGCTTTCTCTGGATCATTCCCTAAATGGTGGCACTCCTACCGAAAAGAGGTGCATCTTTATTGTACAGGTTCCACCACATGCTGAATACACACCTCTTTACCCTGACCCTTGACAGTTAAGGTGTTTTGTGGAATCTATCTCATCTCTTTTCCTTAATCCACACTGTGCAGCTTTTGTTTGGAAATGTTACCTCAATTAACTGGTAAATTATCATTAGACTAAGCATGTGGGACAAATAGAGAAAAGGGTGATTAAGTTGCCTTCAGAACACAACACACTTACTCTTTGTTCTGTCTTGCCCACTCCCAATTTTGGCCAGACATTCCCTACATTGCTCCATAACATTAGCTGGATAATTAATAATAAGTTTTAAAGGAGGGTGTGTGTAAGGTTGTCAGCATATCAGTGACATCTTGGGTGCACTACTGTAATATACTCTAGGTGAGGCCATCCTTGAAAACCACTCAGAACCTTCAGTGGCACAGAATAAAGTTGCTGCTGCTGAAAGCTTGACTGGGGCAAGGTGCTGGGATCAACTGAGTTTCTTATTGTATCAGCTTCCCTGGCCTTCAGTCTATTTATGAGT